>NC_135612.1:51690714-52299285 GCF_053574225.1 Canis aureus | reverse complement strand
AGTCGAGGGGAGATTCTGGAGGTGGTGTGGAACACCTGGGGATGGGACCTGGGCTATCTGTCTCCTGTCACCCTAGGAGGTGCTCCTGGAGTGCTCAGTCCCGTGGAGGGCACCTGCCCTATCCTGAGAAAAGCTCTCAGGCTGGTAAAACCCCAAAATTCAACTGAGTAAATGTAAAGGTCAGATTGACTTTCTTCAGTGATTCATGAACCAGGCAGCATCCCATCTTGCAAATAGAAAGGAGCGCCTATGAGCTGCAGAAAGGAAGGGTTTTTAAAGGCAGAGAGGGAACAAAAAAGAGGAAATTGTTAGCAGAGAATGCATTGTTTTAGGCAAGGGTGTCCTCCTGAGGGGAGGAGAAGGGGTCTATCAGAGGATTACCTGTTACTGCTGACCAGGAAATTCCAGGTGGATTAGTTAAAAGTCACATTCCTGAGCAGGGAGGGGGTGTTGAAACTGTAGTCAGGTTAGGTATCAAGTCTTGGCTTGCTGACTTGGGGCTTAGCACAAGCCACTCCATTTTGGGCCTGCTGTTTTCTTTTCTTTTCTTTTCTTTTCTTTTCTTTTCTTTTCTTTTCTTTTCTTTTCTTTTCTTTTCTTTTCTTTTCTTTCTTCTTTTCTTTTCTTCTTTTCTTTTCTTTTCTTCTTTTCTTTTCTTTTCTTTTCTTTTCTTTTCTTTTCTTTTCTTTCTTTCTTTTCTTTTTTCTTTTTTAAGTAATTGCTCTCTTTTAATCAGAGTCAGCCTGAGAGATGTGGTCAAAATTTAAGGCCTTAGCATTGTTCTCAGCTACTGTGCCGTACTTGTCACAGCTTTTGTTGATCCTCCATGTGGTATTGACAGGTCATAGCTTTTTTTTTTTTTTTTTTTTTTTTTTTTTTTGCTCAGTCTCTGTGATACTCATTGGTCACAACTTCAGATCCACAATTTATACGTTGGCCATTTTCTTCATTCCTTTTCTGACATCCTAGTCTCAGGCAGGTCATTTGCTTGATGGTTAGTAGCTATGGCTATGCATTAAAGCTTTCAAGAGAATACAGTGCGCCAATGAGATTATTATGATTATTGTAAGTAGGATAATTCCCGGCGTTTGGAACATACTTCAGGGCCATGGTTCCCCAAGATCCAAACTATTCAAAATCAGGCAAATCAAAGAAAGACCTTATTGAGGGAATCACCTTTTTAAGCTAAGTGGCGTGCTCGGTGATCTTACGCCACTGAGTTTCAGCTTGCCCAGAAGTGTTAATGTAGGTGCAGCACATGATGTTGGCCACAGCAGATACCTCCTTGCTCCGCTAAAAGATGCTCAAGGACTGTTCTGTTATTGAGAACAACTTTGGCTTGAGTCAAGGATTTTTAATTTTTTTTTTTTGGCATCTACTGAGTTAGCAGTGGATTCTGCAGTGTCTTCAAGAGTTAAGGAAAGGTTTCTGATCATATTCTCATTTACATTTACTCCTAACCAGGGAATGTACTGCCTTGCCAAAGGAAGGAAATCCTGAGTCACGAATACCTCCTGGCAATTCCTTTCTAACTCAATGATGTAAATCCAGAGGAATCCACCAGTGAAGTGTCTTAGTTCGTTTGTGGAAAGTTGGAGAGGTATAGGTAGATAACCAAGGAGACATTGCCCAGCTCTGTATGCCAGCCAGCCATGGAGGCATCACAGGTCCAAGGACCAAGGAGAGTGGTAACCACTGTGGACAAAGACAGACCCTCTCAGGGCACAGACTACTTCCTGTGAAGGGGACAGTATGAATGGACTCATTCACAGATATTTGCCTGTTTAAGCCAGGAGTCAGGTTTTCTCTTAGGCTGAAATAGAGTTGTTCTAAATTCCAGAAGTTAACACCCCTTAGCAGGGAGGCACAGGTGAGGGTGTCATCTCGCTAGGCCAGAGCCAGCATAAAGAAAAAGAACAGGAGGAAGAAAGGGTTTCATGTTTGGTTCAGGTGTGAAGTCTTGATCTGGCATCTTGAGAGGAAGTGGTTTACCTTGGTGCCAGCTGCTTCTCTTCCTGGTCTATTGGATTAAGAGGTCTCCAGCGTTTGTACGGGACCAGATGTAAGCTGGAGCCTTCTTCAGCTGTGAGGTGTATATCCAGGGTGTAAGTCCGTGAAATTTGGCTGTCATCTGGGTGGTTAGGGAGACCCGGTATAGCCCCTTCCCAGGACATTCATGGCTGGTCTTTTTACTTACTAATTCCAAGTCAGAGGGTGGGAAAACATTGGAAATGTTAATTTGGAGCGCCATAGCCAGATTTTTGAAGAAAGTAGAAGAATTCAGCTATATAACAGAACCCTGAAGACCATTAACAGGATTAGAGATAAATACAGATAAAGGTGTAAACATAATGTCTTCCTTCTGCAATTACTTCCATTTTTTTTTATAGTAAAGCTAATTTGTTTGCATTTAACTTTCCTTACTTATTTACATAAGTGCATCAAGAATAGTGCTTGACTGTATAAGCTTTTTTTGTAAAGATTGCTTTGCTGGAACACTGCAAGCAGGGTCACAGGTTGATTTTTTTTTTTAAAGGGGTTTTACTTGGTCTGTAAAATCAGACTTAATTCCTTAAAACTGTCTGGTCATCTCTAAGCCTATCTCTCTCTCTCTCAAAGATGACATTCCAGTCAAAGCCTTGGTAACATAACCAGCATTTGTAATTGTGTTCTGTTACAAAGAGAATGGATTCTTATTGAACTTATGTAAATACCTAATTATTTTGCCAAGAAAAGAATACTGAAGAGTTCTGGAATTCTGGAGGGATCAGATGTAGAGAAGAAGTAAATGTTTCATTTTTGTTCACAAAGGTAGATCTCACCAAATTGTTGATAGCTGAATTGAAAAGGGATAAAGGTTTCCCCAAATCCAGAAAAACAGTACATTAGAGAGCCAGCAGTGTTTTAAACAAGAAGTCATAAAAGTTCTGTCTTCCTTGGCTCATTCAGCCCCATATAATTAATTCTTGTTGGTCTTGGTCTTTTGTGAAAAGTCTGATGAAATCACCAATTTACAGTGTTTTGTACATTCTTACTCTGTTCAGTGGTGTGATCTGTTATCAGAACTACTATCAAAGTCATCACAAACCTGTACTGTAGAGTACTTGTCAGATGCCTTTCCATGAATTTCTCTGGAAATGAAACACATTTATAAGAAGCTTTTGTAAGAGCATCTGAGTAAAACAATGACAGTCTGTAAATGATAAGACTTAAAAATGGCCATGGTTAAAGGTCTGATGAGAGTTTATTATGATCTATTTGACAAGGAAATTTCGTTATTTTTGTAACATTTTAAGATAAGAACCGGAATTATAAGTGTTTACATTATATTAGGACATAATAGATCTTTCAGAATTGCATACAATTTCTGGAACATTTCTATTAATAACCTGTACCCACACAAATATGATCTAAGAAGGTTTACTGTTACCTATTTGACAATGTTTCCCATGTAATTTATCATACTAAATAAGCTAAGTTACACGAATTAGTGTAACATCTCTCTTTTTATAAAGATAAAGAAATCTACTGGAAATGTTCCTGGATCTTTTGGAAAATCTCAATGTTAGTTCAAGGTCAAAAAGATTTCATTTAGAGTTTTATTTTTAGGAAGTTTGTCAAAAATATCAAAAGATTTGGGTACTTGGTCAAATAAGATCTTGGTCACTGTGAAGTAACACTTAGTTGTCCATTTAACCAAAACAAAAACTGTGTAGGCAGGGGCATCTGGGTGACTCAGTGGTTGGGCGTCTGCCTTTAGCTTAAGTCATGATCCTGGGATCCCGGGATCAAGTCCTACATTGGGCTCCCCAGAGGGAGCCTGCTTCTTCCTCTGCCTATGTCTCTGCCTTTCTCTGTCTCTCATTAATAAATAAATAAAATCTTAAAAAAAAACCTTGTAGGCAAATAACAAGGTTAAATAGTTGTAAAAAGCCTTAGCTCTTTTATTTTTTTTTATTTTTTATTTTTTTGCCTTAGCTCTTTTAATACTAAAAAGACTTTTTTTTTTCTTAAGTAATCAAGGACCTAATAAACATAAAATACAGAATCTTTGTTTTTCTAGACAGATTATATTAAAGGTAAAGAAAACCCTTGGCTTACAATTTCCTGTTAAAAGCAGACCAATAGTCTAAGAAAACTTTGTCTTTTTAACAAAGAGAAGAAAACCAAATTCCAATTTTGCACCATTATACTTTTTTTTTTTTTAAAGATTTTATTTATTTATGACACACACATACAGAGAGAGGCAGAGACACAGGCAGAGGGAGAAGCAGGCTCCATGCAGGAGCCCGACATGGGACTCGATCCTAGGTCT
Source organism: Canis aureus (assembly GCF_053574225.1). NCBI lineage: Eukaryota > Metazoa > Chordata > Mammalia > Carnivora > Canidae > Canis > Canis aureus. The sequence continues at coordinate 52,294,970 of NC_135612.1, read as the reverse complement.
CCAGGATCACGCCCTGGGCTAAAGACAGCGCCAAACCACTGAGCCACCCGGGCTGCCCTGCACCATTATACTTTTAATATTAAAACTAATTTTAAATAAATTCATTTTAGTATCAGCCAGCTTGACCACACATTAAAATTCCTTTTCAAAGTTTCCTTTTTCACAAACCTTCTCTTTTCTTTTTTACATTCAAATTTTGTCCTGTATTTTCCCTCTTTAAATATAAATATCCAACTTCACTTTTGGGCAAAATTACTTTTTTTCCCTCAACAAAAATGTATTTCATTCCGCATGCCTTATTCTTTTTTTTTTTTTTTTTTAATTTATGAGATAGAGAGAGGGAGAGGGAGAGGCAGGCTCCCCACAGGGAGCCCGATGCAGGACTCAATCCCAGGACCCCAGGATCATGACTTAAACTAAAGGCGGATGCTCAGCCATTGAGCCACCCAGATGCCCCTCTTCATTCCTTCTTTTACTGAAGGCAGACATTCTAATTCTTACATATGGAGGTGTTTCCCTTACTATTTGTAGTAGCTTCAGTTTTATGTATATATATATATTATATATATATATATATACACACACACATATATATATGCAGGTGTATGTATACATATATGTATATTTATATATTTGGCATATAATATCCTATTAGTTTTAGGTGTACATTATAGTGACTTGATATTTTTATATGCTAGGAAGTAATCTCCATAGTAAATCTAGTTTCCATCTGTCACCATGCAGAGTTACTACAATAATGACTATATTCTCTGTGGTATATATTGCATTCCCATAACTTATTTATTTTACATCTGGAAGTTTGTACCTCTTACTCCCCTCTTTGGTAACCAACAGTTTGTTCTTTGTATTTATGTATCTATGAACCTGTTTCTGTTTTTTTTTTTGTTGTTGTTTATTTTTTAGATTCTACAAATAAATGAAAACATGTGGTTTTCTTTCTCTTATTTCACTCATATATATGTGTGTGTATATATATATATATATGTGTGTATATACACATACACACACACATACACACACACCACTTTTTCTTTACCCATTCACCTATTGATGGACCTTTAGGTTGCTTCCATATGTTGGCTTTTGTAAATAATGTTGCAGTGAACATAAAGGTGCATTTATCTCTTCAAATTAGTGTTTTTGTTTTCTTCAGATAGATACCTAGAGGTGGAATTGATGGATCATAGGATAGTTTTATTTTTAACTTTTGAGGCACTTGTATACTGCCTTCCACAGTGGCTGTACCACTTTGCATTTCCACCAACAGTGCATGAGGGCTCTTGTCCCCCCATATCCTTGCAAACACTTGTTATTTCTTGTCTTTTTGATAATAGCCAATCTGACGGGCGTGAGGTGGTACCTCACTGTGGTTTGGATGTGCATTTCCCTGGTGATGAGTGATGTTGAACAGCTTTTCACGTGCCTGCTGGCCATCTGTATGTCTTCTTCTTTTTTTTTTTTTTTTAAGATTTTATTTATTTACTCATGAGACACACACACACACACACACACACACACAGGCAGATACATAGGCAGAGGGAGAAGCAGGCTCCTTGCAGGGTGCCCCACATGGGACTCCATCCTGGGACTCCGGGATCATGCCCTGAGCCAAAGGCAGATGTTCCACTGCTGAGCCACCCAGGCGTCCCTGCGTGTCTTCTTTAGAAAAATGTCAATTCAGGTCCTCTGACCATTTTTTAATCATATTTTTTCAATATTAAGTTATGTAAGTTCTTTATATATTTTGGATATTAACCTCTTACCAGATGGACGATTTGCAAATCTCTCCTCCCATTCAGTAGATTACCTTTTTGTTTTGTTCTTGATTTCCTTTGCTGCACAGAAGCTTCTTAGTTTTATGTGATCACATTTGTTTTATTCTAGCTTTTGTCTCCTATTGCCTGAGGGGACTGGTCCAAAAAAATATTGCTAAGACTGGTGTCAAAGTGCTTACTGCCTATGTTTCCTTCTAGGGGTTTTATGGCTTCAGGTCTTAATTTCATATCTTTCATCAGTTTCGCATTCGTTTTTGTATATGGAGTAAAAGAGTGGTCCAGTTTCATTCTTTTGCATGGAGCTGTCCAGTTTTCCCAACACATTTATTGAAGAGACTGTCTTTTATCCTTTGGATATTCTTACTTCTTTTGTCATGGATTAATTGACCATCATATAAGTGTGGTTTTATTTCTGGGTTGTCTGTTTTATTCTGTTGGCCTTTGTGTCTGTTTTTGTGCCAGTACCACACTGTTCTGATTACTATAGCTTTGTAGTATAATATGAAATGAAGGAGCATGATACCTCCAGCTTTGTTCTTTCTCAAGATTGCTTTGGTTGATCGCATACATTGTTAGAATTCTTAATCCTCAGGAGCCTTAACTAAGAAGTAGACAACTGTGAAGTGTCTTTTCCATTAGCATTCTGTGAATTGGCAGGCTTATGGGCACTTTTTCTGATTTCTAAAAATGGAGCTTTTTTCAGTGTGCATAAAACATGTTTGCTAATAGACTCAAAAGATCTTTGGTTCCTCTGGAAGGAAAATATAGATAAGCCTGTTTTCACTAATTAATGTCTCAGTATTTTATCTTACTTGAAGATGATCCGGATACTTGGTGAATTTAACTTAACTCATTTTATGACTTAGCAGAACTTTAAGGTTTCAGGTTACCAAAACGATAGGGGGAAACTATTTAAAAAGTTTACCTAAAACCTTTTTTATCATGCTTACATTTATTCAATTTACTTGCTCTTGACAGTTATTTTCAAATTACCCACAAAAGCTCCGCGAGGCATTAGACAAAGTCAGCCACCATACCAAGCTCTTTTTCTTGTTGACAAATTTTGTAACAGAGATAATGTGAATTTATTTGATTAGCAAACGTGGGTAGGATAAAAGTATTATATTAGATGCCGATAACTCTAAAGACATGCCTATTTTAATTAAACCAGCAAACTTAAAGTAGCACTAATAGCGAATATCTTCCCAGACCATATGACTCTGAAAAGCAATTGTGTTCATTTCTATTATATTTCTGAGATTCAGGAATACTCAATTTATAAGTGCTTATAGTTAAGCCAATTAAAGAGAGCTTTGATATTTACTAGAATTTGGCAAGGTTTTTCATAATTTCAATTTTAGTTTTCCTTAGCTATTTAAGGGAATAACTTATAGCAGTTTATAAGAGAATCCCTTGGAGCCCTGTCAATTTGGGGAGGGGCCTATATGGGGATAGATATGGGGCCATTGGCATTAGTGGTTAAATAATTTGCATAGGGTCTTGGAGGACAATCTCTTCTATAGTGTCCCAGTTGTCTACAACTGAGACATTGATTTTTGGTGCCAGTTTTTTGATGATGGACCCCTAAGAGAGTATGATGTGAGGGTCCCAGGTATCATTTTAGATTCCTGGCCTTGTAGCTATAAAGCTAATGACTTGGCAGACTTTTGTTTATGATCTTGTGTCTTTAAATTTTCATTAGCCTTTTATAGTGAATTTTTTAATGAACTTGTCTCAGACTCTTAAAGCCTTTTGGAAGCTTCTACATACCAATTAAAATAGGTATCCCATTCTGTTTGCTTGTTATGGGAACCCTTCCTTTCAAGTGTACATCTTAAGTAAAAGGTCTTGTGCACTTGGAACGTCCCCCTAATGGCCATTGTAATTCTGAGTTGTCTTTAGTGCCTTTTTTGTAGATATTTACAGCTTTCAGAACTACAGTTTTTAGACATGAAAGAAGGAGGTGTGCCAGAAGATGGCAGGTTTGATTCTGTAGAAATTGAGGATCCCATTTTTTATTATTATAGTTGACCCCTGAACAGCAAAGAGATTAGGGGTGCTGACCACCTTTGCAGCCAAAAACCTGTGTATGAGTTTTGACTTCTCCAAAATATACCTACTAATAGCCTATTGATGACTGGATGCCTTATCGGTAACATAAACAATCAAATAACACGTATTTTGTATCTGTTAATGTATGATATGTTGTATTTTTATTTTATAATAAAGTAGGCTAGAGAAAAGAAAATTTTATCAAGGAAGTCGTAAGGAAGAGAAAATATATTTGCAATACTGGACTGTAGAAAAAAATCTGAATATAAGTCAGCTTTCACAATTCAGACCTGTGTTGCTCAACAGTCAACTGCATGTATGTATGTATGTATGTATGTATGTATGTATTTTAGTCACATTAATACCTAAGCAGAATGTACTTCAGGATTGGGGACTGTGTGGTGTTTTACAGTGTGCCTTGTTACATGGATGTGTTTTTTGAGGTTGGCAGGTGGCCTGGTATTAATCTAACCCATCCTGTGACTACTTTCTCTTAACAGGGGAGTCTTTGGGTTGGGCAACGAGTGCTGTAACAGCTTTTAAATGCTCGACCTGCGCCCACCAATTCTGTGGCTTTTTGCCCTCTGAGATCGCCATTAGCAATTAGCCTTTACATCCTGTGCGCATTAGCAGAAACCAGCGTTGACCCCAGAAACAGAACTTTGGGCCTCAGCAGTAAGCGAAGAGCTAGGCCTCATCCTGGGAAGAGGATGGGACCAGCAGACCTCAGAGAATGGGAATCGTGGACAGATTTCAAACAAGGGGAGAACCACAGCTGCTACCCGCTGTTCCCAGTGTAGAGTCCCAGGAATGATTTCACACAAATGAGAAGCTGCAGACTACACCACCAACACTTCCCAGTGTGGATTCCAAGGGTGGAACCACAGGCTGGGATCTAGTAGTTACCAAGGACTGGCCCATGGCAGGCCCTGTGTGCACTGCCAGTGCTTCCTGTGGAGGCTTGGACTGGGAAGAAGGTTGTACTGACAGACCTCAACAGATGGGGACTGTGGTCTGAAGCCCCATGTGCTGGGGAGCTACGTACTGGCCACTGATGGGTCCCACGTAGATCTTGGGATGGAATTAAGTGCTGGGGTTTTGCACGCAAAAGCCTGGCAATTGGAGAGTGAACAGTCAACTAGATCAGGAGCTCAGTGCAAAGCCAGCAGAGCCCAGATCCAAGAGGAACCTGACACTTGGCCTTCGGCAAGGACAGGAAAGACTGAACTCAGAGCATTCCCTGGGTACTATGCCTGTGTTTCTCTTTGTTCCCAAGGTGTTTGGAAGTCTCCCTTGGTCCAGATTTGCTGCCACCAAATCTGCTAAATAACAGAAATTGTACTGAGTAAATTTGAAGATCTACTTGGCTTTGTTCAATGATTCATGAGTCGGGCAGCATCCCACCTAGCAAATAGCTCCAAGGAGCAGCAGATAAGATGGTTTTTTAAAGGCAAAGTGGAATGGAAAAAAGGAAATTATGGGCAAAGAACTGTATTGTTTTTGTTTTAGGCAAGGGTGCCCTCCTAGGAAGAGCAGAAAAGGTAAGATGTCTATCAAGAGATTACCTCCTAGGGCTGACCAGGAAATTCCAGGTTGCGGGTTAAAAGTCCCATTCCTGGGGGCTTGAAAGTATAGTTAGGTTAGGTATTAAGTCTTGGGTTGCTGATGTGGGGTTTAACACAAGTGACTCCATTTTGAGCCTGGACTCCTTTTTAACATGACAAAGAACTGCAGGTACCCACAGTCAGCAGCCAGCCAGCCGCAGGGAATGGGATGGTCTGAGGGATGTGGGTGCAGCATGGGACATAGAGTGTTTGCTCCTGTGGGAGCAGCCTCCTCCTCGGCAGCAGCCTCTTCTCCAGAAAGAGAGTGCTGTACCCAGGTCTTCATGTGGGGAGGTGGGCTGGACCAGTGATGGAGAGGTGGCCTCTGAGAGATTCTGGGTCAGGGTCAGGGTCTGGGTCAGGGTCAAGCATGCTTGGATCTTTTAGCTAAAAGTTCACCTCTCACTATGTAACTCTACCATTGGAGGTTTGCTGAGAGGCTGTATGGCCTTCAGAAACACTGACTCACTCTCTGGGCTCTTTGAGGCTTCTGCTTCAGAGAATGGGGCATTCTGTTAGGAGCCGCCAACTATGATATCAGACTGCACAGATCTGCTGGCCGGAGAACAGCTGAATGAGTGAAGGGAGCAAAGGGAGAGGCAGAGAGAGAAAGCCAAAGAAGTAGGAGAACTGGCCAATGGAAGTGAGGTTGGAAGAACCTGAGCAGCCTGCTGGGAAGTGGGTTGGTGGTGAAGAAGAGTGCCCTGCTGCCTCCCCACCCTCAGTGAGACTGATTAGGAGGGCACAGGGAAGGCGAGAGATGAAGACCAGGCAGAGGGTTCTGGGCAGGTTTGGGCAGTGGTCATCAACCAGGGAAAAGCCATTAAGAGCTGTTTGGGAATGCTAACATGTGGACGCCTGGCCCTCTTCGAATGTGAATAGATTTGCAGTTGTCATAGAGTCCCCTTCCAGGAATCCAGACCTCTTGGAAATGTGCTTTTACAAAGAAAGGAGCAAGGGAACAGAAGAGAGAATAATTTAGAGCTGCTTTCACATGTATCTCATAAAGCTGCCATCCGTAAGAAGAGCTTGGTATCGACCTAGGCAGATGTTTGTTCCTGGGGAACAAACTTTAGCAAGCAAGCAGGTTCCATTCAGAGAAAGCCCAGCATGGCAGTGTCCTGGCCTCTTGTCCTGAAGTGCTGGGACCCAAGATACCTGTAGGCAATGGCTTACATGTCACAGATTGAAGCACCATCTCCACCTCGGTGGGCTAGCCAGAGCCACCCCTGAGTGCCTATGGCATGAATCGAGAGTGTTTTCCTTGGGGCTTATTCTCACCTTGACCCCTCTGCACACGTGTAGCATCTAAGAACTGACAGTGTGGTGCCGCACAGTTTCCCCGAGGGTCTGAGCTGAATGCTAGCTACTGTGCAATCTTTCACCTTCAGGAAATGTGTGGGCAAGTATTCTGCTGCCCTCAGCTCCACATTCTTGATTTGCAAATGGGTGGCTTGAGTGGCCCCAGGGACAGAGCCCTGGGACCCACTGGTGGTGGGTGCAGCTATTAGGCATTCTGAATTCCCAGTGGCATGCTGGTAGAGAAAAGAAAGAAAGCTGGGGACAAGTGAGCTCAGGTCTAGGCACAGTGACACAGCTGTGCTGGTCCATGGAGTAGAGTCAGCATTCCTGTATCATGGTGGGTAGGATGAGGGGCCTTGTTTCTGATAGGGGCTGGGATGGCTGACTGTGGCCTCTAATATGGAGGGAGTCTGGGCAGCAGTGTTATTAACACAAAATTGTTAATTCTGTGATTCAAAGGGGTAGACAGTAGTGCACCCAGTTTGAAATTGGTTTCATTAGTTATCAGCAAGATGGCGATGAGGGTGTGAGCAGGATCTGAGCCCATCCCCTGGGAGAAGGAGGCTGGCATGTGCTGTCTGTGTTGTTAGGGTCGAGCTGAGAGGCCAGGATTTGGGGGACCCCGTCACAGCACTACACTGAAGGGACAGGCCCTGGGGTAGGGACCTCATCATGTTGGTGAATCACTCTCAGTGGGTACTGAAGGGGGGCCGTGACACCATGCTGCAAGCAGTCTCCCCAGAGATACCAGATTCTCGGCGGAGGCAGTTGGCACATAGTAGGTGCTTTATAAATGAATGGACAAAGTGGAGTTCCACACCCCATCTGCTGCTGAGGTTAGGCCTGGCTGGGCAGCCCCAACCCAGGCCTGTGGGGTGAAGGTGTTTTGGGTTCACAGCCAGGAGGCAGGTTGCAACTGCAATAGGCTTCTGACCATGAGTCCTTCTTCATGGGGAGGACATCAGGTCTGGGTAAGCTCAGCAACCAGAGGCTCATGGTCAGTGCTCAGTGATGCTGCCAGTGTATTCCCTGTTGCTCTCCATCGTGACCGCCATGGGCTCTGTGTTTTTCCTCATGGATGGTACAAGAAGAGAGCTGGTCGGTGTGTGACCTGAAAATCCCCAGTGTGATCTGGCCCCAGCTCCCCTTACTGGCTGTGGTTTTTCCCTTTCTCTTAACTCCTTGGGCACTGGCACTACCGTCTCTTGTATGCTATTGCTCCAGAAAGTGGGAGCCCTTGCAGTCCTACCTGGTGACCTCTCTGTTCTAGGGCTAGTGGTAGAGTGCCACACTGCCAGGCCCCTTGGCTTTGAGAGGAGGAACATCTGCGGAATGGGGGCCAAATGTTGGCTTCCCAAATTTCCCCAGGTGTTGGGGTTGGAGGCAGAGTGTCACCTTGACCTTGGGGTTTCTGATCCTCCCAGTGTGGAAAGTCAGCCTCCAGTGGGTATGCTTCACCCGATCTCCTAATAGGACATCCTCAGCATCTTTGTTGTGTTCACCTTTCTCGTGCCACCAAGGGATTCCCCACATGGCGCCGTGCGTCTCCTTCTGCCAGTTTCAGGATAGTAAATGCTCTCTCTCTCCAGAATGCAGCTGACCGCCCAGGAAGGGACAGTTCATGCTACATGCATGCCAAATTTATTGAGGCCCTTTAAAGAACCAGGAGCTCTATGTGGCTCTGGGGATGCTGAGATGAAAGATAGTCCCTGCGCCCAAGCATCTCAAAGTCTCACGGAGAGACAGGCATGTCAAAGAGCATAAGACAAGATCACAGGTGTCCTGTGGGCAGCGCAGTTTGTGTTGGGCGCTGATACTCACCACTATGCACCGTGTAAAGCCAGGAAGTTAAAATGGTGAAACAGTCCCCAAGCAGTGGGTAGGTGCCCTCCAAGGCCCGCTCACGCTCACTGACCACACCCAGTACTCCAGCCACGTGGCTCCTCCTGGAAGCTTCTCCCCCCACTTCCAACCACTTCTAGCACCTGGATCCAGGAGCTGAGGATCAGTGCCTGGTTTAGGAGGAGGCCCTTGGGGCCCTGATCCAGCCCTTTGGCCAGAGTCTGTTTGGCTGGAGTTTGTGCTCTACCTGGTGCTACTTATAGTGTCAACCCTGGTTCGGTGACAGCACAACCAAGGCGCTGGTGACCTAGCGAGGGGCGCTGATGAGGACTCTCAGAAGGAGGTCTGAGGAGCATCCTTCCGTGGCTCTGTGGTGGTTGGCGTACCTCTGACCCTTGATGTTGAACCTCGGCCCTGCCCCACCCCACAGGATGGAGCTCCCCCACTTTCCCCCATCCCACATGTCTCTCAGGTCTCAGTTTTAAGGAGGGGCTGCTGAGACTCACTGGAGCCCTGAGGGCTCTTGAACACTGGACGAGCACAGGGCAGGAGGAAAGGACCAAAGTCAAAAGCATGTGGCTGATTTTGTTGTCCAGGAATTTATGCTCTTGTGAGTGAAGCCAGGCACATAATGCCTGGACACAGAGGTGACAGGGTCACATTCATACACCAGCGAGCACGCAGGAGTAATTCCCTGGTAATTGGGAGGGTGAGGCTGGGTGGCTGATGGCTGCAGCTGGGTGAGCGTGGTTTGCTGAAAGCTTAGCAGAGGGAGGAAGATACGGCATGTCAGAACCCCCTGGGATGGGCCATTCTGCAAATCCCCGGGCACCCAGGGGCTGGCAGGGACAGGGAGTGGCTCTGAGGAAGCCAGAGGGAACCAGCCCAGGCAGCAAGGGCTTTGTGCGGCTGACTCTTAAAGAGGAGGCGGTGGGGAGTGGGCAGGAAGAAGGTCTCACGCTACAGTCCTGTCACTGCCTTGGCCACTGTGGCCACAAGCAGAGTCATTGTGCTGGCTCCGCAGGCCCGCATTCCTGACCTCAGACCCTGCACAATCCAGTGATGACTTGAAAAGAAAAAACTCACTTCTTCTCTACTCTGAAGGCTTTTCCTCTGGCCACTAAATGTGTGATTTACCCCTAGACCAACCAATTCTCCAGTTCTTTGCGGACACCAGGTGGGTGTCCTACAATCCAGTTCAGTGCTGGCACTATCTACCAGGAGTTAGTGTCAGAGCCCACAGTTAAGGACGCGGTCCCAAAAGACCACACCATCCCACTACTTATGATGCCAGTTGCAAGTCCAGGTTGTCACTGGGGCTTCTGACCAACTAGTTATAGGTCTAAGGTTCCCAGGACCCCCTCCTTGGGTTCAACAGTTTTCTAGAACAGCTCACAGGACTCAGGAAAACTGTACTTGCTACATTCCCAGTTCGTTATAAAAGGATGCAAGTCAGGAGCAGCGAGGTGGAAGAGATAGATGCATGGGGTGAGGTAGGGGGAAAGGGCACAGAGTTCACATGCTGTTTAGGGGTGCACTGCTCCCCGTCCCCAGTTCCTCCATGTGTTTGCCAACTGGAAATTGTCTGAACCCCGTTGTTTGGGATTTGTATGGAGGCTTCTTTATGTGGGCATAATTGATTAAATCATGGCCGTTGGTGAGGAAGTCCATCTCCATTTGGGTGGAGCTGACAGTTCCAAACCTGTGATTATAAGATTGGTTCTCCTGGCTCCCAGCCCCCAGCCTGAGGCTCTTTCAGGAGCCCTAAACACCTGCCATCTTATTAGCAGACAAAAATATGCTTACCAACTTGGAACTTCCAAGGGTTTTAGGAGCTGCATGCTAGGAAATGAGAGCAGAGACCAAATACATATATTTCTTATCATGTCACACTGCTTTTGTTTTTCAGAGGGCAAATAAACATATGTAAAGCTCTAGGGTATTCCAGAGAATGTGCTAGGTCTTTGACAAACACTGTTTTAATTAATCTTTGCAATGCTTCCATGAAACCAGCATCACTATCTCTAGTTTATAGACAAAGAAACTGAGGCCTGACAGGCTGGCTTCTCTGCTGATGAGAGCACACCTCCCTGTTGTAGCCTTGCTTTTTGTCTCCTATGGTAGAGGGATGAGGGGGTGGAGGGAGGAAGGGAGTGAGAGTCACAGAAGCCACTTGTGCAGGTCCCACTAGCAAGTCCCCTTTTGCTCCCCAATCCTCTATCTGGATTTGAGCCGCAGGGAGGCATTTCATTAGTCTGATGGATTTGGACATAGGGTAGAGGAGAAGTGGCTTCTGTCCTTAGAGTGCCTGTGGTTCTTTACATAATCCGTTTCCCTCTGTGACAGGCTTCCCCACAACGTGAAGCCTCCCTCAAGGAAGGTTTGGTTTGGCGTACTAGGCATTTGTTAGCCACTGGGCGTTGTTAGCTTCGAGTCTGTGAAGGACACATTCAAAGTCATTGTTGAGAAAGTAGAGCCCCAAACAGGGTAGAGCTCACAGGCTGGAAACCGAAAAGTTTGGTAAGAGGTGGGTTGTGTCCTTCTGGGCATGATGCTTTCTCAGAAAGGGGCTGAATAGTTATAACAGATATCTTGGAGGAGGGATTGGTGGGTCTTGAATCCAAGAAAGAGTGAGAACAAGAGAGAGATGTCAAAGAGCTTTCTGGATAGATGTGGTTAATAGATGGCACACACACTGCCCCTCTGTAGTGTGCCCACAGCAGACATCACGAATCGACCACAGCTCTTTGGCTCATCCACAGATTCCTTCTAAACACAGCGATCCGTATGAACCTTCCGCAACCTGCTGGTGTTGCGCATAATTTGAAATGTGCTCACTCGCTAGCTCTGCGGTGATGTTCCAAGTCAGGAGGACTCAGCAGAGGTGGTTTGGGAAAATCGAGGGCATGAGAATGAGCTGTCCTGTCCATGCTTGCTATTGGGGAGACCAGGGGAGCAAGAGACTACAGGAGAGGTTGAGAGTTTGGGTGTCAGGGCTAGAGCTGAACTGGAAATAATCTCTAATTAGGTAGTAATTGAAGCCCTGTGAATAGAGAGACGCCTTCCAAGAGAGGGAGGATATGGAGAGAACAGCCGGCTTCTGGCCGCAGGGAAGGAAACTGCTCAAGATGCCGAAGCAGGGAAGAGAAAAATTAACAAGAGAAAAAGCAGGATTTCCTTCACCGAGTGAGGCAGACCATCTCTCCAGCTCCCTAAGTGGAAACCTCTGGAACCTTAAGGAACTCCAGGGCTGTTCCAGATTTTCAAGGGCTAATGCTGTTAATGCCTGCCTTTGTGGGGCTCGGTTGTAAGCTAGCGTTTCTCCCAGCACTGGTGTCTTTAGAGGTACCTCCACCCTCCCCATAGCCTCCCCCTCCCCATGCCTCTTCCAGGCCTGGCCAGGCCTACCCTTCCTCCTCCATCCTGCGCCTCCTCTCCTCCTCCGTGGCTTGCCCACATTCTGGTGCGTGTGCATGGAGTGCTGGGCACCACCACCCATGTGATCTTGTCTTTCTGATGGTTACCTTGACGAATCCTTCTGACACCCTCCGGTTCCGCAGATAATGATTCCCACAAAGTCAAGGACTCCCTAATGTCCCAGGGACCTGAAATTACCCTCCAACAATGAAAATGCCCCGGGCCTTGGAGCGACGTTTCCGCATTAACTCTGAGGCAGAGTTGCAGTGAGGAAATCTACCCTTTTAATAGGGGAAAATATTGCCCTCATAAGTCTTTATGCCGTGCACTTGAGCTTAATGCTCACTTACCAGTTCGCCTTTATAACTTCCATATTGAGTGAATTAAGTCCTCCATGTGGGTAGTTATTAAAGAAGTGATAAGTGCTTTATAATTCAGTAAAGGGTGGCCTGGCCATTTCATATTTTCCTAAGGAAATTGGCCACCCAAAGGGCAGTACTCTCAGGACCCCTGGGGCCAGCTGATTTTAGGCATAGAGCTTACACTATTGGATTACTTTCAAGCCAGCTGCTCTGGCCTGGACCAGACTCTCCTTCTTGCTCAGACTTTCTCCCCCAAGGCCCATTGGGGAGAAGGGGTCAACATCAATGTCTCTCCCTGCCTCGGGCTGTTTCCATGGTTCATCAAAGACCCATCAAAGACCTCTTCTTTCTCTCCTTGTTCAAAGCTGAGTTGTCTAGTCAGGATTGGAGATTTTATGATCAATGTGGTTTGACTCACATCTGCAGACAAGAGGAGGGTGTCTTTTAGGGGCCATGAAATGCTGACCCTCCTACTCTCTACCCAGCCCCACAACCTCATGGACACAACTTATATCTTTATACCTTAGTCTCTTCAAGTGATTGGAAAAAACGTGGGTCCCATCAAGACCTCATCAACCAGAGGGTTTTTACATGTTGTAAAGTCCTTGGGTTTGGAGGAAGGACAGTCACATTAATTTGTTCATTCAAATTTTCTACTATGTACAGGGAACTGGGTCTGTTGTTGTGGATATAGTAGTGAACAAGATAGACAAGTTGACTACCTTCACAGAGCTGGCATTTTTGTTAGTAAAGAGATGCAATAAATAAGTCAACACATACGTGAGATAATTACAGACTTTGCCAAGTGGTATAAAGGAAGTAATCTAGAGCAGCATTTCTCAACCTTGGTGCTGTCATCATTTTGGACTGGATCATTCTTTGTTCTGAGGGGGCTGTCCTGTGTTGTAGGATTTTTATTTTATTTTATTTTATTGTATTTTATTTTATTTTAATAAATAAATAAATTAATTTTTGTTGTAGGATTTTTGTTTATCTTTATTTTTTATTTTTTGTTGTTGTTGTAGGATTTTTAGTAACATCCTTGGCTTCTACCCACTAGACCTTCCCAGTTATGACAATCAAAAATGTCCCCAGTCATTGCCAGATGTCCTCTGAGGGATAGACTCCGCTCCTGGTTTCTGAGAACAATTGATCTAGAGGAAGGTTATAGAGAATGACTTTGGCTAGGTTGGTCAGGAAAGGCCTCTCTGCGGAGATGACATCTAAGGAGAATCTGAGTGCTTTTAACGGCAAAACCAAGTGCGAGGGCCCTGAGAGGTGGGGGAGAGCTTGGTGTTTTGGAGAATAGAAAGGAGGCCAGGGGATCCCTGGGTGGCTCAGCGGTTTAGCGCCTGCCTTTGGCCCAGGGCGCGATCCTGGAGACCCGGGATCGAATCCCACGTCGGGCTCCCGGTGCATGGAGCCTGCTTCTCCCTCTGCCTATGTCTCTGCCTCTCTCTCTCTCTCTGTGTGACTATCATAAATAAATTAAAAAAAAAAAAAAGAAAAAAGAAAGGAGGCCAGTGAGATTAAAGCCAATGAACAGGGTTTGTTTGAGCTGAGGAAGGAGATGCCTGAGTCAGATGTGACAGACCTTGCTGGCTCTGGTTGGAGTGTAGATTCATCCCAAGTGCGGAGGAGCCACTGGGGGTTTGTTTTTGAAGGGTGGGTGCAGTGGGGGAGGAGGATGTGATCAGATTTACATTACAAGAAGTTCATTCAGGCTTCTGAGGGAAGGACAGATTTTTAGGGCCAGAGTACAAGCAGTGGTCCTGTCTTGAGGGCAGTGGCCTTTGGGAGCAGTCATGATGGCCTGGGCTCGGGTGAGGTTGTGGGAAGAGGACAGAACTGATATCTCTTGTGGAGATGCATCGCTTAGGTGTGGATATTGCAGGAGGAGAGGCAGCACTCGTTGATGAAGCTTGGCTTAGACACCTGGGTGGCACCAGTGCCATTTATTGGGATGGAGAGGCCCGAGTGGGAGGAAAGCCGAGGGCTGCTGTTGGACGTCTATCAGGGAAGAGTCTGGAGCTCAGCGGGATGATCAGACCAGAGACACACATTTGGGTGCTCTCAGCGTGTCAGTGGTGTTCAGAGCCAGCACATGGGTGAGATCACCATGGCCTGGCGGGTGAAGGGGGCCCCCAGGGAAAGATCCAGGAGACACCAGCACTTAGGGATCAGACAAATAATATAGACCCTGCAGAGGAGACTATGAAGTAGTAGCCAGCAGAGTAGAAGGAAACCCAAGAGAGAGTGAAGTTAAGGAATCTGTAAAGAGAATGTTTCAAGAAAGAGTGAGTGGTTAACCAGGTAAAATGCCCCTAAGACTGGGTAACCGGGTGGCAGAGCAGAGCTTGGCAGTGTGGGACTCACTGGCGACCTTGGCAGTGCAGTTTCAGTAGAGCAGCTGGGATGGAAGACCTGTAGGGTTGGAGAATCCCAAGGGAAGTGAGGAGGGAAGTCGGACCTGTGCGAATAGAGAGATCCTCTGAAAACATTTGTTGTGAAGGATGTAGCGACATGGGTTAGTAGCTGGAGGAGGACATGGTGTGAAGATTTTCCCTTTAAATGGGCCCTCCTAGAACATGTTTGTATGCTGGTGGGAAAATCTAGTGGAGAGAAAGTGAGAGTACAGACAAGAGAGAGAGAAAAAAACTGAATGAGTCCTTGAGAAGGCGAGAGGAGTCGAGGGCAGGGGAAGGTCCAGGCAGGTTGCTGAAAGAGTGCTAGGTACATGAGTTCTGCTGCTGATCACTTTGAGGGTTCCCTCACGCATGCATTCATTTCATGCCCTCAGCTGTCACTGAGCATTTGCATGGCACTGGAGACACACACTTCTGGTCCATACCTCAGAAACCTCCTGGTCTGGTGAAAGCCTTAGTCATGTGGGCAAAGGAAAGCTGAAAAAGATGTGCCCAGGTGCCAAAAGCATGCCCATTGTATCTCCTCCTCTGTTTGGCAAGAAGGAGCCCTATCCTCTTCCCCAATCCTAATACTGAGCATGAGCAGCAGACCTGAGATCTGGTCCATGGGCCTCCCCAGCCCTTTGGCTCACCATTTTTGGGCCATGTAGTGATCCCTTAGGATGCCCATCCCTGATTAGGATGTGCTTTGGGCCATATCCTTCTCATAGCTGCTTGTAGTTGCCTGTGGGGTCCAACCAGGCCTCTGTGCTGCTCCAGGGGACCCAAGAGAGGACTGCCAGCGAGGAGTGTTAAAAGCCATGGAGGTGAGGTGGGGCATGTGAATGGCTGCTTAGCACCCACCTGGGTGGCTTCCCAAGTGTGCACCTATCCCAGGGTACCCACCCTTATTGGGGATTCTGGAGGTAGGTGAGTGGTGAATGAGACATGTATAATCCCTGTTCTCAGGCATCCCAATTCTAGTATATAAACAGCAACAACAGACAAGTAATCAAATAATCAAATAAGACAATTACAGATGGTTATTAAGGGCTGTGAAGGACATGAACAGGGGCTGGTGCCAGAGAGCAGCTGGAGGGGAAGAGGAGGGGTGTGTTCACTGACGTCGGAGGGTCGGAGCAGGCATCTCTGACAAGGTGACCTTTGTAGGGAGCCCTGAGGGATTCAAAGGAGCCAGGATGACTGTTTCATGGAAGTTCTGGTTGGGAATAAGTCTGGTGTGTTTAAAGACAGGTGGGAGAGTGCGGCAGGGGCCCAGAAAGCAAGCAGGTGTTAAGAAAAGGGGCCATAGAAGCAGCCAGCGGCCAGCTCATGTAGGACCTCGTGGGCCATGGTACAGTAGTGTCCTGATTGCATCGTAAGAACTGTGAGAAGCAGTGGGAGAGTTTTCAGCGGGGGAGAATGTGACCCAGCAGGTGCAGAGACTCTAGAGGGGGAAGAGTGACAGCAGGGAGGCCATTCAGGAGGCAGGGGAGGTTGGCAGGTTAGAGGTGGCGCTCCCAGTGTGCCGACGCGTGGGATTGCCAGCCTGTGCCCACCTGCCTGCCAAGCCGCAGCAGTGCAAATGGAGCGCAGCAGTTAGACTGGTGAGGGCCTGGCCAGTCTGGTCCCAGGCAGGGGGACAGGGGACAGGGGGGCCAAGCAGGGCAGCCTGGACTCCCCAGCAAACTGGCCAAGTCCCAGATGAAATCTCACTCCTGGAAGTCAGGCCTTTCTTAGCAGGGAGCAGAGGGGGTGTGCCCTTGCTCTTTTGTCTGTTAGCAGGCGGAGCATCTCAGCACCTGAAGACCACAGGTGTGTGCACAAACGTTCCCTGTTCCTGGCACGGGCTTTGGAATTGATCAGGAAGCCGACGCAGATGCTGTCGTTTCCCATCTGTTCGCTGCATGATCTGAATGTTCCTTTCTGCAGTCCCGGGGGCCCCAGATGCGGGGCTGGTTCACCGTGGTCCTTGGCATGCAGCTGCTTGTAGAGCTGGTGTGCTAATGTGCTGGCATGCCGGGGTTGCCAGCCCAAGAAGCCTCCCCAGGCTCTCAGGTTCAGCTCCCCAGGCGTCTTGGATCCCCCCTGACAGCTGTCAAGGGAGAGAGAGCTGGGTGACTTGGCTGGTGTGATCCAACGCAGCTCTTCCTCAGGCCCCATGGTGCCTCAGCTCCATAGAGCTGTTGCTCCAGACGGTTTGTTTATAATGCTAAACATATCAGATAATTGAAAGCTAATGCTTCTGTCTGGATCACTAGACATAATATGCCTGGATAACAAATCAATTTCCTTATTGCCCTACAAGGCTTCGAAGTCAAATGCACGGCACATTCATTGTGTATGTGTGTGCCTGTGTGTGCCTGCCTACTCGCGCTCATGCATGCGTGTGTTCCGATGCTGATTTCTTAAGAACTGGAACTCTAGGCTAGTTTCTCCAGGTACTTAGCTCCATACTTCAACTCAGGCCTCCATCCTAGAATCAGAGTCCAGATGAGAGGAGGATAGGAGCCTTGGATCTTGATGGGGAACTGTCTAGAGAGACAGGCATCTGTGCACAGCCTTGCCAGCTAAAGCTCTCGTGTCCTGTGTTGGAGGAGTGGAATGCCCATATACAAAAACATCAGAGAAATGCCCATTCCGGCTGCCTCCTGGTAGGATGCACCTCCAAGAATAGATATGTGGAACATAATATTAATGGCGTATGCCTAGGTACCACCAGGAAAATGTGAATTATTACTACACCTCCAAGAATACTTCACTTACCTTTCAACCTTAATTATCCAGAAAGAGGATTAGAAACAAAAAAGACAGGGCAAATATCTACCTATTTGTGTGTGTGCATATTTTTATATTTTCTAGATCTTTATTCAGATTCTATTTACCTTTGTTTATCATTCCAGAAGTAGCAATGAAATCCGCTCTTTCTCACTCTGGTGCTATGCATTAGCACTGAATTGACTAAGACATTGCCTCGTCTAATCCTCACACCAGCTGGATTTCCTATGAGGACACTGAGGACCAGAGAGCCTCGAGAATAACTGGCCTAGGGACATCCAGCTTCCGTCTGCCAGAGCTGGGTGTCTCCTCCTGGTCAGCTTGCTTCAGGGCACCCATGCTTGGCATCTCTGCTCTGAGGGGCTGCAGAGCAGACTAGTGGCAGCATTTTGCAAAGGAGAAAAGGGCCTTGGGAAGGTGTTTGGGCGGGGGGCGGGGGGAGGATGGCTCACAGCCCCATAGCAAAGGAAGAGTCACATGGCTGCTGAAAATGGACACAAAAACCATTCAAATTTAGGAATCATGGCAGGGTAGGGCCCTTTGGGTAGGGACACAAATTCTGCATCCTTCAGGAACCTATAGGGGTGTCGCTGGGTGATACAGCTCAGCAGGCCTGTTAGCGTGGTCACGATGATCCAAGATCATCAAGAAAATATAAGTCATGTTCTGTCTACCTTGCTTAAAAAGTCAAGGAGGTGTGTAATGCATTTCAGGGGGAAAAAGAAACATCTAGCAAGGAAGTTGAACATGCAAAGGTTTTGCATTTAAATTTAGTTGTCCGGAAAATTTGGTTATGAAGAACAGCTCGTTAATAGCAGTGAGAAGTCACAGGAAAATAACAGTGATCTTAACAGCAAGAGAGGAGAGAGAAAGGTTGCAAACATGAGGTGATAGTGGCCAGCCATGTGTAGAGGAAGGAAGGATGCCCTCTTGTCCCACCAACCAACCCCTTGTCTGGCCGAATGTCCAGGTGGCGAGGAAGATTCTGTGGAAGGGGGACACCGGTCTTGCCCTTTTCTTGGGCCTCCTCATCAACTTCACACCCCTCGTGATGTAAGGGGGTGGATGTCTCAGTGTTCTAGAGTTTTCTATGTATAGGACTTAAATATTGGAGTTATAAACAACTCTTAAACATATCCACATGACATGTTTTTAATTAAAATATGGACCACACAGTCTGTACCATCTAATTTTTATATGCTTGGAGATTGCCAGTTCATTTCCATATTGGCTCAAGCCAAACAGAAGGGAGGAAGAAAGCTATGGTACAAAAGCACAGTCAAATTTATTCTAGTACAAAGGATTTTTATATTTTCTCTGGATGTTTTAATTAATATTTTACTTGTGCCCCAGCTCATCCCCAGAATGGGTGGGAAGCAGCTCTCTGTGATTTCAGGCCTGGGCCCTGTCACCGTGAGTCACAGGGAGTGGCTTCATTTCTGATATTTCTCCTCCTCGTGAAGAGGCTGGGCACACGCTCGCTCCCTCAGCTCTTGCATACCCTGGTGCACCTGCAGGCAGCAGCATCTTTGACCACAGAGGCTCACCTAGACTTTGTCGAGGTGCCCTGAGCTGTAGCCCTAAGCCTGGCTCTGGCTTGGTTGCTCAGCATTGTCTTGAATTAAGCCTCCCTTCCTCCCTTCTCTCTGGAAAAGTGTTGCACACTCACTCCTCCTGAAGAGTTGTGATTCTGGGGTGTCAGGGAAGAGCAATGGCCAGAGGGGAGGGATGGAGCACTGAGCTGACTCTCTGGATGGAGATGCCATTGTCATGTAAAACAAGCCTTGCAGAAGAGAGACTCTCGGTGGAAGAGGAAGACTCTTCCCCAGTGGGGTCCAGCCAGAGCTGGATGAGAGACTGCTAATGCTCCTGGGATGTGTAACCTGGATTGGGCCATGGTCTAGTGTGCCAAAGAGCCCCTCATTTCCTTTCAAGGAATCTCCTTGACTTGCGGGGGGGCGGGGGGTGGGGTGAGAGCCACAGCTTTTTATTTTCTCCTCTCACCTGGACCCAGGGACCCAGAGGCAAGTTTTTTGGTTGGGCCTGGGGCCTCTTAGTGTTTGCTGCAAAACAGTTATTTTTTAAAAAATATTTTATTGATTTATTTGAGAGAGAGAGAGAGAGCAAACACACATGGGGGGAGTGGCAGAGGGCAGACTGCCCGCTGAGCAAGGAACCCCATATGGGACTCGATCCCAGGACCCAGAGATCATGACCTGAGGTGAAGGCAGATGCTTCATTACTGAGCCACCCAGGTGCCCCCAAAGCAATCAGTTTTACAACTGTTGCTGTCTGAAGCCGTGGAACATGTTCTTCAGTGGTGATCTTAAGGCAGAAGCTTTATACAAAGTAGGGCTTCCCAGCTATGGACATCTTGGGCCAATTATTCTTTGTTGTGGGGCCTCTGCACATTAGATGTGGCATCATTCGCTTCCTCCCTGTTGTAACCAACAGAAATGTCTGGACACATTTCCCAGTGTACCTTGGGAGGCAGAAGGGCCTCCTGCAGAGAGCCACTGTATAAGAGGTGACGCAGGTGGGGTTACTTTAGTCAGGATGGGAGCCACCTGTCTGTGCCCCCTGCTCCTGATGAGAGCACACTTACGGAGGCTGGAGGTCTCTATGGGGCCAGCCCCACCATGCACTCTGTGCCCGAGCAGACAAACTTGGAATCTTGTAGCTCCGCCGATCGGTGCTCCCGGCATGTCTCTGAGCTCCTCCTCTCCCTCCAGGAGCCGCCTCTGTAAGGATGCCTGGCACAGCCTGGGGCCCTGGAACAGGGTAACCAGCAACTGCCCCACACGGGGTTTGAGTGCCTAACCTTCTTTTAAAAAATGATCATGGGGGATCCCTGGGTGGCGCAGCGGTTTGGCGCCTGCCTTTGACCCAGGGCGTGATCCTGGAGACCCGGGATCGAATCCCACATCAGGCTCCCAGTGCATGGAGCCTGCTTCTCCCTCTGCCTGTGTCTCTGCCTCTCTCTCTCTCTCTCTCTGTGACTATCATAAATAAAAAAAAAAAAAAAAAAATGATCATGGGATCCCTGGGTGGCGCAGCAGTTTGGCGCCTGCCTTTGGCCCAGGGCGCGATCCTGGTAGACCAAGGATCGAATCCCACATCGGGCTCCCGGTGCATGGAGCCTGCTTCTCCCTCTGCCTGTGTCTCTGCGCCTCTCTCTCTCTCTGTGACTATCATAAATAAATAAAAATTAAAAAAAATTTAAAAAAAAAGAATTAAAAAAAATGATCATTACGGATTGTTTCTCAAGCGACAAAGTAAGTGCCCCAGGAAGACATCCTGGACACCCAGAAAAAGCGCAACAAAAGGAGAAGCCACATACTACTAGGCCAAGGTAACTGCTGTTTACCATGAACAAAAGCCAACCAAACTTACTGCTGTGTTTATCATATTTGGTATATTTTTAGAGCCTGCCTTCTCCACTTAAGCTTGTAGCACGCAGCAGCCAGCAGGTTCCCACAGCTGACCCCCCGGGGCTGGTACCAAGTGGTGAGTCACCGAGAGCTTGGCAGGTGCCCCGCCGATGTCATCCACAAATGTCAGGCTGCACCTTCGCCGCCCTGCCCTTCGCTCAGAACCTGCTCTGAGCTGCCGGCTGTGCATTCCCCGAGCCCGTTCTTGGTTTCTGCTTGAACAGTTTTTCCTGGAGGTCATGAATGACAGATTTACTGCCCCTCTGCTCTTCTGCCACATGGAGTTTTTATCAATGATTGCTGAGAAATGACAACTTCCAGCAGAACCGTGATGCCATTTTTAGCTGGAAAACTGAGAAAAGACTGCTCAGTTTTTCTACAAAGCACAGGGTTAAAAATAAGCATCCTGGCTCACACTCCCTGAGGACTTACTATATGTCCCGAGCTGCCGCTGGGGTTTTTGAACGGGGTCTTTCAGTTCTCACCTCGTTCTGACGCGGGAGGTATTTT
This sequence comes from Canis aureus, assembly GCF_053574225.1. Lineage (NCBI taxonomy): Eukaryota > Metazoa > Chordata > Mammalia > Carnivora > Canidae > Canis > Canis aureus. The sequence continues at coordinate 52,273,471 of NC_135612.1, read as the reverse complement.
ATTACCCCATTTGACAGATGAGGAAACCGAGGCACAGACGGTGATGTCACCTGGACAACGAGGCCAGGATATGCGTCCTGGCAGCCTGGCTTGGCTTGAGGCAGGGGTCGGTCGGCAAGCTTCTTCTATAAAAGGCAGGTCTCTGCCACGATTCCTCAACTCCCATCTTTGTAGAGCAAAAGCAGCCACAGACAACAGTAAATGAATGGATGTGAATGCTGAAATTTGAATTTCATGTACTTTTCACATGTCACAAAATAGGATTCTACTTTTGATTTTTTTAAAAAATGTAAAAACTATTCTTAGCTTCAGGCTGTACGAAGACAGGTGGCGGACTAGATTTGGCCCGCAGGCGGTAGCTTGTTGACCTGGCTTGGGAGCGCAGACTCTTCACCACGCCTTGGCACCGTGGCTGTAAAGATGATCTTCCCCCATATAGGGGAGACTCAGACCCAATAGAGGAGGCAGGGGCTGGAGTCTCTTGACCAAGGGAGCCTTTTGCACCCATTGCCCTGCAGTATCTCAGTGTGCACCAGTGTCAGGGAAGGGACAGCTTGCGGCCAGAAGGACATGAGGGATAGAATGCACCAATGATTGACAGCTGAGCCATAATAAAAACACATTTACGGGATTCTCGTGTGGGCTGAGAAAAATGATTTCATTTATTTAAACAGCTGATTGACAGCTGCTGGTTGGGAGCAGATCCGAGTCTACAGCTGGGCTCCCGTGAATGAATGGTTGCCTGTAGGAATAGTGTGATCTCCTTGATGGTTTACCTGGACTGCTGGCCCAGTGAATGCACCTGGGAGCCCCTGGCACGGGCCATTTTGTCCCCCCTTCTGGTATTCCTTTTCACCTGACATGGAGCCAGGGTCCCTGCCTCAGCAGGACCAGACCAAGCAAACTGCCCTGGGGCCGTGAGGCTTCCAGGGAGAAGACTTTGGAGTTGGAATTCAGTCCCGACCTGGCCACCTGGTCCATGTCCCCAGCAGATGCCAGTGTGTCTGGCTGCTCAGCAGGGGCCCCGAGAGAATGTGGTACAAAACGGGCTCTCTGCATACCTTGTCACTGTGCGGCTTTGAAATGCTTCCAGAGGCCCTGGCCACCGCCACCCTGCGGCCTTCCTGGCTCTGGCTCCGCTTGGTAGCAGATGGAAGAGCCATGGGTGTGGTGGGGCCAAGGAGGAGATGTCTGGAGAAGGTGGCTGCCACTTTTCTGGCCTCAGTGGCGCAGATGGCTGTGTTGTGGAATGAGCTAAGAGGATACTTTGACCGGGGAGGCCCTGATGGGAGCATCAGATCCCAAGAGGGCAGGGTGAGCAGCAAAGGGCCTTCTCCTAGGCCCGTTGGAGCCCCTTGGGATCGAGGTGTGTATGAATGGTAATTTCTCACACCACTCTAGAGTCAGAAAGGACTTTAACAATCAGTAGTTGGATGATTCTTAATCTGGGGACCCCAAGAACTATCATGGAGGATGTTTGTCCCTGGCATGTGGTCAATATCCAAAAACAAAAACAAAAACAAAAACAAAACAGGAATCAAACCTGTGACAGGCCAGCATCCTTTGCTTACAGAACTTTTGAATTCCTTTGCCTTGGGCTGGAACTTACCCACTGGGTGAACTAGTGCTGGTTTGTATCTGTTAATAAAAAGCTCTGGTTAATAGTGATTTATATCTTCGACGAATAAATTGGAGAAGGTGAATTAATTATTACTTAATAAATGTCGTGTGTCTGCTCGACACAAACCTCCTTGAACATGAGGCGTCTTGGGAGAAAGCTCGAAATGGAGATCCTGGTGACGAGGAAGGAGAGAAGCTGCTGATCTAGTCAAACTTTCTCCCTTTGCAAAGGAAGGCACAAGAGGCCCAGAGATGTCAAAGCTCTCGCTCAAAGCCTTTGGTCTTTAGATCCCAGGGGTGAAGCGGAGCTGGGCTTCTTGATCTCATGTTCCTTCTGTGACACTGGGGTGCCTCCTGGTCCCCAGCCTGCCCCCACCTTTCTTGAGTTGGTCTTGCCCAAGCAAGCTATCATAGGAGTTCTTGAACTCGGGGTGGGGTGTGGGGGTTGGACTGCAGTCACCCAAAGGAGGCGGTCAGTGTCTGGACCCTGGGGGACCCCGAAGTGGGTCTGTGCTCCTTCTGAGCTTTTTCACTCAAAAGCCATGCCTGCCAGCAAGCTACCCTCCCTCTCCCCCCTTTTAAAACCGCATCGTTTGTGTTGTCTTCCTGGACAGCTGAGAAAAGTGAGCTGTCCTCAGGAAATCCCAAAATGAAAACAAAAGTGAGTGGAAGAAAGCTGGGTTTCGAGTCTTTAAAAAGGAGAGCTTTCTGGAGCCTAGAGGGGTCATGAAATGCTGTCCCCAGGCCAGGTGCTCTGGGTCTCGTGATGATCCCATCAGGTGGGTGTTGCATAAGCCCCATCGTGGAGGGGGAAACCGAGCCTCGGGGACACTTGGCCATGTGGCAGAAGACCTGGCTCCCACATGGATGATCCAGGATTTGAACCCAGGTTTTCTGTGGACCCCGGCCGACCTGAACCCTGTCTTTTCGTCCTCCCTTACAGACACATAGAGAACTGGCGAGGTCTGCACACGCTCAACGCCGTGGACATGGAGCTCTACACCGGCCTCCAGAAGCTGTGAGTGCACCAGGTTGTGGGAGGGGTCATGGGTGGCAGGCGGGCGGGGGGTGGCCCTGCCTCTGGGCTGGGTGATGGGTACTGCCAGCTGCCCTCTGGACTGTACTCCTCCGTTCCTCTTTACTAGTAGTAGAGTTGGTTCTACCCACTTAGGGACTGTCCGGGGCTCCAGAGGCCATCCCCTTGCTCTCCTGTATTTCTCCTGAGCCCAGAAGACAAGGGGGCTGTGTGGTCTCACGTAGGGATTCTGTACCCAGGTCCCAGTTAGGACCTGAACCCAGGTCTCCCGACTAAGTGATCATACTCAGCCCCGTGGTTGGCCAGTGGTCCCCCTAGACTGCAGAATTTCCCAGCCTCCTCCTTCACCTCTGGATTTCTGTGCTAGTGGTGGTGGGGGCTTGGGATGGAGGAGGGAGTGGGTACAATGCAGGCTGTGGTCCCGTAGTTGCCGGACCAGATTCTTGAGCAGGAGACCTGTTGTCACCTTCTTGCGAGAACGGGTAGATGACAGCTTCCAGCACATCCCAATGTCCCAGGGTCCCAATGGGGCGTGAGCCCACGTGCCCTCCGCGGGGCATGTAGTGATACTGATGATGAGGAATTGTGTTCAGTTCACAGGGGCGGCTGTAGGGCTGGTCTTGGAATGACCTCCTGTCAGCCTTAGTCCAGAGCAGATGTCTCTCTGCTCCACAAGCTGTGCTGACCCTGTTCTCTCTTTCTCCAGGACCATCAAGAACTCAGGACTTCGGAGCATCCAGCCCAGAGCCTTTGCCAAGAATCCCCACTTGCGCTATATGTGAGTAGAGCTGGGTCCTGGACGGCAGGGACTGGATGTGGAGTACACAGCAGGGAAGGTGCTGAGCAACAGAGACCTGAGGTCTAGGCCTGGCTTTGTCACTGTGTCACTAGGCCTCAGGCTTTTCCTTTTAAAAAGGAGGGTTTGGGATTTGAGGACAACCCTAGACCAGGGCTTACAGGGGAAGTCTGCTGACTCCCAAGTGTGTTTGCTTTTCATTTGTAACTTTATGGGAATGTAAAAAATGAGAAATCCCATTCATCTGCAATGTGAATGCTATACCTCTGAGACCATTTGTAGGTCCGTGTGTGTGTGTGTTCGCGTGTGCTGCTGTGTGTTGGGTACAGTTGGAAGAAGAGGAAAGGCAAGGCCAGACCAAGCGCCATGTCTAAATAGGTTCTGGGTTCGGTGGAGAAGGACTCAGAGAGTGGAGACACCTGTATATAAGGTCACACTGCTTTGTCTGGGACAAGTTGAGGCCACCTGGCTCCGGGTAGGATTCTTCTCTGTACCATCCTTCCCGCTCTCTTCCCGTTCCTGTCCATGTCTGACGGCGGAGGAGCCTCCTCAGGGTTGGATCCATGGGGGTAGAATCACATGAGCTTGCTGCTTTCTCTCTAAACCTTGTTCTCCATGGACGACTCCAGAATTCATTAGAAGGACTGCCGTGTCCTGGGGAAAAGATGGGCTTGAAAGGAAGCCCGGGAGATGGTCAGGGGAAGCACTAACCCGCTGTGCCCACAGGGGCTGCTTGCTGTCTGGTCACCTCGTCTTCCAGGACAGTGGCTATCTTGGACAACCATTGGGCACGTTCCCCGAGAGAGCAGAAGCAGAGATGGGGAGGGAGGGGTCTGTTGTATTGGGGGCTTAAATGGAGCAGTGATGTACAGGTGAGTCTTTCCGTTGTCCACGTGACTGCTGAACTGGCTGAAGCGCTTTGTGGTTTGCTAATGGGAGGGCAGCCTGCTGGACTGGAGTCCCCTGGGAAGAGTCAGAGCCTCCAAGGGAAGCTCTCAGAAAGTGGCAGAAAAGGAGGAAGAGAAAGGGAAGAGATTCTGGAGGATCGTGGTGGGAGGGATGGTTCTTTTTGGGGGTCCTGGCTCTGCTGTCTGTCCTCTGTGAGCTTTCTCAAGCATACAGTGAATGCTTTACACACACACACACACACACACACACACACACGCACGTAATTGTCAGTGAAAGCTACTGTTGCTGTGTGCTGTGTTTTCGTTCCTCCATCCGGAAATGCCTCGCTGTAACACTGTAAGGCCCTTGCTCAGGGCCTGATGCGTTAGCTCCAGACCTCCCTTCCAGTTGTCTCATTTAGCTGTCACCCCCTTCTTCTCGTCGAGCGACTGTGGTGAGGTTCTCCCAGTGTGTGTTCTTTGCAGCTGGAGGCGTAGCTGGAACTGGAGGAGGGCCTTGGACCAGATGTTCCCCGTGTTTATTTTATTGGGGATTTGGATTTCGATGTAAAACATCCCAGGGGAAGGAGCTTCTGACCTCTGAGAGAAGTCTTTCTTTTCATGCTAACTCACACAAAGTTCGCAAAGCTAAGTGCTCACGGCAGATCAGGTGGGACAGTGGAGGCTGGGGACCACGTGTCCCTGCCAGAGAGACGACCAGCTGACTGCTGCTCTGTGGAAGTGGGGCCCTGCGTTGCCAGACTTACTGTTTGTTCCAGGAGAGTTAAAGGTCTAGTGAAACCCCTCAAGTTTTAAATTCTGGCAACTCAAAATAAACCCCCTCGACTCCATGGGCCAAACAAAACGGGCTCCTGGGTAGAGTATGACAAATGGAGTGCCAGTTTGTGGTCTGGGTTGTGCTTGACGGAGAGAAGCTTTCAACACGGGAGAAGCTCTGCCCCTTTGCTCGAGGACAGTGGGTGGGTGGGTGTTCATGCCCTGGAGACTTCCAGGGCATTGTGTCACCTGCAGCTCTCAGAGAAATCAAGGGGGCTTTGTGACCCATAATGTTTCTTTGGGCCACAGGAGTGGGAACAGGGGTGCATCTTGGGTTACAGGTGTCTCCCAAGTGGAATGTACCAGCACATTACCGTCACTTACCCTTGAGGTCCTGGAAGAAGGCTGTGACCCATGTCTCCTTGAGGATGATCTGGGGTGTGCTGGGTGGTGGCAGTGATAGGCTGGTGTGGCTTTGTAAGATTCCCAAGGTTAAGGGGGCAGAAGGGGTCTGGTTGGAGTAGTTCTGTTAATAATTGCAAGCCTGCCCATGACCTCGTGCCCTGTCTCCTGGAAGCATTGGCCAGTTTTTGCCACAGCACTTGCTGTTGGCGAGAAGGAGGGTTTACTCTCAATCTACCCCCAGTTTGGGCCTGGCTTTGCATCAGGGACCAGTAAGGATGCTCAGCTTGGTATGAGAAACTCAGCACCTGTTGAGGGGCTCTGATGGGCACCGTGGGGCTTCCAGGAGAGCCTGAGGGTCACGGAGGAGTCAAGGGGTCGAGGTGTAAGCCCTGGCTTCATTGATGGGTTTATTTATGAACTATTCCCACTTATGAAGACACACCCCCAATCCCAACTGACTGAATTTCCCGGCAGCTTCAGGACATATTTCTCCTGGCAAATGGGCCAGGTTCCTCTGCTCTCTCACAGCATCTTCTATTTCTGTCCCCTAAATGCGGTTACGAGTCTTCAGGCCCCAGCTGAGCAATCACAAGATGATCACTTACTCCAGCGCTAATTGCTGAGCCCTGGCTTGGCAGCTTTTTATTTTTTCTTTTTCTTTCTTTCTTTCTTTCTTTCTTTCTTTCTTTCTTTCTTTCTTTCTTTCTTTCTTTCTTCCTTCCTTCCTTCCTTCCTTCCTTCCTTCCTTCCTTCCTTCCTTCCTTCCTTCTTTCTTTTTTCTTTTCTTTTTTCTTTTCTCTTTTCTTTTCTTCTTTCTTTCTTTCTTTCTTTCTTTCTTTCTTTCTTTCTCTTTCTTTCTTTCTTCCTTTCCTTTCCTTTCCTTTCCTTTCCTTTCCTTTCCTTTCCTTTCCTTTCCTTTCCTTTCCTTTCCTTTCCTTTCCTTTCCTTTCCTTTCCTTTCCTTTCCTTTCCTTTCCTTTCCTTTTTCTTTTTAGGGTGATTGGATGAGAGGTCTTTTCTTGTCCCCTGTGTACAGAATGAGAAGCAGGAAGTGAAATCATCATCCCTGTACCAGTATCAGGTTGTCCAAATTGTTCTGATTGGCTTGGTTGTCACCTACTTTTAAGCTGCTGTTGCATTACTCAGGGTCTGCTGCTTGCTTGGGCCAGAGAGTGAACCACTGATGTTAAGGCCAAGTTGTCTGTCACAAGGAAGCCTGGGGAAGAGGACTCTTATGTCAGACTTCAAGGTTTATGAGTGACTGAATCCTCTTCTCTTGACTGCTTTGGTGGCCTCTGTGCTTTATTGAGTGCAAGAGAAGGCAGTGTTGATTCCTATACACCAAAGGAGATCCTGTCTGAGAGATTGGAATATTCTTGATCTTTAGATCATTTCCTTGATCTTAAACACTTTTGGATTAAGGATTCTTAAGGATAAGGATCTTCCCAGTGGATAATTGGAATCTCTATTTGCTAATCTGCAAAATGGGCACAATACAGTGCCCCCTCTGGATGGGATGTAGGGAGGCTGACACGACTAGAGACACATATGGTACTCCACCCAGTGCCCAGTAAATGGCCAGTGTTCAGAAATGGTTGTTGCTAATAATGATAGTAATTTTTGTTGTTATTTGTGGTGGTGATAATAGAACCAAAGAGGGGCTATCAGTTGGCCTCTATGATGATTCTGACCATAACTTTATTCTGGAAAAGCTATAGATCTGTCCTGCAGTGCTGTCAACCTCCCTGGCATCTGGAATACTCCTCTCCTCGATCTCTCATGTCTCTCTTCCTTGAATACCAATAAACAAAACCCAGTAGGTTCCCTGTTCTCTCCACTTAGTCGCCCTGCTCTAGACCCTCTGAAGATCCTTCTTGACAATATTAGTTTCAGAAAGGACCCGAACAATTCAGCTGACGATCTTACTCTTTGTTTCCATCTGATCGGAGAGTGCATCCATCCGCACTACTGAAATTGTGTTGTTTGCCGATTCTCCAGCCCCACCTCTGCAGCTGGCTCATCTCTTCCCTTTTGGGGTTGGTTTTCTCTAGTGTGGCTCATAGGTTGGCCGGATCTCCATAGTCTGGGGTCCACATAGGCAGAATAATGTGGATGACTGTGAATTGTACTAAAATGGCCGTATGTTCTTTCATCTGTAAAGCACTTCAGGGCTTAGGTTATCTCCTTCAATTCTTATTACTGTCCTGGTGGTGGGTGGAGGGGGAATGTGAGAGGTAGCCCAAGGGGCAGGCCCAGAGATGGTCTGACTTGTAAGTAGCAGAAGTAGAACTTCCATGAAGTGCTCTGATTCTCTTTCCAGGAATCTTTCCACTATACCTCATGGGCCAGAAGAGGCAGTGTTTTCCACTGAAGCAATTAAATTTCTTTTTCTTATGATGGTTAGAAAATTGCATAAAAAGTGCTGGTATCTGGGTCACCTGGGTGGTTCTGTTGGTGAAGTGTCTGACTCTTGATTTTGGACTCAGATCATGATCTCAGGGTCATGAGTCCGAGCTCTGCATCAGCCGAGTCTGCTTCAGATTCTGTCTCCCCCCTCCCTCTGCCCCTCCACCCACCTCTCACTAAACAAACAAACAAACAAACAAAATCTTTTTAAAAAATGCTGGCATCAGGAGAGAAGAAGGAAAGGTTACTGTTCATTGAGAACTTACTGTGTGCCAAGGACCATGCCTGATGCTTTTGCAAAAATATCTCATTCTTCTTGGTAACTGTAGGTTAGAGTTCCTCTATCCCCGTTCCACAGATGGGAACACTGAGGCTCAGAAATCCTAACTGGCTTCCTCAGGTCCACACAGCAGTTAGTAGAACAGCCAAGAAGCCAAGACCTGGACTCTGATCCCTTTGCCTCTGAAGTCAGTATGCTTTTCGACAACCCAGACGTGTTTGCCTTCCTCTCTTTCTAGTTCTCTAGCGAGAACTCCTTGTGGGGGAGGGAGGCAGTGGGGGAGTCTTTAAAGTTTTATTAGAGAGAGCCTCTGTTTCCCCCTGGGGAGTTATGCACCATCCATCCTCAAAGACCTCTGTTGAGAAAGCTCTGTTTGGTTTCTTTTTCTATTCAGGTCAAATCCTATAACAACAGTTATGTTACAACCCGAATATCTTTATTATAAAAGATTCTTAGCATTCGCCTATGGCTCACTCATTTCCAAGAATATGCAATGTGAGATTCCAGCAAGCCAAAAGAATTTTTATTTAATCCCTTAGAGTTGTTGTGGTCAGATTTCTCTCGTGTTCTGTTTCTCGCTTGTTCTCACAGAGCTCTAGACACCATGTTGTTAACTCCTCTCTGTCGTAAGCAGATGTACACTTGATCTTCAGCTTTCGAAAGCCGGCCCCGAGCTGACCTGGGTGCGAGTGTGGTGGGGTGGACGGGGAGAATGCTCTGATTTGAGCAGGCTTGTGTCAACTGTGTTATGTTCATAAGGAAAGTCAGCAGCCCTGGGCGGGTGGGAAAGAGGAAGTGGCCAGAGTCCCTGCCATTTCAGGACTCGGCTGAGAAGGCAATACATTTCTCTGGAGGTTATTGGGATGGAAGCACAGCAAGATAGATTTATTATGTATTGTAAATCACTCAGTGTTTTTTCTCCTTGAGCTCACCGCCCATTCTGGGATGCAAGACAACATGTAGATATTTTAGTAGATTCTTCTGCCTCTCTGCCTGCCTCTTCTCTCAGCATTGAGACGTGCCTCCACATCCCAAAGGGATTGGTGTGTGGCACACTTGTTCCCTCACTGCTTCTCCACAAGTGCCCTTCCTCCTTTGTTTCACATGGAGGACTTAGCCACTGAGTACTTTTGTAGCTAGCAGTCAGCGTGGGCTTTGGAGATAGAAAGATCAGGGTTTGAATCCCAACTCCTCCAAATCTTAGTGCAGTAAGCTTTCCCATTTTAACTTAGGCAAGCTACTGAACTGCCGTGAGTTTTGAAGGGACTTTAGAGTTCCTATGTCATAGGACTGTCCTGAGCCTTTAATAAGACAATGCTTAGAAAGTGCTTAAGATGGTGCTTTACAAAAGACTTGGTTTATTTTTTGCTCTTATTAATGACTTCTTCCTTGCTCATTGTCTCCGATTGCACAGATTCATAGTTTATTAAACCTGGAAGGGGCTCTAGAGCTAACCCCCCAAATTTATGTTCTTGGCCCTGCCCCCATCCGTGCCCTTTAGAGTCCTGTTAAACCACCTCCTTTAAATTGCCTACTTGACATCTCCCTTTGGGTGGCTGAGATCCAGGTCACACTTACCTTGGCCAGAAGCAAATTCTTGATGTCAGTCTGCCTCTTTCCTTTAAACTTGTTTCCCTGGGCCTTTCTTGTTCTTGTTAAGCGGTACCATCCACCAGAACACTTATGCCAAAACCTTACAAGTCACTTTTGCCTCTTCTCTTCCCTTTGCCTGCCTTCCTCCATCCTTCCATCATTTAATTCAAATCCATCAGGTCTTTTTTTTTTAATTTTTATTTATTTATGATAGTCACACACACAGAGAGAGAGAGGCAGAGACATAGGCAGAGGGAGAAGCAGGCTCCATGCACCGGGAGCCCGACGTGGGATTCGATCCCGGGTCTCCAGGATCGCGCCCTTGGCCAAAGGCAGGCACTAAACCTCCGCGCCACCCAGGGATCCCCATCAGGTCTTTTGTATCCATCCATGTCTCTCAGCCCCTCCTCTACCGTGTATCCTCTTGGTTCCAGCCACCAGCCTGTCTACTGGCAATAGCTTCCTCACTGGCTTTCTTACCTTTTGTTCCCTATCTTTCATTCCTGACACCACTGCCAGAGTGATAGTTTAAACACATAAATCCAAGGTACCTGAGTGGCTCAGTTGGTTAAACATCTGCCTTTGTCTCAGAGTCCTGGGATTGAGCCCCGCATCAGGCTCCCTTCTCAGTGGGGAGTCTGCTTCTCCTTCCCCCTGCTCTTGTGTGCTCACACACTCTCTCTCTCAAATAATAAATAAAATCTTAAAAAAAACCCACAAACACATAATTCCAATTGTGTCGCTCTTCTGCTTAAAGCCATCCAATTACTTCCCACGTTACTTACGATAAAGGCTAAACCCTTTTCCAAGTCCACAGGAACTAAGGCTGATTGCATTTTCATCTCTCCATCTTCTGTCCTGGTGCTTTCCCCCTTGCTCTCCTCTGCAGCCCTCTTTCAAGTCCTTGAACATGCCTCGCTCATTCCCTCCTTGGAGTTTTTGTACTTACTGATCCATTGGACCCAGATCTCTGCATGGTTGGCTCCTTCTCGTCATTTTCTCTGATGTCACTGTCTTAGCAAGGCTGTCTGGCCGCCCGATCTCAGGGGCCTTTCTTCTTCTCTCACACCTTTCACCCGGTTACATCATGTGGCTTAACAGTGTCACCAGCCCTTGTTACCATGGACTATCTGGAAGTATCTCATTCATCTATTTGTTTGTTTATCCCCGGTCTCCCCCAATAGAGTGTCAGTTTCCCTGGAGCAAGGACTTTGTGTTGTTCACTGCTGTAGCTCCAGCACATAGAATGGTACCTGTCACGTAGCAAGTAGTCTGTAGCCATTCGTTGGATGTAGCTATTTGTTGGCTAGTCTGACTTGATCATACTGTGGATGAGAGGATGGCTTTCTAGAGTAGAGAAGAACTCTGACCAGGATTTCATGGGTAGGAGCTGAACCAGGACTAGAATTCAGGTCTTGGTGCTGTCAGCTTGACATTCTTTCCACCATATCATCCTGTTGACTATTCTTGGGTCCTGTCTAGCCAGAGCTCCTCAGACTCTATGTATGGCAGAAAACGTTGTAGTTGTGTTTAAAAGGTATATAGGCAAATAATCAATGTAAACTATTGACATTATAGTACTGATACTATAAAATGTACAAATAGTTTAAATGTACAATGATATCACAACACCACTCTGCTGAAAAGTCATGTGAAAATGTACAATGAAAGCAACTTATCTCTTTGAGATTTTTGTTCCTGCAGCTCTATCTGCTCAGAAGCTTCCTTAAACCTGGTGCTTGAGCTGTTGCCTCTTATGAAATCCTAATCCTATTAGCCTTTTTTTAAAAAATTTTTATTTATTTATGATAGTCACAGAGAGAGAGAGAGAGAGAGAGGCAGAGACACAGGCAGAGGGAGAAGCAGGCTCCATGCACCGGGAGCCCGATGTGGGATTTGATCCAGAGTCTCCAGGATCGCGCCCTGGGCCAAAGGCAGGCGCCAAACCGCTGCACCACCCAGGGATCCCAGCTTTTTATTATTATTTTTTTTTATGAGAGATTGAGATCTTTTTTAGAAAGATTGAGCATGTGTGTGTGTACAATGTTGGAGGTGGTGGAGAGGAGAGGGAGAGAGAGAATCTTAAGTAGACGCCACGCGCAGTGTGGAACCCAATGTGGGGCTCGATCTCACAACCCTGAGGTCACAACCTGAGCCAACATCAAGAGTCAGGTGCTTAACTGACTGAGCCACCTGGGCACCCCTGGTTCTTTGGATGAGTAGTTATGCACATGTGCTCTTGCACCACACTCCTGAGTTTAAATTCTGGCTCTGTCGCATGCATCTGTAATCATAGGCAAGTTACTTAACATATCTGCATATCTGTGCCTTAATCTCCTCATTTGGAAAACAGGGATGATAGGGTTGTTAGCAAGATTAACTGGATTAATGTCTATGAAGTGTTGAGAATAATATCTGGCCCACAGTAGGGATGCAGGATATGTTAGCTGTTGTTGCTACTATGATTCTTCAGGTTACATTGTGATGGTGACCTTGTCAGGATGCAGCTGAATGCGTATGTGGAGAAATATGTATAAGACTCTTCTGCATTCCTCTCCCTCAACATGCTCCATACTGTGAGGGATTTATCATGTACAAGACATCATCATTCCTGTCCTTAAAGAGCTTTCCATCTGGGTGGCTCAGTCAGTTGAACATCTGACTCTTGGTTTCAGCTCAGGTCATGCTTTTGGGGTTGTAAGATCGAGCCCCACGTGGGGCTCTACACTCAGCACAGAATCTGCTTGGGAATATCTCCCTCGCCCCTCCCCCTGCATGTTCATGCATACCCACTTGCTCTTTCTCTCTTTTCCTCTCAAATAAATACATTAAAAAAAAAAAAGAGTTTACCATCTATTTGGGGAAATATGAGGCCTTGGTATAACCAGGACAGTGGCTCCTAATCCTTTTTTTGAGAATGTGGTTAAAGCTGTACAATTTCTCCTCAGGAAAAGCCCCCACTTACACACGTACCATTTCTCACACATTTTGGGGGATTTATAGACTTCCTTTGGACACTGAATTAAGAACCTGTCTAAGGATGTCCTAGAGAGAGGTGTTTGGTGGCTGGGATGGGTGGTTTATACCTAACAGGTCACAGCTCTTTAAAACTCCTATTCTAGATGTGACAAATGAGATTTATACTATGGCAGCATTCTCCTAGGCATAAAAGAATGTCTTCATAATTTATAATCTCCCTTGTGGTTAAGGTAAGTTGGGAGTAGACTGGGTATGGTATGGGGTTTCTTTTTGGGATGATAGAAAATATTCTCAAACTGGTTACAACAATGGTTGCACAGTCTGTGAATGTACCAAAAACATTGAATTGTACAGTTCAAAGGGGTGAATTTTGTGATGGCTCAATGATACATCGATAAAAATGATAAGTGAGTATCTTTCTTGTGTGTGTGTGTGTGTGTGCGCATGTGCACATATGTGGTGTGTGTGTGTGTGTGTGTCCCATGTCCCTCACCAAGAGAAGCTTTCAGAGCCTCTGTGGGGTTCCCCATGCCTCTCTGTCCTCTGCCACAGGATAGAGGACATTAGTGTTCCAGACAGAGGCTGCTCCATTAGCCTGAGTCTCACTGGGAAGATGATGGGGACAAAGCCACAGCTGACCTTCCGTGGACATGCAGTTCGAGAGAGACAGAAACTTTTGCTGTAGTGAGAAAAGAAACAGATAAACCGGGACCACAGTGGCTGTAACCCGCACACGGGTGGGTGGGCTGCCAGGACCGTGAACCTCTCAGTATGTAGCTGCCCTTCTCTTCCTTTCTCTCCCCATCAAGAAGGGATCTCAGAGCACAAGGGAGGAGGATGCTGTTGCAGCAATGGCTTTGAATCTTCTCGAATTTATATGTATAAAGAAGTAAGTCCTATGCCAATAGTGGCTCTTTATTAGAGGTTGTGGGTTATTTGTGACATACCTCACACCTTGGACACTCTGCACAAACAGTTGCCGGTCTACAGTCTTCCAGTCCAAAGCAGCAGAGGGGTCACCAGGTTAGACTGGTGTGACTGTCGACCAGAGATGGGCTGGAGTGGCTAGGAGGCTCTGGAGCAGGCAGCAGTGGGGTGGGACTTGGATGGGTGGCTGCGGGTGCTTCTGGCACAGGGACTGCTGCTCACCGTGGCATGAGTACAACCTTTTCCCCAGTTGGAATTCCTCCCAGAGCCATTGAGACACATGTTCGTGGTTCCAGCCCATTGAGTCTGGCCAGCAGGTCACCTACGAGAGAATTCCAAGGGAACAGGATTTGGAAATGGAGCCATTTGTCAGTAGAGTAGGATTTTCCCAGGTCTAATGATGTATCCCTGACCAGATCTAATGATAATAATGTATGCCTGGGTGTGTCTGGGCGGTGGCTAGGAGAAGAGAGGATCTGAAGCTCGGGTTCACATGAGAGTGGGGAGCAGCTTGACACCTGCTTGGCTGTCATTCGTGAGAAGTACTATTTGGCTGTCAGCTGAGTGACCACACCTCACATGCGCTTTGCTCTTCCTCTGCATTGGTCTGTGACCTTGGATGAGCTGCTTAGCTCCTCTGGTCTGTTTCTACATCTGTAAACTGAGGTAGTGTTATAAATGGGCCCAGAACCAGCTTCAGCATTTTGGGAAATTCTTCTTGGAAGGAAGGTGGCATCTAGGGTCATTAAGGGGCAGGGCCAGGGGAAAGCTGTGGTCAGCATATTGTGGCTTTCCCTTCCCCCCACCTCCCTGCAGGGGCAGACATTGCAATGCAGTGAGTTCCGTGGACTTAACATCAGTGAAGTGTAACTATATGCCAGGCATTTGTCTGTGCGCTTTATGTATCATTTTATCTTCATAATGGCAAGTGGACACAATTTGTTGTGTCCATTTTGCAGATGCAGAATTCGGGGCATAGAGCAGTTATGTGACTTGCCGGAGTTTACACAGCTACTAAGTGGTGGACACAGAAGCCAACCCTAGGTGGATTGCCTCGGGAATTCCGGAGCCTGTCCTCCTAATAACTCCACTCTTGGATCCACAGGCTGTGACCTGGGCAGGTGTCAGTTCTCCAAAACCCAGCTGGGAAGGACCGTCCAGCAGGAAGCTTCAGAGTGGCACCTCTCAGAAGGGGGATGACTTTGGGAGAGAAGGACTGTGGGAGAATACTAAGGAGGTACCTGAAACCAAGTCCTGGTCTCCAGCCAGTTGCCAGCAGGGTCTAGGCGAGTGGGCAGTGCCTGGGTCGACATGCAGGGGGCCGTTAGTGGAGGATCGCACAGGGTGGGTGTTCAGTAAAGAGAGTGGAGCCTGGCTGGTCCAACTGGTGGGGATAAATCCATGCTTACGATGTATGGATGCAGGAGTAGCAGGCTTTTGACCTGCCCATTTCCAGAGAGCATGGAGCAACTTTGCCTGTCACCAGCTGTGGCTGTCTTTGGCCCCAGCCCCCAGGAAAGACCATGTTTATAGATGGCAGAGCTTACTGCAAAGTCTGGGGATGGGAGTGGAGAGATACGGACCAGAGTTGATGAACTCTAACGTCCCTGCCTTACCAGCTCATGATTTTTTGCTGAGGCCAGTACAGCTTCCATACCTGACATCTCTTTGTGCCATCAAGTGGTATTATTTCTGTAGATCGGCCAGGGTCTTCTTCCCATAGCCCAGCCTCTGCAGCATCTGATGACACCAAGCAGAACCTCTGTCATTCCTTTTTCAAATGGATCCTTCTTAATTCTGTTGGACTCAGATGTATTTTGCATCCTGGAACACCAAGCTCAGGATTTTCATTTTCAACCTGGAATTTCTTAACCTCTGCTCATTTATCCACTGCTTCCTATTTCTAGTCAGGTCGCACCCTCAATCTCTGGGCGATTGCCTTTCTGGAGCCCTGGAGAGGATTTGCCTCTTGTTCCCTAGGGAGGCAGGTCGCTAGCTTCCTAAATTGAGTTTCTTTTTTCTTGTCCATTTGTGTCTCTCCTGCAGACTCCCTGTGGTCCTGGGATGAAGGATGTCCTCCTTGGTCATTTCTTTCTGTTCACTTTGTTTTACGGACAGCGTTCTGGTCCACCCAGGGCGGACCCCACGTGACCCAGACACTGTGGCCACGTACCTTGCTCGCCAGCCAGAGCATTTGTGAGGCTGTGTGATTTTCTTCATCGAAGCCCCTCCGTTCAGCACTGTCCTTTTTTTAATTTCAGTTATCTCTAGAATCCGCTGCACTGAACTTTAAGAATTTGCTTGTAACCTTGTCAGCTTTCCGAAAGCTCATTCTAATGCTGAGTAAACACTCTGGCCTCCTCGGCTCCCAGCCTTGGGGATTAGACCATGTGCCCATATTTTTCCGGCCTTGGTTTTTCCCAGTGGATTTTCTTTCCTTTTTCCCCCTCTCCCCTAAGGCTTCATTACTTTCCATTTGTCCACATCTCTTTTCTCCATTTTTCTTGTTAAGGACAGATTTAGAAAATGAGATTAGTCTCGTGGCTATTTTGGCGTCATCATTAATTATCGTCCCTCTTCATTCCTTAGCAGACCGGCAGTCTCGTGTCTCTCTCTCTGCCTGTTTTTTTTTTTCCTCATGGGTTTATGAAAGTCTCTTCCCAGGTTAACCCCTTTGTCTCTTGGGACCTGCTATGGTCCTCTGCCCTTCCCCGGGGGCTTCTAGGTCATCCAGCTGGGGTGTCTGTTTTGGGTTGGAAGGGCATTGGGTGCTCCCCTTCCCAGAGTGGGGCTCAGCTGTGTGCTATCCCTGACCAACTTTGTGTCCTAGAGTCCTGTGAAGTTCATTCACGGTGGCCTTTGGGGTCATGTGGCATTTTCCTGAGACTTGAATTCATTAATTCCTATCGGGAGCCTCTGTTGAGGTCCTACTGTGACTCAGGCAAAGATGTAAAGATGAGTTATATTTAGGTCTTCAACTTTAGGGGGTTAGCCTGGGGGTGCAGAGGGTAGAGGCAGTTACTCTGTGGTATGGTAGGGACTAAGGACTCCCCAGGCATACTTGACAAAGGCGGGTGTGTTGCATCCTTTGGGAAGGGAGGAATCACAGCAGAGAAAGCCGCCTGGGGTGATGGCAGAGCACCTGAAACCTGGGTGTAGGTAGGAAGCAGCAGCTGGAAGGAACTTGGTGAGGGCATGGGTGTTGGGGTGTTGTGTGAGGACTCTTCTAGGTAGAGGGAACTGTGTTCTGAATGTCTAGAGGCCTGGTAGTGTTTGAGGGACCACAGACCGCCCACTGAACCTGGAATCAGGCTCATAGCTTGACTGCCAGCACCATCTAGCCCTGTGTTCCTTAGGGAGGCAGTCCAAAAAGGTTAGGATCTTGCTTCCAGCTCTCTTGTCTTCCAGGTTGTCCTATGAGCTGACACCTCTGTCACCAAGGCAGCAGAGCACTGAGGGGCTGGTCATGTTAGGGAGAGCCAGAGCAAGAGGGGGAGTCGGGGCTGCAGGCAGGGCATCTTCCCTAGTTCCCCATTTGCTGTCAGACGGTATGTGTGTGAGATGTGCCTCCTTCCAGGGGAAAGCTCAGTGCTTCCCGGCCAGGGCCCTGCCTCTCTGACATACCAGTGTCCTCAGAGCTCCCACTCTTCACACCACCACCCCCCTCAATCCCCCACCCCACACTGGTGCTCTGGCAGAGAGATTGTTTAAACATTTCCATCTGATCCCTCTTAAATGTGCCTTTGATGCCATCAGGCAGAGAGCCAGACTGCCTGCCTCAGGTGAAGACACAGCTGTGGCAGAGACCTGATGGGACAGGATGGTGCAGGTCTGGGGGCAGCCTTGGGACCCATTCCGACACTTCTCCACCCATGGCTCCCACCCTACCTCTTCTCATGCTCTCTGCCCCTGCTACACTGTGACTCCCCTCCCCACCTGCAGTGTGCCGGGCTGTCTCTCCTCATTTCCACCACTGTCTTGTCCTAGTGCCTCCCCCTCCTTCCAGGCTCAGCCCAGGGGTCCACTGGAAGCTTTCCTCTAACCAGCCCCTCCATGCCATTCCCTATCACTTTTCTTTGGTCCCTGGTCCTGTCCTTGTACTTGTCCCAGTAAGCATACATTTGAATTATGGGGTATTTGTTGTCCCTCCTGTGCGGAGACCTCGCTGGGGACGGGCATCTTGTCGCTTTCCTCCACCAGTGGACACCCAACCCTCGGCAGAGCCCTGGCACTTGGTGGGCACGTCCGTGGATGAAGGCTTGGAGGGATAGAGGGAGGTTGGTTTCCCTTTTCTCACTGGTGGGTCTGATGCCCTGAGGCATCCAGTACGTGGGCATGGCCATGGGCGGTAGGAAGTAGGCTTCTGCCTTTGAGAGACCAAACAGCCGCTCCTGCTACTCACTGAGTCTGTTTCCATATTGTGTTGGTGCTGCTGAGCACCAGGGGCCCCAGCACTGCCTGCTCCCTGGGGTAATTCAGGGGGGTGACCTCCCTACTCACCTACCCAATACCATTCTCCAGGATTAAAAGGGCACCTGGGTCTTCTTGCCCTTCCCCACATCTGGCGTGCCCAGCTGTGGCTCGGGGCGGGCAGCTCACCCCTCCAGGCGGTGGCAGGGCTGCCCCTCTGTGTGCCAGCTGTCCGTCTGCAATCAGGAGCCTCTGCTGATGCCAGCGAGGGTGGTGTTTGCAAAGAGCAACCGTGTGCTCCTTATTTATTGTGCAGAAAAGAAAACAAATTAAGGCCTTGTAATTATACAGTCGGGCATGTTCTTAAATAAAGCTTAAGCAGTCAGAACTCCATTTAGAATATTAATAATTGCATTCCCCGGGCCTGATCCCCAGCAGCTTTCTCTCTTTCTGCTCTTTCTCTCCCTCCCATCCTTCCCTACTCCTGTGCGCCTTGGTCTCTCTCACTGGTGTCAGTCTCTGCTTAGACCTAAGGAATCTCTGGAAGCACTCACTGCCTGTGAGTAGGCATCCTTAAGAGCCCATATTAGCCTTTTCGGAGATCACCAACAGCATTGATCAGGTGATTCCATAGGCATGCGGCCTTCCTAGAGTTTTCTTGCCTTGCCCCCTCTGCTTACTCCCTTATTTTGGTTAAGCACCCAGGAGAGGCGTGATGTTGCATTTCAGGGCATGAATTCTGGAGTCAAGTCAGAACTGGGCTCCAGCTTGACTGCTGAGCAGCTGCAGGATCTTAGTCAAGACATCTAATCTCTTTATGCTGGTTCTTCCTCTGGCAATAAAAGCATCCCCCTCATAGGCTTGTGTTTTGGGACTTGGATGAGAGATTGCATTTGAAGTCCTGGCACATAGCGAATTCCTTACAGATGTTAGGTCTTTCCGTCCATATATCTCTAGATCAAACAAGAATTTTATGAGTTTCTAATTTTTGTTGTCCCTGACTCACACTGGAAGATGCTAGGCACCCAGTAGGTCTCCCTAAGCCCCTGCGAAATGAGTGGATATGTCTGTTTGGGGTCCTGCAGTGGGGGTGGTCAGTGTGTGGTGTGATGTTATGAGGATGACATGGACACATTTCTTCTTATGAAGGATGACCAGTTCCCTGAGCAATATGCTCATCCCCACTGTGGCTCTGATGCTTTATAAACCATTCTCAAAAGTAACATCTCATTTAACACACAGTAGTAAGGTGAAGTAGCAATTACTGTCATCCCTATCTCATTGCTGAGGAAATGAAGAAGATGGATCACCCAAGATAGAAGTAGTGAAGGATGGACCAGGACCCTGGTCTCAGACTCCCAGCGCCTTGTCTTTTCTGCTACTCTGGGCTGTTCCGAGTCATTGCTGACATTTGGGAGGAGACTCACCTGGTTTCTGGACTTCAGGGTCTTCTTACTGCTCTGACACTTTCCACAGATCCATCACCACCTTGATTTATTTTCTTTCTTTCTTTCTTTCTTTCTTTCTTTCTTTCTTTCTTTCTTCCTTCCTTCCTTCCTTCCTTCCTTCCTTCCTTCCTTCCTTCCTTTCTTTCTTTCTTTCTTTCTTTCTTTCTTTCTTTCTTTCTTTCTTTCTTTCTCTTTCTTTCTTTCTTCCCCTTTCTTTCTTTCTTTCTTTCTTTCTTTCTTTCTTTCTTTCTTCTGTTTTGTTTTGTTTTGTTTTGTTTTGTTTCCTTTCTTACTACATGGGAAACACATTCCAACACCGGTTTTACTGATAATATTGTGGTAGTTGGGTCACTGTCAGAAATGAACTCAAAAGTAGTCTAAAAACATTCAAATATTGATAGATTTATAATTTAGACTATAGGTGATTGTATGGATAAGGCTGTGGTGGGCCTTGTTAAATGCAGGTGAAAGGTGCTTTGGAAATATCTCCTTGTGGCCAGCATAGTGGCTTGGAATGGGGAGGAATGTGGGCCTTAAGGTCCAGGTGGAGCTGGAATGTTCAGTCTATCGGGAAGATAAAATTAGCTTTCTTAGAGCAGAGATGCCAGTATGCTAACTTCTGCTGGTTGGTGCTGACCATACAAGGCAGAATAGTTTTTGTATTCTAGGGGTTTTTGGGGAAAGACAAGGGTCTTAAATTATTTTTGAAGGAATATACACAGCGTCCTATAGGAAGACGGAGAAAACTCACGGATTGTGTGTGTGCATGCATGTGCTTTTGCAAGCAAGCAGGGAACAAAGCCAAGCGAAAGAGAGAAGAAATATTTATTGTGTTAAGCTCTCTGCTAAGTACTCTTCCAGCAGTGATCTTGTTGGAATGAGTGATATTCTTCCTGTTTTACAAATGAGGACGCTGGAGCCCAGAGGGGTTATGTAACTTGCCCAAGGTCACACAGCTAAAGATATGGATTCATATCCATAAATGTCTGCTCTGGAACTCCTGTTCTTTTCTTTTGTATCACAATAAAAAGGCTGGTTCACGTCTCCGAGGGTGGTCAGGAGCCCAGCTGTTTTATTTATTTATTTATTATTTATTTATTTATTTTTTAAATTTTTATTTTATTTATGATAGTCACACACAGAGAGAGAGAGAGAGAGAGAGGCAGAGGCATAGGCAGAGGGAGAAGCAGGCTCCATGCACCGGGAGCCCGACGTGGGATTCGATCCCGGGTCTCCAGGATCGCGCCCTGGGCCAAAGGCAGGCGCCAAACCACTGCGCCACCCAGGGATCCCCGAGCCCAGCTATTTTAAAAGAAATATTGAAAAATTGTTTCTTCTTGGCAGGGAGACTGGTATCTCCCTCTACCACTACTTTTGCCTCCGCAGCTCTCAGCCTCCATGATCCTCTCCCTGGGGATTCAGCACCATGGCCAGAGCCCAGGGAGCCCTGGGGCCACCGTGAGCTGTGAACAGCTCCCCAGGTTCCAGGCTCTCCATTTTCCTCTCTAGCATCATCTCAATTGCTGCTGGTTCTGTGCCCTTAGGTGAGAGCCACGTGGCATTCAGGAGGAACCCAGCACATTGGGGGGGGAGGGGCGGGTCGGAACTCTGTTAGCCTGACTGGTGAGGTCCAGACCTAAGCAAGAAAGGGCACTTGAGAAAAGTCTACTCCTTCCCACTCTTCTCCCAGGCCCAGGCCAGAGGGGAGGAGAATTGTGATTTACGACTTCGGTTACTCGGAACTGGGGAGTCATCTGGGGCCATGAAAATGGAACTGAGCTGGAGTGAGGCTTTTTCCTCCAGGGCAGAGCTCCTAGGGTCTGTGGTCCAAAGTCGCTCTGCTCATCCCTTTACCGAGCCTGTTTGGTTTCTGTTGAATGGGCCCAAAAGCCAATGGACCTGCTGTGTGCTTTCTCACAGGAATAGTCAGAGGGGGAAAGCCGTGGCAGCACAGGGGAGCTGGCAGTTATAGCACTGGTGGCTTTGTCCTTTGTGATGATGGAAGGCTTCTTGGAAGGCTTTCACCTGGGAGTGCAAGACAGAGCCCCTGACTCAAAATCTGGACACCTTCTGGCTTAGATGTGTGTGTAATGCACACACACAGGCAACATACACACACACACAGGTGGTAGAGTGCTAACAAGGTCATGGATTCTAGACTCAGACACACTGATTTCAGCCCCTGTTTTAACAGTACCAGCTTTGTGACCTTGAACTAGCTACCTAACCTCTAAGCCATGGATTTCTTATCTGTAAAATTAGAAAAAATCATAACAATAATATGGACCATAAATGGTTTGGGGGGATATTCAGTGGGCTGACATCTTTATCTAGTATCTGATATCTTCAGTAATTAGTTCCTAACAAGCACTCAATAAGTGTTACTCATTATTTCTATTCCTCAGAAAATTATTTCTGCATCCCAATTTTCTTTAGTTTATTCACACGATTATTGTTAATGATTCTGGAAAAATCCCCACAGCATGGAAAAATGATTAGCAAGTTAATTAATTGTTTGCACTTATGTTCAAAGCTCAAGGTTTGAATTAAGTTGAGGTCAGCCATAGTAGTGCTGGTATAAGAAAGAATGAGTTGAGTTTGGCACCCTGCTTAAGCACAAGGTGTATGAAATTCAGACCATTCAGTGAAATTTACTTGCATGCTTTCATGTAACAATGTTTGTGATCAAAGGGCAAATTGTGTCTTCTGCTTTGTGAAAAAAAAACTATGAGCAGAAACACAGTTCACAGCTCCTAGTGTGGATGGTCACCCCTGGGAGTGCCAGTCTTTGCCAGAACCATGCCCTCATGTACTTTGCCATTCTGTTCTCTTTTCTCTGATTTCTCTAAGTCTCCATCCAAAGTGCCCTGGCTCTGCAGACAAATGCCCTCCTGTTCCCAGTGTATACTGGATCCTCACGTAACCTGTGGGGGTGGCAGGAGGTGAAGAAACAACATCTTGAGAGTCTACATGGAACCAAGTGGGGCAGGGGTTGGTTCTGGGCTCCATATAATTCAGTGTGAGATAAGAGGTCTTGCATAAGTCTCTGGGGACCCTGCCAGAGCTCTGTAGGAGAGAGGCCATGGGGAATAGGAACGAACACTGCTTTTCCCAAACATTTTGCAGAATTGGACAACACAGGCCAAAAGACCGTGCATGGTATAAATTACGGAAAACAGTGGTGTAATGACATTGTTTAGTGAATAAATTGAAGCCCTGAGTCATGAGGCCAATAACAGAGAGGGAGCAGAGAAGCATAATTAAAAGGAGAAAAGCCATGTTTTCAGCTGACACTGGAAGTGAGATCGAGATGAGGGTGGGGGTGGGAGGACGGGAGCTGCTGGTCCCTCACTTTGGCTGCGGCTCAGGAGAAAGAACATGGTTGTTACTGGCAGTCAAGGCGGGTGAGAAATGAGGCCAGGACTTTTGACACAGAGGAGGAGAGAGAGTGGTAACATGGAGAATTTTAGTAGAAGCAAAGCCACGTGAGCTTTGGAAATTAAGATTAGCTATTAGGCCCCTGAACTCTGCAGTGATTTGGAATAATCTAGGCAGAGAGAAGCCTTTGTGAAGACAGATGAGAACCTGGAGAAGAAGGAGGGAGATCAGGAGTCGGACTGGGTCTCCTAGGATTCACGGGGCTCTAGGGATTGTTCTCCAGGATTCCTCATATCTGAAGCTGTATACTTTCTTGCAAATGCCATCTCACCTGCTCTTTTTAAGGATTAAAAAAAAAACAAACAGGATATTTTAGAGGGGGGTGGGGCAGAGAGGGAAAGGGAGAAGCAGACTCCTTGGCTGAGCAGGGAGCCCAACGTAGGACTCGATCCCAGGACTTTGGGATCATGACCCGAGCTGAAAGCAGATGGTCATCAACTGAGTCATGCAGGCACCCCAGTGAACGGTTTCCATGGGAGAACATGTCTTGTTCACTTCATGCATCAGTGCCTAGCATTGCCTGGCATGAACTAGGTACCAGATTAGTGTGGGTTGATTGATTGAGGGGGTAGGGGTTGCCTTTCAATATAGTAAAAGCTGAGACAATACTAAAGCTTAAATTTGGTTAGACAATTTGCCTATCTCTAGTACTCTGTGCTATAAAACCCAACAGCTGGAAGAGTGCACAGTGCATAGTAGGAATTCAGTAAAGTTATTGTCCAAACTGGGACACTTTTTTTTAAAAGAAGATTTTACTTATTTAGTTATTCATTCATTCATTCATTCATTCATTCATTCATCATTCATTCAATCATTCATTCATTTGGAGAGTGCAGGTATTGGGGGAAGGGTGAAGGGAGAGAGAGGAGAGAGACTCCCCAACAGACTCCCACACTGAGCTCGGAGCCCGATGTGGGGCTCTATCACATGACCCTGAGATCATGACCTGAATCCAAACCAAGAGTTGGATGCTCAACTGACAGAACAATCCAGACTCCCCCAACTGGGACACTTTGAGAGTGAAACGGAACCACAGAATGAGATTCTGGGACAACAGTCATGAACCAGAACTGTTTGGGCAAACCAGGATGTGTGTGGTCACCCGTCATCGGTATGTGTTGAATGAATGGATCTCATATCTTTAGAGCCTTCCAAAGAGGAGTGAAGGTCTTCTGAGGTTTGCCTTCTTTTAGCCTGAGTACTCTCATTTATCTTGGGGATCCTTCAGCTAATATTTACTGGGTACCTACATACACCAGGTATATTGCTTGTATCAGGGATACAAAGGGATCAAGAAAAGCTGTGTTTTTACTCTTAGGGCGTCTCCTGGCTAATAGGAAGCCAGACTGTTGACAAACTATCTGACAGTGTGACAAGTGCTAAAAGGATGGACTGGCTGTTCTGGAGCCCTGTGAGTGGGGAAAAGCTAATAATCTGGACGTGGCAGTCAGGAAGGGTTTTTGGAAGAAGGATATTTCAGAGAGTCCTAGAGGGTGATTAGGAATTTGCCAGAAATGCTGGGAGAATCCAGAATGTCAAGCAAGTCTGTTCATGGCAGAGAACTCATTTCAGACCAACTCAACAACACTGTGTTGCTGGATGCTGGGAATAATAGAACTGTGACTAAGATAGATGAGCCTGTGACCTCACAGACTGTATGAGCTGTTTGCCATCAGATACAATACCATGTATTCCATCAGGGCTGTGACGGGGAAATTGCCGTGTGAGCCAGGAGCCAGGAGGAGGGGCACCTACCTCGTGTCTGGGTGCTGACCCCAGCAGTGCACTAGGTGGGGAGAGACTGCGTCCAGGTACGCACGTGTACTGTGAAGGGGGAGCTGCGTGCCCCTTTCAGCAGCCACCCTCCCATTTCATGGTATGGGGAGCCTGTCACCCTGCCCTCCTTATTTTGCTATTATTGCCCTGGCAAACAGTGGCCACAGGGCTAGGCCGGGGCAGCAGTGCTCATGTGCAGAGGTGGGGAGTCCAGAGGTCTCAGGCTGGGCAGGAGGTGGTGGGTAGATAAGGAAGCCAGAAGAGGTGGAGAGAGCCCGGGCGTTGCTTAGGAAAGGCCCATCTGCCTCCCCATCCAGAGCTTTTGACTGTAATATTAAAATGTTCCTCATTATTTTCCTTGGATGAGTTTGCTATCCTGATATATTAATTATTCTTAAAGGTCAACAGCACTCTTTCGAATCCCCTTCTGTTCTATCATGTAATCAGTTAATTAATTGGAAACCATTTAGCAGCGTCTGCTGAGCACATTGTCGGGTGCGAGTTTTCTTGTTTTGTTATTCCTGTGGCGGTGGCTCCCTCCACAAGCCACAGAGGGTTTGGGAACTTGAGCATGGGCCCTGCCCCTTGTCCCTCCCCTTCCCCTGGTGGGTGCCCCCCCTTTAGTTATCTCATTAACATTTGTGGTATCTCACCATCCTTGTTCTTTCTGAGTCTCTACTGGGAATAAAAGCCCCGTTTTTGTGGAGTGCCCATATATGACGGCCACTGTTTGGGGTATCTGTGTGTATTATTTGATTTGACTCCCACTGTCTAATGTGGTAGAGATTTTGCTCCTGTTTCCGAGGAGAGAGGAGGTTCAGAGTGCTGAAAAGAGCTAAGAACTATATAGCTAGAAGGGGGCCAAGCAAGGATAGAACCTCCTGGAAGCTTTCTGTT
Source organism: Canis aureus (assembly GCF_053574225.1). Classification (NCBI taxonomy): domain Eukaryota; kingdom Metazoa; phylum Chordata; class Mammalia; order Carnivora; family Canidae; genus Canis; species Canis aureus. Next base: position 52,247,797 of record NC_135612.1, on the reverse strand, counting down.
TCGGTTTGCTACAGTGCTGGTGCTTCGGAGGATCCAAGAGACATGGCCTGTGGCCGAGTCTTTTGTTGAATTCTTCATCCCAAGGGCTGCTGGTTTCATTACTGTACAAGCATGTCATACAGACATGGAGCCCTGTTATTTCTTTGTGCTTCCATTTTGCTTGCTGCTTCTGAAGTCTCAATGTATGCGGAGGCGATTCCTCAGCAGCTTGAGGGCAGGGCAAAAATGGGAAGCAGTGCTCCCAAATGTGCTCAGGCCCCCAGCATGAGCCAGTCACACTAAATGGCTGACCTGTGCTCCACTCATTGGCAGCTCAGCAGGTTTGTTGTGCCTCACATCTGCCCACGTGCCTTCTGGAGATGTGTCCCAGGGCATTCCACCCCTGGGCACGTTATTATGTGTATGACTCCACCAGACCCCTCCCTGCCTGTGGTCGGTCTGGTCTGCGATAAAGGGGGAAGACGTCACTGGGTGAGGACTCTCCATACCTCTCCTTGGGGGTCCCTCAGTGCTAGCAGGTGGATCTCCATCCTTTTTGGCTTTACCTATGGTCCCAGTTAGACCAGGGGACACAGTGGGAAAGTTGATTTGATTCCTCCTTTCAGAGACCCAAGAATTCCAGTCCTCTCAGACCTGGGGGTGGGGAAAGTTTTCCAAATTTGACTTAAGAAGGCTAAAATTTTGTCTTAGTGGGTCACAGGAAGGTAGAGGTCATGGGACACGTAAGAGGTGGAACCTCAGTAACACGCCTCCTCCTGCTACTACTAGTAGGTGATAAGAAGCACAGACTGTGGCCAGGCTGTGGCCAGGCTGTGAGGGTTCAAATCTTGGCTCCCTCTTGTAGTAGCTGCTGACCCAGGGCAAGGGATCTAAACTCTTTGCTCCATGATCTCCCCTTTGGAAAGTGGAAATGGTGATGGTAGTAGTGGTGGTGGTAGCACGTCCCTCATGGGGTTGTAGTGTTTAAGTGAGCTCTTCTATGTAAAATCTTTAAAGAAAGCTGGCCCAGAGTAATTGCTGTGTGTGGTCGCTACGGTCACTACTACCACTTGCACCCCAGTGGCCATGCATCAAGCACCTACTGTGTGCCAAACACCATGTTGGGCAGTTGACACTCATTAATTCATCTTAATCCTTACAGCTGCCCCATAGGCAGATACTATAATGACTTCTGTGATCAGGATGAAGAGATGGACCCACAGAGGTTCAGTAACTTTCTCTGGAGTTGGGGAGGGTGGGTCACATAATCAAGAGGGCCAGAGCCAAGAGTCTGGCTTGTCTGTCTGGCTCCAAAGTCTGTGCTGTTTGCCACTATGCCAGCACTTCTCACAACCGGAGCAGAAGCCAACATTGCCTCAAGGGCCCGATACAATGCAGGGTGCTGGGTTCACCCTAAGAGGTTCCGATTCAGCAAGTGGGCTGGGGCCCTGAGAATGTGTATTTCTAATGAGTCCCCAGTGACGCTGATGCTGTTGGTCTGAGGACAACACTTTGAAAATTCCTGCCTGCCGTGTGGGTTGTGGTCTCCCCTCCCAGTAGGCACATGATGAGCTCTCCACCACACTGCCTGCCTCGGCCCTCCCTGCAATGCCAGTTGCCCATACATTCCATATTAAAAACTAATCTGTTACCTACTTCCTCACATGGTCTCCATAACCCAGTCTCCTGGCCAACCCAGCAGATGAGAAGGCCCCAAGCAACAGTGGCATCCATGTGTCCTCCTGGCTCTGCTGGAAGGGAGGCAGATAGCAATCAGCTATAGCTCTTTAAATCCACACCCAGGCTCTTGTCTGGGAAGGGGGTCAGAGGTACTCGAAGCCCTCAGGCAGCTGTCCACAAAGCCACCTCTGGAGAGAGTGGCCACAGTTGACCCTTTCATCCTAGTGGGTGACATCATGCTCCAAGCTTCTTGGAAAATACCTCAGGCTTGGGGCTAAGGTCTCTGGTTTTTGGTGTGTCCTCTGGCCTCAAGGGGACCCCCCACACTGGGCAGCTGAGCAGGCTCCCAACCTGCTCCTTTTAGTAGGTTTCTAGAGCTGTCCCAGCCCTTCTCCTGACTGCCCTCCGACACCTCCCACTTGGCAGTCCTCCACCCCTTTCTAGTTATTAACAGTGGCATCTGTTCCCAGGAGCTCTTCGGAGGATTCCTCAGCTCTTCACACAGTTTCTTTTTACATCTGGGCACATGGCTGTTTTATTCTCTCCTACATGTATGATATCTGGGTTTTCAGGACAGAGGAGTTGATAGGCTAAGTAAACTCATTGGGAAGACAGAATTTTACTACATCAGTGGCTCTGGAAGTGAGGTTCCCAAACCAGCCACATCAACTTCCCCTGGGAACCGCTTAGCAATGTAAATTCCAGAACAGACCTACTGAATCAGAAACTCTGGGAGGTGGAGCCTGATTGCCTGGGTTTCATCAGCCTCCAGGTGATGCCAAAGATTGAGCTGGAGAACCCATGCCCTAGATGCTAACCCCAAACCCACCCCTGGCCTGTGCTTCTTCCAGCCAGTCATCTCAAAGGAGGGATCAGATGCAATGTTGGCCTAATCCTGTTTCTTTATAAATAGGCCAAAGCACCTTTCTGCTCATAATTTCGTTGTTCTGGAGAGAGCCATAGATCTTTGTCACATCCCAAGAGTAGATCTTAGAACAGAGATCCACAGAGTAGAACAGAGTAGATCTTAGGTACCTGGTCAAGCAGGAATATGCTTTCTGCATCTTGAAGAGCACGGTGGCCTTCCTGCTGCCCCTGCCCCCCCGCCCTTGCCAGCTCCCTGACTCAGGTTCCTTGGTTCTGACCATGAGCATGGCTTTTTCCTCACCAGCCCCCACATGGCCGCAGCCACATTCGCCACGGTTCCCTCCTCCCTCAATGGTCTCTGCTTTGCTTCTGGTTAGTTTCTTGATTGTTCCACAGATGCTCTCTCTGTGTCTTTGTTTTCCTGTTGTCACAGAGCTCTTTAGTAAAAAAGTGAGTGTCCCCATATCACTGTTCATGTACCAGAGCCTGTCGTGGGGCCATGGCTCCCTGAGCCAGGTCTGGCCTTTTCTGCAACAGTACCCCCCCACCCCCCGAGGGAACTGCTGCAAGGAATGCCCCATGGCTGTCAGACCTCGCTGACCTAGGGCTCCAGAGAGAGCTCTTCTGCTTCAGGGCAATTAGCTTTTGGTTAATTTGTCTGAAAAAAAACTTCCAAGGAGCAGAACCCCTCAGAATAGTCTCAGTCTGGTGAGAAGCAGACCGCATGAAGGCTCAGAGCTATTGCTAAGGCGTTTTGTAAGCTCAGGCACCAGACCTTTGGCCTCTAAGCCACATGATGAGGGCTGCATCTTCCCTGGACCTGTGGGGCCTTCAGGCTCTGCCCATGCGTGTGGCCAGTGGGCTGGGCTGGGCTGGAGTTCAGGTACCAACACATCTCTAGGGGGGTAGATGCTGCTTGCTGTCTCATTAAAATGAGTTTCTGTATTCTTTTGTTGAACGGAGGTTTCGTTGATGCTTGAGTTCAGGGGGTCATTGCCTGAGCCTCTGGCACTTGTACTCATGGGCTTGGGCTGCTTGTAGCTTCAGCAGTGACTGGAGATGGGCAGATAAGGGGTGAGACGCCATGCTTGAACAATGATAGATTGTATTTATCAAGGGCCAGGCCTGGTGCCAACTTCACCCTGTTTGCCATAGCCCATTTAATCACCACTGCGACTCAAAGGGACAGGCTCTGTCTCCATATCCCCAATCTACATATGAACAGTGAGGTCAGGTAACAGCACCAGGAGTCACAGAGCATAGAAGCAGGAGAGGTAGGACCAGCACCCAGGCCCACATGATGCTGAAGTTCTGTGAGAATTCAGTTGAACTTGCTGTACCTTTATTGATCACTTACTATGCTCTAAGGGCTGTAAGGTCTCTCTAGCTGAAAAGAAGTGGTTCTCCACCTGTAGGAAGAGCAGTTTTCAGGGGGAGGAGGACAACACATATAGAGCAGTCCATCAAAGCTGGTAGTCTGAGACATGGGTTGTGCCTGAGGCCCAGACAAAAAGACCTGGGAAGAAGAAGAGGGTGAGAAGGTTTTGGAATGAGTGACACTGGCCATCCTTAGGACTGTCTGAGCTGTGTCTATGAGACAGGGAGCCAGAGCATGAATGTGTGGAGGGTGCTGGGAGCCGCGGTGTGGAGATGGGGATGTGCCAGGGAGCTGTCAGGGTACAGCCAGCCTAATGACCCTGCTCTGTTCATGGAGGGGGGGGCATCTTTAGGGTTAGTTATGTGGAGGGAGGTGGGTGATGATGGGAGTACTTGGATGCAGGGAGTTGAGGTCATTGTGTGGAAAGACTTGAACTTCAAAGTGGAGTCTGGACTGGATTAGGTAGGCCGAGCCTTCTGAAAGTCCAGCGAGCACACCCAGTGTCTCATGTGTTGGGCCACGGTCCATTTCCACCTCATTACTGTGCCTTTCTCGAGCTTTTCCAGCTTGAGAGGACACTGGCAGCTTCTCCATGGTGTTGCGTGTAGTTGGGGACAACTGGAGTGATTCCTTCCTATGCAGCAAGCCCTGTGTCTGCTGGGTTCTGGGACAGATCGGCATCTGGAGAAAGGGCACCTGCCCTTACTTCGGAGAATTAGAGTTTTTCCTTCTCCACCTGTTGGCAGCTCCTCTCCACTGAGGACCTCAGTCAGGGACTGGCTTATACAGATGGTCTAGAGCTGCCATCCGTGGGTCTTAAGCCCTTGAAATGTGGCCAGTCCAAACTGAGATGCATTGTGAATGTAACGCACACGTGGATTTCAAACATGTAACAGGCACACAAAAGAATACGAACTATCTCATCAGCATTTGTTATGCTGATCACATGAATTGATGATACCTTATATATTACTGAGTTAAGCATAATATATGAATACAACTACTTTGATCTCTCTCTTTTCACTTTTTAAAATGGACCACTAGGAAGTTTGAATTTGCATATATGGCTCGTATTATATTTCTATGGGTGAGGGCGGGCACGCTTTTTCTGTAAAGGTCCACGTGCTAAGTGGTTTAGGCTTTGTGGGCCACCTGGTTTCTGTGATAGCTACCCACCTCTGTGGCTCTAATGCAAGCTCTGAGGGTGTATGAGTTTTCTGTTGCTGCTATAACAAATTACCCTAACCGTTGTAAGACAAATTTCTTGCCGTACACTGTGTAGCTTAGAACCTGCATGGTCCTCACTGGGCTAATAATCCAGGTGTCTGCAAGGCTGGAGTCCCTTCTGGAGGCTCTAGGGGAGAATTTGTTTCATTGCCTCTTCCAGCTTCTAGACACAATGCACATTCCTTGGCCTGTGGTGCCTTCCACCATCGTCAGAGCCAGCACATCGAGTCTTTTCCTGTCTTCCCTAGTCACATCTCTCTCTGACCTTCTCTCTGTCCCCCTCTTCCACTTCTGAGGATGCTGTGATTACATTGGGGCCAGGAGGGGATAATTAAGGATAACTTTTTCATCTCAAGGTTCACACTCTTAATTACATCTGGAAAGTCTCTTTTGTCACGGAAGTTGGTCTATTCACAGATTCTGGGGACTAGGATGTGGACATCTAGAGGACCATCATTCCACCTAGAATGTGGACACAGACAACACACAAATGAAGGGATGTGGCTGTGTTCCAAAAAACTATTTACAAAAACAGAGAGCTGGCCTGCAGACAATAGCTTGCTGACCCCTGTGCTCAATGATGAATGATTCTGCACCCGATTCGAATGTGTGTCCCTCCACCCCCCCCCCCCCACATGCCACCAAGCAATTCTGGGACACCAGCTGGGTGTCCTGCAATTCAACTCGATTCTGACACTGTCTACCCAGAGACAGCATCAGATCTCACAGGGTGAGGGCTCAGTCCCCACTTCAGATGCCAGTCCCAAATCCAGGTTGTTACTGGTGCTTCTGACAGCCTGGCTGTAAATCACACATTCCCATGACCCCCTCCTTGGGTTCGATTAATTTGCTAGAGTGGCTCACAGAGCTCAGGAAACTAATTTACTCGCTAGATTACCGGTTTATTACAAAGGATATTAAAGAGTACAAATCAACAGCCAGATGAAGAGATACATAAGGCCAGGTCCTGAACAAAGGAGCTTTCATCCTTGTGGAGTTTGGGGTCTGGTATGGTGGCATGTGGCAGTGTTCTGGTTCATCAAACCCCAGTCCCCCTTTTTTATTTTTTTATTTATTTATTTATTTTTTTTTTTTTTATTTATGATAGTCACACAGAGAGAGAGAGAGAGGCAGAGACACAGGCAGAGGGAGAAGCAGGCTCCATGCACCGGGAGCCCGACGTGGGATTCGATCCCGGGTCTCCAGGATCGCGCCCTGGGCCAAAGGCAGGCGCCAAACCGCTGCGCCACCCAGGGATCCCCAGTCCCCCTTTTTTTATGGGGTTTTTATGGGGACTATATTATATATAGGCTTGTTAGATTCCATCATTGGCCATTGGTGATTGATTCAACCTCTGCTCCTTCTCCCCTTTCTAGAAATCGGGGCGTGGGACTGAAAGTTCTAATCCTCTCTACATGGTTGGTTCCCTTGGCAACCAGCCCCCATCTTCAGGGGCTTTTAAAAGTCACCTCATTTTCTGAAGCAATCTCAGGAGCTGAGGACAAGAGATCAAATATTATAACAAAAGATGCTGCCATCTCTCTTACTGCTCAAGAAATTCCAAGGCAGCTGTGAGCCAAGAACCCTGGAGCAAAAGCAAATACCTATTTCTTACCACAACCATCATTTCTGCATGTTTTATGGGGTGATGTTTTTGCTAGATGCTCGATAGAGAAGGTTCTGTGGTCTAATAAGACTGGGACTCAGTAGGTCAGATCTGTCTCTTAATAAAGGCTCTGAGAAGTTCTGCAGTAAATAAGCCTGTTTAATTGGTTTAAAACCACATTTTTCAAGCAACATGATTTTTTTTCCCCCTTGTCATATCCATTAATGTACTGCAGACTTCAGATTCCCTGGGAACATTCTCTGGGAAACCCTGGTTCAGTCCAGCACAGGGTCTTGTAGAAAAGCTGCATCCAGTCTCCTGATCTAAGGTCAAGACACCAGTCACGTCACTGGAGATTTGATTAGAGAAAGCATTTTGGCTTCATTAAAGTTCATTAAATGAGCCATCCAGTGTAATTTAGCTGAATAAAAATGGCTCAAATGGCTTTAACCCCCACCCCCTTTTACAGCAATTTAATTGAGGGAAAAGCAAATATATCAATGATGTAGAAAAATATTTCTTGGTCTTCAAGAGGAACATTGGGTGACAGCCCCTGCTTCCTTGTCCCAGGCACTGGGTTTTAAGAGGTTGGCTCATAGAGCCTCCTTGGTGGCTGGCAGCAGATCTTGGGGATGCTATTGCATGGTGCTTCCTCTCTTCCCACCAGTTCATCCCAAAGAGCTTGGTGGCAGCCACCTTAACTGCTCCTCATGGTGGGCTGCATTCACCTCTGGTGTGGAGCCGACTGCACACAAAGTCTCAAGGTCAAGGTCAATGAAGCATACATGCCCTGGCTCTTAGAGAAGTGGGCAGTGGACTGGCATCCTCCTTCTCTGTGGTCGGTTGATTCCTTTACAACAAACTCTATATGGAGTTGCTGCTGCCTCGGGAAGGGGGGAGGTGTCTCCTTTCTTGAACTTTCCTCCAGATTCTTCAGCAATTTCAGAAGAATCCTGGTATGGGGTGACAGAGGAAGGAATTGGCTGTTTCCAAGAAGACTGAGGAGATGTTTCTTTTATGGGGAAAATGAAAGGAGCACAGAGAGATTGCCAAGAGGACAGCATTTGTCAAAGAAGGAAGAGTTGCACCTTTCTAAAATTTTTTAAAAGATTTTGTTTATTTGAGAGAGAGAGAGAGAGAGAGAGAGAGAGAGAACACAAATGGGGGGAGAGACAGAGGGAGAAGCAGGCTCCCTGCTCAAGGAGCTCAATCCCAGGACCCCAGAGATCTTCCAGGATCCTGGGATCATGACCTGAGCCCAAGGCAGATGCTTAACCAACCAAGCCACCCAGGCACCCCCAGAATTTCACCTTTTAGAATGCTGCCTTCTTGGATGAAGGAAGATTTAGATCATGATGGATGCAGCCAGCAAGCCACAGCTCCTAGGAGCCTGCAAGATCCAAGAAGGGGCTTGACCTCTGCTGTTCTGGTTAGCTGTGGTTGGTGCTCTGAGCTGGTACAGTATTCAGAATAGGGCCTTTGCAAGCAGTGAAATGGGTCCTCTAGGAGAAGCCACCTTCATCTTTGGGCTGCAGCTGAACACACTCCTGGTCCTCCGTGTTCTTCTTCTCTTTTTCTTTTTCTTTTTCTTTTTCTTTTTCTTTTCTTTTCTTTTCTTTTCTTTTCTTTTCTTTTCTTTTCTTTTCTTTTCTTTCTTTTCTTTTCTTTTCTTTCTGCCCCCCCCCCCCCTTATTCCAAAGGGTTTACTAAAACAGATTTCACATCCAAGTCCCAGAGAAAGGGCATGGGACCTGTAAACAGGAACCTGGAAGGGGGTCTGAGGGTTCAGGGTGGAACCCCCCCCCCAAAAAAAAAGGTGTAAAATAAATAGAGGAAGAGGGTGGAGGGCCAGGAGAGGAGACAATGGACTATCACATAGTGATGGCAATGTGGGGGCGGGCCTCCATTAACATCCCATGTATTTATGCACATATAAGAGGACTTGTGGGGGATATAGGGGACCCCCCTTTACCTTCCGTGCCCCAGCTTCTCCATGAGTGACCCTGTGGGGGTGGTGGGGCAGTTAGGAGTGGGCATTTCCCCCACCCTCAAGGCATCAGTCACCTGCTGCCCAGACACTGGACATACTTCTGGGGTGGACCAGGCTGAGACTCCTCCTGAGGATAGCCCTGGTTCCAGCCGCTTCCATGGCTTCCTCGGGGACGCAGAGCAGGGGTGCATGGGGCTCCTCCCAGCACAGCTCCCACCCAGCTCTGGGAGGATGGAGAAGAGGGGTCAGGGACTCAAAGTGAGAAGCTGGCACCTTCTGGTGTCCTAGAAAAGCTGATCCCCAAGGATAGCCCACCCTGGTTATGCTGCACCCTGCAAAGCAGCTCAGATAATGGGACTGGGTGTCAGGGAACAGAAAGGAAGTTCCCGAGGCCATCTGTAGGGTGAGTCCTAAAGGAGGCTGCTCCCCAGGCTGGATGCTTGGTGAAGGGCAGGCCATGGGGGTGACTTCCTGAGGAAGGGGCTGTTCGTGCTGCCAGGTTCCAAGTCAGGGAGGAGGAGACAGACCTCTGGGCCTCCAGACTGAGGCTGGGACTTAAGCTGCCTGGCCCTCCTCCCCAGCTGACACGGTGGCCAGAGTAGGGCCAGGTGGGCATCACTAGAAGTTCAGTTCTCTCTTTTATCAATCTTTTGTGGAAGGACACTGCCTGTGCCCAGAGGGGAGCTGAGCAGGTGGACAGATGCCAAGTTAGATCTTAGCAGTGGTCCTTTAGTAGGGACCGTGGTTGGGAAGCTGGTTCCCTAGAGCACCTTGGCACTGAGCCTTTCAGGGGCCCCAGTTGGGCAGCCAGCTTGGCTGTCAGGGCTGGGGGTCAATAAAAGAAGAAAAAAAGAGGCAGTGGGGACAGGTATATAGTTTGCTTGAGCTGCTATAACAGAGTAGCAGAGATCTTGGTGACTTCAACAACAGAAACTTATTTCCCATGGTTCTAGAAGCTGGAAGTCCAAGATGAAGGTGTCTGCAGGGTCGGTTTCTTCTAAAGTCTGCCTCCTTGGCTTGTAGATGGGTGTCTTCTCCCCATGTCTTCACCCGGTCTCCTTCTATGTGTGTCTGCGTCCTCATATCTTCTCAGAGGGACACTCGTGCTATTGAATTAGGGTTTATCTCAGTGACCTCATTTAACCTCATTCTGAGGCATTGGATGTCAACATAGGAATTTTGAAGGGGATACAATTTAACCCATAACTGCAGAAGACAAAACCAAAGCGAAGGGGAGAGAGAGGGTGCGGAGGTGGAGTGAGCCCCCAGGAGCTGAAGTAGGGGCGGGGCAGACCCAACAAAGGGTCCTTGGTGTGGACGTGAGGAGGTGAGGGCACCGGGCTGAGCCGGGCATGATGCAGCAGTCAGGCATAATAAATAGCACAGGAATGGCAGGGCACTTGGCACCAACGATCCCCTACATGCTCGAGTCCTGAAACATCTCCTGCCCCCTGGGCCTGCCTCTGCCAGTGGAGGTGGAGGCACTTCCACATGTCAGCCACACTGTACATCCAGGAAGTCCACAAAGTCTCCCATCTTCAGGATCACCTGTGGGTGGGGCTCCGTGTCCCCTTCTCAAGTCCCAGCCCCCAAGGATGTGCTGTCTCTTGGGTGACAGAGGAAGTCCTCTGATTGGCTTTTCTTGACACCAGGGTCTATCTTGAGTGATTCTTTTGTTGGACAGTAGTGCTCCCAGGCTGGAGGGTGACATCCTCCCCAATCATGGGATCTATCCTGCTGCAGTCAGTTGACTCCTTTAGGAAGATCGTGGGACCGCTTACTGTGCTGAGGTGTTCAGCCTGGAAGGACCCGTGTTCACCAAGGAGTTAACACAGGAAGAGCCATCTCATCCCTGTCCTTCTTCTGGGTCAGATTCTGGCCATCTGCGTGTCTGGCTCCCTGTTCCCAGAGCCCCCAGTGGCCGCGTCGTCATTGTTCATTACTCTGGGCCCCGGAGCTGGGGCTGTGAGAGAGCCAGTAGTGCAGGACAGAATTAATGGCTTTGTTTTGGAAGTCTCAGATGAGGGATACGGGGGCAGTGTCGCGGAGCCTGGTGTTGGGAAAGTGTTTGATGCATCATCTCGTAAAAATCTTGCTCACCAAATTAATTCCCGTGGTCAGGTGGCTGGGAAACTGGCCATTGACCCAAGCAAAAGTCAGAGCTGGGAGAAAATGGATCTGTTAGGGAAGAGGCTGCCGTGGGGCCCAGAGGCAGGATGGGCCCTGGTCTGATGAGTGGGATAACCGGCCCATCAATTCTTGGTGGCAGGTGAATACAAGTGAGGTACGAGCCGGGAGGAAAATCAGGGGTAGTGAGTTCTGAATGGGTGGTAAGACTATTAAAGCTCCTTGTCTTAGCGTCCCCATTTCCCCGCACTGTCAACATTTATAAATAAATGCCTGTGAGGGCAGGATGGCCAGAGGTGTGTCCTGCTTGTCTTGTGGTGGCTGTGCACTTGCCTTACTTGTCTTTTGTGTATATATTTGTCTCTGGGACTAGATCGCTCCCCCGTGTGTCTGTGGCAAGGCACCATGCACAGTGGTATGGATTGTGTGCACTGCACTCCTCAAGGGACTTGTGTCGTGCCATGGTGTCGCTGTCTCTGGCATCTGACGCCGAGGGGTGTGTGGGAACCTGGGAATTGACACGTCTGTGTGTTGGTTGCAGATGTTCCTGCATGTGTTGGCTTGTTGCTTGTTGATGGAGTCTTTGCATTAAGGCCACTCAGACCTGTTCAGCTCGACCGTGGAGATTATGGTAACACCTGCCCAGGACAGTTGCTGTACATATTAAATGAAGTCATGAATGTAAAAGTGCTGAACACAGTGCCTGGTGTTTCATAAGCCCTTGGTGAAGGGCAGCTGCTGGTTGTCCTGGTAGTTCAGCAAGGCAGGAAGGTGTGAGCAGAGGGGAGTGGCCCGGCTGCAGAAGGAGGGAGGGCAGGCATCCCTCCAATGAGAGAAGGTGGGCTGTGTCCCAGGGGGGCAGCTGGGGAGGAGGGGAGTTTTTAGTCCTGGACAGACCCCGTGAGTATTGCAGTGGCCGCTCCATCTGCCTGAAGAACTGGACTAATCCAGGGGTCCTTTCTCTTCTGGGTGGGGTGTGGAGGGTGTGGCAGGAAAGAGATGAAGCCAGGACCACCCCCCCCCACTCAGGAGAACAGGGGGCCCACCTCCCCCTTGCTGAATGTCCCAGATTCCCTCCCCCCTCCAATTTGTAATAAGGAGATAATGCTATTTCTTATTCTTTATTTGCCCAGAATGCCTGTTATTTTCTTTCTTCTAGAATCCAATTTTCTCATGACATTTCTGCCTAACATAGCAAAACATGACCTTTGTGAAAGGACATTGCTGGCAGGCTGATCCCTGCCTCAGGCTCCCCAGGAACCCCTGACACACCCCGAGGCTGGTCCTTCCTCAGAGATGGGCAGGGTCCCCACTTCACCTGGATTACTCTTGTTTTCCCGGCTATTGCCCTGCTTCTTGCTGCGAGGTGGGGGGGAGAGGCAGGCGAGGCTGCTTCTGAGGGCTCAGGGAATCTGGGGTTCCCGGCTGTTGACTCTCATGGGGTACTGCTCCGTTGTAGACCTGGGGGTTCTGTTCAAGGTGGTGCTAGGGTGAGGCAGAGATGACATAAAGCAGATGGGCTTTATCTGATTCTGCTGCCACTGCTGTAGTCGTGTGTAGACAGTGAGCCAGGAAAACAAAACAGAAGACTTCTACCTGGGTGAGTCATTCGCACTTGCTGAAACAAATAGAAGCTAAGAAGCTAAAGGTAATGGGGACTCCTGAGGTGGGGAGTGTCCTTGACTCGGGTGTCCTTGACTGAGAGGTCTGAGCTCCAGGGGCAAAACCTAGTGTCAAGTCAGCCACTCACTGGGTGTGTGCCCCTGATCCTTGCTTCAGCCCTCCTTGAACAGGAGGTGGGTCGGGGAGCTGCACCCCACTGATGTCCTTAAGTGGTCACCATGCAGGTCCTCCTTTATCACCGTTTCCTTCTGATCACCGGTGGATGAAGGAAGTTTGTAGACACAAGACGGACCAGTGGGAGGGTTTTGTGAAGCTGAGCATGTGGGCAGGTTAAGGTTTATGAGCTTTTGGTGAGTCACGTGTATTACTCTTCCTTCCGTGGGCAGGAATTGGGCTCTTCCTTCCGCGGGCAGGAATTGGGATGTGGGAGGCCTACCCTAGACAGCGCTGTGCAGGCTTGAGGACTCTGTACAGAGTGCCGGGTGTAGGGGGAGTGGCACAGGAAGCCTGGGGTCCCCTTCCTTTGTCCACCAGCCCCCTGCACCCACAGAATAGGTGTTGCCTTCCTAACATAGTCACTGACTGTCACCAAGGGTCTGGCTGCTTCAGGTGCTAAGAGGAAGCCCTGTCCCTGGTTTGTCCTTGTGTCTGCTATCTGCCCCTCTGAGGGCTGTGTATACTCTCTGTGATCCCACCGGCCTGGACTTCTCTATGACCTCCAGACCCATGTATCCAACAGGCTAGTTGATTTGTCTCTCTGGATGTCTAACAGGCATCTCAAACTAAGTATTTGCAAGGGGAGGCTCTTGATCCTAACCCCATCCCCAGATATGACCCCTTTACAGCCTCTCATTAAGTGACCTGGCTGCTCGCCTAGTTGCTAGTATCTTCCTCCATCCTTTCCCAGACCCAATTCAGAACCCAGTTCTGGCGGTGAGCTCTCCATCCCCACCCCCACCCCCTGAATCCACCTGCCTCCTTCTCCTAATCCCCTTCCTCAGTAACAGCCTCCTAACTCCTCTGCCAGCTTTCAGTCTTGGTAATTAGATTATGTCACTTCCCTCCTTAAAGCCATCCAATGCCTTCCCGTTGCTCCTTAAAATAAAATCCAAGGTCCTCACCATGGCCAGCAAGGTAGTTGTGGCTCTCCCCTCTCCTCCTAACCCCTGACCGCCCTCCCCTACCTCCTTCCTCACTGGTCACCTTTCTGCCTTTGCTCTTCTTGTGTCCACTGCCCAGAATTCTCCAACCTTGGCACTGGCTCAGTCTCACTCTGGCCTCAGCTTGATGTTACCCTCTTGGAAGGCACCTCTTTAAGCTCCTGCATAAAGGAGCTGTCTCCTTCTCCCACACGGGTTATGGCATCACTTTCTTGTACCCCCCTTCTATTCGTGGCAGACTGTAGTTCTCTTGCTTACTCATTTATAACTTGAATGTAAGTTTCAGAGGGACCTTCTCATTCGTCCACTCTACCGGTAGCCTGCGTTTGATTCTCCCCAAATGTCTGCAGGAGAAATCATCCAAGTAGAGGTGTGTGTGTCAGTGTATATGTGTGCATATAAACAAGAGTCTGTGCTTGCATTTATCACCTGCATGTTTAATAGACACAAATACATGCATGCTTGTGTGTGTGTGTGTATAGATATTTACCTACATGGCATCCGTACAGCCATCCATTTTCATCAGTGCGGGAGTAGAGTTCCTGGGGTGTCACTTGGACTCCAGCAGTGTCTAACTGCTGCCTTGAAGGGCTGTTATCACATCAGAAGTTGTTTGTTGAGACTGGCAAAGTGATAACTGTGGGCGTGTTTCTTCTATTATTTGGAAGACTAATGGCTACTCCTTTCCCCTGTACATTTTAATGAGAACAATTAAATAGCCATTAGGAGGAGAACAGAAGTGTGAACAAAAGGCTGATGTCTTGATCATTGATGGGCCTCTTTGCTGGGGGAGGGACTGGATAGAAGAAATTGGAGGTGACCTGCAGAGTTTTTTTCACTATTGTGAATATTAAGAATGCTTGTTGGTAAACGCATATATCGTTTCACTTACACAAGGTAAGTCCTAGAGATGTACAGTATATAGCAGGTCATTAATGATACTGTATCGTATACCTAAAAATTTGTTGAGATTATATCTTAAATTAATGGTTATTACAAAAAAAAAGAAAAGAGAGAGAAGGAGGAAACTTTTAGAGTTGATACTTAAGTTAATGGCATGTTTATGGTGACATTTTCACGGGTACACACACACTTACCTTGAAATTCATCAAGATGTATACATTAAATATTCACAGGTTCTTTTTAATGTTAGTGAAATCTCAATGATAAAAATGAAAAAGAATGCTTATTGGCTTGTGTATCCTGAGAGCTCTGTCCCCCTGTGGGAGAGTGGCCTCCAAAAGGTTCCCTGAACCTTTATTTTGGTCACAAGATGTGGGAAAATGACCAAGACCTTTTTTTTTTTTTTAACATTTGTAAAATCTCCCTTTCCTTTCTTTGAAATTCTCTCCAAACCTCATCTGTGGCCTTGACTACTGGCAGATAAACCTTTAGCAGAATGGAACAAGAGAGAAGAACAGCAAAGCCAGGCTTCTGTGAAGTAACCAGGCTCACTACCAAGAGGGTTTTTCATGTGCCAGATCTGTCCCTTAATTTCTCCTGTATTTGTCACTCTTGCAGAAACCTATCGAGTAACCGGCTCACCACACTCTCATGGCAGCTCTTCCAGACACTGAGTCTTCGAGAATTGTAAGTTTGGTCTTGAAGGCCATCCAAGTAGTAGAGTGGTGGTAGAGGTTGGGTGGGGAGAAGTGGAACCATCTGAGGTTGGGCATGCACTTGAAAGGGTTCCTTGGGTTGGGTAATACAGAGTATACCATGTTTAGTGATTGGGTGTACACTTGAAATGGGCTCCTTAGGTTGGGTGACAGAGTGTACCATGTTCAGTGAGAGTGGGGCACCCTGTTGCTGGATTTCTGATGCTCTTTCTGGCACATTTCTGAAGAAGACAGGAATATTATCTCTGGGCAGGACCTAGTTCTGTGTCTACGTAACAGATATGTAGTAATAATAGTATTTATATTTAACTAAAGAGTATGTATCAGTTTATAAAAAATAACATTCATAATGTAGGATTTTGTAGGTTATCAGGTGTACTTTCATTTATATGACTTTAGTTTAATCATCATGAGCATTATGGGAGATAAGTGTTATTATACTATCTCCAATATAAAATATATCTCTTCATTTTAAGGTGAGGGTTCTGAACTTCCAAAAGGCAAATTGAGACACAGCCAAGATTTCACTGTTAAGGATTGGCTGACCTAGGACTTGAACCCAGGCCTCTGACTTTAGATTGCATGTTCTTTCCAGCACTGCTAATCTTTTGTCAGCCTATTTGGCTTGCTTATGAGCATCCTGATGGTGGAGGGGGTGGGAGGCAAGTCCATATATTTATTCAATGTGCCTATGGACTACTTGGTCTTGCTACCTTCAAAGGCTGATAGGTGCACCCCTATCCCCTCCAGCCATTGTGTGCAAACCCACGTTGGATGGATGAGTGAAAATTCCTGACCACTGCTGGAAAAAACAAGTCATGTTGATGTGTGAGTCATCGGGGTCATCTCTGTGCATGAAGGGCAGTGTATTACGGTGAGGGACAAATCAAGGCATAAATTGGAAAGGAATTGAGGCATGGATAAAATTAGGGAGTCAGGGTTCCAGAGACACTGCTCATGTGTTCTCTTTTACTTAGTGACTCAGATTTAAATTCACTGAATGCAGGTTGCTTCATTATCTTTCCCAAGAAGTAGTAGTGGCCTTGGATCTCTGCCCATGCAGTTGGCCTTTCAACTTGTCCTCCCTCCACCTGGGAAGACCTGAGTTCATGGATGAGTCATAATCTTAGCTTTTCCAATCCAGCTGGTCAGGGAGGGGAACATTTACATCCAGGGACCCAATAACCCATTACCCGATGATGGCCTCGTATACCCTACTTATCTTCATGGACCTGAATGCCCATGATTGTTTGAAAGGCCATTCTAGGGCCAAGAAGTATAGAAGTGATGTCAACAGTGTCGGAGAGTTTAGGACAATACTGCTATGGGTTGCCTGCCTTTCTGAGGATTTTGTGCCTCCTTCTGGGCTACTCCTCTGGTATGGGCACATAGATGTGGTGACCATAGTTCTTTAGTCACATAGAGCTGAGATTCTGAGGTACATCAATTAAAAACTAACCAAATGTGGAAAAAGGTAAGTATATACTTATCTGTTTATACAACACTGAAAAGCTAGATGATATCACTGATGTCACAGACAGCTAAATGCCAGACCTTTAGACTTGATTCTTTGTATTCATTCCCATCTTTGTAGGTGGGAAAAAAAAAACCTTAGCACTAAATGAATATGACTGCTTGGATCACTACTAACAATGATTTCTGAGATCTGACTCTGTGCTAGGCATTTTGCCAAGCAATCTCTCGAATTATGTACGTTATTTAATTTAATTCTTGTAATAGTTTATCCGGTAGGAATTATTACTATCACTTCATACTGGGGGACACTGAGGTACTTAGCAAGGTTAAGTACCTTGTTTCGAGTTACCCATTAACCAAGTGGTAGCATATGGACTCAAGGTCTTGACCACTATACTTAGCTGTCTCTCAGCCTCTTAAAATCTGTTTCCAATTCAAGGATCGGTTCTGCAATAATTCTCGGAAAGTGCATGATTGCAGTTCTTTCTTATGTTGGCCTAGAACTAGTCAGGGCCTCTGCCATAAAGGAGCTAACTGGGGGCTCTCTTTCTTGGGAGTCTTGTGTCTGGTTCTCCCTGAATGCCTGTGCCTTCACCTCAAGAGGCGAGGGACAGCGTCTCTCTGGGGGACATCTGGAGTCTGCAGTTGGCTGAATTACTGAGAAAACGTTCAGTGCTCCTTCTAAAAAAATCATTGGATGTGAAATCAATGGTGTGCTGCCCTGGTGACCTGTTTTGTGGAGTTTTAGAAACAGTTGTTCCATGGATATATATTTAAAGAAAATGTCAGATTTATCCCAGAGGATCATGGGATTCTGCATTCATCTTTGCCCAGGATCAATACACTGGTGAGCTAGATGTGACTTATGGAGGAATGAAGACGTTCCCTCCAGTGTGAGCCAGTGTGAGAGCCACCATGTCCCAGAGTATTTTATTTCTGTCATATTGTTAAATAAGAAAAAAATTACATTGGAAAATAAAGAAGCCCCCTTCCATGGAGCACTTGCCCTGGTAGGGGTCTATTTTTTTGAGGAAGAATTGAATGTTGATAGTGGAAAATTTATCTTTTGGCCGGAGGGGCCTCATGTTGGCTCTTAGCTGTGGCTATGATTAAAATCCAAACAATCCCAGTTCCTGGCAAATGGAAGTGGGGGTGGGGGGAGGTGGTAGTATTTTCTTGTCCGACTTCCTGATTAGTCCACATGGCACCATCTGCCATGAGCTTTCTAGACTGCCAGGGTCTGCCCAATGGAGCCTGTGGGCTGGGGGGTGGGGGCGGGGGGTGGGGGCGGGCTGTGGGGATGGGTTGGGTATTTCCAGGAAGAAAGAATCTTGGCTCTGGAGGAGATAGGCCAGGGGGAGATGGCTCTTGGTGCTGTGGCAACCGGAATATCACAAAGCCAGAGTGTGAGGCTTTGAGCCATCTTTTTCAGGAACAGAAGGGGCAAACTCTAGGGCATTCAGTGATTTCTCAGCCCATTTCATTCTGTCACTGAGGATCTCTGCCTACCCCAGCCAGACCCTCCCCTACTGGAGGACCTGTGATACAAGAACGGATGCTCTTGGGATTCTCCATCAGAATGACTTTCCAACAATCGAGGAGACAAAAGAACCATATATTGAGCACCTATTATGAACAAAGTCCTGTCTTATTTTTGGAGCAACCCCACTTGGGAGGTATCATATAACCAGTTTTACAAATGAGGGATCGAGGCTTGGCCAAGTTAAACAACTGGTCCAAGATCACAGCTTACAAATGGTAATGAATTAGTATTATGATAATTAGCATTACCACCATTCAGGTCTACTGTTTTCAAAGATGAGTGCTCTTTCCTTAATCAACTCAGCAAACCCTCCCTCCCGACCCCCACCCCATACTTACTGTCTCCTTCTGGAAACCATTCTCAAGATGGTGACTTCCCAAGGGGAATCACTGGGGGAAAAAAACACAGACAACTTAGCATCTCAGAGCCCTTGTCATGTACCGGAGGCTTCCTTTACTCATTTCTTTTCTTACTTTTGTCAGATGGAGGATATGGTTTTGGCTGAACCCCTGGCCCATTGCCCTTCACTGGTCCAGGCTGTGTTTCTCTTATTGCAAGAACTGGAAGCATCTTTCAGGAATCCCTTTAGAGTACTTAACACTGTTTCAGTGGCACAGGTTTGCAGAAATTGGAGTTGGCATTGCACGGTTGCTCTCCGAAGTTTCTGGTTATATCAAGATTTTCTTTTTTTTTCCTTACGGAGAAGACTGGAATTGTCTGTCCAGAAATCAGAGCAGGAATAAAAGAGATTGTCTTAGAGATAAAGAATGAATTAGAAAGAAAAGAAGCTTGGATTCTGAATCCCATGATGCAATTTAGGCAATGGCAAGAGGCACCAGAGGATATAAACCCACAGCACAGAAACCTTCCAGAAATACCCTAAGGACCATTAATGTATCTTCAACAGGCTTCTCTTAATACCCTGCACGCACAGAGCAGACATGATTAAAACAGATTGGAATATTTCATTTTCTTAAAGCAAAGTGATAATTACCTCTGGTGTAATTTGCAGATTTAATCGACTTGGTAAAATATGAACTTGGTATCGGGGATGGGTTTGGGCTGATCCTGGCACTTTCTCCCAGTCTTGGCCATGACCGCTTTCCACCGCTCTCAGAGAAGTCCCTGAACGATCATGTTAATAATAGTGTTACTGTAATAATAATTTCTGGTCTCTTTATAGCCCCTTTCAATTCGCAAAGCATGTTAACATGTATTATCGCTAATCCTCATAATAACTTTGTGCAGAAAGAGGGTCGAGCGCAATTACCCCCATTTTACAGATGTTAATGCAGAGCCTGAGGGAAGAAGAAGTTACTTGCCATATTAATTTCCTAGGGTTGCCTTAACAAATCACCACAAATTTGGAGGCTTCAAATGATAGAAAGTGACTCTTGATTCTTCTGGAGGTCAGAAGGCCAAAATTAAGGTGTCACATGGCCACTCTCCTTTCAAGAGGCACATGGAAGGAAACTTTGCATGTCTTTTCTGGCTTCTGGTGGCTCCTGGTGTTCCTTGGCTCATGTCAATGCCACTCTAGTATCTGCTCCCTGTCTCTTTGTCTTTGGTCTCTCCCTCCTGTTTTACAAGGACACTTGTCATTGGATTTAGGGCCCTCCTTAAATCCAGAATGATCTTGTCCCATGATCATCCCATGATTCTTAACTCGATCACATCCATGAAGACTCAATGTCTAAATAAGGTCACATCTGCAGGTCTGGGGGCGGGGGTTAGGACACAAACAGGTCTTTTGTGAGAGACACAGCTCAGGGCACTGTCTTTGCCCAACGTGACACCTGGCTCCACTCAAACCTTTTGTTTGCGTCCTTCTTTTCCCATTGTCTTGTTGTCTCTGGGAGGCCAGTGGCAATCACGTGGACCTGGGGACATGCTTCCCTGGTTGACAGCAGATCTATGTCCATTCCCTGTCTCCTGCGGCCAGTCCCAGGATGGCTGCGGAGGAGAGAAGAACGCCAGAGTGATGGCTGGAGGGGAACCAGTGTTTTCTAAATACATCGTCAACCATCGTGGCCTAGGCCTTGTGGTGAGGCGTTTGCATATGCCTGAATGGGGCAGAGTTAATGTGTCGGAAGCCCCTAGGGCCCTGTGATCAGGCCCCAGGCCATGCTGGGGCTGGGGCTGGGTGTGTGTAAACTCTGCCCTGAAGCAGCTGCTGCTGTATTATTCATGGGCCTGCCTGCATTATTGATGGGGCAGGGAAAGCCTTCAGGCTCCTGGATGCAGCCCCTGCAGCCCTGGCTGAGACCTGACTTGCTGGAAGAAGGGACAGTGTCCCGTAGACTACATGCTGCTTTTCTTTGTTTCTGGCCCAGTCCCTGAACCCTCTGTGGTCAAATGAAGATGAAGACAAGGGTAGTTCACTCAGTGGGACTCCCAGGACACCATGTTTCCTGACTCAGCATGCTTTCTATTGTGTACCTGCATCTTGGCTTCTAGGAGGAAGGTCCCAGGGGTGGGGGGAGAAGCTTAAGGTTTCTATGCAGTTTGCAGGAGACTCCGGCATGAACGAGAAGCCAGGTCTCCTGGGGAGTCCCTCCTTGGTGGACCAGATCATGGAGGAAAAGGATGGAAGGAAATGGGTGGAAATGTCTCGCGGTGCCATCCCACCTCGTTCTCCCACGTGCCCCAGGACGCTGTGGCCCTGTCAGCTCTGTGGGGGAGTGAGGGGGCCCTGAGAAGTCCGGGGACACCACAGGGCAGGACCGAACAAAGCACATGCGGCTCGAAGCAGCCCCCCCAGCCCAGCTAATCTTTTCCACCCAGGTGGATAATTTGTATTTTTACAACTACTTCATAATGAATGGCTGCATCTTGTCAGGCGAGCATCTGGGAACAGCCGGGCTGACCTGGTTCAGTTTGCAGATATGCAAGCATCTGGACCCTCAGTGTCTTTCCAGCAGGGCTGCCAGGCCCGTGCTCGCCGCCCTGCAACACAGGTCCACATCCTCAGGCCTTCCCGTCCTCCACACCCTGGGCCGCCAGCTTGACCTTCTGCTTTGTCCAAGGCTGCCATGGCCCTTCCTCTGCTTCCTCCCCGACCGGAGGGTTGAGTGGGGCTGGTGCTCAGGGCAGTATGCACGCTGTTGGGTGGTACGCAGTAGGTATGACACGAATGTCATTCTGTTTTTATTTCTTAGCTCTCATTTTGTCCTGCCTGCTTATTTTCTCTCCGCTCTATCCGGGGTCTCCACCATGGCCCCATCTTGCCCTCCCGCCAGGCACACACCTCCACGATTCTCGGCCTCACTGTCCATCTTCCTCCTCTAGGGACTCATCCTGATTCCTCATACACTGAACCTCTTCTTTTCCACTGGGTCCTTCTCTTCTGTTTTCAGCTAGAGACACTTCTCTCCTCCTTGAATTTCCTGTCTCCTAGAAACCTCGGTGTCATCTCCACTCTTCCCTTCTGCCTCCAGTAAAGCACTCAGTACCACCCTGCCTTCTTTTACAGTGTCTCTGCCATTTTCCCTTCCCTCTTCTCCGTCTTCTCTACACCTTTATTAATGAGGCAGCAGTTCTTACATGGGGGTCCAGGGTTCCGTGGGGTCCCCAGTACCCTGTTGGGGAAACTAAAATGTGGAATTTGAGACATTACTCGCCCTTTCCACTCCCGTTCCTCCAAAGGTGTGTAGTGTTTTCCAGAGGTCACTTGACAGGTGACAACATCATTTCTCTGGTGACGAATGGGAGTTTGTGTTAATGTGGTGTTGTGTTATAAATTTTTTTATTTGAGGGGCACCTAGGTGGCTTAGTCGGTGAAGCATCTGCCTTCAGCTCAGGTCATGATCTGGGGTGCTGGGATGGAGCCCTGCATTGGGCTCTCTGCTTGGCGGGGGGTCTGATTCACCCTCTACTCCATGTGCTTGCTCCCTCTCAAATAAATAAATGAAATCTTAAAAAAAATAAAATAAAATTTTCTATTTGAATTCCAAAATGGTAAATAGTGATAGGTATAATCTACATATACAAAAGCTCTTTGAGGCCCTCAGTAATTTTTAAGAGTTAAAAAAAGGAGTTCTGAGACCTAAAAGCTGGAGAACATTGACCTCCAGCCTGTTGGCCTCCCCTTGTTGGTGTGCGAATGAGGAGTGATGCCCTGTCTGCGTGCACGTAGCCTCGTGCCAGGCACTGGGTCTAGTCAAGGCATGTAAGTCAAGGGGTTCATCCCCCATTCATCCCTTTGCCCAGGTGCTTTGAGAAATGCACAGACTTCTTGACCACACAGTACCCTGTGGGTGGAAGGCACCCTCACCAGGTGGCCATTCTCAGGCTCTTCCCTTGCCGGCATCTCTGGCACAGTACTGTCGGGTTGCTGTCCTTACAGATCTGCTTTGTTCACATCATTTCCAGCTCCGAAGGTCTCACTGGTCCTCACTGCCCCCTGGATGAGTTCCAAACCTATGGATATTTGATGTGGCGGTAAAGGTCCTGCACTGTCTGGCTTTCATTCTTCCTTCCAGCTTTGTTTCCCCGTGCCCCTTGACATGAACTCTGGGCCCTGGTGCGGCTTTTCTTTCCTGTGTTTCCATCTCAGCCTCCAGCATCACCTTGAACTCTTTCCCTGGTCTCTGCCCCGGAGCTGCAGTGTCGGGGGTCGTGCTGACTCCTCTGCGTCTCCCCTCCCACCTAGCAGTGCCTGGCACCAGGTAGACGGGTGGAGAGAGTGTGGGGTTTGGAGTCCAGTAAGCTGGGGCTTGAAGCCCTGCTTTGTCTCACACCAGCCGGGGGACTTCAAGCACATGAAGCACATTTAATCCTTCCAAACCTAAGAAAGGGATGCTCATCTGCACAGGGGATAGTGCTGGCTGTCTCCTACGGTGGCTGTGGGAAGCAGAAACTCAGTGAAGCTAGGTCCCTCCTCCTTTTCTGAAAGAGCTAAGAGAAAAGCCAGCGTATTTTTAGACTAAAGGAATATCATGCAGAGGTGTTGGCACCTTCTACTGATGGTGTCCCACTGGCTGGGAAACACTGAGTCCTCTACCAGTGTCTCCCTTTTTCCTGAAAGCTGATCAGTTCTGATGCACGCCTCTCTGTTTTGGAATTCCACCCCTTGTCTGGAATATCCTGGGGCTTAGTACAGCTCCTGCTGGGCGCCAACAGGTTTGTCTTCTTACTGGTCCAGCCGAGGGAATCATGTTCCTTCTACTGATCCAGACATTTAGACAAATTAGGTGCCCTTTACTTGAAGAGTCTTACATTAATGAATACCATTAATTGTCCCCCTAATGGGATAGTTCCATTTCGAGGGGCAAGGACTTTGCTCTAAGTCACAAGGAAAGTCATTGGAGGAGGAAGGCCTTGAACCGGACTCTTTCCCTATCAGATGCTCTTCTTCACTAAGCTGAGTGCTCCTGCAGAACAGAGACTGTCTCATTCACCTCTGTGTCAACAGCACTCAGCCCATAGCCAGATATGGAACAGGTGCTCAGTAAGGATTTTGTTGAATTTATGAAGAATAAAGCTGGTCCCAAGATGGGCTTTGAGCAGATCTTGGAAATAGCTAGCCACCTACTACCCAGGGAGAGTAACACTTTCCTTCTTCCTTCCCTCCCTCCCATCCCTCTCATACTCATTCAACAAGTATTTATGTGCCAGGCTCAGTTGTAGTTACTGGCAATACAGCAATGAACAGGCAGTTTCTCTGAGCTCAATGGTGCTTAGTTTTTATTTGGGGAGACATAATAAACAAGCGAATAAATCTTTAAGTGATGTTGGGCAATGACAAATACTCGAAGGAAGAAAATAGGGTGGGGACTGGGCAGTGCTAAGGCAGAGGTTAGTGGTAGCTTATTTACAGCAGTGATTGGAGAAGGCTGTATGATTCTTTATTGAAGTGAAAGAGTCATTCTAGCAGACAACAAGTGCAAAGGCCCTGAGGCAGGAGCAGGCTGGTCATGCTAGTGAACTTGACAGACAGCAAGGTCGGTATGGCTGAAGAAGAGGAAGGGAGTGTGAGGTAGGAGATGAGATCAGAGGTCATGGAGAGCAGTGCAGACCCTGTAGACATTTGACCTTGACGTTCAGTGAGATGGGAATCCACTGGAGGGTTTTGAGAAGAGAAGCATCCCATGCTGATGTATTTTAAAAGGGTCTCATTGGCAGGTGAGTTAAGTGGAGTAGCTTTCATTTTTTGCAAGTGAGTTTAATAGTTCAAAAACTAGATAATTTGTGGACTTACAAGTATTTTTTAGAATTTCTTTCAAGACCTTGCTAAATCCCTTCTCTCCCTAATCCCTGAAGAGCAGGTGGGGGCCTCCTTCAATGACCCTGGGAGGGAGCTGGGCCACATCTTTGGTTCAGGAGGTCCCTTCCCCTGTCTTCTTACCCACAGGAGATTGGAGCAGAACTTCTTCAACTGCAGCTGTGACATCCGCTGGATGCAGCTGTGGCAGGAGCAGGGAGAAGCCAAGCTGAACAACCAGCACCTCTACTGCATCAACGCCGATGGCTCGCAGCTGCCCCTGTTCCGTATGAACATCAGCCAGTGTGGTGAGTGAGCCCCCCGGCCCCAGCAGGCTCCAGGGAGATCCCTCAGAGCCTGCACAGTAGCCTGCACAGTGAGGGCCTTCCATTCCCCACCCTCTGCACACACCCCCGGTCTTGAACTCTGCACTGGGTGCAGATCTGGCTTACTCTTTACCTCCTTGCTCATTCCTGTTCCTTCTTGGGCCTGCCAGGGCAGAAGGTTGGCTTCAGGAATGGAGACAAGGGCTAAGTATGCCCCTTCTTAATGCACTGGAGTCCTTTCTGTCTGTGAGTTACTTGTCAACCAGATCTGAAGGAGCATATCTCAAAGCATGGTCTCCAGACCTTCTGTATCAAGAGCATCTACAGTACTTTTAGAAAAGCAGATTCCCCAGACCCAATAGACTTCATGAGATCCTAGGATGGGTCTCGGATATCTGAATTTCTAGCAAGCTCTTCATAGGAGTCTGAAGCAGACCAAAGTTTGAGAGCCAGTGTCCAAAAGTGGAAGATGCCATTTGACCTCATTGTTCAAACTACATTCTTTGAGCACCTGTTCCAATCCTACCCGCTGTCTGCCTTGTAGGAGAGCCCAGCTGGGCTTAACTTCTGAGCTCTGATGTCTGTGGGGAGGTGCTATGAAGATTCGGGGACTTGGGGGTGTTCCAAGAGCACAAGCAGGTTGAGTTGAGAAGTGCCATCACCGACCCCAGAGACAAAGTTTTGGGATTAAGTGTTTGCTTATCTTTTCACTCATCCTGTCCTCCCTCCCAGACCTCCCTGAGATCAGTGTGAGCCACGTCAACCTGACTGTACGAGAGGGTGACAACGCTGTCATCACTTGCAATGGCTCTGGATCACCTCTGCCCGATGTAGACTGGATAGTTACTGGACTGCAGTCCATCAACACCCACCAGGTAGGCATCCTAAGCTCTGGCCCCATCAGAAGGCTGGGCAGCCATGACCTCTTAGTCCACATGAGCTAAATCATGAATAGAAGCAAGGGATGTGAGAATAAGGAGGAAAAGGGAAAGTTTGTGCATGCTTGGTTCTTACCCAGCTGCAATCTTCTCTAGCCAACTTGATCTTAAGCATGCTAATCAACTTCTCTGTACCTTAGTTTGTGCATCTGTAAAATGGGGATAATACTATCATTCCCCTCATATGGTGACTGTGAAGATTTCCTGAGCTCATGATTGTAGAGTGTCTGGCACTTGGTCAGTGTGCGTGGCAGGAAGAAAGGGTCCTTCACTTTCTGTACAGTTTTTCTTTTTGATTCCCGAAGGTGTTGGGGAGGTGGGTGAGGAGCCCCCTTATAGAAACTGATTTTTTTTTATTGGGGTTTTAGACAAATCTGAACTGGACCAACGTACATGCCATCAACCTGACACTGGTAAATGTGACAAGTGAGGACAACGGCTTCACCCTGACATGTATTGCGGAGAATGTGGTGGGCATGAGCAATGCCAGTGTCGCCCTCACTGTGCACTGTGAGTGGCTGCTGTATGGAGGGTTACCGTGTACCAAAGGGATGGTAGTGCAGGAGGCAGGGGCAGGGAGGTTAGGAGGGCAGGACCAAGCACCTCAGTCCTGAGCTAGTAGCCCCAGAAAGGTTGTCTCTGTCCCTCAGAAGATGGGTGCCTCCAACTCATCTACGTCTTCAGGATACCCCAGAGTTGGCCCGAGTCTGCCTTCTGTTACGTTCCTCAAAGGTCTTCCAGTTGTGGTGGACCCGGGAAGCTTAGGTGAAGACAGCCCTCTCTTCCCCTCTTTTGGGAAGGTGGCAGGGGTATTGGTGGGAGCCTCTTATCCTCTCAGTCTTACCAGAGCTGGATGGGGGAAGAACTGGGATTCCCACCCCAGTCTCTGGTCAGCTGCTCTGGGACATGGGAGACTGTGTATCCTGGGAGTCAGCCAGCCTGTCCCCCCACAGACCCTCCGCGCGTGGTGAGTCTTGAGGAGCCGGAACTGCGCCTGGAGCATTGCATTGAGTTCGTGGTGCGAGGCAACCCGCCACCCACGCTGCACTGGCTGCACAATGGGCAGCCGCTACGGGAGTCCAAGATCACCCATGTCGAGTACTACCAGGAGGGCGAGGTCTCCGAGGGCTGTCTGCTCTTCAACAAGCCCACCCACTACAACAATGGCAACTACACCCTCATTGCCAAAAACCCGCTGGGCACAGCCAACCAGACCATCAACGGCCACTTCCTCAAGGAGCCCTTCCCAGGTGAGGGCCGTGCCACCTTCGGGCCTCCTCATTCTGTCCCAGAGCACAGGGCAGGGCAGCCTGGGAGAGGGCGCAGCGTCAACCCTGCTTCTGTTACCTCAGGTAACCAGACTCATGCTGGGGCATATTCAGCCCCCACCAGCATTTTATGTAAGCCAGATAAAGCCTCCGTTTTTGCATAGTCTCCAGAGGAAGAATCCAGATCCCCTCAAAAATGTGCACTTGCGCACAGACAGACATGCCCTATTCCGATAGAGGAAGGGACTGAGCCAGACAAGAAAGAGAATTTCGACGTAGTCCTTTATTTGTTGTAAAACTTGGGCACCATAGTTTGCTTGTTTGAGCCTCACTTGCCTTCATTTGTGAAATGGGTCCGATGACAATGCTCCTGTGAGAATCACATGGCCCTTAAATGACTTCCGGTCCACAAAGCACCTACGACAGGCTTTGGGACACAATGATGGTTTGATGACCTTCCATTGCAGGGGCTTCGGGGTCTCTATGGTTCAACCCCATCTTTAACAGATGTGTGAGCTAAACCTCCTTCTCCTTGCTGGTTGGTAGCAAGGCTTGGCTAGGGAGTAGGCTGCCAACTCAGAGCTTTTCTCTTGTTCTGTGGTACACTCGCACCAGTACCGGACGCCGTCAGCCTGTGCTGGCGCTAACGTCAGCTGGGCCAAGGGTAGTAACAGAAGTAATGAAAGAACTTTGTTTGTTTGGGAGGTGACTCTGTCTCTGCCTGGGCTACAGTATTTCAGATACTTTCCTAAGTTGCAGAAGGAAACACCCAGAGGATTTAGTGTATGGGGTTGTACCATCTCCTGGTGCCTTCAGCAGTTGATGGGCTTTGTCTGTGAAACCAAGTATCTTTGGTGACTTTGGTGATTTCTGCTGGGAACAGGCTGGATGACCTTCAGTCTCCAGAACTCATGGGTTCTACTGAGATAGAAGAACCATCTCTACTGAGTGAGAAGAACCACACACGGAAATGGGTGGGGTGGGTAGGAGGAGCCAGCACTGTGTCCCATCTGCTTATGTGAAGGTGATGTCACAGCCCACGTATGACGGGTAGCAGCTCCAGGAGGCCTTATTTATCTCAGGGCAAGGAAATCCCAGCTCCCAGAGTGAAAGCTACATGGGAAGGCCAGATTCTTGCCGCTGAGGTCCAAGAGAAAGATGATGGAGCACCATCGGCTCGGGAGAGGGTCCAGAACGTGCTGATGTGTAAAATCCTGGCAGTCCCATTTGGCCCAACATTTCTAGCATCATCCTCTGAGGCCCAGTAGAAGGTCTCAGGACTTTCCCCACCGCGGGCCACACCCCTCTCTGCTCTGGGAGCTGAAAGAGTCCCTGCTGTGGAAGCAGCAGCCTTTAGATGCAGACAGCCTTTGTTCTTGTGGGCCACCCGGTCAAGCTAGGCCTTGCTGGCATGAAGGGCTAGGGAGGAAGCACTTTTGCCCTGCCTGTGTCCATCTAATGATGAGAGAATGAATTGTGCTTTTAAAGAGCAGAATGTACACTCCGTGATGGGCAAGGAATGAAGCCCCTGAAGCAATGCTTGTTTACAAAGGGAAACTCCTGGGGACTGCAGAGAGTAGGGAGCCCAGGAATGCTCTGGAGGGAGGGTGAGCCACTCTGGACTCCTCCCCATAGAGGCTGTCCTAAGAGCAATTCTCTATCTCCTCCCAGCCGGACAGATAGATACCTTTTCTGTCTCCAAGAGACACAGCAGCCCTTTGCTACCTTGTCAAGTCTCCTTAGGACAGTGGTTCTCAAAGAGGGTTCCCCGGACCAGCAGCATTACCATCGCCTGGGCATGTGTTAGAACTCAGATTCTCCAGTCCACCCCCCCCATCCTGCTGCATCAGAACCCCGGGAGTGTTTTAACAAGCCTGCAGGTGACTCAGTGCTCCTTCATTTGCAGTCCACTGCCATGCTGTTTGGTGGGCTCTGGCCCCAGGAGGTGGGAGATAGAGTCACAGAGCCACCTGAAGGGAAACAGTCCTCCCCAAAGCATTTTCCTCAGACCCAGGTGCACCCTGCCAGGGCCGCCCTGTGCGAAGGTTTCCTTGTTTTATGAACCTAAAGGAATCAGTGGATGATGAAAAGGCAGTGACAGGGAAAAGATGGGCCGGTCGTGTCAAATGACAAAAAGTCTAAACATTCAGGAGAGTAAATTATCTGGAGGAGCAGGCGGTAAACCTTATACCTGCTGAGCTCTGGATAGAAGGCTCTCCGTGGATTCCTGCTCTTTTCTTTTGCCCTGAGAGTGTTGAGACATCATACTTATCACAGGGACTCCTTTCGCTCCCAGGCAAGCAGAGCATAGAGGTTAAGAGCACAGGTTCTGAAATCAGCCAGATAGAGGTACAAATCCCATCCGCCACCCGACCAACCAGTGGCCTCAGCTCCTAGACCAGGGTTGGCACCTGGTATGTGGCTGCATGCATGAAGGGCCATCTCTACTCTGCCTCTGCTCCTCCATCTGTGGAATGGGAGTGAGAACCAAAGCTCTTTCCCTAAGTTGCCATGAGGATTTGAAGTGTGCTAAGGGTTTAGACCTGGGTCCAGACAGAGAAAAGGTGCCCCAGCTCTCAGCTGTTGCTAGGATTCTTGGGATGGAGGGATACAGTGAAGGTAGGAGTTCTAGAAGCAGTGTTCTCTGGTCAAGCTTGGCCGTTCTAACAACAGGCTCTGGGCAACATTGTCTAGACGTAGGGCTATGGAGCCATCTGTGCTGCCAGGATCCAGTCTCTCTAAATAATCACTCATCAGCTTTGTCATCTCAGGCAAATCACTCAGTCCCCTGCTTCTACCTCAAAGGCTGTGGTGAAGATGAGTTCATACACAGTGGATTAATCCACCGAAAGTGCTTACTCCTGCTCGGCACAGAGTAAGCACAGACAGAGTTACTGTTTATTTTTATATTTTTGTGAAGCACACCCAAGGGTGACTGTTTTGGGGGCAAAACAAGATCTGAAGGTACTGGTCTCCTTTTCTGATTCTGCACGATCCTAAGACCCATAGGAGAGATTTGATCGGAATGAATATATTTAATGGAGCAATCTGGAAATGCAGAGGCTGCCTTCAGTAAGGATTTTCTTAGAGTAGGACGTTAAAATGAAAATGTTCTGGAAAATTTCGTTATTATTTTTAAACTGCATATCTCTTTCCATCTGCATTTCCAGAGAGGCACTAGAACATTGAGCATGGCATCCAACCTTGGTGAAGGGGGTCCCTGCCAGGATTGGTTAGGGAGCTTAGTTCTAGAAGCGTGGAGCTAACTCCTCTTTGGTGTTCCAGGAACTAAGAGGGGCTGCCAGAGGGGATCCGGGCATGAGAGTGGGAAAGCTAGGAGGAATCAGGGATTCAGGAGTCAGGAAGGCAAGAGCCGGTGAGGCTGGGAATGACAGCAGGGTGGGAGGTGGTGGCTAGAAGGTTGTGGTCTGGGAGAGAATGTGAAGTTCCTTAGATGATGATGTGAAAGAAGGAGGAATGTTGCCAAGGCCTGTGTGTGTGTGTGTGTGTGTGTGTGTGTGTGTGTGTTTGCATGCGCATGTGCAACAAATACCTGAGAATACCTGACAAAACATTTAGGAATAAGTGAGCTGCTGTAACTCTCAAATTATTATTTTTTTTACTAAAAAAAGTATATATATATTATTTTTTACTTCTCTGGGAAGTCGAGTTACTACATGGAGATTTTACAGTAGCAGAAACCAGAATTTTCTTAGGACGCTGGGTACAAACAGTGGGAGAAATCACTGCCCCCTTGCCCTCAGCCTCTATCAAGGCTGATTTCTTTGTCCTACTAGAGGACAAAGAAGACTAGAATGTAGAGTGGAGACTAGAATGTAGTTCCAGGCTGCTGGTGGGAGCGGGGAGCAGGGGAAATTTCTCCCCCTGCTGGAGCCTCCAGCCGCTGAGTGCAGCAGAGGTGAGACGAGGCTTCTGTGTCAGATGGGGTGCGGATGGGCAGTGAGAGCAGATGCCTTGGTGCAGCCTCCCCACGGCCTGCTCACACGTGAAGCCTCTTAGTTCACCTCTTTGGACACAAAACAAGTGTCTCTTCTCCCTCCTCTGGACCCCACAGTCTTTTCCCACAAGGTCCTTCTTGATGAGTTTTGGGACTGGAAGAGATGAGGTCTGGGATGGGGGAGCATGCATTCGTGCCCACCCTGCTCATGTTCAGATGGTACCTTGCATATGGATCCAATTGTCCTTCCCAGCTGCTGGTGGGGCAGGAGGTGAGGACCATTCCTGGGTGCCATCCTCTTCCAGTGTAGAATTCTGAGTTCCCCCTGCTGGTTAGAGGGGACCCAGGAGGGTGTCCCTGTCCCAAGGCTCATGTGCTTCCCGGATAGATGAATGTTCCCAGGCTCCAGCAAGGGAATTAAACACATAGGCTGATTGGGAGATTACAGGGTTCATAGGCTTGTCCAAAACACTTGCCTGATGTGAGAATATTCTCTAATAAATGGGTGCCTTATGAGAAATATGCAAATCAGCGTTAACTGTGACTTGATCTGATGCCTGTCTTGCCTTGGGCTCTGAAGCCAAGGCTAGGGCCCTCTCTCCTCCATCCTCTCCACACCTCAGGCATTTGGTTACCTGCGGTATACAAGAGGGTGGTAGCATAAGGGGCAGGCTCAGGAATTAGGAGAAAGCTCTGTTGGTCTTCCCCAAATGACACAAAATGGACAACAGACAAGCCAGCTATTAATGGTGCATTTACTGTAAATAGGACTTTCTCCAGACTCCTTCACAGAAAGCATCACTTGTCCCACAGGTAGTTAGAGTATTTGCTTATGCATATCTAATAGAGCCATGATTACAGTGACTGTGAGGATTTAGCTGAGGACTTGAAGACCCCCGGTGAATGAATGAATGAATGAATGAATGAATGAATGAATGAGGAGTTCTTATTTTTCAGGGTGTGATAGACTCATGACAGCAGTAGATGTAACATAATGGAGTGGTTTTCAAAGGGACCAGCAGCATCAGCATCCCCTGAAAATGTGGTAGAAATGCAAATTCCCAAGACCTTCCCCAGACCTCCTGACTCAGAAATTCTGGGGTGAGGACTAATAATCCATGTTTATTGGAAAAAAATTTTTGAAAAAAATTTTAAGATTTTTTACCTCTTCATTTTGAAATAGTTTAAGATTTACCTCCTGGGGCACCTGGCTGCCTCAGTTGGTTAGACTTCAGCCTTTGGCTTGGTTCATGATCCTTGGGCCCTGAGTTCAGCAGGGAGCCTGCTTCTCCCTCTCCCTTTGCCCCTCCTCCCTGCTCGTGCTTCCTCTCTCACTCTCTCTCTCTCTCAGATAAATAAATAAATCTTAAAATGATTTACCCCCTAAAAGTAATAAAACAGTACAAAGAACTTCCTTGTCTCCTCCACCCAGCTTCCCCAAATGGTATCATCTTACTTAAGCACCGTCCGATGTGCAAAAGCAGGATATTAACACTGTTATCGAATCTACAGACTTGAGTTTTGTCTGCTACTGTCCTTTCTTCTCTAGGACCCAGGGCAGGATCATGCACTGCAGTTAGATGCTCTGTCATCTTATTCTCTTTCAGTCTGGGACAATTCCTCAGTCTGTCTTTGTCTTTCATGAGCTGGACACTTTCAAAAAAATATTTACTTATTTATTTGAGAAAGAGAGAGCGAGAGAGCAGGGTGAGCGGCAGAGGGAGAATCCCAAGCAGACTCCTCTGAGTACAGAGCCTGACAACCTTGAGATCATGACCTGAGCTGAAATTAAGAGTCAGATGCTCAACGGACTAAGCCACCCAGGCACCCCAAGCTGGATGCTCTTGAAGGATACTCACTAGTTATACTGTAGATTTCCCCACGGTTTGGTTTTGTCTGCTGTTGTCTCACAGTTAAATGCCAGTTATATGTTTTTGGCATGAACGCCATAGAAATGATGCTGTGCTCTTTCAGGACATCACATGAGGGGGTACATGGTATCTATACCTCTAATTACTGGTGGTGGTAACTCTGCCACTTGGTCAACATGGTATCTGCCAGGGTTCTCTACTACAAGGTGATTTTTTGAAACTTTGTAAATGTCTTGTGCCTTATCATGCTTCCACACATTAATTTTAGCGTTCATTGATGATTCTTGCCTGAAACAGTTATTAGCATGGTATTTGTCCATGGTGATTTTCCCGTTTTCATCATTCTTTCTACATTTGTTAGGTGAGATTCTACTGTAAGGAAGAGCTTTCTCTTCTTTCCCTGTGTTTTTATTCAATTACTTATTTATATTGGTATAGACTCATGGATGTATATTTTGTGCAATGACTTATAATCTGTGTAGTTGGCTCAGGTTGCTATCAGAGAGTACCATAGACTGGGTAGCTTAAACAAGAGACATTTATTTTTCTTGCAATCTTGGAGGTTAGAAGTCTGCTTAAGGGGCTGGCAGAGTTGGTTCCTTTTGAGCCCTCTCTCTTTGGCTTGCAGATGATTGTCTTCTTTCTATGTCTCCACATGGTCTTCTTGTGTGTGTGTCTCCTTCTTAATCTCCTCTTCTTATAAGGACACCAATCATATTGGATTAGTGTCCACCCTAATTAGTTTATTTTAACTTAATTACCTCTTTAAAGACCCAGTTTCCCAGTACAGTCATATTCTGAAGTACTGGAAATTAGGACTTTACCCTACAAATTTTGAGCAGATGTAATTCAGCCTGTAACAATCCATGGCTGTGTTTGTTTATTTTGTTGTATAAATTGTCCCAGATTTGGTCATTGGAAGCTCCTTCACTTTGGCTTCTATGTTCTTTTCCCATGCTCCTGTTAATTTGGAAGCATTTTCTTACTTTCTAGTACCACAAGATGTTCTAGGCACATCTTGTACTTTGTCTGCCCCAGGCCTGAAACAATGCATTTCTCCAAGGAGCCCTCATTCCTTTTCTTGGAGAATGGTAATGATTGCCCTCTAGATGATTCTATTGCACACTAGAGTTGAAGAATCTCTGATGAAGTGGTTAAGAGCCAGACTTGGATTTGAATCCAGCTCAGTCTATGCCCTCATCGAGATTCAGTTAGTTATTTAATCTCTATAAGCCTGTCAGGTTTAATCCAATTGGTAGTGAAATGAAATAGAGAGGTCAGGCAAAAGTCGGTCGAGGCAAGTTTTTAATGGAAGCAATGGAAGCGAAGCTGGGGAAGTCTTGGGCCCAGGAAGTTGTGCCCAGGGGAGTATAAGCGGGCCTTTTTTAAGGGGTTGGGGGAAGGGGTTATGTGTCTGTATGGGGTGATAGGTATTAGGGCATATTACTGGTGGAATTGGTATGGGGCAATAACTGCTTATGCCCTTATATGGCATGTCCTCCCCATGAAGTGCCTTGGGCCATCTGCAGTGATGGGAAAGTTCCCAGGGGAGGGTAACAAGATGGAGGGTCTGCTGCCATTTTGTTGGTGCCTCCCCATCCCCTTTGATCCTGCCTGGCCCAACAAAGCCTATTTCTATTTCTGTTAAATGGGGATAACACTCTCTACCTCCTAGGATGGTTATAAGGATTAAGTGATATGTTATATAAAGCATTCAGCCCAGCCCCTGGCTTATCCTCAGTGTCTAATAATGAGCTTTCACTATCAGGTGAGCCATTTCTAGAGGGAAAGATCCAATAGCACATTTTCATCTGAGGGATGGGCAGACTCAGAGAGAGATTACCAGGAACATCTGAGGTACCTGATAGATTAAACTCTACATATCAATTTGAGGAATTCTGTCTTGGGAATCATAGCTGGCATTTTCAAGAAAGGTCCAGGGAAGCCCACTCTGCAGCTTTTCTTCTTGGCTCTGAGGTCCCGCCAACGTCCCCAGCCATCTGGGTACCTGAAGGAGGGAGGACCGTGGGTGAGACATTGGGTCTAGATACAATTTTCCATCTCATAGATCCCAGGTAGGCTGGGCCACCTCTCTTGAAACCAGTTTTATCTCTTATTCTTTCTCCACTTGGGAGACCACCTCCTAAAGGAGTAGAGTAGCTTGGGGGAGGGCTGATATGTCAAGAGTTTAGTTTTCTGTCTCTGGGATAACGGGGGACTTGTGGTGAGTGGGAGAGGTTGTACCCATTAGGAAGATACAGTGCATCTGTTCTGGCTTTTATTACACTTGTTAATTATCTCTTTGTTTTTTTTTGCAGAGAGCACGGATAACTTTGTCTCCAGTAAGTCTGCTTTACCTTTTGCTTTGAAACTGATTTGTTCTGATGCTTTAGGTAATTGTGGATTCCACACAGCCCTCTTGTCTCTTCCATGGCCACATCCCCAGACCTGTGGCACCTGAGAGCATCTTGGGCACTCATAGGGGAACTGCAGAGCAGAAACACTTCTTGGGTAGTCCCTGTTGCACACCCCCTGAGCTCTGTGCCTCTGTTTCCCCCAGGGAGTCCCCTAAATCCTGAGCATGTTGTGGGTCCCCCTTGTCTGGATGGGAAGGGGTAGTGTCAGGAAGAACATGTTAATCATTTCAGTTGTCCTTGTGGAGAGAATGGGGAGCCTTTAAACTGGTGTTTCTCACCTGCTAAGAGGGCCCCAGAATCTGGCTGAGACTCACCTTGTGAGTGATTCACAAGGCCTCCTGATAGGCTTGTGTGTCCCTAAGTGGGGATTTTTTTTTTTTAAAGTAGGCTCCACAGTGAGCCTACAGCCCAATTCGATGCTTGATGAGATCAAGACTCGAGCTGAGATCAAGAGTTGGATGCCTAACC
This sequence comes from Canis aureus, assembly GCF_053574225.1. Taxonomy (NCBI): domain Eukaryota; kingdom Metazoa; phylum Chordata; class Mammalia; order Carnivora; family Canidae; genus Canis; species Canis aureus. Next base: position 52,212,074 of record NC_135612.1, on the reverse strand, counting down.
AGCTGAGCCACCCAGGCGTCCCCTAAAACATTTGGTGTTTTGCTTATGGGCTGTGGAGGAATCATTTATCACTTTTCCTTTTCTCTCTCATGGGAGAGTAAGAGAAGCGTCACTGTCATTTCTGCTCTGTGTGTGGCCTAAGATCATGGACAGTCGGTCCTGTTGAGGATGCCCCTTACTATTTGGCATGAACATGAAGATCGTCCGTGGCTTCCTTCATTTGTCCTTGGTCTGAGAGGACTTGCTATCTCACAGAATGTCCCTCCAGAGAATTCTGAGTTTGGGGCTGTTTCCTGCCCAGAAGGTGATTTGAGATGGAGGACAAATGGATACTTGGCTTCCCATCCAGGCCTTGCTGGAAAAAGGTGGTTTTTCCTGGGCATATGGCCTTGCAGCTTACCTTGGGCTGCCACTGTGTTCTGAAATCTGCCGGCAGGGAGTGGTCAGTGGGATGTTCTGGGGGCCATGGGTCTCCCGGTCTCCCTGAGGAGGAGAGGGGGGTGAAAGGAAGGGCATGGGAGACCCAGGGACTTGGAAAGGAGGGCCTAGACAGAGGGTAGCCAAATGTCAGCAGCAGGTGCTATCACCAACAGAACATGCCCAATCCAGACCCTGGTCTGGCTCCCAAAGCATTTCTTCTCCTCCTTTGTATCTAATAGTTAATGCCCTACGATGCCCAGGTGACCTTATTTACTCTGGAATGGGGAGCGGGGGTGGCGGTGAGGGTCCTTTATTCCTTGTGGAGCCTGCCTGTGACTTGTCAGCCCCAGCCAGGTGGCTGGATGGGGATCTGGTCTCTGGGGAGCCTCGCAGAGCCCAGGGATGTTCTCCAGCAGGAACTCCCGAGGTGGGGGGCTGGGAGTCAGGCGAGGACTGCGGCTGAGCCTCTTCTGTCCGATAAGCTAACTGTCTTCCTGGTCTGGTTGATTTTCAGTTTATGACGTGAGCCCCACACCCATCACTGTGACACACAAACCAGAGGAAGACACTTTTGGGGTAAGTCCCTGCCGGATCAAGGGGAAGCTGTTTACTGACTCAGTTGTTTTCAGACTTCATTTTAGGAGCTAACTTTCCGGAATTTTATCTTACTTGGAACCTCAGTATATACGGCAGGAGAAAAAAAAAAACAACAAAAAAACTGTGATGAATGACCTCCTTTCAGGTGGTTGAAACCTTCCTTGTTTGATGAGAATAAGTCATTGTTTGAGGAAGTCTTTGAGGATCCGCTCCCAGCCCTAGGGTTCGGAAGAAGAGAACTATTTGAAACCCCCACTCAGTTAGCAGCCTGGCTGGGCCTGATTTGAAGGGAATGCTAACCACACAAGCCTTTTACAAAAGTCGGAGTTGCTCAGAGCATCCCCTTGGGTTGGTTTTTCAAGTCACCTCCCCCTACCCTGCCTGATTCTTAGAGTCAGAGATTTTCCCTGCGGGGGAGAGCAAAGGTTTTTTTAAATTAAATTTTATTTTTTTAAGAGTCTAGATCTCCTAGAACCTTTTGGATAATACTATGTAAAGAATGTCAATGTGAAAGTGCAGAGTTTTTTGGCTAATTAAAACAACAAACAGTAGATAGAAACCTCTTAGGCCTGCCCTTGCATTGCTTGAGATGGCCCCCAGAGGAGAGGCAGAACCACAGGACGTTGTCTCATCCACTTGGGGAATTAATTTCCTTTTAAATTTCTTTTTTAATGTTTGAAGGTCTCAGGAATTACTTCTTCTAAGGAGTTTACTCAGTGGCAAAGTTCTGAATGGGCTGCAGCTGTTCCTCCGATAAGGACTGCTTTCTTAGGGCGCATGGGTCACTTCCCACGGCACTTGGGTTTTCTGTGACTCTTCTCAACTGTCTGCTCTTGGCCCTACCAGGTGTCCATAGCTGTGGGACTTGCTGCTTTTGCCTGCGTCCTGTTGGTGGTTCTCTTTATCATGATCAACAAGTACGGTCGACGGTCCAAATTTGGAATGAAGGGTAAGGTGGGATTTTCATTTGCAAGGGTCTCATGGGGGAAATAGGGTTCCTTTGGATCAAAAGATGCTGTTTTACTCTCTCATTGCTCTCCAAGGGGGCCTCCCTACCAGTAGTGGGCTTAAGTGGTCCTGGTGGAGACTCTTGTCTACACCTTATTATTGGTAGTGATGGATTGGAAGCTGTGTTGGTTCTGCAGGGGCCAGACCATGACCATGGACCGCCTGGTTTTGCCGTGACTTCAAGAAGCATCATGTAGCTGAGCTGCTTGCTGTATGATGGAATTTTGTGATGGAAGTTGGTGAGAAATAGGGCTCCTTGTCTGAGTAACTTGGTTTCTCTCTCTCTTTTCCTTTTTAAAAATATTTTATTTATTTATTCCTGAGAGAGAGAGAGAAAGAGAGAGAGAGAGAGAGAGAGAGAGAGAGAGAGAGAGAGAGAAAGACATAGGCAGAGGGAGAAGCAGGCCCCCTGCAGGGAGCCCGATGCGGGACTCGATTCCCAGGCCCAGGATCACGACCTGAGCCGAAGGCAGACTCTCAACCCACTGAGCCACTCAGGCGTCCCTTGGTTTCTCTCTTGTCTGTACTCTTCCTTGGAGTTTTGATGAGAAGGTTTTAGCATAGCTAGATATCGGGTGGTGGACTCTGGTGTTGGGAAGTTGCCCACGCAGTCGCATTTCAGCACGTAACTCTACACAGGGTCCCAGAACAGATGCCAAGAGCAACACGATTGTAAATCTGCTGGCCAGCTTCCACAATGCCGCGTCCTCAGCCCCCTGATGGCCAGGGCAGGCTGTGGGACGAGGCTTCCCACTATGGCTCAGCTTGGGGCAGTGGCACAAGAGGGGTTAACATGGTAAATTAGCATCCATCTGCCTGGTCTCAGGGATGGATTTGACCAGATGGCTCCAGGGAGGCTGGGTACCAGTTCTCAAACAGAAACTCGAATTGCAAGACCTACTCTCTCCTCTGGGGTTTCCATTTATGGCTGGTGTTAGATGGGAGGTGGGTAGGGAAGGATGAGGAGAAGGGTTCAGCAAGCTGTCAGATTGCTGAGCTAGGATCCAGGTTTGGGTTTTCTGGGAGAGTACGGGATCCAGAAAGATGAATTTCTACAGCATCTATGCATGAACTGGTATCTGCGCAGAGGGTCTTGACTTTGGGACTCGGGCTGAAGGAGGGCACATGAATGAGATCCACGGGGACCGTGATCCCCTGAAGTTATGCAAATGTGTGGTTGTGTCTATAGGGTTGGGGTGGGGGGGGAGGGTGGTTTGGAATGGAGCTAGTCCACTTTTTCTCTTATATTCTCAAAATATCCTATGATTCCCCTAAAAGCTGAGAACACAGATATTCAGCAGGAGATCCCCTTAGAAGGGTAGAAGGGTAGAAAACAGGAGAGCAGACTGGCCTCTCAGAAGCTCTCTACCTCTGTTCTCTCTTTCTGTTCTTGATTAAGCTAAACGAGTCAGCAAGGCAAGCCAGGTTTTCCTGAATCATGTGAAATATTTTGACCAAGAGAAATACATGTGCAGGCAAATTATAACAAGGGGATAGAAGTTTGGCCGAAAGCCCTATGACTTAAACAGGATCAGACCACGGTGAGGCACCTCAATTGCAGATGTTTTATCTGCCAGTACTCCCCGGTGCAAGGCAGGGCTCTGCAGGGTTAGAAGATGAATACCACTGGGTGAGCCCTGAGCCTTCAATCTCAGCAGAATCCTTGGGCCTGTGGCTTTGAAGACTGGCCCTATTGCTCATGCGAAGTTTTCTGACCATGGGAGGAACCTCCTGACCATAGCTCTTTCTCCTTCCACCTGAGAACACACCAGGGCCCAGACCAAAGGGAAGAATGGGGCATTTTGCTCCCCACTGAGGAGGCGCGCCACCAGCTGAGACCCTGTGACATGCTTGGCAGCACTGCGAGAGCAGATTTTTCCTATTAATTGTCATCCGGTTTCTGGAACAGTGTGTCCCCATGTCGGATGGATTAGACAGCATCCAGGGCGGTGCCTTCCCCTCAGCTGTCCTCAGAGCCTCTCCCAGCCCCCTGCTCCCCCCTCCCCCATGGGGGCTGAGCCACCTCCTTGGAAATGAGGTGTCCCCTCCTCTAGAGGCAGGCAGCCTGAAGAAGGGAGGCTGCACTTGGAGGCCGGTTGTGGAAGTGTGTCCAAGGCTGACCTTGCAGCAGATGAAGCCTGCAAGTCTCTGCTCTTCATCTCACCCCATCGCTTGTGCTTATGGGGCCTCATCTTGGGATGAGTAAGAAATGCCCCAGGCTGCATACATGCCCGATCTTTTGTTGCCAGCGAGCATCCCAGTGCAGGAAGGAGAAAGCAGGTGTGGGTACCAGAAGCCCCCTGAATCTGACTCAGGAGAGCCTCCTCCTTCTTAGCCGCCCTGTCTTCAGCTTTGAGGGTTCAAATCAGAGTCCGGCTGTGCCATGCCATTGAACTGCTCTAGCAAAGTTACTCACCCCCTCACAGCCTCTTTTGCCTCAGTAGGTTGCTGCTGAGTATTGAGATGTGTGTGTAACTGGTATATAAAAGGGGCCCCGTGGTGGCAGTTCTCCTACAAGCCTCTCCTGGCTCCTTTTATTGTCCTTTTACAAAGGGCTGCCCTCCCAAGACGCAGTCCCACCCTCCTTTGTCACGCATGGCATTTAGTCAGGATGCTTTTATTCTGCACGAGTCCCACGGCCTTGTCATTACCTTGCATACACATCATCTGTCTGTCCTGCTAGACCAGGAGCAACTTGGCAGGAACCACAGAGCGCTCAGCCCACTTTGCCTGAAACTTCCCACAGTATTTGACAAATGCTCATTGAACTCAAAATGGATGTCTGTATTTGTAATCATTTAAAAAAAAGAAAAAAATAAAAAAGCACAGCTCATGAGTCAGTAACAGGCCAGTAAGGGCTACTTTGGCAATCTGAGGTGTCTGGGCCGTGGGAGGTAGAGTAGGGATGATGGGGGGAACTCATAAATAATACCCAACGTCCACATGTGAGGGCCCGGAACACAGAGGGTGGATGAGGAGGGATTGTTAATAAGAACTTTATTTCCTTCTGAGGAATAAGAAAAAGACAAAAATACAAAGATTGGTGTAACAAAATACTCCTATTCCCACTGCTCAGAATAAGCAACTCTTATGGTTTTGTTTTTATATTTGCATCTTATGTTTTATTCCTAGAATAAAGAGATGAAACATTGCTGATGAAATTTGAAATGCTTTAACTGTCACCCCTGTTCCCATAGACAGCCACCGGCCTGGGCTTCGTGTACATCCATCAGTTCACTGTTTCTGTCTCTTCGCTTGTGTCCCTGCCTCTCTTTCTCTGCACATCTGCTCTCTACCCCATTGGCTCTCTCTCAGCCAAACTCATGCCTCCATTGCATGGCGATGTTAGTGGCTAGGTCTGGTAACCAGTTCATTTTTATACTACTTTTTTTTCTCCATTTATTTATTTGAGATAGAGAACATGCACACACATACACATACACAAGTAGGGGGAAGGGCAGAAGGAGAGGGAGAAGCAGGCTCTCTGCTGAGCCAGGAACCTGATGCTGAGTTCCATCCTAGGACCCTGAGATCATGACCCGAGCCACCCAGGTACCCCTGTTTTTATATTTCTATGTGTACATACACATATACATATGCTTATATATTTTGTTTTGGTTTTGTTTGTTCTATATAGGTCACAAATTGCATTCCTAGAACTCTAGAGAACAATAAAAAATATGTATGTCACTTCTATAGATCTTACTAATAAATTTTATTTGGACAAGAGAACTTGTGCCATAACAGTTTTAACCAGCGTGATTAAAGACTACAGCACTCCCAAGAGTGGTCACACATGGTATGCAATATGTATAGATAATGTGCGTATGGTATGTGAGAAAACATACACCTATATGTGTGCATATTAATGTATATACATATACACGTACATATATAAAATGCATTACTTTTGTGTGTGTTTAACTGATACACGTCTTCATACTTAGTATCCTTCTCCCTCTTGCTTTATTTACCTGTCGGGTGTCAGAGATCTCTCCATGTTGGTGTGTTTAGGCATTCTACTAAATCATGGGAAATGAATATATTAACTAGATCTTACAGAAATGAATAGAAAAAGCATTGTCTCAGACACCTCTGTACTTGTATTATCTACCATCCTATTGATCACGATTGGCCTGCGGAGCAGTCACAGGAACATGGGAATCCATCTCTTAGAATCACAAAGGTTTTGAAATGGTGCTGGGCTAGGGCGGCAGGGGTTTCTTTGGGCTATGGCTAAAGCCCAGTGTCTTACTCAGAGCAGCAGGGGAGAGGTGATCCTTTATAAGTGTCTGGTTTGGTGTGGGAACTGACCTTCAGAACAGAAGCCAATCCCCTTGCTGGAGCCAGGACCTGGAGGCTCCCTGCTGTATGAAGCATTAACTCTTGGATTGCTGGATCAAGGGATAGTGGGGGACATGCAAGGCAGGGGCCATTTACAGAAATAGAGACAGACATTTCAGTATTTTATTTTTTAAAAGATTTTATTTATTTAAGAGAGAGAGAATGAGGGAGGGGCAGGGAGAGAGGGAGAAGCAGGCTCCCCACTGAGCAGGGAATTGGATACAGAGCTTGACCTCAGGATCCTGGGATCATGATCTGAGATGAAGGCAGCTGCTTAGCGGACCAAGCCCCCCAGGTGCCCCAGACATTTCAGTATTTTAACAACAAATGATATTGTGCCAGTGCATACTGGGCCTGGAAGTGATGCAGTTCAGAGTTTACACCAAGCTCTCCCTCACAAAATATTTTTAAATTGGACATCAGAAGCCCATGGTGGTGATCCAGCCGTGCTTTGTGGCATCTGTATTTATAGATGAAGAAGCCATATCTCAGAAAAGGAGGCGTCGTGCTTTGGATTTCAGGTCTGGTTAGGTTGAGTTCAGATGGGACTCTGAACTCAGTGGCTCATATCCTCAGCCACTTTCCAGGGCCATAGAAGGACCTATAACTACTTGGTCTTGCCTGCACCACGGCAAATATCCGTGGTGTACCTGCCATCTTCACTTCACACAGTTGTTAGAAAAAGAACCAGATCAACTCTGTGAGTGTATCTTTAAATAATAAAACATGTCCCATAGCTTTCATATAAGGTATCCTAGTTATTCAAAGAGAAAGAAGCAAATGTGTGGGGTTTTGCAACCTGTGAAAACAGCGTATGTTCTTTGGCCTCTGACCTTGTGACTACTCCATAAGTATCTTTACATACTTCCAGATCAGGGATGCAGTGGTGGTGTATTTCATACTTCTTGGCTTCCTCTCCTCCCACAGAGGAAACAGAATAATGGTTTCTTTCTTTTTTTTTTCTTTTTAAGTATTTAATTTATTTATTCATGAGAGACACAGAGAGAGGCAGAGACAGAGGCAGACGGAGAAGCAGGCTCCTTGCAGGGAGCCTAATGTGGGACTTGATCCTGGGACTCCAGGATTACAAACTGAGCTGAAGGCAGATGCTCAACCACTGAGCCATCCAGGTCCCCAGAATAATCAGAATAATGGTTTCTTAGAGCTGAAACAGATCTTGGGCTTCTTAGGCCAATGTCCCTATTGTACAGAAAAGGGAACACACCAGAGAAGTGCTGTAACATGCAGAGCGCACAGTTAGCTAGGACAGCACTGGCCCTGCTTCCCACAGACATGGTGTGTGCAGAGAGGCAGGGAGGGCCAAGAGAAGAAGCTGGATGATGAATTAAATTAACCCAGTTCTTCCAGTGCTCTTGTTTTTGAGTGCTTCCCACTTGAATGGGGCTTTCAGGAATGCCTCTTCTTAATCTACTTTTCTCAAACTGGGGCCCACCTGGCCTGGGGGGAAGATGGGAGCTGAGGGTGTGTGTGTGTGTGTGTGTGTGTGTGTGTGTGTGCATGCGCTTCCTTGGCTAAGGGGACTTCCTTCATTTCTTTCTGGACACAGTGGAGACCGCACAACAGGGCAGCAGAAGCTGGGGAGAGAGGAGGTGGTCCCGAGCTACTGCTAGGGCTTCTGGTAGTACCTTACTTGCTTCATCAGCCAGTGCTTGCTTTTTTTATCCTAATGGTTGGACACGTGCTGGTGCCTCTGATGGGCCTGTGGATGGGCACTCCAGGACTGTTCCATTGTGAATTAGCATCAGTTAATAGGTACTTAAAGTAAAGTGGTTGCCTATTTGATTATGATTGGGGGTTATTAACATTCTTTCCATAAACAGATGGTAACTGTCCTCTGAGTGGATTGTAGAATCCTGCCAGAGTCTTGATTTGGAGGGGCTGGCTCCTGCCAAAACATGTCGGGGGCTGCTGCTCCAATGGAATGGCCATTATCCCTCTGGTTAACCTCTTGGTTAAGGGGGGTAGGAAGGCAGACCTGGGAAGGAGTCATTTCTGGACTCCTTCCTAACCTGGGAGTGTTGGACCAAGAGAGGTTTCTTCCCGCTGGAATGGGGATGGGGCTGGGAGGGATCTTGGACTCCTACGGTTTGATGCTGTAACCTCCAGTGAGTCATCATTTTTCCCTCAGCTGGGATGGAGGGGCTGTGCATCCCTAGCTGCGAGCATACTGTCAGGGGATTGATGCAAGGAGTGGTAGGGAGATAGCAGACTTCTGAGACTACTGGAAGGTGATGTGGACCCTAGATGAGCACAGTGTCAGTGCCAGAGATTCGATAGCTTCCTTTGGCCTGAGAAATAGACTTATTTGATCTCTCTGTAACTGAGTCAAAAGCCAAGAGCAGTGCAAGGCAGACGTGAAGCCAGGTGAAGGGCTTGGCTTTCCTGACTTCCTCTAATACATTCATTCTTCCTTCTTGCTTGTTTTTCTTTCTTCTTTTCCCATTCTCTCTTCTGAATTGAGGTTATTCAAGGGGGAAGGTACCTCTGACCCTTGCAATGGTCTTTACTAAGGGATTCCTGGTAAGGGACTCCTGGTGGATGGTGGCCCTCTGAACATAATTTTGGGAGTAGTTTTTGGATTCATTTCCTATGTCGTTATCCTAGGTCCTTGTCCCCTAACAAATGTTTCATGCCCTTTCTCTCCTTTTGGGCTCCATGACAGACTGCCTCCCGCCATCCCGCCCCTAAGAACACTCCTAGCATTTGTCCAAGTCCTAGTTAAATAGGTTGGGTGTGTGGCTAATCCATAGGCAGGACATAAAGTAATTGAAGCCAGGAGCCTTCTGTTTCTCTTCCTCAGCTTGGACTTCATTGGGAGTTTCTGGCTGCAGATGAAGTCTCGTCCTACTTGGTATCTGAATTCTAGAATGTGGTGCCCAGAGCTTTGAGAAGAAGGCTGGAAGGCAATGTGTTTTTTTCTAAGCATGCCTTCACTGCCCCATCTTTGTGGGGGTTTTGCAGGTGTGCAGTGAACGGTTCTAGCAGCCCCTGCACTGTCACCATTGATTGTCTTAAGGCTGCACTGCTCCATTCTCCCTCAGAGCTCTAGGAAACCAGCTATTCCCCAGTGCTGAGTCTCCTATTCAAAAGGAAGACCCTGGAAATAGAGTCTGCTACAAAATGTTTTTCCTCTGTGGTTACCTGCTAGCTGGCTGTTCTTGGCAGGCCCGGCATCCTGTTCTGTGGGGCCAAGGATGGCCAATATGTTTGGCTCCATAGCCAAAGTGATTGCCTGTCTGACTCATTTGATTTTTGGCAGCAAAATACAGTTCTTACTTAATCCAAGGCATTCTAACTGGTTCCTACAGGGTTAACATCCTTAGATACCTCAGTGTAGAAGTACTCAACCTTTTGTCCCTGACAGCACATGTGACAGTTGACAATCACATGCCTTACGCACTCCTGTAGGTGTAACCAAGCTTTTGGACAAGAACTGGCCCTCCCAGTAGTTTCACACCTAAGAAAAATATATCAGGATATGAGTTAGCAAAAGGGATTTTTAAAACTGGGAATCAAATCAAGTCTGTACTAATTTTTACTCTTAAAAAATTCACAAACTCCAGTATTTTATTATTCATCCAAAGTTCTGGGGACATACTTCGTCAGAGATCCAGATATCCTACTGGATCACAGTACCAGGATGGAAACCAAGAAGGGTGGGGGCCACCAACCTGGACTTTGCTCCCAGTGTTCTTTGCCCAACATGGGTTTGCCCCTGCAAAGTCAAGTTGCAGAAGCTGCTCCAGCAGAAGCCCTCATCTCTTCGTGGCACATCCTTTCTCCATCTCTGCATCTTCTCCGGTACGTCCTGCTTTCACTTGCCTAGAGGAAGAGTGACCATGGGATAGAGCTAATGAGAAAACTCCACATAGCCACAGTGCCTGAGCCCTGCATTCATGCAGCTTGTTGTCCCATGAACTGCAGAAGGCCTTGGGAGGTCCATAGATGAGCCCTCCAGACCACAGGCAATAAAAAACAGGAGATCAAAAAACCGTTGATTGGGAAACACGCTTTTGGACAAGAAGAGAAAAGCCACACCTTGAGGACAATAACAAACCAGATAGCCACTGCAAATCCACAGCCACAGCTCCTTGTCACCCCTCTGCCCTTCATGCTGTGCATCCATCATGGGATGAGCCGTACGGGGTGATGGAGAGGTGTGCTGCAGGACAAGGAATGCATTTTTCATCCAGCTGTGGCCTCATCCACCAGGTGCATCTACCACCTGCTCCAGCCCCTAAGCTTCTAGAGAAAAAGAGGAAGAACTTCTGGTTGGGTCCCTTCCTGGCTCTTTCACATGGAGGATTAATAACATACTCTTTTTCTCGCTTGCACAATACGTTTAGTTTAGAGAGATTCACCAAGTCGCTCTGGTACACGGATCTTTATGCTCTTCTCTCTCTCTCTCTCTCTCTCTCTCTCTTTTTAAGATTTTATTTATTCATGAGAGACACACAGAGGAGAGAAGCAGAGACATAGGTCGAGGGAGAAGCAGGGTCCCTGCAGGGAGCCCAATGTGGAACTCGATTCCAGGACCTGAGTCAAAGGCAGACGCTCAACCGCTGAGCCGCCCAGGCATCCCTTATGCTCTTCTCTTATATTAATTCTGCTTCCACAAGCCAGAGAGAGATTGCTGGCATTCTTATACCAGCCTCCCTAGGTCCCCCTCACCTAGAGAGTCTCCCTAATCGGTGGGACCCAGTACAAGACGTTCAAAAAGTATGAATTTCAAGATTTCAGCCCCAAGTGTGGGGCTCTTTTGAGTGCAGAGCTCTTCTGAGCACAGAGCCAGCTCTGCTCCCCGAATCCAGCCCCCAGGGACTCGATCTTTCCCTGAATGGTCTTGAAGGAAAGCTCTTTCTATGCTTTGTTTTTCAAGAGAGGCTGAGATTTGAGGTAAAGACAAGAATGTTGGCTGATTTGTCACTTCTAATCATAGCAGGGAAAGAGAACAGGAGGCATCGAACATTTATTGAGTACTTACTCGGTGCCAGATGTATAATAGATCTTATAATAGTCTTCATAGGTGGTGCTATGCTCTGCATTCTAAAGATGGGAAAGCTGCTCAGACTGGCGCGTTTGCCCAAGGTCATGTGACCACTAAGTAGGAAAACAAGGTTTTACTTTTTTTTTAATTATTATTTTTTAAAAATTATTTATTCATGAGAGACACACAGAGAGAGGCAGAGACATAGGCAGAGGAAGAAGCAGGCTCCCTGCAGGGAGTCCAATGCCGGACTTGATCCCAGGACCCCAGGATCACAGCCAAAGGCAGACAGTCAACTACTGAGCCACCCAGGCGCCCCGGAAAACCAGGTTTTAAATGATGTCACTTAAATCAGTGGTTCTCAATCTTAGCTGCACATTCCAATCATCTAGTGAAATGATATAAATCCCTTGGCCCAGGCTGCACCCCATACCCATTAAATCAGAATCTGGACATGAACCCAGGCACAGGCATGCTTTTTTAACTCCTTGGATGATTTTGTTCATGTAGTCAAGATTGAGAAGCAGTGGTGTCCAAGTCCACAGTGCAGCTTCACACGTTCCCCTAGATTTCAGGTCTGTGTGCAGTCTGCAGACCAGTCAATCTGATCACTCAGGAGTTGTTAAACCTACAGATGCTGGGGATTTGCCCCACACCCACTGGGCTAGACCTGGAGTGAAGTGTGGGACAGGCAGTCTCTCTAGGTGATTCTTAGGCTCACTGAAGTTTAGGAACCGTTGTCTTAGACTTGTGGAGGGATGAGGGATAATAGTATGGCCAGTGCATCTCAGACTTTCATGTGCTAATGAACCCTGGAGGATGCTGGGGACCCCCTGAAAAATGCAGATTCGGATTAAACAGTCTGGGGAAGGGCTGAGAGTCAGCATTTCTCAGAAGCTTCCAGAGGTTGCTCTGTGGCCCACACTTCTAGTTACAAGGGACCTAGCCCTTGGGAGAAAACTTCAGAATTGTGACCTGGGAATTAGGTCACGTTTCTACGTTCCATTCTTCCTGCGGGTTCTTTTGCAACATTAGCCCACCTCAGAGGCTTACTTTTTTAACTGGAACAATGACGTGACCACAAGACTACAGAATACAACCATTACAGGCACACCTCTTCTTGCACTCCACAGATTGCAAATTGAATGTTTGTGCCACTCCTACATCAAACAAATCTGTTGGTGCCATTTTGTCCAGTGGCATCTGCCTACTTTGTGTCTCTATGTCACCTGTTGGTAATTTTCAGGAAATTTCTAACTTTTTCATGATGATATGTGTTTTGGTGATCTGTGATCAATGGTGATGACTCACTGAAAACTCAGATGGTTAGCATTTTTTAGCAATAAAGTATTTTTTAAATTTAGGTATGACCATTATTTTCTTAGACATCATGCTATTGCACACTTCATAGATGACAGTATAGTATAAACATAACTTTGATATGCACTGGGGAGCCAGAACATTCATTTGACTCACTTCCTTGCCATTTGTGCAGTGTTGCAGTGGTCTGGAACTGAACCCCCAGGATCTCTGAGGTCCGCCTGTACTTCGGAGGCATTTTAGTTCTACCCTCTTTGGGTAAATAAGCTGCTCAGATTTCCTAGAGCAGTTTCTGTAGTGGCTTCTCTGGTTTAAACCAAACCAACACCTTCTTCCACACAAAGGCACTTGTAAGACCTGCTGCCTCGTCCGTTTTTTTCCTCAGTGACAAGTGTGAGGTCAATTAACAGTGACATTCCCCTTGAAGAGAGCTGGGGACAGGCCCCAGAGAGGCCAGCAGCCAGTTGGCAGGCTGGCATTCCCAGCCTAGAGTTCCTTTCCTTTTCTGGAAACTTCTGTGTCCTGTTTGCTCTTCTTTTGAGGGCCAATCCTTGAAGATGATGCTGGGGGCTCTAGGGAGCTAGAGAAGCTTGAACTATCAAGATCTCAGCTGAATGAGGTCAGGGCCATCAGTGGAGGGGACCCCGTGGGTTAAGTGGATGGCCATCCAGGCTGCCTGCTGGCCTTAGGTGCTGCAGGAGGCTAGAATTGCCTTCTCCCAGTCCTGATGCTCCAGGGGTCAGTATTTGTACAGGATGCCAGCCCTGCCCTCCTATTTATTGTGGAATAAGAGTTGCCAAGAGTTGGCCAAAGACTGGAGCAGTGGTGGTGTTTTTTTGTTTTGTTTGTTTGTTTGTTGTTGTTGTTTTAACCAGTCCCAGAAATGCCAAGTCTGTCTACCTGACAGGCATCGTGAATTCAGAGGGGCCTCTGTGCCACAGCAGCCATGCAGACCTGTTTCAGGCAGGGCAGAAGAATGCCAGCGTCTGTCCATCTGCCAGCAGGACCTGACACGAAGCCCCGAGGAGGGCGCCTGGATGGTTCTAGGAACTGCCTTTCAAAGTGAATCCTTCCAAATAAACAGAGTTGAGCAGATTGGCCTGGGACCAGGGGAGGGGGTGCCTAGGGGCACCCCAGTGTTGGCTTGGCCCCCAGGAAAAGCAGGCAGGATTTGAGTGCTATTATTAACTCTTACGTGTGGAAGTGGCTCCAACAGCACCAGTCCCCGCCTGGCCTTGCTTTGTGCAGGGAACCACCTGCCTGATGGGGCTGTGGGTGGGGCCCAAGGACTTCTCAGGAGAGGCGCTAGCAGACAGTAGGAGACATATAAGAGAACAAGGAAATGGATGCATGCGTTTGCTATTGCTGAGTGTGTGGATGGGGGCGGCCGTTCTGGAAGTGGTTTGGCATTTTCATTACCAGGCTAAAATCATGGGAAAGCCCGTGTCACAGTAACTCCATGTCTGAGACTTTCACCTTAAGGTAATAATAACAAATGGCCACCCATATTTATGTTTGTGGACGCTCATTCCGCTGCAACTGACACAGCCAACTTGATAAAGTCCAAATTGCTTAAATATCTAATGATAAACAGCTGATGAACACATTCTGGTCCATCCATACAGTGTAATTCAATGCAGACCTTAAGAATGACCATTTTCCAGTATGCCTGTGTGGCTCAGTGGTTCAGAGTCTGCTTTTGGCTCAGGTCTGGATCCCAGGTCTGGATCCCAGGGTCCTGAGATCGAATCCCACATCAGGCTCCCTGCGGGGAGCCCGCTTCTCCCTCTGCTTATGTCTCTCCCTCTCTCTCTTTGTCTCTCATGAATAAATACATAAAATCTTTTTTAAAAAAGAATGACATTATTCCAAAGTAGATTTTTAATATTTCTGAAAGGGCATACATGCAAATAGTAAGAAAGCCCAGTGGCATAGAAGCTAGTGTAATGACAAGTGTCCATCTCTGCCTGATTTTCTGCTCCTGGGGCCACCACTGTGAGGTTCTTGCATATCCTTCCAGAGATGATCAATCCCTGGACAGAAGTTTCCCAATTACTTTTATACAGACATCACTTGTATTCACATTGCTGGGCACCATATTATTTTTGCCAACAATTTATCCTTGAGATTGTTCCCTGTCAGCTCACAGAGATCTACTGCATTCTCTTTTTTTCTTGTTTTTCACCTTTATTGAGTTCTAATTAATATATAACAGTGTGTAAGTTAGGGTGTATGGTGTGATCATTCGATACATGAATATATTTACTGTGTTCCTTTTTTATAGTTGCGTATTTTAAAAATGATAAAAATGATACTTTAAAGCGATGTTTATTGAAATATTGTGTGAAAATGTGAACAATGTATTTCCCAGTGAGTAAAGACTGCAAGCAGTTTCTTGCTAGGTTCCGCTCCCCCCTCCCCCGGCCCCTAAAATAAAGGGGAAGTACTTTCATATTTATACCTAGAAAAATCCCAGGACCTTATTGACAGATCAGAATGGAAATAGTGGTTATGTTTGGTTGGTAGGATTATGGATGCTTTTTTATTTCCTCCTCTGTGATTAGTATTTTCTTTGTGTTCCAAGTTTTCTGCCCTGAACCTTAAAACAAAGCAAGAAGCTGCTGGGGTGGTAGGCTGCACTCCTTTACTGAATGGAGCATGATGACTCGTTCCCCACCAAGGCTCCATCTGCCCCTTCAAGGGGACGACCTGGGCTCTGGGGTCAGGATTACTGACTGCACGGACCAGGGCTCCTTCCCATGGGTTCTCAGGCCACTTGCATCAGAATCACTGATGGTAGTGGGGACTGATTAAAATGAGCTTCCTGGGCCACATCTCCCAAATCCAGTATTCTGGTGGTAGGCCCTAGGAATCCATATTCTTAAAAAAACACCCTCCGTGATGATGGTGCTCATGAATGTTGGGAAAACTTTGCTGTAATCAAAAATTGGCAAACTTTTTTCCTAAAACCCAGATAGTAAATATTTTAGACTTTGCTTGCCATCTGGTTCCTGTTGCAATCACTCAACTCAGGCTGCTGTAGCAGGAAAACAGTCATAGACAACATGTAAATAAATAGGCTTGGCTCTGTCCTGATAAAACTTTATTTATAAAAAGCGGCAACAGATTGATGTGACCCACAGGCCATAGTTGCAGGCTCCTGATGTAGATTGACACATAGTACCCTAAAACATCAATCAGAAGATGGGAGAACTTTCCAAGAGCTCCTCATATTTGGAAAATCAGGTCATATTACAAGAAGTAACCATTAATAAAGTGCTTTTTACATGCCAGGCACTTTTCAGACATAAGCAAAACTTAAAATAATGTAGCACAGTAGCTATCCTTCGTATTACCTCGACAAGGCAATTGAAGAGATGAGCCGATTAACCTGAGATGACATTGTGATGGCAGTTTTGCCTGAACGCACAGCCGAGGAGGAAGGTTGTAGTGTGACAGTCCTCTTTCTCTCTAGGTTTTGGGAAAGAATAATTTTAGAGTCTGCTTCCAGGGCATCAGGTATCCCCAGGTCCCTCCAAGTTCCCGAACTAAGAAGGAACAGCCAGAGCTGTGCACTTGGTGGTAGTACAAGTCCTGGGATCCCTCTGTACCTCACTGTTGCCTTAGCTGAGTGGTGTCCTGAGCCATTGTGGGGTCTCTAGGCCCCATGGGCATTAAGAGTCTTTCTTGTGGCCCTCCTCTGATGACTGCTCAAGGTTTCAGGTAGCTGATGTTCATTCACCCCACTTGGAGACCATGGAGATGGACTGATAGGCAAGCCATCTGAGGCAGGTCTGCTGAGCAAGAGTGACCATGTCTGATGTCTGGCTCATTCTTCTCCTCCCTTCATTTCCCCACCCCAGCCTGCCTGAGCTTCAGCCACCTCGCTGGCTCAAGAGGAAGCAAAAGCCCCTGAGACAGGTTCTGAGGCTGGTGGTTCAGCCGGATAGCTTTGCCCAGGCAGCTTTGGGTGGATCAATACCCACTGAGAAAACTGGTAGCTACCAATTTCTGAGAGCCTAGCTGGCCTGGAGATGCTGGGTTTGTTACATAAAATCTTGAAGGTTTGGCTTACTCACTGAGTAAACTGAGATAATTTACAGAAAACAGTAACCAGAGCCTAGAATCCAATACCCAGGGCAGAGTAACTGCTTAATCAAGCAGCAGCTAATTATACGTTCTCATTATTCTGACAGTCAGGAGTCCCTGTGCTTGACATCATCATCCCATTTTCTATAGACAAGAGAGCTGGGGTTCTGGAAGCACTGGTTAGGTTGTGTGGTCTGTCGGACTCCGAAGCTGTGTCCTCCTAGTGTTGTGCGTTTTTTTTTTTTTTTTTTTAACTACTTACTCTTTTGAGAGAGAGAGAGAGAGAGAGAGAGAGAGAAAAGCACAAGCAGGGGGAGCAGCAAAGGGAGAGGGAGAAGCAGACTACCCGCTGAACAGGGAGCCTGACATGAGACTCGATCCCAGCTCCAGAATCATGACCTGAGCTGAAGGCAGACGCTTCATCAACTGAGCCTCCTGGGCGCCCCAGTGTTGTGCATTTTAAAGTCAGAATAGAAGGGGCTCCAGGGCTGCTGGGAGCCATGGTGCATCCCAGCCTAAGAAGCTGCAGAAAGCCCGTGACAGATGGGTCTTTACTTCCCTCCATCATCTGAGAGCCTCCAGCCTGCTCGCAGAACTGGTCTAGTGGCAAACTCCCCAAGTACCAAGAGGTACTTTCTCTTATCAGCTAATAATCTGCTTATCCTGCCTCAGGTAGACCCCCAGCTACAGGTTAGTGGGGCCCTTTATGGCACTGTTCCTGGCCTTTTGAGCCCTGCCCCCACACTTTCCTGCTCTGTCTTCCTGTGTCTCTCAAAGTGCATGCTAACAACATGGCACACTCTGGCAGGAACCCCGTTTCTAGATTCCACCTGAGGGCTTGGCTCAGATTCAGAGATAGGGCTGAAACAGGTGAGAAGCAGAGGCCTTGGCCAGCATACCTCAAACCGTGCTCAGGGGTGCCGCCTCCCCCCCTACCCCCGCCCCATCATTTGTATCTCAGGGAACTGTCCGGTGAGCTAGAGATTTAAGCATTCATTCTTGACCCCTTTCTCTCCCTCCCCTTGCAGTCCCCACCCCGCCACCCCTGCCTGCTCTGGTACAGCCCCAGTCCTGTGGCTGTCACCTCTTGTGTCCCTCTGGAAGCGGTCCCCTCTGTCTTTGCACGCTGCCTTCCGTCCGTCCCGGGGACCCCCCCTCCAGCCCTGGCCTTTCTGCCTGATACCCCCACTGCAGTCAAAGTAGCAGAGTCCTACTGGGCAATGGAAATCTGCTTGTGTCCTGTTCAGTGCTCCAGAAACTCCAGGCTTCCTCCTACTCTTAGGAGAAAAGCCGACACCCTTGATTTTCACTCTTGCCACAGCGGCCATTCCTCTGCTTCCCCGATGTTCTGTGCTGCCCAGGACTGCCTCGAATGGTCCTCATGGCACAGCTTCCCGGGTTCCTGGCTCTTCCTTTCTGTTCCCAATCTTCACTCCTCCCAGGATGCCTGCCCTGACCCCCTAGAGCTGTGTGTGGGGGTGCCCCCATGACTGGCCTTTATAGCACCATGCACCTTTCTTCTATAGTAGCTTATGTGGTTTTTGAAGGAGGGTTTGGTGAATGCTTGCCTCTCCCAGCAGGACTGTGTTGGGCTTGCTCACACAGCATTATTAATGCTGGTAGATTGCCTAAAGTGGTGTGTGTGTGTGTGTGTGTGTGTGTGTGTGTGTGTGTGTGCAAATGTCCTCTGACATTTGGGCTTCACACCCAAAGGGCTGGACCCTGGTGCTCCTCCTTGGATCACCAGCACCCCCAGTTTTGTTACTACTGTGATGAGACTTGTGATCGGGGATATTTCTTTTGATGCGTGTTGATTTACCAGTAAGCTAGAGATGGGAATATTCTCTTCCAGTTAACAGCTCTTCCCATGCATTGCTCCCCCCCACCAACCCCTATGGCGTCTCCCAGACAGGAAGACACCAGGATGGAACGCCTTTCCCTAAGATCACACCATGTTTCACTGGCTCTCTATCTCTCTCAGCAACTCTTCTTAATCCACAGCCTGTGCAGACTTGGGCCACTTGTATGGCGTATTCTTATGTTCACACCACTGCGATTTCCTCCCTAGCCTGCTCCTGGTGCTCGTTACAGCTTCCAGTCAGATGGGCCTGGCGTCGAGTCCTGGTGCTGCTGCCTGGGAGCTGTGACCCTTACGGTGACTTATTAACTATTCTGAGCTTCCATTTCCCCAGCCGACAAACGAAAGCGGAATCTTCATTATGCAGGGTAGATGAGAATTAAGTGAAATTATGTACATAAAGCAATTCACTTAGTCCCTGGCCATGTAGTAATCACTCAATTAAGGTGGTGAGGGGAGAAATATTCTGACTCCCCGTGCATTCAGAGAAGCTGTGAGTCATCCACAGGTCTTGCAATGGCTTTGATTTGCAGCCTTGGCCTGACCTTAGAATCACTTAGGGATCTCTTCAAAATTCCCAATGTCCAGATTGCTCCCCTGACCAGAGAAATCAGAGTCTCTGCAGCCCTCCCCAGCCTCCTTCTGACAGAGCACAAACCCTTTGGGGCATATGGAGGTGGGAGGGATGAAGACGTGGCAGAGAAAGCTCTCATATATTGGGCCCCCGCTATGTGTCAGGCACTGTGCCTGGCACTTGATGTGTTCTCATTTATTATCACTGTGATCCTGTGGTACAGGAATTATTGTTTCTGGTTCCTCTATAACCTTCGGGAAGGATGAGTGACTTGTTAATGTCAGGCATTGGCTGGCTTAAGGAGGAGAGACGAAGAGATGAGGGTGGCGCTGGGGTACTCTCCTTTCGTTGGGTCCATTTCTGCCCTCGGACATGTGCACTCCTTTCTCGAGGTGGCTGGCTGAGCACCCAGTTTTCACCACCCTTTGTGTGGGAGCTGGCGGCCACACCTGTCCACCTGCAGTGTTTAATGACCCAGCCCGCTTGCTGCTCATCGGGGCCCTCGCCAGTCATCTGCCACCTGTTCCTCCATGTGTGGTCGGTCGTGCTGTTTGCTTAACGGGGAGATTTAAGTGCCTCACAAAGGCTCCCCGTGGATGAGGGGAGAAGCATTCGCTGACTGGAAATGGGAGCATTGTTGTTGTTGTTGTTGTTTTACTGCCATTAATTTGCAGGCTTTCCATCGGGTTGGGAAAAGTGAGGGATGAGTTGGGCACAGAGAGGGAGGGGCTCCTCCTTGCCTGACTGTACAGGTGGATCAGAGGGGCAGTTCTGGAGTTCAGAGCATCTAAAACTTTACTGTGCATGCACAACACTCAAGAATCTTGTTAAAATGCAGACTCTGACGGGATAGGTCGAGGCAGGGCCTGAGAGTCTGCATTTCTCATAAGCTCCTGAATGAGACGGATCCCACTGGTCTGCCAGCCACACTTGGCTTTAGCCAGGTTCTAGCTTCTGATGAAGGACACTCATGTCTGTGTTCTGGTCCCTGCAATTTCCATTTGAGGAAGTGCCCTGGTATGGCTCAGAAACCTGGGTGTTAGCTCTGGCTCTGCTCTCATTTATCTTCAGACATCCTACGAGCTTCACTTTGTCCTCCATAATAGGATGTGGTTTAAATGACTTTCAAGGTCCCTTCTGGTTGTACCATTCTGTAATTCTGTCAGTTGGGTTGGAGAAGGAAAACAGGGTAGGAGATCAGAGGCAGCATGGAGAGGAGAGGGTGGAAAAGAACATCCATTGCACAAATTAGTTTTTCCTCTGAGGTCACCAGGCCTAAGCCAGGAGGGGTCAGAGGTCAGAGGTTAAGGGAGATGGCCAGTGACCTTCCTCTTGTGTGTCTAAGAGCCCAGGGCAGACTGAACTTACTTTCTCACTCACATGTGGCTTCTCTGGATGGCAGGAGTGTACCTGGGGACATTTCCCATTCTGCAGGTCCTATGGAAGATCTTCTCTGTAGGAGGGTACAAGTCTAGCCAGGTGGGGATGCAGACCTGTGCACTTTTTTTGCCCTTAATGGGCACAGAATGTAAGAGATATGTACGTTACAAGACCCGGAGTCTTGTCACTTTTTGGATTGGAATCCCTAAGTCCCTCTACCAGCTGGGGAACTGTGTGCCATCAATGGGGATCTCTTCTCATGGGGTGCTGTCAGATTCTCCTGACACCATGACGGCTGACCCCTGCACCTACGTGGCTGCCACCACATCTCTAGGATGGCACTTTCTCTTTCCACTGGCCTGTTCTTGGGGGGCTTCCCAGTCGCTTGCCCCTCCCCACCATGTTGATCTGTTGGATCCCCAGGTTCTGACTCCTTCCAGTCTGGACTCTCCCACTGCCACCTGGGACTGAGTAATGATACTTCACTCGATTTGGTGAGTTCCAGTCTAAGGTTAGGTGGTATTTTCATTTCACCATTTCCGGTAGAAGTTTTCACATGCAGTAGGCTTTATCCAGCCTACCCAACTAGACATGTCCATCTGGAAGTGGGTGGACTTGGGTTCCTGTCTCGGTGATTGCTCTTGGCAGACATGGGATGGGCTGTGGTTGGGCCAGGGGGGCCAGGGAGGGCCGTCAGAGCTGGTTATTGTCTCTGCCAGCCTTTCTCTAGGGAGTCTGTGACACTTTTGGAGTGTTCTGGTACAGATGGCCATCGCCTGTAGCCTCCGGACTCACAAAGACTCCAGAACTGGGGACCTTTAGTTATTTTTTTGTATTTCATATACTTATTTTTATAAAAGGAGTGTAGCCACATCATAGAAGATATAAAAATTACTGGAAAAAGCAGTAATTTCATTATTCAGTAATTATCAATGTTAGCATAATGCATGTGAATGCGATGTGAACACACACGGGCACACACAGATCTAGGCAACATCGGTCTATACCTGGGTATCTAGATCCACGTACACACTTTACAAGTATATTTAAATGAAAATCGTCTTGAACAGTCCATATGGTTCTTGATCTTTATTTCCCACCCAACAGGGTTTCCTAAATATCTTTCCATGCCATTCATGGGGCCCATCTCTTTAGCTTTTCCCACGACTGTACAAATCTTATTTCTCTTCCTTGCTTTCCTCTTTTCATGTTGTTTGTATATTATGCTTTTCATTTGGTTAATTCAGAATTTATTCCATGTGCCCTGAAGCTACATCACAAGGGGGATAAGGGTGTATTTATAAAATGTGAATGAGCATAAGAAAGACCCAGTCCCTGCCTTCTCTGCTTCTCGCTCCTCTCAGCTACCTCGATGCAGCCCGGCTTTGTTCAGGTGGCATCAGGTATAGAGAGGCTTGGCAGAAGCTGACTTAACCTTCTTCTGTCTGCGGCGGCCGTGGCCACGCAGCATCAATCACCAATTATGGATCACCTACTGTGGGGCATTTCAAAGGCCTTGAGGGTACAGCTCCTCCAGGAGCAGAAACCAATGTGGAAGCCGGGACGGGCTCCAGTGAAATATGTAATCCTAACAGCAGAATCCTTAATCATATGCACATGCAGGTCACACTTAAAGACGGGTTTGAGCTGCACGAGGCCACTCATACACGTATGGCCTTCGGTGCCACTAACATGTTTTCTCTTGCGATTTTCTTAATAACGTTCCCCACCCCCCGCCGGCTTACGTTATTGTGAGAACATGGCATAGGATATACATACAAAATACATGTTACTCCACTGCTTAGGTAATTGGTTAGAATGCTAATCAACAATAGGTTATCAGCAGTTAAGATCTGGGGGAGTCAGAGGTTATGTGAATTTTCACCTGCATGAGGGTGGGTGCCCCAATCCCTGCGTTATTCAAGGGGTGGCTGTACACACACACCCAACAAATGCTGGTAGAGGGAGATGGGGCAGCGGGAGGCAGTGGCTGTGAGCACAAGCTTTGGTGTAAGATAGGAACCAGAGTCGTCGACTTGGCATTTTGTTTCTCGGGCAAGTCACTTAGACTTTCTGCACCCCAGCTGCCCGCATTTGTAGATGTGAATGAATCGTGCCTGCTTGAGAAGAGTTTTGAGAGCATCAATTGGGGTCACATATGGGAAGCACTCAGTGCAGTGACTCACACATGGCCAGTACTCAGAAGGTGGCCACTGGCATATTTTTAGGGATCTCATAGGTGAGAGAAAGGCAGTGCTTCCCCAGGTGTGTGTGTGTGTGTGTGTGTGTGTGCATTTCCACTCATGAGGTCCCTTTCTTTTGATGAACTTAGACTGTTTTATGGAGTTATTTTTATTCCACCTCAGTAGGAAGCATAGGGAAAAGATACAGCCCTGCTTTCATTCTATAGAAAGATAACTTCAGACCCAGAGAAGCAGCAGCATGTCAGGGCTGGTGGAAAGAATGTCACACCAGTGGTAAGGAGGGGCAGGCTCTCTTCCTGCCTCTGCTGCAGAGTGGCCTGGGGTAGTCACTACTCTCTCTGACCCTCCATTTCCATGATTCAGGATGAGCCAACTGGTTGGGCCACCTCCTAAGCCCAGCCCTGTGTGGCCCTAAGGCAGCCATCAGCAGCCCCCCCCCCCGCCCCCGGAATCATTCCCCTCATCCTGGGTAGACATTCCCGAGGCATTAGCATGGACAGTCAGGCCAGCGCTCACTAGCACCCAGGAGAGCCACAGCTCCTTGAACTTGGCGGTGTGAGCATACAGTGGGGGAGCACAACAATCATCCTGTCCATGGCCTCACCAGAATGCACTTGGTTTCTCTCAGTGTAGTTCAGCTTGAATTATTGATGATGATCCTTCCAAGTCATTTGGGAAGATGAATGAAACCTTAGTAATTGGTGCCCCTTGCACAGTCTTGTCTTGGCTAACGTCTATTGAGATGTCAGCCCATGGAGAGCGCCAGACTTGAGGATTTCTGCCTTGCCGTCAAGTCAGGTGAGAACTAGCCGAGTTCCAGCAGACTACATGGTGCCCAGCCTGTGGAAGCAGAGCAAGACTAAGCTCTGAGCCCCAAACATAATGGGGCATGTAAACAGATACTGGACACTGTGGTTCTTGCCTCAAGACCCTCTCGGTGGCTGACTCATCCCCTGTGTTCTTTTTCCCCCTCCCTGCCGAGGCCGGTGAACTATTTAGGGATGCTTTATCCTCCATGATGTATACAGCCCATTTCCTTGACCTCGTTGCACAGAGCTGGCCTTGGGGATGATGAGATGACCTGGTGAAGCAGGGGCTCAGGCTGAGATAGGGCTGGAAGAGGGCAGTGAGCTCACACACACACACACACACACACACACACGCAATTGGAAGTCACTGAATTTCAGTGTTGCTAGCTGGGTAGTGGCATCAGCATGACACTGTCAAGGATAGCTCACCAAAAAGTCAAAACATTGTGCTGACGACAGAGTGGGAAATAGCAGCCATAATCTTCACGCTCACAAAAGCTTGTTAAGGAAGGAACAAGTGACCAAACATTCGGAAGACAGGATCTCAGATTGCAGCAGCAGAGACAGACACTGTTCTAAGGAAATGCACATCTTCATTAGAAACAGTAGAATGGATTTCAAAAGGAGGTTGAGAAATATCTTCAGTGCATAAACTACAACTTACTCTGAATCTAGGCTGGAAGGAATGTGACGTGCAGCTCTACTACACATACCTGCACAGGGTAAAATGTCATCGTCTTTCAGTGTTAAATAAAGATGGATCTGTGCCTTATACCACTCACCAAATCTTGTCATGTTGGAGCCAGAAATTTTAAATTAGTGTGATTTGTAGCTAAGATGTTCTGCAAAGTGGTAGTCTCTGCCCCAGGATGAGCCCTGTGGTTTGAGGCAGAGCAGGTGTGTCTAGACTAGTTGGGGAGCACAGAGTCCATTGCACTAGGAATGATAGACTGGAGAGGAAATTCAGTAGCACAGCAAAGCTAAGTCAGCAGCCAAGTGTATAGGAAGTATGTTTGCTGTCTAGACTTGTCCACTGGTGTCCCATAGAACGGAGTCCAGGCCATGCCGCTCCAACCAGGGTCTCTAGGGTGCATCTAGTCTTCTGGATTCTGGCTCTTGAGGGGGACAGGGCCCACTGTCTCTAGTTAGTGTAGGAGGAGCTCTTTGGTGGGGGTGGGGGGGTTGTAGATGGATTTCCATATGCCTGTATCTCTCACCTTCTTGTGGGAAAACTGATGGCCTGGCCCCCGAAGACTTGTGCCATTTGAACATCACTGTCCTCCTACAATATCCCTAGCAGTGGTTTTATCGAGAGTAAAAGACTGGCATGGGTAGATGGGCTTTTGAGGCAAAGAAGGAAAGAGGTTTCTATCTTTGTACAGTCTAAAGTCTTTCTGCCTCTTCAATCCATGGGCAGTGTGAAGCTGTCCCATCTTCTCACCACTGTGTCGAATCTGAAAAATCACGCTCTATCTGCCTCCTCATACTGATAGGACGTATGTATATATATATGTATCTATTTGTGTGTATATGTGTGTGTGTATTTATAAAGAGATTTATTTCAAGGAATTGGCTCATAGGATAGTGGGGGCTGGCAAGTCTGAAATCTGTAGAGCAGGCTGGTAGGATGGAAACTCAGGCGGGAGTTCATGCTATAGTCTTGAAGCAGAGTTTCTTCTTTGAGAAACCTTGTGTATATATATATATATTTCCCCCCCTCTTGGAGCCTTTCAACTGATTGGACAAGGCCCACCCACATAATCAAAGAGTCTCCTTTGCTTAAAGTCAGCCGATTATGGATTTTAACAACATCTATGAAATATCTCCACAACACCACCTAGATTAAGGTTTTGTATTCTTTAAAAAAGGTTTTATTTTATTTATTTTAGAGAGAGAGAGTGAGCAGGAGCATAGCAGGGGGAGGGGCAAAGGAAGAGGGAGAAGCAGACTTCTTGCTGAAGAAGGGTCCTAGGATCATGATCTGAGACAAAGGTAGGCACTTAACCGATGGAGCCACCCAGGCGTCCCTTAGATTAAGGTTTGATTAAATAGGTAGACACTATAGCCTCACCAAGTAGACACATAAAAGTGATGATTATGATGCTTAATCTCTCTTAGCCCCAGTGTTCCTTATCCTTAATGGAGTTATAATATCTATAACCTAGGGTTGTCATGACGATTAAGTGTATTGATATCCGTGACATTCTTAGCCTGTCCCCAGTAGGTACTTACTGGTAGGTATGTAGCTGTTGGTTTTAGTATCATGAGCAATGGCCATGGAAGATATGTGCAGAAGCACCAGAATGCCCTCCATCAACTGTGCCTGGAAGCAGCCAGACCCTCCTTTGTGCAGTAGCCCTTCCAGCTAGTACAGACTGACTTTGAAGGTCTCTGGGATTCTGGAAGGAGATCCTCAGCGTGGGAGTGGAGATGAGGGGATATTTCTCAGCTGATTTAGAAGGTGATTGTGTGGCTATTGGTAAGAGTCTTCTTGGGGAGGTGTTGGAGGGTGGCAGATTCTTCTGAGAGCCTTTAAGACCATGCTTAATCCCCCTCTCTCTTTTTTTATTTTTATTTTTTTTGCTTTGTTCTTCCCAGGTGGTCTATGTATAGGAAGTTGTGTGTTTTTGTTTGTGTATTAGTATGACTAAATAGAGATACTTAATTCAGGTCTAGCGCTCGTGAGGAGTTAGAAATATCTTCACAAATGCCTCTTACTCAGGAGGCCTCCCCAAGAACCACTCTTGCTTCTTCTGTTAGCATCCTGTCCCTGTACCAACAATTCTGTTGCACAGGACCAGGGGAGACCTGAAGCTGGCTCAGTGGCCCTGGGCAGGTCCTTATACTGGTGGGTGGGGATTCCTGTGTCCTTCTCCTCTTTCCAGCTGATCCCAAGGCAGGAGGCATTTGTAATCTGATTGGAGAGAGGCCTGGGCATGACATTCATTGTAGGGCCGTGTTTTACTAAGCGGTCAAGACTCCTGTGCTTCACAAGTCAGGAATTTATTTCTTGTGACCTTCTCTGATGCATCTTCTTGTTCCACCTGCTGCTGACTGCTGTCAAGTAGAGGTAAGGTGGCCAAGGCCTACTTCAGTTCACAGAAGGTAGAATAGGAAGCTCTGCTGGGCACCTGAGGTTTACCAGAGCTGTCCATGGGGATTGTTGGCTGCTGGCTCTGTGATGAACTGCCTGATGCTTGGTTCCCCTTGGCCACTGTTTCTTGCATCTGAAGCTCTATAGATGCGCACCCTGTGAAGATCAGGGGTAAAAGGTGAGATGTGTCTTTCTTGGCTACTTGGTTATAATACACTTACAACAATATCAAAACCCCTTGAATCGTTCTTTGGGGCAGAGCTTGATTCCTATTTCACCTCTTTGCCATGTGTCTCTCCTTTTCTCAGTGGATTCTGAAGAGATCTTAGTGACTGAAAGGTGGCCAACCCTTGGGCTGAGAATGGGGATGGTGGTGTGTAGAGGAGTGAGCCTCAAGGAACTGAATGTTGAGACCTCATTCTTCTCTCTGGAGGAATAATTCCTGTTGTTCACATAGTCTGCAATTAAGCTTTGTCTGCCATGGCTGCCCTCGGGAGAGAGCTCCCAATCCTAGAGTTCTCAGACCAGAGAAGCTCCAGATCATCCTGGCCAGCTCTGTAGTTTCCTCTCCAAACCCTGAAGCCTTCAAGTATGTGCTTGTGGGACTGAATTCCATGCTCTGAGTTGTTCATTGTGTGGGTCACCTCACTGCAGTGGCCAATTTCTGGTTTCAGTGTCTGTTCCCTGTTTTTATGAACACTTAGTAGCTATTAGATCAACATGGTGATAGAAAAAGAGAAAAGTGGTTTTAAGTCCCCCCCCCCCCCCACCCAATCTTTGATATAGAGTTGGAGATCGAAGAGCAATCTAGAGACTTCTTGGAGAACAGTGAGAACAGTATGGTTGGGGCAGAGCCAGGCTAGAACCCAGGCTCTTGTCTCCAGACTCTGTGCTCCTCCCACCATAACATTTTGCTTCTTTGATCTTAAACTCTGGCCTCCTTATCTCATGAAGGGTTTTAGGGACTACTTGGGCAGCTGAGGGATAGGGGACATTGGCAATGTTAAGGGCTGGGCATTGGCATTCCTGTTGCCCTTGAGAACCTACGCCGTTATGGTCTTTCTTCTCATCCAACATTTTGTGGTCACAGTCTGTGTCAGCTTTTAACAGGGACCCCAGCCAAGGCACTTTCTCTCTCCCTCACTCCCCTCCAGGTCACCTTTCGGACTGCTCGCCCTGGTTCTGTGAGCCTCATCTAGGTTGCTGCCATCTCTCTGCTAATGAGCTGCCCAGTGTGCTTTCAGCGGCCACCTCCCAGGAGCCCCTCGCAGCTTCTTGCTCGTCTCTAGTCCCCCTTCTGCAGAATCCAGTCTTAGCACTGCTCAGTGCTCGTCTGCTCTTTCAACCCCGTTCTCTCCGGCTGGCCTGTGTGGGCACCTCTTGTCATTCTCACCACCCTCTTCCTTTCTGGAGTGTCTTTCAGGATCGTAGTGAAGGGAGTGAGGCCTTGAGCACGAAATATAAGAAGGTGCCAGAAACCCCCAGTAAGCAAGGTTAAAAACAATCAGTAGGGTTTTTTTTTTATATTAATTTTGATCTTCTTTACAGTATTACTTTGCAGTATTATTTCTCTTGCTCACTGAGGCTTGGGCACCTCTTACGTGCTGTGCTGGAAGGGGAATGTTTCATTTGCTGCACCCCGACCCAGTGCCGTCATGCATGCTCCCCACCTGTCTGTGCTCCTACTCTCCTGGCTTTGCCCCTTACCAGCCTTCACTGGTGCTCATCTAGTCTCTTGGCCCTTGTGGACTCATTTCTTATGAATTAATATCCTGTTTGCATCTTTTCCCAGATTGTTAATAAAGATGTTAACACATTCTGTCGGACTCACTCCAACCTCTCCATAGCCTGCCCGCTAACTGGGGCCCCTGCCCGAGAAAAGAAACTGCATTTTATCAGGAGTTGTGGTGTTTGCAATCTCCTGGGGAATATTCCCATCCTGCCCTGGTCTGTGTTATCCTCATACAAGAACCTTAGTGGCTCATGTGCCAGGCATGCTGAAACTCTAGGAATGGTGTGAAAGATAAGCCCTTGTAAATAAGGCTTACATCCTTGTGAATGTTGAGGGCTGATGGCATGCACAGTCTAGCCAGTTTGGATTAATTTTTCAGGGAGGATTTTGCAGAGGCCATGTCAGTTGCTTTTCTGAAGTCCACTCATTGCGCCTCCAGTCTCCTTGGCCACCCACTTGTTTTGTTGGTCAGGAAGTGACCTCACTGCCGTGGGCAGGTGTCTGCTTGTTCTTCTGTGCTTTGGTGTACCGGCCACATAGAAGATATTTTTTCTTATTGGCCTCTGTGTTTCAAAAGTAGCTGGGTGAGATTTACCTTTGTTTCTTCTTGTCAAAGGAAAAGATAGATTTTGTAACATAAATTTGACAAAATGGAAGGATGCACTAGAATGATCCATCCTTTACAAACAAGCACACACTTTGAGTTGCCCATGTGTGAAAGAAGGTTGTTTTCTTTGTTAACAAAGTAGTGAATGCCCACAAAATTAACTCAGGAAATAGAGAAAAACATTACATTGTTCTTATACCCCAAACAACCTTAACAGCTTTCCTTTCTGTCCTTTTTACATATTTATCATGCTGTGGATATAATTTTATGTTTGCTTTCACAAAGCATCATATTAAATGGTCTCTGTGTTATTACATAATCATTATAACCATCATTTTTAAGGATCGCCAGCTTTTCAATCCGAGTAAATCTATTTTTTTACATTTAATTGTTCCCTTTTTTTTAGCTGGTCACTTAGGTTATAAATACAGTTATAAATACCAATGAGGTGAACATCTTTGTGCATATCATTTTCCTTAGTTAGGATTAATCCTGTAGCTTAGATTCCTGGTGATGGAATTAATCCCTTGCATTCATGGGGAGGATGAACATACTGCTTTAGAGAAGAGTTTGACCAATCAACAAAGCCAAGGTCAGCATATGAAAGTTCTGTTCCTACTCCTTGCACTGGGTAAAAACATTTTTATCCATGAGTTACTGTTACCCTAGGAGTTCCTCAGATAGACATATAAATAATTGTGGCACTCTCCATAGTAGTCTGGTCCATTCATTTTCTCATGTTAACAGCATCAATGATGGTAGCAATAACATCCTGACTGCTACCTGACATATTCCTTCCATCACCACCGTTTGATAGAAATATATTTAGGCCACATATGTAATGTTAAATTTTCTAGTAGACTTATTCATCAAAGTAAAGTGAAACAGGTGAAAGTAATATTAATACTCTATTTTATTTAACCCAGTATATGTGAAATAGTACCACTTCCACCTGTAGCAGTAGCCACAAATGCTTAATGGCCACACTGCCTTCCACCAAATAACCCAAAACATTCCAGTGAATTCTCTCTTCTTTCTCCTAGGTAGGCTGTGAAAGTCTCTTCTATTTTTCAGCCTCAAGTTCAGGTTTACCCAAAGCTGACTCTGAGGCAAGGACTTGAGGGGTGGGTCGTTGATCTGGGAGGTGATTCTGGGAAGCATATGGGAGCAAGTGAGAAAGTGTGAAGGGAAGGTGAATTTTCCGAGGATGGGTGTGACCCTGAGCGATTATTGCCATGGTTGCCTGGAGCTTCACCTGGCTGGGGACAGTCTGAGAAGTTGAGTGGGACATGCTTCAGAATTGCTCCCCATGGAGATCCAGGGGTGGGGACATTTACTCATGGATGCCTACCCTCCATTCACTGGTTGTACTTGTCTCCAGGGGTGTAGGGTGGGGCCTCAGCAGCAGCATCTGCCTCTGGTCTATGTCAAGGTGTGGTGGGATCTTCTTCTTCCTCTTTCTGCTCTTCTTCTTCATTAGCTCAATGCCCAGCATGGAGCCCAGCATAGGGCTTGAACTCACAACCCTGAGATTGAGACCTGAGCTGAGATCAAGAGTTGGACAGTTAACCAACTGAGCCACCAACATGCCCCAGGACCTTCTTGGATGGGCATGATCCCAGCCCAGGTCATTCTTAGTTGATAGTAATCATGGGTGATTTGAGCTGTGCTCGTGTGTATACAAGCAGCAGAAACTGATTCTTGCCCACCAGGCCAAAACTAATGGACCAAAGGATCTTGAGAATGCTCGGAATGTAATAAGACTGGGGAGGAGGGTGCTGGTTTGGGAAATGGGAGGGACTATGATTTTGTTCTTTGGTATATATAGCAAGCTGGCAGCATAGTTAACATCAGAGTGGTTGAAGTGCCCGCAGTCCCCTTGTTTGTTTCTGAGTGTGAAGTTGGGGAGAGGTCACTCTGGCTGCCTTTTGGAAGGTCAGCACCTAAAATTATCCTCCTAATGATACTATATACAATAAAAGAAAGATGATTCCTCTAGAGGAAATCAAATTGCTATTAAGGGATAAACCCCAAGCAGCTAAAAATGGACAGATGGACACTTGCAGAAGGGGATTGGACTTTCTGGTGAAATCCGAGTAGGATTGTGCCAGTCAATTTTCTGCTTTTGATAACACACTATGGTTATGTGGGACGTCACCGTTGGGGGAAGCTAGATGATGGCTATGTGGGACCTTCCTGTGCTATTTTTTGCAACTTCCTATGGGTCTATAATCATTTCACAATAAAAAGTAATAAAAGGAAAGGAAAGCGGAACTGGTGGCTTGGAGATACAGATACTTTTGGAGTAGAATTTGGAGAAATTGGAGTTTCCAAACCTCACGTTTTTCTCCCGCCTCATCCTCAAGCGCACCAGAATACCAGAGCTAAATCTTTAGACCTCAGCTTTACTCCTCCACCAGCCTTTCAAACCCAAGGAGGGTTAGGCACCCATTTATTTGGATTTTAATGGATTTACAAGTCATTGTATTTATTGAAGTTTATTTTTGGAGATTTGTTATTGATCTGCAGTGAATTGAAGAGGATAACACACAGGTCTGGAAGGGGGCTGGTTCATACAATCAGCTCTCAACCCCATTTCAGCAAGAAGGAGGGGGGCGGATAAGCTCCCTTTTGTTGAAACATTCCCTCCAAATAACAGAAGAGTAGCTATTTCTTTATGTGGCTTCCCAGCCAGAGCCTATTCGGAGGCGATTATTAAGTTCTAAAATATGACCATCGGTATGAAGACAGTCAAGTATCCAGAGAATGTGAATGCATCCATTCTTTGTACTTACAATGTTCTAATGTCAGAGGAACTAAGAGAGTCTGAGGTCTTGGTGGCAGGTACTGGTAATGCCAGCCCTGTGCACCATTATCTTGGATTTATCCACAACTCCCAGGTAATGGGTGTTGGGAAGCCATTGCTTATCTAAACAAGATCTATGAGCCTTACACCTTCATTTAGCTATTAAATTTCTACCACTAATTCTGTAATAAGCATTTGGCCAATCAGTTTCATTCTGTTGTGATGGGTTTGGACAGATTTAATCTCAACGATAAAATTAATTCACGACGATAGAAAATACTGAGCCATATTCTTCCTACTGTCAAAGTCATTCCCTGGGAGTAAATCAACTATTTAGGGAGCAAGATGCATTCACACCTGCAGGGCACTGGAGACTTGCTCAGTCAGAGTTGTGTTGTGGGGCGCTAGACTTTCCCACAGTCCCTTGTTTCTGAATCTGTGTACAGCCCAGCCTTTGGGGTTGGGGAGGGTGTGCTCACAATCTACACGTAATCCTTCTTCCTGGAGGGCAGAGTATTTTACAGGTCTGATCTCATTCTTCCTCCCAGCCTTCTCTGGAGGCTGGGAGGGATCTGCTTTGGGGAAGATTTCTTCTTTCTTCTGAGACCTCTCCACAGCTCACTGGCCTTCAAACAGGAAGAGGAGCCCACTCCACTGACTTTTCCTAAAGAGTTTCCAAGGAGCTGCATTTTCCCTGGAGGGGAATGAGGATGTGTCCTCTGCTTGTATCATGGGATTCAGAGTCAGGGAGGGCTCTGTACAGTCCTGGCTCTACCACGTGGGTGACCTTGCTCAGCCTATTTGCCCTCACTTGCCCTCAGTTTCTTATGGGAATGGGGAGGATGTCACTTGTGCTGTTGAGACATTTAGTGAATGAGAGCTTTTTGTACAAGATAAATAGATTGCCCATGTTATTACTATTAATTTTATAACAAGAAATACTGAAGCCCAGAGAGAGGGTTAAAGGGTTCTCGCTGAGTCATTCACCAGAACCCTGCATTCTGGTCCAGAGTGCCTATGGCAGGGGTGATGCCTGTGTTGTCATGGTTACAGCACAGGCTCTAGGGTCAGATTGCATGATTGCCATTATTACGACCACTTGTATCACCTGAGACAAGTATGCTAAAGTTGGAAATGACAGGACTGTTAGATGAAAACAGAGCCTGTCTGTGAAAATACTGATTCGAAGATCTTTTGTCCCTTCCTTGTGCCCCAGTCAAGCTGCCCATTTGGCAGTGATACGAGGATGAGGATATTTTTCCTCCTTTGTTTCCAGTTCTTTCCAGAACTGGCTTTTTAAAGGAGAAGAATAGATGCTTGACTTTGTGATCCAAATTGAGGTTCTTCCTTGCCAGAAAATGCTTCCCCATCTGTCAGAGGTTTCTTATCAAGGGAAAATAATTTAATGTTTACACTGAAGTAAAGTGACACTTGGTTTTACCTTCTGTGGTAGGCAGAATAATTCCGCCTTCACCCCCTTCCTCCCCAAAAATATCAGGTCTCCATCCTTGGAACCTGTAAATAGTACCTTATAAGGGAAAAGGGTCTTTGCAGATGTGATTAAATTAGGATTTTGAGATGGGGAGGTTATCCTGGATTACTGGGGTGGGGCCTTAAATGAAGTCATGTGTAGAGACAGCTTTATTGTTTCCATTGTGGCCCAGGGCTTGGGCAAGTCCTCCAGGGGGTCAAAAAGCTGCCTGTTGGCTGTACGGAGAGGTTCAGATACAAGCCCTGGCACCAGGGGGTTGCCAGAGGGGCCCTTCCAAAGCTGCTGGGCTCCAGAGGCTCCTAGTCATGCTGGAGGGTGAGTCTTTCGATGAGCTACTCACCCAGCCCAGCCAGCCAGCCTGCGGAGGTGATTTAGGTGGTCTGGTCTCCCCTCTTCTCTAGGAGTTTCACCTCTTCATCTAGGAAGTGCCTACCCAGGAAGTCCCAGGCACAAGGGTCTGTGCAGGCTGAACCTAGGTCATGCAGACCCGCAAGGGCTTTGTTCAGGTTCTTCTTCTTTAGGATCATGGCAATTCCCATGGCATCTAGGGTTTGACTCTACTTATCTTGGGGTGGCTTCTGCATGTCTTGAAAGGTGTGGCTGCCATACTGGTTTTGCATCTTCAGGAGACACTCAGGACCCTTGTACTTCTCAGCTGACTCTCAGAAGAAGTGGCCCAAGGCCTCCCGAGCTACATGGTCATGGTCGAAATAGCAGCCCAGAGAGAAGTAGGTGTAGGAGGCCCAAAGATGCATGTTGAGGTTGATAGTGGCTTCCACCTCACTGGGATAATTCTGACAAATCTGGGAGCTCCTGGTTGATTGTAAGTTGCTAAGCTCAAAATATGGTGTTGGCTGGTCCCAGAGGCAAAGGATGGCCAAGAAGATGTCCCCAAAGGTTGTGACTGGAGAAAAGGCTGGAGAGTGATTGGAGGCTGCATGAAAGGGCATCCCTGGGTCTATTAGTCTAAGCACTGGTGAAGGAAGAGGCAGATCTGGGAACTTCCAGGTTCTATACATATTTTTTCAAGAGATAAGCTAAGGGAAATTTGAGCCCTCACAAAGAGGGAATGAGCAGAGAGATTTGAAAGGGCAGGCCTCAAAGATTGGAGTGATGTAGTCACAAGCCAAGGAATGCTGACATCTCCCAGAAACTGGGACAGTCTAAGACCAGATTCTCCCCAGGAGCCTTAGGAGGGAGCACAACCCTACTGACACCTTGGTTTGAGCCTAGTGATACTGATTTCCAATTTTTGGCCTCCAGAACTAGGAGCAAATAAATGTCCCCTGTTTTAAGCCACTGAGTTTGAGGTAATTTGTTACCTCAGCTCTAGAAAACCAACATGCCTTCATACTGTTGGGGTTGTCCAGGGGGTCAGCCTCTCCTGGTGGCCTGATTTCCTCAAGAAGGTCGGCACCCTGGAAAGTCTACCCACTGGAGATTAAACCAAACTCTGGTTCTGCTTATGGCTCAGATCTACCAAAGGCGAGGCCATTGTTCTAACCTTCCAGGGTTGATGGTCAAAGAAAGCTGATTTGATGCAGGACATTTGAAGCCATGCTGTGGGAGCCTCGATGGTGATCCTAGCTAAGGGGCCTTGGTGACCAGAGCTGTATCCCCAACCCTCAAAGGGTAGCACTGCAGGGCAGAATGGGTGGTCATACTTCTCGGACCTGCCAGCCCTGCTTGCCCAGAGGAGGCTTTCTGGCTATTGAGGAGCTTGGGGCTAGGGCCGGACTGCAGGCAGAGTGCACAGGAGCTGCTCGGGAGGCTGTGCCTTGGCTTGTCACACCTGTGTGTGAGGCAGGAGGGGGTCTGAGTGTTGTGGTTCCCATTTGCCACATTGTGATGTATGATCCACCGTGAGATGGGATGCATGTAATTTGTGAGCAATATGTGAAAATGCCAACTTCTGCAGAAGGTTTATTCTTTTCAGTAAATTAGGGCAGCATCACGGTTTTTTCATGAACTTGCATTCTGATATGTTCTCTGGATTAGGACAGAAAGGGGTGGAGTTTTAGTGAGCCACACTGGGAATTGCTCACATTTTGGAGACACTTGTTTGGCAGGTGAGCCCTGGAAATTGAAAGAGTCCAAGAACCATGACCAAGGAAACTCCTCCTTCCTTCTAGCCACACATGGGTCAGATGTGTGATCTCCCCACCCTCTTGCTCCTATAGACTTCACTGATTGATCCTGGCACTGTTCGGCGTGGACTCGGGTTCAGAATCCTTCCCAATACCACGCCTTAGTTTTCTACCAGCACTTGACATACATTTGTCATTTCTGCTAATTCCTTCCTCAACACTGAGATAACCACGAATCTGCCCTAATTCCCAGCAGGTATGCTGGTCTTTCCGAAGTCCCTTTTTAAGCACCTGTGTAATGAGAAGCCTAGCCCCCCTTTCTTTGACCGGGATAAGCTGCAGGTAATAAAACCAGTTCCCAATTTATCTCGGTTCCCCGTTTCGAACCATGGCAAACGTCACAATAGAGATCAGGCCTCTGGCTTTTCGGTGGGTCACAGATCACAGAGGAGGCATGAGGACTAAATTTGGAAGTCAGCAGCTGTCCTATGATGGGTGTTGGCTGATTTTATTTTATTTTATTTTTTTGAGATGAGAGTTTTGTTCCGATGCCTTGAGTACCAGCAGCATGCAAAAGGCCCCCAGAGTGCTGGGCCGGAGCAGGAGTGCACCTGCTTGTCTGAGAAGCTGTGTTTTTCAGCACCACTTGAGGCTGGAGGTCGTGGCCATACCACCCAGGAGGAGGAGGAGATAGGCAGGAGGAGCCGTGAGGAGCCAGCTGCCAGCCAGCGTTTGCCTCCTGGCTTTGCGGGTGTCTGGTGCCCGGAGCAGAGGCTGCGACAGGATTGTGGGCTGGTCCATAGCCCCTGGGACACTGAGAGGGCTTGCGGGAGGAGGAGATGGGGAGGAAAACAATGCAACGCTAGATCCTGAACGCGATCAGCCAACTGTGAATGTTTTTGTCTGTTTGCCATTAACTTCCTAGGGACGACTGGAGAAAAATCCTCTGTCGTTTCCTTTCTAAAGAAGACATGACCGTGGCTAGATTTGCAATAAGGATTTCCCGCTGGGGTTTGCGAGTGAGTTTGTGATGGAGACTCTAAGCAGACCTCACCCTTATCCCCTTCTTTATGGAGTGACGGATGGAAGAGTGCTGGTCTGTGTGGCCTAGGGGGTGGGTTCCTTCCTCCCTTCCTTGCTTGCTTCTTTTCTTTATTATTTTTGAGCATCCACTGTGCATCTTGTCCTAGTTTACACATTAGGGTTTAACAGTAAATAGAGTCTCTAGTGAAGCTTCTATTCCAGTGGGGACGAGAGGGACCGACAGGATACCAGCAAATACATATATGACATGTCAGGTGCTGATATGTGCTAGGCTGGAGAAGAAAGTTGAGAAGATACAGCCAGCTGGAGGGGCTGGGGAGCTCTGCTGGATAGGAAAATCTCTAGAATGAGGGCCGGCTGAGCAGAGAAGGGAATGTGCCCAGCAGGCCCTTGGGGAGGAGTGTTCCAGGAGAGTGAACAAGAGCAGAGGCCCTAGATTACATCCAGCAAGCTTGGCAGAAGCTTGACAGGTGGTGATATACACAGGAAGTCAGTGACAGGGAAGTCTGGTGACGAGACAGGTCTGAGTCCTGGGATGGGACATAAGGACAGGCCCCTGCTTTCTGGGAGAACTGGCAGGACAAAGCAGGGTCTCAGTGCTAGAGAAATTGGAGAACTGGCCAGGATTTTGCTTTGGCTCTTGTTGATAAATGGACGTGACTTTATTCTCTTTTGTGATCCCCAGAAGTAACAGACACCAATTTTGCCCTCCCTAAAGTGCCGTATCTGACTTGGAAAAAGGAGCCAATACTCACTAGTCACTACATAATGATAAGGTTGGTGTGTTATAACCATTGAAAACTAGCTCCACGGCTCTCTTTGTTTTGAAGGCTACAGTGGTACGTAATTATGTCGAAGTTTTGGAAAATATTGAAAAGCACAGAAAGAGTAAAAATTACCTGTTTTCCTACCATCTCGAGATAATTCCTATCAGTGCATTGCTTTATATCAAATTAACATTGGATTATACTGGGCCTACTTCATTCACTCAGCAGAAATCTACTAAGTATGCATGAGGTACCTGGAAATGTTTTTAGCGCTGAAGATGTAGCAGTAAACAAAACAGACCAAAACACCCTGGCCTTAGGGATTTCATTTTTTTATTTTTTTGGACTTCACTTTAGAATAGGGAGAGAGAGACAACCCAGTAAGGAAGCAAAATACATAAAATACCAAATCTTGATATGCAGTGGAGAAAAGGAGCCAGGAAGGCAGAGTGCAGTGAGGAGAGGCTATGGTTTTTGATGGGATAGCTATAGGAAAAGTCCTAATTGGAGGGTGTCCTGATGATTTGATGCATTGATGCAAATGGTGATTTAAATAAATGTGACAGAGGTGAGGTGGTGAGCTCTGGGGAAGCGAATTCCTTTTTTTTTTTTTTTTTTTTAATAATTTTATTTATTTATGATAGTCACACACACACACACACAGAGAAAGAGAGAGAGAGGCAGAGACACAGGCAGAGGGAGAAGCAGGCTCCATGCACCGGGAGCCCGATGTGGGATTCGATCCTGGGTCTCCAGGATCACGCCCTGGGCCAAAGACAGGCGCTAAACCGCTGCGCCACCCAGGGATCCCGGGAAGCGAATTCCTAACAGTGAGCTGCTAGTGCAAAGGCCCTGAGGTGGAAGCATGTATAGCATGTTCAAAGAACAGTAAGGAGGATAGCTCCAGTAGGGAGGGAGGGAGGGAGTAGAGGAGTTAGTAGTTGAAGTTAGAGATGTGGGACCAGGCCACACGAGGCCTCTTAGACCATAGTAGAGACTTCAGGTGGCTCCTGTGAGTAAGCAGGGAGCCACTGAAGCATGTCAAGCAGGGGAGGGACATGAGCTGATTTGTCTTTTAGAAGGAGCTGCTTAATGGGACAGAACCATAGGAGCCCAGGGTAGATGCAGGAAGGGCTACCAGGTCCAGTTGTACAGGCTGTGCCCAGCTCAAGGGCAGGGAGTGAAGGCTAGAGATGGGGTCAGAAAGCAACATCCATCAGAAGGGAGCACCTTTCTCAAATTCACCCAAGGCGCCCTAAGGCTAATAGTGACCTGGATAGTTGTGTAAACCACTTTTTTCCCCCTTAGTGTCATGAACATCTCATGTCTTTAAATAGTCTTCGATAACATGCTTTTTAGTGAACGAACAGGATTACCTCATTTGGATGTACCATGATATAATTAATCTCCTATGTTAGACACTCTGTTATTCCCAGCAATTCACTATTTTTAAAATGTGCTGATGGACGTCACTGTACATAAATCTCCATGTACATCTCTGATTATTTCCCTGGGCTAAATTTCTAGAAAATGAGTGGTCGGGTTAAATAATATGCATTTTTTAAGGCTCTTGGTTATTAAATTATTTTTTAGATAACAGGGCTGAGCTCAGAAAGGTTGAGTGTCTGGCCTCCAGGCATGTAGCTAGGAAGTAGGAGAGTGGGCTTTGAAAGCAGGCATGTTGGTTTCCAGACCCATCTTCCCTCCATCTCGCCACACTAAGGACAGCTCAGTTGGCACACGGCCCACAGGCGGGGGCCAAGTGGCCTCAGTTTGTGTGGCTTTGATGAGGATGATGGCTGAGGAGAGGAAACTAGCCAGCTTTCTTTAATCAGCTCCTTGCTGGGATCTGTGCTCAGCACAGAGTGTGAATATTCCAGTTGGACACTCAGAGCAACCCTAAGAGGCAATAATAGATTTAGCTCTATTTAGACATGGGGACACCGAAGATCAGAGAAGTTAAGCAGTCTACCTGAGGGCACACTGCTAGAAGGTAGTAAAGCCAGGATTGAGCCCTAAGACCTGCATTTGTTAAAAAGTTTTCCAAGTATCTCTTTTTTAAGTTCCAGTATACTTAATATACAGTGTTACATTAGTTTTAGGTGTACAATATAGTGATTCAGCATTTCTATACATCACCCAGTTCTCATTACAGTAAGTGTACTCTTCATCCCCATCACCTATTTCCCCCACTTCCCCTCTGGTGAAGTTTGTTCTCTATCATAGAGTTAAGAATCTTTTTTTCTTAATCTCTTTTTTTCTCTCTTCATTTCTCTCTGTTTCTTAAATTCCACATATGAGTAAAATCATATGGTATTTGTCTTTCTCTGATGGACTTGTTTCACATAGCATTATATTCTCTAGCTCCATCAGTGTTGTGGCAAATGGCAAGATTTCGTTCCTTTCTATGACTGAATAATATTCCACTGTGTGTGTGTGTGTGTGTGTGTGTGTGTGTGTGTGTATCTTCTTTATCCATTAATCTATTGATGGACACTAGGGCTGCATCTGTACTTTGGCCATTGTAAACAATTCTGCAGTAAACATAGGGGTGCATGTATCTTTTCAAATAAATGTTTTCATTTTCTTTGGGTAAATACCCAGGTGCTAACCCTTGCATGCTAAGCCTTACTATGTGACAGGGCCCTTCTGAGATAAGAACCATGTACCCTAGTTCCTTGAATGTCAGATAACCAGCCCATGCTCCATTGAGCTGCAAGCTTCCATGCTCTAGCTTTAATAATCATTATCACTACTGTTATTACTATATTATATTTAGCTTATTAAAATGTTTATGCTATTATGGTAATATGCTATATATGCTGATATATGTATAATATTAGGTTATACTAACATTATATATATTATATGTATTGTATTTTTTTTAAGGTTTTATTTATTTATTCATAAGAGACATAGAGAGAGAGGCAGAGACATAGGGAGAGGGAGAAGCAGGCTCCATACAAGGAGCCCTATGTGGGACTCGATCCCGGGACTTTGGGATCATGCCCTTAGCCAAAGGCAGACACTCAACCACTGAGCCACCCAGGCATCCCTATTATATGTATTATATTGCTATTACTACATGCTCTATTACTACTCTTACTACATTACTACTATGAATCATATATTATTCCTATTACCACAAGCCATTTCTTATTTGGGAGCCTGGGCTGAAGGGACAGAGCATGTTGTTCTTATGGCAGATGGCAGGGGCCCGATAGGATGAGCAGAACCTAACATGCCTCTTAAATTATGGCCTCATATTATTGCTGTAATTACTACTCTGATAATGCTAATCATTAATATTACTACTAGATTAAACATAGGTGCTGGTATTTCCAAGCCAACCTGTGGGCTAAGTGTTTTGCTGCCTTTCCTCATGGTACCCTCCCTCCAAAAGTGGTTTCTTTTGTTGTGTGCCTTTTGTGGTTGGGAAAACTGAGGATAGGAAGTTTTGTGACTTTTCCAAAGTCTCATAGTACAGCATCGATCTTTTAAAGATATTTATTTATTTATTTATTTATTTATTTATTTATTTATTTAAGAGAGAGAGAGAGAGAGTGAGCAAGAGTGCATGAGTGGGGGGTGCAGAGGGAAAGGGAGAAGCAGGTTCTTCACTGAGCGGGGAGCCGGATGAGGGGCTGGATCCCAGGACCCTGGGATCATGATCTGAGCCCAAGGTGGATGCTTAAATAACTGAGCCACCTGGGCACCCCTCCCCTTTTTTTATTTTTCGAGATTTTTAAAAAATGTATTTATTGGGCAGCCCGGGTGGCTCAGTGGTTCAGTGCCTCCTTCAGTCCGGGGTGTGATCCTGGAGACCCAGGATCGTGTCCCAAGTCAGGCTCCCTGCATGGAGCCTGCTTCTCCCTCTCCCTCTGCCTGTGTCTCTGCCTCTCTCTGTCTCTCTGTCTCTCATGAATAAATAAAATAAAAATCTTTAAAAAAAGAAATATATTTATTTGAGAGAGAAAGAGCACTGATCTTTTAAAAACAGACATATTGAGGTGCCAATTACATACAACAATCTGGAAATATTTGAAGTGTACCACGTGAGGCTTTGAGATTTTTATCTAGCCAGGAAAGCTTCGTGACAGTCAATTTGGGGAGCATGTCCTGAGTATGATGCCCCTGTTCTGATGACGCTGCATGTTGAAAGTCCCATGAGGAGTCCCCAGCTGTCTGCAGGTGTCACCTCCTCTGGTTCCCCTTGCCCCCCCGCCCCCCCCCCCCGCCCCCCTGTCCCATGGATCTCAGGAGGAAGGTTTGGGCATCACTTGCTGCTTTTCAAGGGTTGTATCCTGCTGCCACTTTTCCTCCGGCTCCCATTTGCCATGGTGCTTTCTGTGGCCAAGGCTAAGGAGAGACAGGGGAAGCCTATTTCTAGGGAAGGAGCCTCTTGCAGGAGGGGCTCTTTGGGGGCAGAATTCCAGGAAATAGAGACCCACAGAGCAGCCCCTCTCAGCCCTGCCCCCCCCCCCAGGTCCCCTGGGGCTACTTGCAGAAAATACAAAACCTCAAGCTAGTTGAGTGCCTCTCTGAGGGAGGCCTTCCACCTCCTGCTTCTTAGCTCTTGAATCTTATTTGCTCTGCAGGAGCTACTCCTGCTTCCAGGGCAAACCAGAGGCATTTCAGGACGCCCTGGGGAGCACATTTTGCCTCTGGGGAACTCCCTGGGTCCTGTTAATTGTGACATTATTTACATCATACCCAGTTAATATTCAGATTGATAGTGTGGGCCACTGACTTTAAGCTGTGGGTGTGTTTCATTGCTAAAAATGTCTTAGGGCAGAAAGCCGTGGCTCTTGGCTTAGGCTTGGCTCCCTGAGAAACCAGGGTCTTGGTGGCCAAGGCCAGTAGAGAGCAGCCTATGGAACACCCTAGAGGAGAGGAAGACTGGCCACATACGCCTAGGGTGTGCCTCCCCATGTTTTGAAAAGATTTTATGTATTTATTCATGAGAGATGCAGAGAGAGGCGGAGACACAGGCAGAGGGAGAAGCAGGCTCCATGCAGGGAGCCCGATGTGGGACTCGATCCTGGGACTCTGGGATCCTGACCTGAATCAAAGGCAGATGGTCAGCTGCTGAGCCACCCAGGTGTCCTATGTGCCTCCCCATTTCTTCTTGAAATACCTTGTGTGGGGGGAGAGCTGTGATAGGCCAGCCCTCTGTCCTCTGTCCTTGTGGACATGGCATGTTTGTACTTGTCACCATCGACGGTGACAGACCAACAGTGACCACGTGTGTCTCCCACTGAAGGTAAGAGAGCTCTGCCTTTTTCTTTGCCTTGTGCTAGCACAGCGGTTCCTGAGCTTGTCTGCACATTGAAATTGCCTGGGATGCGTCGCAAAATACTGATGCGTGGTGCCACCCAGGGATTCTGATGTAACGGGTGAGGGGGGCAGCCTAGGCTTTAGAATATTTGAAGTTCCTCAGGGGGTTTGGGCCTAGGGTCTAGCACAGCACTGTCCAAATGAAATATAAGGAGAGCCACATATGTACTTTTAAGTTTCCTGGTAGACATATTTTTTTAAAAAAAGTAAAAAGAAACAGGTGAAATGAATTCTAGTAATGTATTTTGTTTAACCCCATACATCCAAAGCAGTATCATTTCAGCATGTTTCTGATTTTAAAAATTTATGAGATGATTTAGAAATTTCTGAGTTGGTACTTTCAAAATCCGATGTGTTTTTACAATTACGGGCATCTCAACTTAGACCAGCCAGCTTTCCAGCTCCCTACCGAATTGAGACAGTGCAGGGAGGGCACACAGTAGGTGCTCAAGGAAAGTGTGTTTGAATTCATCAACAAATGATGGGGGTGGTCGTGGCCATTTCTGTAGCCATGAACCTAGGCGAGTGCACCAAAGCTGTGGAAGAGGGTGCTTCATTGGCAGAGCTCCCCACAGAGAATGGTGTTGCTTGTCTCTTACAAGTCAGCCTCAGACATCACCCCTACGCATGAGGTCGTCATTTGTCATCCTTTGCCTCAACACTGCACTCAGCTCCCTGATGTAGGTGGATGCACCCCTGACACCGCAAAAATTCGACATCCCAGGCTCGTTCTGCCTTTGTCATTGTCTCTGCCACCTGTGCTGCTCTTCTCTGAGTGTCTGGCGTGATGCTCTTTACGGCCACAGTTATGTCCTGATTCATCTCGGTATTACTAGCAGCCAGCACACTTTTTTCTTTTCTTTTTTTTTTTTTTTTTAGATTTTTTTTTCTTTTTTTTTTGGATTTTATTTATTTGAGAGAGAGACAGCACAAGCAGGAGGGAGGGGCAGACAGAGAAGAAGACTCCCTGCTGAGCAGGGAGCCCCAATATAGGGCTCCATCCCAGGACCCAGAGGTCATAACCTGAGTCCAAGGCAGACTCGTAACTACTGAGCCACCCAGGCACCCTGCACACACTTTGGATTCAGTAGAGGTTTGTGGAATGCAGTGATAAACTAACAATAGCAGAGATTTGAGCTGCTGTGGAGATCAGAGCCAGGGCAGATCTTGCCTAGAAGGCCGAGCTGACCTAGTCGCTACTTCATAGTCTGGTTATCCCACATTTCAATCATGCGTCTCAGTCAGCTATGGCCACATAATGCTGAGTAACAAACTCCTCCAATCTCATGTGTTTCCCACAAGCATTTATTTCTTGTCCCCAGACCTGTGGGTTGGCTGGGGTTTGGCTTGTTCTGGCTGGGCTTGGCTGAGTTTGGCCCAGGTTGTGGGTTAGGCCCTGGGCTGAGGTAGCAGAGCAGATGGCAGATGGCAGGAGTGTGAAAGGAGCAGCAAAAACACGTGGCTCTTCAAGCCTCGATTTGGAACCGTCACTGTCAGTTTCCCTACATTTTATTGCCCAAAACAAGTCACCCAGCCGAACCCAGAGTCCATGGGGGCCGGGAGGGGGTGGGAAGCAAAGATTAACGATATGATGCTTCCCTGGCTCCTGGTGCTTGTGCTC
Source organism: Canis aureus (assembly GCF_053574225.1). Classification (NCBI taxonomy): domain Eukaryota; kingdom Metazoa; phylum Chordata; class Mammalia; order Carnivora; family Canidae; genus Canis; species Canis aureus. The sequence goes on along the minus strand of NC_135612.1, from coordinate 52,167,876 downwards.
CTGCCTCGGAGACCTGCTACTGTTTTGCTTTAAGCCTATTTCTCAGTGTAAAAGGAGCAGAAGATTGGGGCTCCCTCCTTTTTTTTTAAAGACTTTATTTATTCAGAGAGACACACAGAGAGAGAGAGGCAGAGACATAGGCAGAGGGAGAAGCAGGCTCCATGCAGGGAGCCCGATGTGGGACTCGATCCCGGGACTCCAGGATCACCCCCTGAGCCAAAGGTAGACTCTCAACCGCTGAGCCACCCAGGTGCCCCGGATGGGAGCCTTTATCAGTCATAGCTTCTTTGCTGCCCTGAGGTCACCTCTGCCTTATTTGATGTTGGCTACCTTGCTCTCTACCCCTTTGACCCTGTGAATTAGTTCACATAAGAATTCACGCTAAATTCCCTTCTCACCCTCTGGGGAAGCAGTCAGGGATTGTCAACCCTGGAAATAGAGGTTATCTGAACTGAGCCGCGTGCAAACCCGGTGCACACCTGCTCTGGGATGAGCTACCGCCGTGGATTCTGCAGCCCCCTCATTGAGGAGGGCGTATTGCTGAGCAGAGCTCACAGTGGCCCCAGCACGTTTTTCTTTTTTTCAGAATCTCTGCCTGCGTGTATAGCTGTTGCTGAGGTTTAAGGAAGTCAACCCACTGATTTAGTGTCTGTCACCTTGATAACCTTCAGCCTGGCCGGGTCGGAGGGCAGGGAGAGGAGTTTGTGTCTGCGCAGATGCAGAAGAGACTGGGCAAGGCAGAGGGAACAAGAGAGCAAGGGGGAGTGGGGGCGGGCTGGACCACATGTCATTCTTCCATCCATCTGGTTTGGACCTTGCAAGTTCATTGCCGTTCCAAGGACCTTGCCAAAGCCCACAGTTGAGCTCAGACCAGGGGCCCCGGATCATTTCCAGAGGAACCTGCTTGTAAGGATTCTGTTTGGAGTAAAGATGCTACTTCTAATGAAGCAGAACGGAACTCCTGGCTGATTTTCCCTCCCTCCTGCGGCTACAGGCCTCTGAGGGCTCTGAGGAGCACAAGCCTGGCTGTGAACAGAACATTTTGACCCTGAAATAGCCCAGTGCTGCTGCTTTTTCCAGGTTTCTCCGGGCTTGATTTGGCTACTTTTAGGATCCCTGCCTCCCAGCATGGTGCAGGAGAGCAAAGAGGCAGCAGGACACCCTTCTATTTGGTTGGGGGTCTCTGGGGAATCCGGAGCTTTGAACCCAGTTTGAACCTCCTAGGGTTCAAGTTCCTGTTCTCTTGGCACAGTACGATTTCCTGTTTCGAAGAAAAAACCCAGGGTTTTAAGAGCTTAAAAAAAAGGCACTTGGACACGAAATGGCTCTTACAAAACAGCATGTTGATGAGTTAAGTATAAATGAATCAGAGACATATGGATTAAATTTCCCTTGCAATCCACTGGGGCTTCACAATTAGGGGAAGAGTGTTTGTCAAAATGTGTGTCTGTCTCCGCCAGGGTCTGGGACAGAATCAGAGGCTGAGCAGCCTTGCCCACCTCCCCATCCCCACATCCCCTCTCCCCCAGTGATTGGGCTGGGAGCCAAGGGAGTCACCAGCAAGACTTATGTTTGTCCTTTTTACTCCTCAAGCCTGCAGTTATTTTGCTCCTAATTGAATTGTTCCACACACATCTCCCCTGTGCCCTCAAATGAGGGAAGGGGCTAATGTCTAACTCCTGCAAAGGCCTAGAGCCCATGGGGGAAGGAGAAATTGACACGAGCCACAATGACCTGTGGGATGTTGCTGCCCATGTTGGCCTCAGCTATCCTAACCCTTCTTGGTGACATAAGTACTTGTTGGTGTTCAGATGTGGCTCTTAGGTAAATATCACCCCCCATAGCCAGGAGAAGGGGGCACGCAGGGTAGGGTGTGGGGTCAGCAGCTTCTGTCTTGGATCATCTGGACAATGCTTGCTGTCAGAAGAGGGTGGGGGCTGCACTGTGTTCTGGTCTTATGATAGGAATAAGGGTACCGGAGGGATGATCAGCTCGTTTTTCACTCGTAATCATCCAGATGTCCCAAAGTGTATTGGCCATTTGATTTTATAACTTCCTTCTTCCTTCTCAGTTTTTGACCAAGGGGCAGAGAAGCAGCATCTATTTGGAGAGATTCTGAGCAGCTTCTATCAGTGTGCTGTTGTCGTTTTTGTCTTAGAACCCTTGAGGCAAAAGAAAGCTTAATGGAAACCCCCTGTGTGACACAGATAAAGAGCTTCACCAGATAAACCACAGGGGGACTCGCTCTCCCAGTCATCCCCCCTGCTCAGTGAGACCCCTTTGTCTCCTTGGAACACGATTTGAAAGCACAAACAGTGTTCTAGGATCGAAATCACTAAGTTCTTTGGCCCTTAGTGCCAGCAGCAAAGTTAATAAATGTCTCAGGGACATTATGTAGAGTGAAAGAAGCCAGACATGAGAGAGCTATGTGATGCCATTTATATGGAGTTCAGAAATAAGCAAAGCCAATCAATGCTGATGGAAGAAGTCAAGTAGTGGTCACTTCTGGTAGTGATTGGGAGGAGGCATGAAAGGCTGGAAATGTTCTGTATTTTGATGTGGTCTATGGTTATGCGGGTGTGTACCTAGGTACAAACTGCCTTAAGCTTTATGCCTAAGATCAGTGCACTGGATTCTCTTAATTATATGCATATGATTTGTTAATTAAAAAATAGGAAAATCATCATCCTCCATCCCTGAAGTCAGTGGCCGGGGGGGGGGCGGGGGGAGGATGCTTCTCTCCAGTGGACCTCTTAGTGCAGTGATTGAGAACCTGGGCTTGGAGATTATTGGTACAGGGATGAAGGCAGAGCCTGGTTGGAGTAAGGCACTGGGAACAATCGGCCTCGGACCGTACCAGCAGGATCCGTTGCTCCAGGTAGGGTGTTAGTGACAAAGAGGGTCACAGTAGGGTTGAGAGCATGCGAGTGGGCTCTGAGTAGCCTGGGCCTTATCACAAAGGCAAAACTCAGAGTGAGGCTGTGGATGGGGCTTGGTGGGCCCAGGAGGGATTGCAATATGGTGGGATGAGTGCACATGTGAGCCAGCCCCTCCTTGGGCACTTCTTGCCCCCCTCTACAGAGGAAGGCCCTAGCATCTTGATATGCAGAGGAATGTGGGGGTGCTGAGGAAAGAGCACTGTGACACAGCCTGATCAGATTCAGAGGGGCTGGCAAGTTGGAGGTGTGTAAGAGGATGGAGGGCTCACCACCAGCCTGCCAGCCTCCCAGAAAGGGGCTGCACTTGTCTCCAGGCAGTGAGAAGGTTGCTCAAAGAGATGGATTAGCCTTGTCGGGCTTGCGTGCCTGGACTGTGGTCGGGAAACACAGTTGGTCAGTGGAATCGAGGAACGTGGCCTAGACGAAGCATTGCAGCAGTTTGCTTAGGGTCAAGGCCCCGACGCGAGGTGGGGCAGGATGGGGGTGCATCGGGCTGCCCCTGGTTGTCCAGCAGGTGTGGGACATCTCCTGATTCATCCCACCATACCCCACCCTTCTCTCTTCTCTGGGGCCTCTGCACCCGTCATTGGATCCAGGCCCTGAGGCTTTCTGTCTCATTTCTAGGGTCCATATGTGGAGGCCTGAACCTCTGCCAGGCCAGGCACACTTGTGCAGGAGGGAGATTTCAGTTCTCTTTTGGAAAACAGTTTTCTTTCCAACCCAAGCAGCTGCCCTCTGCCAATCAGTGCTAGAAGTGAACTATGTACAGCTCTGCTTTAAAACTCCCCTCTCGGCTAATTTATCCCAGCCTCTTTTAGTTTAGTGCTAAGGCTAGGGAAACCAAAGCTGGGGTGACTCCCAGAGGCTAATGCTGCCACGTACTGACACTCTAATTCTTGAAAGATAAGTAATTTTTGGGAACGTGACTGTTTGGGTAGACTGTGTCCGCTGTATCTCTGTGTATCCACTTTCTTTCCTTTCCAATGGAGATTCCAAAGGACTGCCATACTGAGGCCACCAGTGCCATGCTTGTGTCCCCAGCTTATCACTCTCCATCTCTGATGAGAACCAGGCCAGGGACTGGCCTCTATCTTTTTAGCTCTGGCTCCCAACTCCTTCCTTCACCAGTCTGAGGCCATTGGACCCCAAGGTTGGAAAATCCAGGTCATCGTGGGGTTTAGCCAAACCTATGGGGACTTTCTGTAAATGATGTTTGGTCTTCGGGCCCATGGTAGTTTTTGGAGTAACTTTTCCCTGTAAATTGCTTTTGGGTCTAATAAGCTCTCAGAAATCAGCATGAAGAAGATAAACAAAAGGCAGGAACATGCAATTCCCAGAATAAAAAAGGGGGGGGGGAGGGAAACCGAAAGTAAAACGGCTAATAAACATATGGAAATTTGTTCAGCTTAAATAGGGATCAAAGAAACGCTAATTAAATCAGTTACAAGATTCTATTTTCCCCTATTAAATTGGCAAAAATGATAATAATACACAATGGTTTAAATGTGGAGAAATGGGGTCTCTCATTTCCTGCTCTGGGGGTATGAATTGTTACAACTTTTCTGGAGGGTTGACAGTATTTTTAAAAACATTAGAAACGGATATTCTCTTTGACTCAGCAACTCCATGTCTTGGCATTTCTATTACCTTAAGGAAATAATCAGAGATGTTCACGAAAGTTCACGTACAAGGTTGGGTACTGAAGCACTGTTTGTAATGGTGGAAAATTGGAAGTGACTGAAATGTTCAACAGTATGGAATCTGTTATATAAATCATGCTTCATTCAAATAATGAAACACCATGAAACTATTAAAATATGTTGTAGAACAATATTTAATGGCATGAAAATATTTATGATATTTGCTACATAAAATAAGTCAGATTGTATAAGTTAGTATATTCATCATGGTCCCAATTTCATATTAACAACCAAAAAATTCATGTAGATGTGTAGAAAAAAAAAAAGTTGGAAAGGCACATGCCAGCAATCTAATTGTGATTATTTCTCGGTATGGATATTATGGGCGAGTGTTATTTTCTATCTTGTGCTTTCCTTTTGTCCTTTCTTAATAAGAGGTGTAACGTATCCTTAATTATTTGAAATTTAGGTGGTTTCCAATTTTCTATTATTGATTGTGCGTTGATGAATGTCCTCTCCTTAAATTTTTGCATGGATGTTTGTCGATGCATAGAAGTAGTGTTTTGAGGTCAAATGTCATGTTATCTACGTGTGTGTCACTTCTGTCATTAAAAACAAAATTCAGGCTTTTGAGGGTCTGTATTAGAATTCTTACCACCTACTCAAGCCTGTAGCAGCTGGCTGCCTCCCGTGTCCACTGTCCAGTGAGCTGTGAACAGAGAGCTTGTGACTTCTAGTGCCCTGGGGACAGGATTCATTGTCCATGTGGGCTCAGCCACCTTTTCCCCCAAGTTTTCACTGTGACCTAAGCTTCTGGACACAGAAGCTGGTATCCATCTCTCTTAGCATCTTGGCTGCTGGCCAGGGGGAGTCCAGGAAGGGAGAGAGGCCCTCACCCTTCTTGCATGCTTTGTATGGAGCACTTGCTCTGTGCCAGGTGCGGTCTGAGCTGTTACCACGCCCTGGAGTGTCTTCATGGACTCTTTCTCACTGTACTTTTAGTCCCAGGCCTCTTCGCTTTGCCTTCAAACCGCGATGGGACCTGTGCTCCTGTACCCTCGTCTCTGCCCAGCAGCCCAAGGGTTCTGTCTCCATGCCTCCACACCCACTGACATTTCCCCTTTCATGCAGCAGAAAACCTAGGGCCCCCCACATCTGACCCAAATCTCCATCCCTTACTCCATCGCTTGTGCCCCAGACACCCTGGCTTCCCTGCTGTTCCTCAGGCTTGCTGAGAACATCTTCCCTAAGGATCTGCTCCCTATTATCCTGTCTGTCTGGAATGTTGCTTGCCCAGACCACCGTGCCCTCTTGCTCAGGTCTCTGCTCTGACCTCACAGGATTGCCGAGGTCTTTTCTGACCACCTGTCTCCTGACACATGCTTTGTCATCGCAGTCCCTTCTCCTGACTTGCCATGTAAGATACTTATTTCCTCTTCCCTGGTTAGCGTGGAAGCTTCCTGAGCGCAGGAACTGGTCTGCATTGCTATAGTTCTCCCCTCAGGACCTACAGTGGAGCACATGCTCTCACAACAGCCCCGAAGCCCCATGCTAAGATGACAAAGCTGTAAGGTTCAGAGACGTTAATGAACCTACCAGTTCAAGTTCAAAGTCATGACAGTAGCATGTTGCAGATCCAAGCTTTGTTCACTGCCGACTCTGTTCTCTGCCTCTTCTCAGACGTACCAGCCCTGGCCTGGGGGCTGCTCTCTTGGCTGCCTTTCCCCAAACAGTGGAGACTGCTGGTTGGGTTTCTGTAGTGCCAGGGGTCCCGGGAGCCCCGAGGGGTCACGCCCCCAGATTCTTCACTATGTTCAGTCCTTTTCTTTCACAGCCCGACCCATCCTCTGTCAGTTGTGCCACATGGTTGTTGGTACCAGTGTTTCTGAGCATGTGTGTCTGGGAGGGAGATCCTCCTGCTTTTTTGCCAGTGGGATAGAGTTCCTTGACCTGGTGGGCTGATCCAGCCCGGCTCCGGTTCCAGGGTGCCTTGGAACACAGGCTGGCAGTGGAGCCCCATCCTGGCTCCCTGTGCAGGAGGAGCGTGTTTGCAGGGTTCTGCTCCATTTTTCCAGTTGTGGTCTCATCCCCATCATTAATTACAATCTGCAAAGTGCCCCTACCGTGTTCGGAATGCCAGGAGGTGGGAAGTCGTTCCCCACCCCCACCCCCCACCCAAGGCCTTGTGGTCTGACGTAGCCAGACAGATGACTCAAGCATAAACCACCTTTCCCGAAGAGGGTGCTTTACCTCCTCCAGGCGTCAGGTTTCTCAAGGTTTTATTTGTACATGGTTTTCCATTTTTAAACTCCCCCTGGAAGAAGTGGAGACAGCTCCAGGGTGAGGGCAAGGGTTGGGAGGCAGGGCTGGGAGGGCAGAATGGAAAATGTTGTCTGTGTAAGGGTTTTTGAGAAGCAGTAACACCCTGGGAGGCTCTTCTAAGGCATGCAGTTCGTGACTCAGGACATAGCATCGGGGTAGGGCCAACAGCAAGCTGGGAAGCATCAGGAAAGGGGGGCAAAACCCCCAAGAATGGAGGAGCCAGAAGCCCATGTGTAGTAGCAAACATGTTTACACCCATCCGGTAACTTATTGCTTCATTAATTCAACCAGCCCTTAAAATGAATTCAGGCTTAGCCGGAACGATGCTAGCTCTTGGGAACTGGTCTTTGTCTGCCCTCCAGAAGCTCAAAGTCTACTTGAATAAGCACAATTACATCCTCGAGAGTATTTAAAAACCTGCGATCCCCTGACTTACTAGATGATCTCTGGCCCCTTCGTGATCCCTGCTTATAGTGCTCTTCCTGCATTTTGCTCTCATCACAATTTTCAAGGCTTTTGCGTGTAGTGGGCATGCTTATTTATTAAATATTCAGCTCCTCTTCTGGAAGCATCATAAGGAGAAGGATCTCCTTATTTTATTCATGCAGCCCCAGCCCGAGGGTAGTTTTTGGCACATGGTAAGCATTCGATAAATATTGAGTCAACGAAGCCATGAATGAATCAATGAAACCATGAGTGGATCAGTGAATGAAGCTTCATATGGTATATTAGAGGAACAAAGGAGGGTACAGTGAGAAGGCAGGAAAGGATCTGATGGAGGAAATCCCACGTAATCTCTCTATGCTCCCTATCTAATAACAACAATAGCACCATCGACAACAAAACCAGTTTCTACCACACACTAAACTCTGAGTCTGTGCCAGGCTCTGAGCTGAATGCTTCACGTATATCATGTTGTTTGAAATAAGTATGACTACTCTTTTGTAGGTGGAAACTAAGGCTTTTAGGAAGCTAAGTAATTTGTCCTGAATAAGCTGCATTATGGTCAACAGCACAACTGGGATTCTCATATGACCCCCTTCACTGGTGCTCAGGGTCCCTCTCTATTCTTGCCTATAAAGGATGTTCACTTTCCTACAAATAATTCTTACAAGACTGAAGCAGGAGAGAGTCCAGTTGGATAAAGGGAACTTTCGGGTGCCTGGATACTTTCCGAGAGAGGGGGACTTTCCCCCTTGGGGACTTTGAAGAAGGGGATTCAGAATGGTTAGTGCCAGGTGGTTCTGGGGTCCACTTTGGGGACAGAGAGATTCTCCTGGGGGTTCCTTTAAGGACTCTCTCAGGATCATTAAACTGCTAATGGGAGATGACAGTACTTGACATTTGGTAATTAAAACATCCACTGACTGAATAATAACTTTTTATTGACAATCATACTGGCGAAGGCAAAATTAATTTGATTTTAGACATTCTAGCCGTGGCCTCAGCTGGAGAGGGGCCAACATCACGTGATCCTCTGGATGGCGGTGAGATACTCTCAGGTGACCTCAGTGCAGGCCCAGCCTGAAGGAGCCAGTGTGGTCCGACTCACGATAGAGAGACTCTGCTGATTGGGCACCTGGAGGGTGGGGTGGGGAGTGCAGCCTGCTGGGGTGTTCAGCTGCAGGTGGCTGTACAATTGCTTGTGGATTATGGATGCTCGTTCTGGAAGGAGTTTGGGGAAATACTGCTGAAAGCAGAGATGGGAGGTACCTTATAATCCTTGAATAGCCAGAACAACCCTCTGGAAGGTGAGAAGAAGCTTCCAGATCCAAGAAGACTGGTGTGGTTGAGTACGGGGTGAGGGGGAGAGGTTGTTAGGAAATGTAGGAGGTGCCTGACATCATACATCCGCTCATTTCATTCCAGTAATCCTCATAGGTAATTATTTTATTCCTGTTTTTACAGATGGGGAAACAGAGATTCTAAGAACTCAGTAGCTTGCATAAGGCCATTCTACTATTTAAAGACTAGGGTCAATTTGTTAGTAGGGCTGGCCAGATGTAATCCTGGGAAACCTTTATGTCAAGATGGATTTCTCTAGTGTGAAGACAGAATGCCAGTGCCCCAGGATAAGAGAGATTTGCTTTGTCACAGCCACAGAAAAGACTAGGTCACACATGGCCATTGACATTACCGTTCACTCACAGGAGGATGCTGAATGAGGGGGATCCAGACAAAAGGATGTTTGCTGCCATGTTGTATGACTAGAGCCTGTGCCAGAATTCCGTTTCCACCTCTCTCAGAGCTTGGGTCACTCAGGAGACAAGATCCAGCCTGAAATCAGAGTTGAGACCCACCATTGGTCTACACTCTCTAACACAATGACCACCAGCCACATGTGACTATTTGAATTAATTAAAATTAAGTAACATTTAAAAGCCTGCATCTCAGTACCAATAGTCACATTTCAAGGGCTCAGTAATCACCTGTGGCTACCATATTGGGCAGAGCCAAATGGTTTCCTTCTTATGGATCTTCTAATGGATAATTGCAGGCCAGAAGCTACTTGGCTCTTTCTGGCAGCAAGGCGAGAGTGGATCCTGGTCTCACTTTTAAGCTGCGAGATTGAGTAAAATGCTCGCTTTCTCAGAGCCTCTGTAAAAGGGAGTGCGGGGCAGTTGTGAGTACAAAGCCATGGCGGGTAGAAAGCATGCTCCGTGGTACTGAGCATACAGTTAGTGCTCATCAGAGTCTCGCACGGTCTTCATATCCACCAGAGACAAAGACAAACCCTATGGTCTGGCATGTTTGATGGATTTCCATTTGGTGAATTTACCTGAGGCCACAAGTCTTTCTGCTGCTAGTTGCTTCTGGAATAAATATCACCAGAAAAAGGGAAAAAAAAAATAAAGGAAGAAAAAAACCTCACTGGAGGCACCTATTTTTTTCCTGAATCTTCTCATGCAGAAGCCACCCTCTTGCCATGGCTCTGAACCTACTTCCTCTTCTGGGGGTGGGCTCCAGTCTGCTGGACTTTCCCCTGGGTCATGCATATTTCTGTTTTTTCTCTTGCCTTCTTCTCCACCTGTCCTTCATGCTACTGTGACAAATTGAAATATTTACTTCCTGGAGCTTGTTAATAAGTGCCCATCATTTTGCACTTGGACAAGCCAAGGGTGTCTTTTGTCCTCCTGCTTTGCTTGTGCTGCCCTGTCCTACCCAAGAAAGAGGCAGCAGAAGGTAAAGCAATGAGTGGTTCTCAAACTTGGGTGTGCATCCGAACCACCCGGAGGGCTTGTGGCGACGCTAGTACACCCGGGTCCCCAACCCTGAGTTTCAGATTCAGTAGGTCTGGGATGGGGCCTGAGAATTTGCATTTCTTTCTTTTAATTGAAGTATAGTTGACACACACGATGTTAGCTTAGTTTCGGTCGTACGGCGCAGTGATTCGACAAGTCTGTAGGTTCTGCTGTGCTCCCCGCAAATCTAGCTACCACCCGTCACCGTCACCACGCAGTGCTATTACAATACCGCGAACTATATTTCCTTTGCCGTGCCTTTCATCTCTGCAACTTATTCTTCTTATACCTGGAAGCCTGACACTCCCACTTATTTGCTCATTTTGTCCCTACCCTTCCCCACCCCCAAGAACTTGCATTTCTAGCAAGTTGCCAGGTGATTTGGATGCTGCTGGTCTGGAGGCCGCAGTCATGGCATCCCTCTATTAGGCCATGCTTGCCTGTCAGAAGCATCCATATCAGCATTACCTGGAGAGAGTGTTAAAACACAGATTACTGGGCCCCATGCCCAGAGTTTCTCATTCAATTAAGGAGAGGGAGATAGAGCCTGATAAGTTTGCATTTTTAAGTTCCCAGAAGAGGCCAATGCTCCTGATCTGGAAGCCACACTTGGGAGGGCCGCTGGTGTCTTTATATCAATGTTTAGCTCTGGGATCTGTCAGACATGAGGTCAAAACCTGTCTCTCCCATTCTGTGACTTTAAGCTCTTTGAGCCTCAGTTTTCTCATCTGTCAAATGGAAACGAGGGCTGAGGTTGTTGTGAGGATTAGATAAGCTAATAGTAGGTGCTAGAGAAATGCTTGATTTCTTTTCCCCTAAATGTGAGCTGTCCTGACTGTAGTGAGGCTGCCAGAAAGCAGAACATTCCAAGCTCTGGGTTTGCCCATCTGTGGCTTTCTGCTGTCCCCCGGCCAGTGCTGCCAGCCCTCCCCTCTCTGCCCTCCCAGCCTGGCAGTCCTGTCAGTCCTCTCCCCATCCGCAGCTAGGCTGCCAAGTCCCTCAGCTTTCAAACGCCCGCCCACCCCACCTCTAGCCTCTTGCTACCACTTCCCCAAATTTCCCAAATTGTGTGTCCCATCAAATTGTGTGTTAACTGTGTTACAATAAAATAAACTGTGTTTATTTCCAGATGACCTGGAGCTTTTGGCCGCCTTGCCTAAATGTAACTAAAAACAGTTAAAAAAAAAAAAAAAAAAAAAAAAAAAAGACACACAACAATAGAAAGTGGCAGGCAGCCTCACTTGATGCACCACTTGGGAGAGTGGAACCCCCCCCCCCGCCCCCCGCCCATAAATTGCTAGCTGCCTGGCAGTGTCCTGCCAACAGGAGTGGATCCAGAGAAAACCAAAACCAGTCCCTCGCTAAGCCTATCCGGGGCCTGTCACCTTCCTTCCTCTGGGGACGCCGAGAGCCTCCAGAGGGGAGTGTGAAGTGGAAAGTTGGTGTTGTCCTGGGATCCGTGAGAACCAAACTGAACATTCTGGTTCTTCAAGGACTGAGCTTACTCTACCTGGGCAGGAACTCTTCGGATCTGAGGCCCTGAAGCAGGGCCGGGGATCGGAGTGTGGGGCCCTGCAGAAGAACAGATACTATATGTAGGAAAGCAAGAGCTATATGCGTGCTCATTCTTGCTTCTAGCACAATCCTGGTGCTTTTGGCATAGCAGATCAGTCTGTCTTCTCCAGCAGTCTCTCATCAGGAGCACCAGCGCTTTCCACTCGGTGACACAGAGTGTGTCATTTGTCTCACCCAGCTTTGGTTTTCCCAGCTATAAAATGGGAATAAGGACATGTTAAGTCACAGATTTGAGGTTCAGTGTAGGTGACATATGTTCATAAAACCAGACAGCACGGTGCCTAACAGACAGTGTCTGTTCCTGTTGCCTCCTCTTAGCTGCATTGGAAGCTCGGGTCTAGGTGTTCAGAGATGATGGTGCATTGACTTGCCCCCACCCGTGTACCTCACCGGCACCCTGACTGTGGCCAGCTTAGACAGACACACGGGAAGAGAGACCCATGCAGAAGGAACGGTCTGGAATCTTCTGAGCCGTGGGCCCCGTGGTTCCCTCATTACTGCTCACATCGTGTGCTCAGGCACAGGGGCAGGCTTTTTCTCTGCAGAACCAGTCAGGGGGAAAGCGGCACCCACCCTTCGCCCTCTTTGCTGGGATGTGGCGAGGTCCTGGGCCTCAGGTGCGGGGAGGCGTGTGTAATCCCCAGCTCATCGCGCCCTGGACTTCATCGGAGCCGCCTCCTGCATGACTGCCATCCATCTTCCGGAGGCAGTAGCGACTCAGTAAAGATGAGTTAGGATGGCAAGAATGCAGTAGGATTGAACCCTAATCAGATCATTACTGCAGCAAGAGAAAAAAAAAATCATGCCAGCCCGGGCTGATGTCTCTCTCTGTATCTTATTTATTCCCTAATAGCTTTTATTTATCTCTCTTTCTGCCGGAGGGCTAGGAATCTTCCTTCTCCTCCTCCTTTTCATCTGGGCCCCCTTTGCTCTCCTTGGTTTTTAGTCATAGCTTTTCCTCTTGGTTGCCAGTGGAAAGGGGTCCTTGGGCCCTTCACTGACTTGTACTTCAGGACAAGAAGAGACGTGCTGCTGTGGCTGGCCCAGCTTCTGGCTCCCAGGCAGCCCTGCAGACCTCAGGTGGGCACCGAGTGCACAGGTGGATGGGCTTGTGTTTCACAGGGCAGTTGCAAGGGCCGAGCACTGGTGGTCTGGGAGGACTGGGAAGGGGAGTGAATGCCGGGGTGGGAAGTTAGGGCAGAAAGAGCCAGGTGCGTGGGAAGAAAAGGACAAGGGCTGATTTCTGCCCACCTGACACTGAGCGGTGCTCAAGATAAGACATGCTCTAGTGGAAGGGAGAGTAGCTAAAGTTCTCCCTCTACATCCTTGTCTGGGTCATCTGTGTCCATCCTGTGTGTCCCCACCTGCTGGATGGCTAGCCTAGTGCCCACAGGTACTCAGGACTGCTGTCCATGGTGCCACACCCCTACTGGCCCTCGGGTTGGTGGGTGGTTGAGGCAGGAGGTGGAGGGCGTGTACAGCCCACAGCTGATCTGGTTGCAGGTACTCTGGGCAGGTGGAAGCTGCCCAAGGCTCTCAGACTTCAGGGTACTTGGTACTTGCAGGTTCTTCTAGTGCTGACCTTTCCTCCTCCTGCTCCTCAGACTTTTTGGAACAGGGCCATCCATGGAGGCCAGTGTTCTGTTGAATTCGCTGATGAGGTATTCATTTTTTTTTCCCAGTTGATGGTCCTGTGTCACAAGGCAGCACTAAGGATGATGATGTAAGGAGGGAGAGGGAGGCAGGATAAAGAAGCCTGTGCGATGGGGGTTGGCCACCACTGAAGCTGCTCTGGGTTCTACACTGGCAGGTGTGGCTCTGGCTGTGGCCTCTTGGACTTCCCTGAGATCCTTCTAGATCTAAGCAGGAATCCATGAACTCTGGCCTTCTGGGTCTGTGGCAGAGTAGGCACTTTGGTTTTCTGAGCTCTGTGGGTGCTGAGGTCCCTGGCCTTTTTACCAGGTCGGTTTCCTTAGTTGAGGTCAACAAATGCATTTGGACATGTACTGTGTAAACAGTGAAATACTGAAGGAGAGGATGAGAGGAGGCAGATGGAAAGCTGTAGCTGGCATCTGGTAGTTTGGAAGCAAAATTCTGCATGTTCTATGCCAACTTCCTCCATGTCATGGCCCCATCTGTCTGCTGGCCCTGTGACCACGGGCCTGGGCGTCTCTGGGTCCTTAGGATTGGCATCCTGCTCTTTCTCCATGTCGTCTTGCACTGGCATGACATGACAGGGAGCATGCTTCTTCACGGGAGGAGCCAGTGTGGGTCGGCGTGTACCCAGGCTCCCTACATACCTGGCTCCTGTTGACACCATCACATGGCCATTGGGATCCCAGCTCTTTGCGTGTCACTCCCAATTTTCTAAGTTGGTAAATTTGGTGAGCACCCTTCAATTGTTTTCCATCTGGATAAACTTGCTCAAAGCTCCCTGTGAGTCATAAAGATCAAAGCAGTACAAGGACTTGGAGTATTAATAACAGGTCTTTGAGGTTTTGTGCCATGAGCTTCCTGACAGTGTCTTACACTGTGATTCATCCTGGATTGAGGAGACAAGCTGGTTCCCAGAGGTGGTTGGGGTGATGGCTCTCTTCCTGCAAGGTTGTTCTCAAGACTCAGTCTTTTGCCATAGAGCTTGAGAGCAGGACCGAAGTTCTAAGATCTAAGGCGATGACTCTTGGTGCTCTACCTGTCCCTGTGTCACCGAATCCTTCCTTTACTTCCATTCCATTTGGGCTGTGCAACAAGGATATTCCTTGACTTGTCCCATGGCTTGGAATTTCTCTAAGATCTAGACTTCTCTACCTCTCTCCTTCTTTTCTTTCCACTGTCCCTTCTCTTTACATGCAACCTTGACATCCCATCTCTTGGCCCCCTGTGACCTCTATGTCCTCTTGGCTACATTTGCTTCCTCATCCAGACCTGCCCCATTGTTAGCCATTCAGGGCATCTCCCTAGACCCCTAGACTCCCCCACCCCTTGCTCCTCTTGCTCTGCCTGCTTATATAGCTTCTACTCTGTTGATCCCCATCATGCTATTTTCTTTCCCAGTCCTGAGATGCTGAGCAGAGCAGCCACAGACCCATGCGCAGTGGATCCACTGCAGATCTGGCATTCACACCCCACCAGGACCCTTACTGCTTTTTGTCAGGCCTTTGATTCAGCTCCCACTTGCCCAGGGAGCAGCAGTCCCAGGCCCTGTCCATCCCTTTTAAGCTCCATGGCTTTCCTCCATGGCTAATTCCCAGGGAAATATCCCCCCTGCTTTGGGAAACTTGAAGCTGCTCGACACTGTACTTGCCATATTCCTCCTTCTGAACCTCACTGCCCTTCCATATCCTCATCTACCCTCTCCTGTATCTCTTAAAGGAAAAGTCCAGGCAGGTGCTTTCCTTTGTTAAATGTCTGTTACCCAGTTTGTTCCCGGAGTAGGAATATACAAGTCTGTGTGTCCATCCTGAGACAGTCATGGCCTGAAGGTGTTGACTATCATAAAAACTACCAACAAAATGTCACAGCACAATGACAGTGGTAATGACAGCAATGAGAGCAGTTTTCACTCATGAGCCAAGCCCCGTGTCAAGGACTTCTTTGCATGCAGCACACTTGATCTTGACCCCAATCCTCTGACTTAGGGAGTTACAGGATTCTCATTTTATAGAGTTAAAAATTGGGGTTGAGCACTTCAGTAAGAGATAGAATTGGAATTTGAGCCCAGAATGTGCCTCCAGAATTTTCTACTCTTGCTCCCCTTTTTTGCTCTATTCTCCTTCCTCATGAGTGGGCTCACCCAGGGAGGGTACCAGGGAGCCTGCAGCCACCCCCCCATGCCCTCTTGGCTTTCTAAGTCCATGCCTTTCTGCTGAACAAGCACTGCTTCTATGACCCACCACAAATTTAGCTGCTGAGCACGTGTAGAATCACATCGAGCTTTTAACTTCAGGCAAAACCCATCCCCCTGGGAACTGTCCCAGTTTGAGGGTTAAAAAAAAAAAGGCAGTCATGTTAAAATAGAGATAAATACTATAGACAGGGAGACATGAAAATAGATCCAGGAGGGATGGTAGATAGTCTATCTAAATAGATACCAGAGATAAATACATGGAAGCCATAGATAATTATTGTAGGGAGTTATGCTCAATGGGAGTCTCTATGAATAAAGGCGTAGACCAGGCATAGTGGAATGATAGAGAGGAAAGGAAATGAAAGCGACCGTGGGAGTCTACAACTCTGAGGGACTGTGCCCACCGGTCCTGAGCCCTCATTCAGTGGCACTGGTCCAGGAGAAGGTCTGCAGTATGTAGGTGGACTGCAGACTTCTGGGGGCCAGGCGGGATGCTGGGCAGAGGCAGCGAGTAGGGTTAACTGGGGAGACTCACTGGGTTTGGGGAAGGTGAAGGCAGACTTTTGAGAGTTTTCAGCTGCTGCAGGGTTGTGGCAGGCCCACTGGAGCCTGGGAGAAGAGAGGCTAGCTGGAAAGAGGTGTCAGGCCCAGGCCTGCGGGCCCTGCTAAGGGAGGTGCGGGGCTCCAGTCCTTGTGGGCATTCAGAGAGGAGTGCCAAGTGCCCCTTACAGGAGGCAAGCCAGTTAAGCAGGCTTGTCTGCATAGGAATCAAGGGCATCTATATGGAGAGGCTGGAGCCCAAAGTCATGACCACACTGAGAAAAATCCATCCCAGGGTAACACTGTTCCTATTTTTGATGATTGTGGTTCTATTATTGCTGGATTTGGGATTGACTGAGGCTCTGCTCACAGGTAATCAGGGAAGATTATGGAAAGCTGGGGTGAACTTGGGACAGACAGCCACTTACATGTCCTTCTCCACACCCTGATCTTTGCCTTTTCCCACCTCTGTCCATCCAGAACTTAGCAGTTTGGTTAGACAAATGTTCTTGACTGTGCTGTTTGGCTATAGAATTTTCTCTTCAAGGGCATATAAAATGGGCAGGGGGGCCTGCAAATCAGGAAGCAGGGTAGTGTGTCTGTCTCCTTATGGGCTTTCAGTCACTCCTTTGGGTGATTGAATAGGAAAAGGATCTGCAGTTCTTAGGTGTGGACTTTTATCCTGGACAGCGATCCCATGGTCATATCCCACTCTCCTTTTCCAGGTGGAAGAGAGGACTGTTTACTGTCCTTGTGGGGGGCTTGGCATGTCTGGGACACCCACTAATTATGTTGCCTTATTCTGATTAGATTAGGGG
Organism: Canis aureus; assembly: GCF_053574225.1. Lineage (NCBI taxonomy): Eukaryota > Metazoa > Chordata > Mammalia > Carnivora > Canidae > Canis > Canis aureus. Next base: position 52,150,953 of record NC_135612.1, on the reverse strand, counting down.
CTGAGATTGCATAGGATGCATGGTCTGAAGTTAGACATCAGAAAAGTGTATGTCAGAAAGCCAAACTGTGGTTCTCTCTCCATCTGGGACAAAGAGCTCAGGTGGCGATTTTCTTGATATCAGGAGTTTCGCCTACACATGACTTAGTTGCTGTGGTGTTCTTTCAAATATCATAAGGTCTGGATATGGTTCTCAGGGATTAGTCTTACCGGTTGGCCATGTTGCTGAAGTCACTTCTCCTCCTTTAATCAGGGTCTCTCTCTCCCTCTGTTGAAGGAGAACTGTGGTGGTATGACTTATGGAAGTGTGAAGAGGGTCAGGTGGGGGTACACTGGGACCATCCAAAAAGCCCTAAAGCTGTCTGATTGGAGAGTTTTATTTCTTTTAAAGATTTTACTTATTTATTTGATAGAGGGAGAGAGAGCAAGCATGAGAGTGAGAGCGAGAACGAGAGAGAGAGAGAGAGAGAGAGAGAGCGCACAAGCAGGGGGAGTGGCAGGCTCCCTGTGGAGAAGGGAGCTGCATGTGGGGCTCAATCCCAGGATTCTGGGATCATGACCTGAGCTGAAGGCAGATGCTTAACCAACTGAGCCACCAAGGCATCCCTGATTGGAGAGTTTTAGATGGTATTGAGCAGAGAGCTTGGGATACTGAACCTCTGTTGGGTTAAAATTCCTGCCCTGTTTGTAGACAAGAGAGGTTCCCATAAATAAGGGGAACAATTGGGTGGCTCAGCGGTTTGGCGACTGCCTTTGGCCCGGGGTATGATCCTGGAGTCCCGGGATCGAGTCCCGCGTCGGGCTCCTGGCGTGGAGCCGGTGTCCCCCTCTGCCTGTGTCTCTCTCTCTCTCTCTTTCTCTCCCTCTCTCTCTCATGGATAAATAAATAAAATCTTAAAAAAAAAAGAAGGGGAACAATTTTAAAGAGAACTTTTCCAATGAGAATTTGGCTAATCGACTTTCTAGCTGGGCTTATCCCTAAGGATTCATGAGAATAAAAATGGAGGGGACAGGCATTCCAGATGGCATATGGTAGGGGCATAGGTTCTGCTCCAGCAATATTCTGGGGTATTTGCCCAGTCTTGGCCGTCTGGAACACCCTTCCTTCCATTCCAGGCAGGGGGGTGTCCCAGAGAATAGGCAGCCCTGAGCAGCCATCTGGTCACCAGGCAGAGCCTCAAACCACCTGACTTGGGGACAGGGACCATATGGATTTCTCAAGGTTCTACCTTGCTTACTTTTGACTTTAGTTTTAAAGTCCTCTGAACTGGAAACAGGACCAACGACAAAGTTTTCTTCTAGAGAGCCAGAAGCTATGATTATCGTGGAATTTTTCCCCCCTCGTAAAGCAATGGTTGGACTCGTAGGCAGGGTGATAATCCAGTAGACAAAGGATGGGGATAGAACTGAAAAAAAAAAAAAAAAAAACAGTCTTATCAGTAGTGAGAAGCTAAGATGATCTTTGTTTTCTCTCTATAATGGGTAGAGAAAGTACAATCACAGAGCTCAGATCTGTAAAATTCATGGACACTATTGAGTCATCATGTAATAGTGGTTGTAGTGACCTTGTTTTTCATAGCCTCTTGATTGTTTACAAAAAACTTGTAACAAGTCTGGGTTATGTGCCAGTAAGTGTGCTACGCATTGGAGAGAGTGAGGAAAGCAAGATGAGGTCCCTGCATTGAAGGGACCCTCAGTGCAAAAGTTGTTATTCTCACTCACCACTCTTCTCTCTCGACCATTAGGAGACCATGTGATCCATTGTTGTGGTGCAAGGAGGGGACCCTGAGTCCCCGAGTAGAGAGGTTACCCAAAATCAGGGGTGGGACTTGGGGCTCAGCAGCAGAGACCCCAGAAAGCTGTTTCAAATGAGTCTGGGCTCTTTTAGGGCTCTGGGGTTCTGTCTGGGGTTCAGCCTTTCCTGGTCTAGACATTGAACCCCACTGCTATTGTGGGGCAGGGAGACATATGGATGAGGAGGAATGACAGTATAGCAGTAGTGAGTGTGGAAGCCAGACAGACTTGGGGAGGCCCAACTGGGCCTCCCCAAGCCAATGAGACTCCCCTCCATAAGACTTAATTTCCTACCTTTGAAGCAGGGATACTAATGGAAGCCACCCCAAAAGGCTGTGGGCATATGAATGAGACAATGCAGGCATCTTTCCTGGCATTTTAAGAAAGAGACTCAAAAGAGAGGATGTAGAAGCTGCAGATGTGAAGTTTAGAGCTGGAGGAAGGTCATGAATGACCTTGATGGACTGTCTGTATTCGCTTCGTAGAGCTGCCATGTGAATTACTACAAGCTCGGTGGCTTAAAACAGTGGAGATTTATCATCTTACCATTTGGAGGCCAGAAGTTGAAATAAGGTGTCAGTGGGGCCATACTTCCTCCAAGGCTCTTGAGAAAATCTTCCCTTGTCTCTTCCAGCTTCTTGTGGCTCCAGGTGGTCTTTGGCTTGTGGCTGCATAAGTACGATATTTTCTTCTCTCTTTACATGGCCTCCTTCTCCATATCTCTGTGTCTTTTCCTGTCACTTATAAGGACACACATCACTGGATTTAGGATCCAGTCTAATCTAGTGTGACCTCCTCTTAGTCCTTGCCTTAATTACCTCTACAAAGAAAGTTTCCAAATAAGGTCATAATCAGAAGTTCCAGGTGGTCATCTTTCTTTCTTGGGTGGGCAGGGGAGCACTGATCAGCCCACTGCATTGACCAAGACAGAAGCAAGGGAGGGTCTTTCTCTTTTCATCCAACTCATCAGTTTTTGGCTTCTGGGCTCCTGGTTACTTGGCCTCTCGTGACCAGAGAAAAGCAGTTATAGGGAGCAGTTCATTCATCCATCCACCTGGTCAAGGTGTGTTTGTTGGATGCTGCCACCTGTCAGTTGGATACTATGCCAGGAGTTGGACTGTGAAGATAAAAAAGAAGAGAGGAAATATGCTGCAGATGACCAAGGGCCAGCCAGGGGCTGTCCCAGGGCTCAGTGCCAGGTGCAAATATGACAGACACGTCAGCTGCCCCTCAGGGGAAGTCAGTCTTCAGGGAACGGGGTGGGTCATGAGTGGAGGAGCAATCTGGGGCTCTGGGAGCACCACACAGACACCTGGCGGAGCATGGGGATTGTCTAGAAAGGCATCCTGAGAGAGGTGGCACCTGAGCCGAGTCTTTAGGGACATAGGGAATCAAGTAGTCAGAGAAGCTCTTTCCTGACAGATTAGAAATTTGTAAAAACAGACTTGAGACAACAGGCCAGTCCAGACAGCCACCGACAGCTGTCTGTCCCTGGGGGTATGCATCATGTGGCGATGGGAAAGCAAGAGAGGTGGCTGGGCAGGCCGGCCTTGCCCTCGTTCCCATGCTGCCACCAGCATCAACATCATCACCATGTATGGAACCATGGAATCCCACTCTGAACCCCAGTCTGAGGCATTTGGCCTTTCACTCAAAGCAGAGCAAGCATGTGTGTGTGTGTGTGTGTGTGTGTGTGTGTGTGAGGTGGGAAGGCACCTCATTCTCTAAACCCTTTTATATGGAGAAAGCAAGAGTTTCTAAATGCCTGGGATTCTGGAAGTGGACGAGAATAGGGGGCCTCAGGCCTTTGACACAGGTGAGCTAGCAGAGCAGCCACATGGAGCGGGAAGCCCAGGGGAAGGGAGAGGAATGATGATAATTACAGAATCAGTTTGGCTGTGAGTAGCAGAACCCCTTTTTCCACAAATAATGATGACTTAAAAAAAAATCAACATTAGGGCACCTGGATGGCTCAGTCAGGTAAGTGTCTTGACTCTTGGTTTTGCTCAGGTTGTGATCTCTGGGTTGTGAGATCGATTCCTGACATCAGGCTCCGCACTCAGTGAGGAGTTGGCTTCAGATTCTCTCTCCCTCTCCCTCTGCGCCTCCCACCACCCCTCCCCTCTCCCTCTCTAAAATAAATTAATTAATTTTTAAAAAAATCAACGTTTATTTTTTTCCTCTGGAAAAAAAAAAGTCTGAATAATAGCAGTCTGAGGTTTTTCTTTGGGTTCTGTGATCCTCAGGGTCCTTCTATCTTGCTGCTCCGCTGGTCTTTACTATGTTGCTTTGTAGGCTAAGTTGGTGGTTAGGGCTGCAGCCTGATATCACGTCAGCATTTCAGGGACAAGAGGAAAGAAGGATAGATGAGAAGCCTAATCCAATTCTTTTTAAGGAGGTTTCCTAGAAGCTGTTACCCATTGGCTAAATTAGTGTCAATGCCCATACCTACTTGCGTGGGGAGCTGGCAAGTGTAGTCTTTATGTTGCAAAGGCATATGCCCAGCCCAAAAATGGGATTAGGAGTAGGCAAATATTAGTGCCAGAAACTGTTATCATATTTGGGGTATTGGCTCTGCAGAATACCCTCATCCTTATATGGTACTTTTATGGAGGTACTGTTCTAAGAACTTCCATTTTACCGATAGGGGATCTGGGGCTCAGAAAGGAAACAGAGGTCACATAGTTAGGAAGAGGCATAGCTGAATCTCCAGCTCAGCTACGAGTGTCTCCAAAGATTGCCACCTCCCCCATCAAGCTCTCTGTCTTCGTGGCCAACTCCTGGCAAGAGGTGTGGGTGTGGGGCCTCGAAACCCTGGAACCAGCCCAGCCTGTGTGACGTCGCTCTGGCAAGGACTCACCACCCTGCCAGGCACCAGCTGAAGGAGCAGGAAGTGAGAAGGACTGGCCTCCTGGGGGAGCGAGAGTCACTGGGGCTTGTCTTCTCCAGCCAAGCACTCCGCTGTGAGTCTGCGCTGCCACTCCTGCTCTGGGCTGCTTAATGTCAACTTGTCCTGACCTGGCATGGGCACTGAAGGCAGGGCATTCAGGAGGCTCTTAGCAGCCACAGGTTGACCCTTGCCTCACCTTGTCTTGGAGAGGGAGACGCGAACCTTCTGTGTGCCTTGGATCACTGGTGGGCAAGTGGGAGGTCCATCCATGCTGTGAAGGAGGCCTCGGTGGGGCTCTGTTCTCAGAGCCCAATGTGATCATTAAATATTCAGATGTGACCATGTTCTTTGACTAGTACAAGTATAGACTTCATGGTCAGGTAAACGTTAAATTTATTCATTTATTTAATCTTTATTAAAGGCATGTGTAATGACTTATTGATTTTTTTATTAGTTGGTGGAGGGGGAAGCACGCTTTCTTGGCAAGCAAGTTATTTCCCGATGCCAGATTTGAAAGTCGCTAAACAAGGGGTCTGTTTTTTAAATAGTAAAAGAAATACTTAAACATAAAAATCAATAAAGGTACATGGAAAAATTGAAATGGATGGGCCAATTAAAAGCAAGGTTTTTTTCTCTTAAGGAAGATCATTAAAAATAAAATTCTTAAGATAATAAAAGAGAAGCATTGCAAGTCCTTGTCTGATAGCAAGGTGCAAAACCCAGCCCCTGTGAAATTCTGGAGGAGAAATATTGAGATGGCCCTTCCAGTGGGGCTCCTTACTTCCATTCCTCCTCTGTGCATGCACAGCAGCCCAGGTGGTTCTACGACAAGGACTCGAGCCCCAGTGGCTTCCCATCACATGCAGAGTAAAGTGCCCACTCTTCCCCTTGGCCACATGGATGTGCATGTGTGCCCTGGCATGAAGCCACCTCCCTACCCTGCTCTCCTTCTTCCCTTCCCATCAGCCCCACCAACCCCCTCTCCTGCCTTCCATGCTCTTCCTGACCATGTGGTTTCCTCTGCAAAGCAGGTGCTTCTCCCGGATGGTCTCATGGCTCCCTCCCCCACTGCATCCAGGCCTCTGCTCAGATGTCACCTCCTCAGGAGGCTCCCTGCCCCCCAGGTTATACCCGGCCCCTTGGCCTGTCTTGTGTTTCTCCATAGCACATGTCCTGTGTTCACGCTGCTCCATGTCGTTGATCCCACACACTGGAAGCAAGCTCGGGGTGGGGGGTGGGGACAGACTTGCCCTGCTGTGTTCCCAGCACTGGGCATCTGGCAGGCACTCCCCCAGTATTTGCTGCATGACCCAGCCTGTGCTCTTCCCCATTTCATCATCTCCTCGGGCCTCACAGTGACACTGGGAAATGGCTGGGGAAGACGTTACTGTACCTGATGGGAACACAGAGGCTGAGAGTCTTCAGGTCAGCAGTGGGACAGGCCTGGACTACACCCAAGGTCTCTGATCTCAACAGCCGCTCCAGGGACAGCTTGACTTCTGATGGCCACACTAGAATGTGTTGGGAACTCAGCAGGCCGCCAGCTGGAAGGACCAGACATTCTCCAGCACCTCCCAGCATGGGCTTGGGGAAAAAAAACCAAATGCACTCAGCATTTGTGCCATTGAATGGAACTTAAATTACTATAGTGTCAGGAGTGGGTCAGGAGCTCATGTCCCAGCTTGTCACTGACACAGCTCCTTTCTGAGCTTCCGTTTCCTTAACTCTACCGTAAAGAACAGAGTTGAACATATGCTCTGTAGGTAGGATTGTGGGGAGCACTCAGGAGAACAATGCATTGCAAGTGCTTGACGCAGGCCCGGTGCACGCAGGAATCGTTTACAAATGGTGGGTCCTTTATTGTCACTGTGGCGGTGGCCCATGGACACTCTGGGAATGCTCAGACTTTGAGCCTGAGTCGGGCTCCCATACTCCACAGTGGTTGTAGAAGCAGTAGCAGGAAATCTTTGAAAGCACAGTCTAGTTGGCAAACCTTTCTAAGAGACTCGGTCATAACACTGTGGAAGACCAGAAGGCTCTGTAGACAAGATGTCCTTGTGCAGAGGTCAGCCAGCATGTCCTGATAGAGGCCAAGCCCCTGTCATGGCAGCCCTGTGACCCTGTGGACACAACTCCCTCCTGGCTTAATTTGCTACGACTCATAGCTTTGCTATAACAAAGTACCACAGACTAACCAGCTTAAACAACAGAAATCTCCACACAGTCCTGAGGCTGGGAAGTCCAAGATCAAGGTGTCAGTAGGGTTGGTTCCTTCTGGGGCATCTCTCCTTGGCTTATAGGTGGCCTGTAAGACCTTTTCGCTAGGTCTTACATAGCCTTTCCTCTGTATACATCTGTGTCCTGATCTCCTCCTATCAGGACACAAGGCATATTGGATTAGTGTTGACCCTAATGACCCCATTTTAAATTAGTTACCTCCTTAAAAGTCTTTATTTCCAAATATGGTCACATTTTGAGCTGTTGGAGGTTAGGGCTTGAACATACTGATTTTGAGGAACACTACTCAGTCCATAATGTCTTCTCTCACCTCCTCCCTCCACTCTGATTCAGAGTGAATTCAAGCAGCTCTGCAGAATGGCGGGTGTTCTGTAAAACAGGTGCTAGCACCTGCTGCCATGTTCATTTGCCTGTGTTGGTTGAGGTGCCTTGGGACGCTTGCTCAGGGTCGGTATATGTGATTGGAGCTGTGCGCAGGATGGAATGTGTGTGAGGCGTGTGCAGATGTGGGACGTGCGTGGGCCGTGTTTTTATGGGTCTGGGAGAGTGTGCATTTTGTTCCAGTTTTGTGTCTATAATTCAGGGTTTATGGGTGATAGGAGGAGAGGAGTGGCAATGCAGTGAACACAGGATGCATGTGCTCCTTACCAAGTGAAGTCCCTGGCTTTTGGGGCACAAAATCATTCTATATTCTGGACTCTTATCTCCCAGCAGAGCCATCCCTGATCTATCTGAATTACAGATTAACTGGCATCGAAAGGACAGCCGAATTCATTGAAATGAATAGCTTTCTAATTTATTAAAGAGCTTATTTATGCTGCTGGTATCAGGCACTCGTCAAATTCTTGGAGTGGTACAGGTCCCTCTCCTGCCCACTGACTTGTCGCTGCTGGAATATTTTATCTCTTCTAAGAGAGCTAGAGTCACTCAGCTGGAGAGCTGCCTATGGTGGAAACAAAGGGCCTGCATACCTTCTGTGGGCCGGCCTGGTCTGTTGTAGATTAGCAGTTAGCCTTCTGCTGCTGACCAACATCTGGATCATTGGGAAGAAGCCAGAGTCCCACATCTCTCTGCTGGCTTGGAGGAGAATGAAGGGGGACACTTCACTGACAACTGGACTCGTTGCTTGTCATCATCCTGTGTGTGATGATGTTGCAATTTCCAGAATCTGATGTGGGGTTCTTGAGTTCTTCTCCCGAATGTGATCCCACTTCACTTTTCCAGCCATGTGGTTGCGGTCAGCTCACAGGAGCCTTTTGGAGTTGGACGCTTGTGTCTGAATATGTAGGAAATTGTCTGCAGGTGAGCGGACAAGTTCTTTCCTTAGGAGTGAGTCCTGGGCTGTGATGGAGGATAATGCTGCTAGGGTTCCTTTGGGGCAGAAATTTGGAAAAGAGGTAGAAAATGGCCATGCTAGGAGTCCTTAGGGACAGAAGAGAGCCTCAAAGATGGAACTTCCTCTGTTTGACCTAAGATTTTACTAACCTTTGACCTTTGGAAGAGAGAGACTCCGTTTTCCTTGTGATAAAAACCAAGCATATGCCAGATACTTTTCGTGTATTAATTCATTTAACAACTGTGGGTTTGGTTGTCTTATCACTGCCATTGTACAGATGGAGAAACAGGGAGAGAAGTAAACTCTTCAAGGCCACCCAGCGGGGATATGGAGAAACAGATTTGAACCCAAGATCCATCTAATGTCAGAGTCCTGCATTTCACTGCTTGCAGGATGCTTAAGTTTGCCCCCTTAGCTCAAAACCACCTGAGTTCCTGCAAACCTGCTTCTGACCCTGTCAGAGTCTAAAGCCCCCGGCTGTGCTCTCTGCCATCTGCTCCTGCCTTTTACCTGCCAGGGAGAGGGATGGGCTTGGAAGGCGTGTGAGATCTCACCCAGGGGGTGTGATCTTTGTCACCCATGGCTTCTGAGGTCTGAGCATCTGCTCGGCTATTCATCCCTGGCCCTCCTTAGCTGTTGCGGGTGATTCACTGAGTCAGCCCCATGCTGGCAGTGGGCTTCTCCCAGTACATGAGAAAGGAGAGGAAGAACAAGCTCGAAGAGATCAAGCTTTCATTCCCAGAAAGATACTGGGAGTAATTTCAAGTGGGTTTGAGAATGAGGAGCTGGGTGGTAGCTGTCCACAGGTGCTGGGGGTCAGTGGGATCAGGGTTGTGTCAGCATCCCCATAGCCCCCAGGGGCAGAGCTCAGTGCTGGGAGGGCAGACCTGACTTCCTAGACACTCTCCTGAACTTGTACTTGGCAGCAGCATAGAAGCACCTTCACCTTTCCTTGGAGGTCATCAGGACTGCCAAGGAACCTAACTGACTGCCATTGGTCAGGACACGTTTTCTTTCTGCTCCTGATGCCACCTGAAGGAGTTCAAGTGAAAGTGATAATTAGTAGGGACTTCGTTGCTACCCTGAGCCTGTCAGCCAGAAAGAGCACTCTATCTGCCCTCTGTGGAGGCTTCACAATGGGAAGATGCTAGGGGAGTGGCAGAAGGGATTTTGTCCACACTCTCCTAATTAGACAGTTTCTAACTGCAAGGAGGCATGCTCAGGTTTTGTGGAAGGCAGTGACGAGTGAGCTGGGCATTTTGTGAAAACGCTGTCTCTGTCATATTTGAAAGTTGTACAAGATTATTTTAATTCTTGAAGCAAGTTCCTTCCCAGCTCCATATTATCATCTCGTTGTCAAGCTGGAGCAATATACTTGTTCCTAAGTGGGACCAAGGCCCTAAAGGCAAATGATAAACTATATGAGTTTTGCCAACTATAGGTAGAATCTTTATTGTATTTACTTTTCTAAATTTGGATCATGAACAACAGCAGGCAAAAAAAAAAAAAAACACAGAAATTTTATCATCTCCCTTCGTCTCCAACCTGATGCCCTAAAATTTTTACCTATTATTAATATTTAAGAGCTATCACTGTATGAATCATTGGCTATAAAAAGACATAAATTTTGCTCTATTTCCATTTTATACACATATTTCTTCAACTTCCTAGCATATCGAGGTTCCACATTAAAAATACATATATATGAAAAAGATTGGTGCTTACAGGGCCTCCTCCCTTGTCTTAACTGATTTGTTCAGTTGAGAGCTCGAGGAAGCCTTTACCACCAGAACTCACTGGCTTGCCTGTCTCGTGCTTTCCTTGTGCCAGTTTCTCCCCAGTTTAATTGCAAACCATGCTTTAACCTCCACTCTGGCCATTCCGCGCCGCCGGGGTGCTTTTCTTTGCCAGTTGCAGTCTTCTGGAAGTTTGGTTGGCTCATTTTGGTGATGATGGGGGAGATAGGATGTGAGCCCCTCCATCCTGCCCTCCCTTCCTTATTGAGGCACTCTGGATCCTAAGTCTGTTCTAGCTGCCATGAGGGGAAAACATTAACTGGATTGAGCAAACTCTGCGGCTGCCCCATGTAATGCCTTCCTCCCCATCCTGGGTATTTTGCAGCCTGGGGTGGAACCACAGTGTGATGGTTGACAACACACATCCAGGGTTGTCGTGTTGGCTGGTTGATTGGGCATCTCGGGCAATTCGCTGGATTTTAGTTTTGTCATGGGCTGGAAGGGCCGGATGTTGCCTGCTCTATCTGTATCAGAGTCTAATTGGGAGAGGGAAGCAAATGAGCCAGTGAATTTGAGAGTGCTCGGAATCATAAAGTGCTGTGCAGACGTAAGGAGATGCTGTAATGACGATGATGATGATGTTTCTGAGGGTCATTGGTTTAATATATCTTCTCTTTCCAGGAAATACGCTATTTGGTTGTTCTTATAAAATTGCATTATTACAATCTGAGCTTGAGCCCAGTCCAAAATTGGGAAGTGCTTTCTCTCCTAGAACTGCCACTGATTTCACCAATGGCATTGGTTGGATGTGGTCACTAAGACGCCACATGTCCCCATCTGCCTACTCCTCCTGCTTTAATTTTTTAAGTGGCACAGATCTGTCTTAATCTCTTTCCTATAGAGAGGTGGGGAGGGCTGAAAAGGATTGTTGGCAGAGAGCTTTGAGTTCATCTGCAGAATTCCAAGGGCTTGGGGTTCTACTGTGGGGTCTGGGCTTTGCATTCCCAGCCAGAATCTAAGCTCACAGGATGCACTGTACCCTCAGATACATTGCCTCCATCAACCCTCTGCCATCTCATGGCTTTGTGAAGCACAGGAAGTGTTTGCACTCTAAGGTTAGATGCATACGTGTCTACCTCTGTTACTTCACCTGCTTGATGTGGGCAAGGGACTATATTTCTCTGAGCCTGTTTCCTTACCTGTAAAATGGTGATATTAGTAGGACCTACCTCATTAAATCGTGGGAATCCAGGGGAGAGGAGAAAAATGCATGCATGCAAAGAGGACAATGCCTGGCACATAGTAAGCACTGCTGTATTTTCAGAATCTAGGGGCAATTCTGTGTATCCTAATGAGCTAGGAGGAAATGGAACACCAGGATTTTTCTGGTTGGACCCCTGGGGTTGCCACCATAATGTCAACTACCAAATACTTTTCAGAACTCCAGAGCTGAAATACAATGTATGTGCTGTTTTGCATTATCTACTCAGCCAGTCACTCATCTATTCTAGCCATATTGGATGCCTATCAAGGCACCGCTCCTTTTGTGGGACTTGGACATGATGCTAACATATCTCTGTTCTGCAGGGGCCTAAGCCCTCTAACCTAAGACCCGATAACTGGCTTCAGGGCAAGGAAGACTGTGTCCCATGTTGGAGAGTGGGGTTAGATGCCAAGGAAGGAGAGATTGAATAGGTGAATGTGGCGGGGCATGCAGATAAGAACTCTTAGAGGAAGGGGGATGTGAGCCAGGTCAGTAGGCTATATAGAACCCCTTGCCTGGCTTGTATTAAGTTCCCAACAAATGGTAGCTATTAATGTTATTATTTAATGCTTTGCTCACAAGGGGCATTTAGTATATTTTTTTGGATTGACTGAGTGCCTAACTGGCAGTACAAACAAATGAGGCAGATTTTATTATTCCCATTTCTTTTTTTCCCAAAGGGCCTCTAGCTTGTACTGAACTGGTGCTCCATCCGTCATGGGGCTAGAGCCTGAAATATTGCCGTGCATCGAGTTCTCAACCCTGCTCCACACCCCCGCCTCCCAACGTGGAGCACATTCCATCCACCTTGGCACAGAAGGGGGCAAACCTTCCTTCTGTCACCTTCCTGCAGTGTTGGATTAAGTAATCAGTGCCTTTTTGCTGAGCCCGATCTCAGGGAAGAGGTGTGAACTTCCAATTCTTAGCAGTTCCATTAATCACAGATTTTCATCTCAACAAGATATTCAGACATGTATCCACACTTCAGAACTCTATTAATAACAGCTAATATTTATCTAGCTCCTCGTGTGTGCCAGGCACTGTGCTACAGTATTTTTTAGACATTTCTTGATTTAAAAATTATAATAATCTTAGAATCTCAAAGGTAAGTGCTGTTGTTTTTCCCAATATTCAGATGGAGGCAAGGGAGAGGAAAAATAATTTGCTCAGCTGAGACCCAGAGAGCCTGGACTTGAATTTAGAGGATGTCCCGCCATAGTTTGAGCCCTTAACCAAGATACCTAAGGGCCTTGCTGTATGTTGGAGGTCAGATCCATGGCTGGTTCGCTCTTGCCAAACTAGGGGTGAATTGCAGGCACCTGTGGTTGCAGGTTGTAAGGACTGGTCCTGAAAAGGACTCTTTAAGAGGATCTTGTGTCTCAGTCCCAGGAAGCTGTTCATGCTCCCCACAGCTCAGCACTTCTACTCTGATGGAGCCTAAAGTCTCCTGCCTTATCTACCTTGTGGAGCCACCCATGTGTACCAGGTGTACCAGGACATCTGAACACAGTGGATGCTGTTACCCTCACAACCACCCTATATGTAAATTAACTCCCCTCCCTCTCCATCCACCTTACACTCTGCATCTCCCTTCATGGTCTGACATGTATTTATTGGTTTACTTATCCACAGTCTTTGCCTCCCCCTGGAACGTTAGCTCCATAAGACAAGAGCTTTGTGCTATACACTGTTGTATTTCTCATCCCTAGAACAGTGCATAGTAGACTCCTAATAAATGTCAAATGTGGTCAGTGGACATATTCCACAGTTTTAGAGATGAGGACAGCAGAGCTCAGAGAAGTCAAGCAAGTCTACAGTTGTGCAGGTAATGAGACCCCCATGGTTGTCCGTGGATACCCTTGTGCCCAGAGTAGCTTTAATTTCCAGCTCCTTAATGGTCAGATACCTGGAGTATGACACACTGTTCTGTGGGCCAGACCTTGGCTGTCTTGTGTGCCAGCAACTTTCTGCATGTATATCCCCTCCCAGTAGCCCCTGCCCCGGCCCCTTTACCCAAAGACTTTTCATTTTCCCATCTCATTCTTCATTGATTTATTAGCATAAGCCATTTTTAGCTCACTATTATAATACATCTATTAATTCCTCATGATTACAATCAGCATTAATTACACTTAACCTTACAGTATCATACAGTGCCTGCCTGGAAGGGGAGACTTCTGGCAGCGGGAGTCCAGATGCCCCTTCAGAAGACGCCTGTGGGCTTTAGCACATTGGGTAACAGCAGTAGCATGCCTGGCCAGAGACTAGAGAAGTGGCTTTTTGAGTCCAACAGATGTGGTTTCAATCGACATTTCCATTTCCATGTATGCCCACCCCTCTGAACCACAGCTTCTATTTTCACCATATCACTGGGGGATTCAAAGATAGCACCCATACTGTCTCCCTCAGCCTCTTTCCAGGACATGATACAGCGTGAGGGATCCCCATTTCAAGTGCTCTGCACTTCCTATCCTGTTCTTTCAGATAACACCTGGAAATACTTATTCTGTCACTGACTCTGCACTTCCCCTTAGGTATGGAAATTAGGGAGCTATGTCCATCCGGCAGAGTCTATAGCACTGCCCTTTAACATTTATTGAGTCCCTACTAAATTCCTGAGTAGCTGAACAAGCAGGCGGAAGCCCATGGAAGCCAAAAAGAGTTGGCCAATCTGTCAACGGAGGCCCTCTTTTCTGCCTCTAACAAAGCTCATGTCTTATTTGCACCAGTGAGTACTCTTTCTTTGATCAGACATGAGAAGCATTCGTTAACTCTAATTCCCTAGCACAGAATGGGAGACTTTCAGACATGCAAATGCTGCCATTAGTGGCCATATTAAAATAAGAGGCTCTCAAATCAATAATTGGCCTGGGGCTTAAAAGTATCAACAACAAAGTTTTTGTGTTAGCTAACTGTCACGTGCTTTTGTTTTTATTAGTATTATTATTAACATTTGCTGAGCACTGATGTTATGTCAAGTGGTTTGGATAAACACTTGATTTAACCCTAACAACAGCCGGATGAGGCAGTCACTGAGGTAAGCTCCACTTTATCGATGAGACAAATATTGAGAGAGGTGAAGTGACCAGACTGATTCCATAGTAGTTAACAGAACAATGGGAATATGCTTGTGAATTAGACATTCTTGTCCTTGTGTTGAGCACTGTTGTCTTTCTTTAGACAAGAGGAGTAAAAAGATGGTGTCAGAACCAGCTCCTCCCTTTTTTTAAAGCCTCATTCTTGGGTTGTAGAGAATGAGGATCAACAGGAAGAGAGGAGAGGAGGGACAGGGAAAACTTGGTATTCAGATGGGTTGCAAGAATTTAGAGAGGAAGTGACTGGGTGAGTGGGATGGGGAGGAAGATGAGGGAGAGACAGGTACAAGTAAGCCTCTAGGCAGTAATAAAATTGAGCTGGCTCCCAGGTAATGCAGTTTTAATGGTGGGGCTGGGGCAGATGTGACAAGGACAGAAATGTGCATTATGCATTTGGGAAATATCAGCAAAAAAAGTCTTTTTATTTAATGGTAGAAATTGTGGTTAGTAGATCATTAGGTAACGATGGGCTTTGAGTGTCAAGCCTAAACTGTACCTGTTTATGAATCAGGACACACCTAAATTAAATTAGAGAATGAATTTGAAGGAAATTATGTCTACAGACCCAAGGAAAATGTCAAGTATGCTTTCTCTTCATATTGCTTTTTAAGGTTTTATTAAAATGATAGTTTGTGGCAGGTGATATGTGTACTGGCCTTGGTGGGAACTGGTCTTGGATTTGAATTCCAGCCTCATCATTTATCAGCTGAAGGACTATGGACAAGTTAATAAAATATCTCTGAGTCTCTGTTTCTTTGTCTTTGAGATGGAGACAATCATTGCAAGGTTATAAGGGTTAAATGAGGCAATATTTATAAGTTGCTTGGGACAATTCTTGGCCTTAGTAGATATTCATCCAACAGTAGTTTGATTAAATGAGAGAATACAGGGTCACCTGGGTAGCTCAGTCAGTTATGTTTCTGCCTTCAGCGCAGGTCATGACCCTGTGGTCCTGGGATCGAGCCCTGCATCAGGCTCTGCCTCACCCCCACTGTGCTCTCTCTCTCTCTCTCAAATAAATAAATAAAAATCTTTTAAAAAAATAAATAAATGAGAGAATACAGAAAAGCATAGCCTAGTGCCTGGGAAACAGAGGATTCTCCCTAAATAACATCTAGTTCATTCGTGGGGGGGGGGGGGCGGTGCCCACATACACATATATATGTAATATCTATGGGTCACTCTGTCTACCTAGTGAAACTTTGAAAAGATGTATGTATTACATCTGAAATTAAAAACATTCCATATATAAACCCTCTGTAAACCCAGGTCAAGATGGGAATGATATCTGGGCTTACTAGAAGTCAAACTTTTTTTTTATTAAGATTTTATTTATTTATTCATGAGAGACAGAGAGAGAGAGAGAGGCAGAGACACAGGCAGAGGGAGAAGCAGGCTCCATGCAGGGAGCCCGACATGGGACTTGATCCCGGGTCTCCGGGATCACACCCTGGGCGGAAGGCAGGCGTTAAACCGATGAGCCACCCGCGCTGCCCGAAGTCAAACATTTTTAAAATAAATGCCACTTATTAGCTTAAGTCACCACAGTGTGGTGACTTGAAAAAGTCTCTTGTTTGGAACCTATGAGTTCCTCCCACTATAAAAGTTGTTATCCCACATATGTTCAAATTCCTACCAACAATAAGGAATGACAATGAACAAAGACCCTGATATTACATTAACACTTCCTTTACTTCTCTTTGGAAGTTCTCTTATTTCTATACATAATGCTTAACTACATTTTAAAAAGGATTTTATTTATTTATTAATGAGAGACATACAGAGAGAGGCAGAGACATAGGCAGAAGGAGAAGCAGGCTCCCTTTAGGAAGCCTGATGCGGGACTCGATTCCACGACCCCGGGATCATGACCTGAGCCAAAGGCAGGCGCTCAACCATTGAGCCACCCAGGTGCCCTTGCATTTTTTTTTTTTTTTTTTTTAGTTCTGGGGTAAATTGATATAATGAAGCCTCCTGCCTTCAACAAAGATACCATTATATGAAAATGGTTTACATCGAGCTTTCCCAATAGATACGTTTCGAAATCGTTGAGTGTAAACTACATCAATGTTTGTGTCTAGGAGCATGAGGGGAACAATGCCATGCGTGAGCCTAACAAAATTTCCTTACTGTCTAATGCTTTCCTAGAATTTTCTCCAGCAGTTCCAGAGATGCTTAGTCATTAATTCTGAGCCATCTTTGATTAGCGGGGACTTCTAACACTTCGAGTCTCTCTGTCCCAACCTCTCCCTTCAGTTGGTTAATGATCTTAAAATACCCTCATCTGTACTCCTGTGCCTTTAAAGGGCTTGCTATTTAAAGGCATCTTGGGAGGAATCCCCTGATTCACACATTTACATATTAGGCCAATGTTCTCAGTGTGTTTGGGAAGTCAGCAGTTCAGATAATATTGACGACAGCCTCTTGGCTGGGATTGACATTATCCAGCTAAGGCTTGCTACCTGCGGATCTTTCCTGTCTATCATTTTGCTTTGCCTAACTGCCAAGGTCAGTGTCAAGATCAGCTGATTCATATAGGTGTTGGCTAAGCCCATACACATACACATATTCTGAAATGGACACTTTAAACTGGGGATGAATTTAAAATTCCATTATGAAACTCTGTGGGGTTTTTAATAGAATGCTAACAAACAATATTGTTAAGCAATTAAAAAATAATAAAGCAAACCTGCTTAAGTAGCTGTAACCTCACAGGCTTGAAATTACGCCTGCTACCCTGGGAACAGAAACTCAAGAGAACGAAGGAAAATAAGCTGTGAACCTAGAGGATTTAAAATAGCCTGGGCTTAACTATTAAAGTAGTGTGAGCATAGAATCCTTGCATGGGGCACACTTAATAGGAGTTGGACTTGCTTTTCTCTCTGGTCTCTTTGGTCCTCCCCATCCTAGCATCCTCAGCTCCAGGGCTGCTTCTGTGCGTTTTCTGTCAAGCACAGGAGGGAAAAAAGCAGTTTCTGCCTACCTTGCCAGGTCTGAAAAAAATATCCTCCAATCCCTCCGTTGTCCTGGGTGGCTGCCAGCATTTCATTTCATCACAGTGCTGCGGTGTTGTGGGGGGTTATGGTTGACCTTATGTGAGGCATCTGAAGCCCCAAAGAAACAATCTGACTGCTTCCTGACTGCACATAGTTGTATTCACAGCAACACTGGGGTAAGAACCTGGATTAGAATTTGGGACCCTTGTGGCATCCATCTGTTGCTCTTGCCTTCCATGACAAATCTCCTTTCCTGCTAGGATGGTTTGACTTTTACAAGATCTTGATTTCCATTTTAATAATCCCAAGCCTTCCCTCGACTCTGCAAAGGAATTAAATTTAAATACGAAGCCTACATTTTATCTTGACATTTTCTTTAGAAGGCAGGGGAAAAAAAAGAAAAAGAAAAACGGGGGGCTAGATATTTAAGTCTTCCCATCACGAGAGCAAAATCCTCATTTTCTTTAGAACCCTTTGTTCAGATTCTCACGGGAGAGGTGTAGGGCCAAGGGCTGCCTTACTGGCCTGCAGGCTCTCTAGTAACCCCCAGAGACACCAAGAACACTCTGCATCCAGGATTCCAAATCTCTGTGGGAAACGTACCCGTGTCAGCATTAAGTGATATGGCTTAAAGATAGTCTTGTCAGTCTAATTGATCTTGAGTCATTGCCTTTCCTGTCAGAGCTGTCTATCTCCTTACCCATAATCCTCATCACTTTGATAGCCCGTCAGGAATATGGGACTTGGCCCAGCCTTGCCTTCATCCAATAACATTATGAAATTGATACTGACACTTCCATTGGCACTAATTTCTCTAAGAGATTGGAGCCAGAGGACAAGTGGTTTAGCTTCATGGCAGTTAAGCTTTCCAAGTAGATCAAGATGGCCTAAGATTGATTGACCTGTACCCTGAGGAAGGGAGAGGGAGAGGAGGGGATGGAAAACCAGTGGGCTGCATCATCAACATCATCAAGTGGTATTTATTGACTACTCAAGAAGGGACAATGTTGTGTATGGATATTTGGAAGGTATATGCCAGCCCCTCCGAAGATTGCTTCATAGAGAGTTTACAAATTTTGGAAGCACGTTGGTTACAGTGGTTCACTGCCTCCTTGTGGCATTGCTCCCTGGTGTCTGAAGTCCAAAGCGGCAATTAATTCTACCCATGACTGTCTTTTCTCTACCCTTCCACTTCCACACCTGGGAGGCCTAACTTAACTGTTTATTAGGGCGACTCTGTTATTTTTCATTCAAAACAAAGAGGGTGCTATGAAAAGTCTTTCTGGAACAACAGGTTCTCCCTGTTGGAAAATCAGGATGTTTGGTCAACCCCCCTTTTTAATAATTACAAGCTAAGCCTATGTGAACTGAACAAAGAGATACTTTGACAAGTTTTCATTCCTTACCTGAGTCTCCTTTAGGTTATTGGATGCATAAGGAAACTGGGTTTTGATTCTCTCTTTTTTTAAGTTTTTATTTATTTATATGAGAGAGAGAGAGAGAGAGAAAGGGAGAGAGAGAGAGGGAGAAAGCACAGAGGGAGAAGCAAACTCTCTGATGAGCAGGGAGCTCAATGTAGGGCTCGATACCAGGACCCTGGGATCATGACCTGAGCTGAAGACAGACACTTGACCCACTGAACCACCCAGGCACCTGAGGAAACTGGGTTTTGATGAGGAGGTTCCATGAAAAATGAGAAGTTCTTATGAATTGATAGGTTTAATGATATTGCCTGATCTGGAGGTCAGTGCAAGAATAATACCTTAAAAGTGATTATAGGAAGTCACAAAGTTGAAGAAGGATATGCATTTTGAGATTAAGTGGTTAAGTTTTAGGATTTTTTTCCCTTTGTACCAATCTAGCCCGTGTCCATCTTCAGGAAAATAAATGACTCACTACTACTAGAATCTCCCTTGTCTCCATCTACCTCATTACCCCTTGGTGGGGTATTTGATTTGAGTGTTTAATATCCTCAATGTATTACATTTAAGTATATTATATATATTACCCATAGTAATAGTTTGGAGACTTGGGGAAGGAGTGAAATTATAGACAAATGCAGACTAGTAAGTCTCCTTGCACACTTGTTCAATGGGCAACAAACTGGTGTTACTTTATGTGTGAGTTCATGTGTATTTTTGCTCAGGAGTGTGTCTGTGTGGGCAAACATGGGATTTCTGACATGTTTATGATGGTCTGGTGGGACATGTGCCTGTGACATCATTGCTTTGCCTTCCATGACTCACGGGGCTTCTCAGAGAACATGGCTTCCCAAGTGCTGGCTTGGCTAGTGGAGCCCCTGCCCCAGGCTGGGAGGCAGGTGTGCAAACAGGAACTATAGTATATAAAGCGTTGTCATACAAGGGAAGAGATCACAGAGCTGATACAGTGTTATTTTGATTGATTTTTGTATTGTATTTATACTTTCACATGCAGAAAATCAATCGACCCCTTGCCCCCTCCTCTGTTCCTGCTGTAGCACTGTTCAAATGAAATGCTTATATCACTTTTACAGCTTGTCTGTGAAAGGGATGAGTGAACCAAAAAATTAATAGAGGCTGCTGAGGGCCTTGCCCAACTGCTGCCCAGGTGTGTGGGGAGAAGAGGCAGTGACCAAGGTTCAAGGTGCCTTGGAGGTGACGGCCACCGCATAAGCAGAGATAGTGTTGTGGGTCAGGAGGTAAGGCAAGTCCTCTGGGGTGGGACAAGGACTATCAACAGGGATGAAAGGTGACAGACCTCAAGGCTACAGTGTTTGCTGGATGGGGGTCCTTCTTGTGCTGCCTTCCTCTCTCTTTTCTGCCCTGGCTTAGTGTCTCCCTTGTGCTGTCATATTGCCCTGGGCACACTTGTAACATGGTCCTCACCATCTCTGTCATCTCTCTTGGTTTATTGTGTGTCCTACCTGTAGAACTCTGGGGGCCTCTTCATGGCCAGGAATATATCTTCTTCTCCCTCCCTAGTCTCTAGCTGACAGCCTGGCACACGAGGCAGTGTTTGCTGAGCATGTGTGTGGGAAGGCTGGTATGGAAGGTGTGATCTGAATCAGAACCTAAAATGTTAGGGTCACCGTCGAGGATTCTCAAATGGGCTTAGGTTAGTGCTACAGTTCTTGGGAAGTTGTCCTTGGAAGGTTAAATGCCCATAGAATGCATTCTCAGTTCATCCCAGAGGCAGCTTTTTCATCATCCTGATAATGCCCTTCCATCCCTTATGCTTGCCACTGCCCAGGCTGAGTGCAAGACAGGTGGGAGACTTGGGTTGTGGGTTGAACTGTGTCCTGCAGAAAGATATGTTGAAGTCTTAACCCTTGACATCTGTGCATGTGACCTTATCTGGAAATAGTCTTTGCAGGTGTGATTATGATGTACATTAAGATG
Organism: Canis aureus; assembly: GCF_053574225.1. Lineage (NCBI taxonomy): Eukaryota > Metazoa > Chordata > Mammalia > Carnivora > Canidae > Canis > Canis aureus. Next base: position 52,130,225 of record NC_135612.1, on the reverse strand, counting down.
TGATACTAGAGTAGGGTGGGCCCTGAATCCAAGCTGACTGGTGGCCTTATAAAAATGGGAGATGCAGTGATAGACACACACAGAGAAGAAGGCCACAAGACCAGGAGTGTGATGCATCTGCAAGCCAGGGAACACCCAGAGGCTGCTGACCATCAATAGAAGCTAAGAAGAGCCAAAGAAGCATTCTGCTCAGAGTCTCAGAGGGAGCTTGGCCAGGCTGACACCTGGATCTCAAACTTCAGGCCTTCAGAACTGTCAGAGATTAAATTTCCATGGTTTCAAGCCATGGAGCTTGTGGTATTTTGTTACAGCAGCAGAAGGAAGCCGATAACCCAGTGCCTGTGGATGCCTGGGTTAACTCCTGGATGGCACCTCTTTTCCAATTCCCTGCTTATTAAGCACATTTTACTAGGGCCTTGAAGCAGTTCAAAGATATACAGGATAAGGTTCTTGACCTTCCAAGATTTATGATTTAGAGACTTCAGGACCAGATAAGGAACTTGAATTGGGATGAGCAAGGAGGCATGGATCAGTGTTGATGCCAGGACAATCTAACAACAGGATAAGTTCAAATGTAGGGGTCAGTCTCCTAGTTTTCTAAGGACATGGTGTTTCTGATGAAAATAATAACACAGGCTCCTAGCAAAATGAAGTTCCAAAGTGAAATGTCATAGGACCAGTCTGTGACTTGTCCACGGAAATACCCTTGCCATGAATGCAGGGTGGAAGGCTGCTGTTACAGGACTCTGAGAGCTGGGTATACGGTCCTGTTGGAGACAACACTTGCCTTGACAGATAGGTGGGCCTGGGTGATGTTCAACCAAGGTGGGCAGGTGCCAATCCCTGGTCCCTCGAGGAGTAGGTGAGAGACCCCAGGAAGGCTGGGAAGTATGCCTACAACAGCCCATCACCTCTGCAAGGGCAGGGCCTTATAGTGAGACAGTGCATGATATGGAGCCTTTAGATGATGTTGAGGGCCTGCTGAACACCGTGGGCACCTTTTCAGAACCCTGGTTTCTGGTCTAGAGACTGCAAAGAAACCTGGGCATGTCTTGACAGTCCTATTGTCCTTTCCAGGGACAATAGCAAGAATCTGCATTCTGCAAGACAGTTTTTTTCTGGACATTCATGGGCTAACTTTGGCCTTGCACTGCTTTTCCCGAGGCACACTTTACCTTCATCTGGGTTTACCACGTGTGGTAGCCCTGTGGTTTAAGTCATTCCTTGTCAGTTTCTAATCTTAGATTAAGGGATCCACAGCCAAAGTCATGAAATCTCCAAAAAAGAGATCCATTTGGTGGGGAGTCCTCACTGCTCTCAGAAATACCATTTTGGGTCTTACTCCCAGATGGAGAGCTACCCTTTACTTTTCTAGAGGAAGTAATTTTGATGTGAACTCAAAAGATCACTGGATAGGGAACCAGAAGAGCCAGGTTCAAGTCACAACTCTCCCCTGACTCCCCTGGTAGATCAGTTTAACAACTCTGAGTCTCTGTTTCCTCATGTGTGAAATGGGGGATGTAGTCTCTATCTTGAGTATCTCATTGGTTGCTGTGGTTGCTGTGGTGATTGAGTTCATAGAGAAGAAATTGCCTTGTGAGCGACAATGCGTCATACAGAAATGAGGGGTTTCCATTGCTGTTAGATTACAGGCTTTAATGCACAAAATCATAGGATCCTCCCATCCTTTTTTTTAAATTCAAGTATAATCGACACACAACATTTTGTTAGTTCCTGGTGTACAACATCGTAATGATTGGATATTTGTACATATTGTGAAATGATCATGATAAGTCTAGTTAACATCTGTCATGGGTCTCCCATTCTAAAAGGTTCTGTGATCTCATTTCCCTCCCTACTTAAGGGTGCTGGGAGGCCTTAGATCTTCCCAGTGAACATTTTCTTTTTTTTTTTTTTTAAGGTTTTATTTATTTATTCATGAGACACACACACACACAGAGAGAGAGAGAGAGAGAGAACCAGAGACACAGGCAGAGGGAGAAGCAGGCCCCATGCAGGGAGCCCGACGTGGGACTCAATCCTGGGACTCCAGGACCACGCCCTGGGCTGAAGGCAGGCACTAAACCGCTGAGCCACCCAGGGATCCCGGATTCCCCCCCCCCCCCCGCAAACATTTTCTAATAAAGAGAGAAATGCCTTCTTTGTTTGGCAGAAGGTGATGGGCCAGGGTGATCTGGGTGTGAACACAAGCTTCTCAGAATGGCTTAGAAGAAATCATTGCACTTTCATGGATTCTCTCCACCTATAAAGTTAGGCCTCATTTCAACAGTTTGGATTTAGGGGCATTGCAGTTCTGAAATGTTTTCATAGACCTCTCCAATTTGAGGCCATGTGATTATGTACCATGACGCAGGTAGGGGAGTGATTAAGAATATGGACTCTGGAGTCTTACAGCTCCATCTAGAATCATGGTGCTGTCACTCATTAGCTGTGTGCCCAGGGCAGACTGCTTCACTGCTCTGAGTCTAATTATAAGACCCACCTCACTGAGCCATTGTGAGCACTGAATGAGATCATAAGTACACAAAGCCCAGGCTGGTGCCCAGTGGTCAATAAGTGCTCAATAGGCATTAGCTATTATTCTGGAGAAAGAAGCTGGGTTTTCTACAGGTGATGGTATGCTATGACATGTACTCAGAGCTACTCTGAGGAGGATTTCCTGCAGGTATACCCTGGGTAAACTACTGCCTGCAGAGCAGTGTGTGAGCCCCATGCACCTGTGAGAGGCCTTTCTTATTGGGAAACTCCCCTCATCAGTCCACTGTTTCTCACTTGTGAACTAGGTAAAATCAGGGGCCTTTGGGCTTTCACTCCCATTTTGGTCTGTCATTCTCTTGGTGGTGGTGTTGAAATAAGAGGGTGGTGATTATGCAGAATAGTTCTATTAGCATAAAAGGTGCCGTGAGTGAGTGGGTGAAAAGTGTGGAGACATCAGTGATCCTATATGGCAGCACCGGTACAGCATGCTCACAAACTGCCGTGTCTCCTTCCATTCACCAGAAGTTCCCACGAGGTTGGGTGGAAAGCTATGCGTAATTCTTGAGGGGAAATAAGTGCCTCTATTTTGGAGTGACACTGACTAGTCCCAGTACAGTGGTTAAAGATGAACTGAGGAATGTTGAGACTTGAGCTCTAAGCTTTTTATGGGGCCTTGGACCAAAGCACTGTATTTCGTCTTCTAGTTGTCTTATGTGTGCAACTGGAAGATAATTATTTGCTTCCTGTTTGTGCCTGGGATGTCTGAAGTATAAAGTCTTTGAAGAAAGCTAATGACATTAGCCTTCCCTCTAGGGTGTGTATTTTCTTGTTCTCAGGCCCCTTGCTGCCTACCATTCTTCTGCCTGTGCACACCTACATAGGAGTTGCTCCTCCAGCTATGACCTGGTGCATTGGTTCTAGGTCTCAAGTTCCCTGGAAATGTCATGGGCTCCATTCCTAAAAGAAGCCAGTTTTCTTACAGAGCAGACTCAAGGGAATAAAGATTGGGAGTGGGAAGGAGATTGTGCTTGATTCATTATAACTTGTCACAGTGTCAGAAAAGCAATGCTGGGGGCTCAGGCAGCAGGGCGCTGTGAAATGAGCCCAAACTGTGATGTCAGATAGAGGTGGGTCTGTCTACCAGTTATTAACTGCATGACCTTGGGAAAATCATGAAGCCTTGGGCTTTGGACTCCTCAACTGCATTACTGGGATGGCACAATCTACTCTCAGGGTTGTCGTGGTGATGAACTGAGGTAAGGGAAGCCATGTGTCCAGAGTACCAGGCAGCACCAGGCCTGCCTTTCCTTCCCTTCCCTTTCCTTAGGTGTGTATCCTTGGGCTGCTTGATCAGTGGCATCATTTTCAATCACCAAATGCTACCCTCAAGCTATGGATGCGATGAGGCATGAACAGTGCCTTTGGTTCCTGTAAAAGGCTGGGAGGGAATTCAAACCAGAGAAGAGAACTTATCTTTTGGGAAATGTTCAGGGAGAGGGGCACAGAGAAATGAGGAGGGCATGGCTTCTTGGGCAGCCCGCAGGGCCTGCAAGTCCCAGAGGTCCCAGAGGTCATGACGGCAATGGCAGTCTGGATGCAGGAGGAGACAGAAAAGGGGAGGGACTACAGGAGCTGGTGCAGGAATAGAGCGGTGGTGACTTGTCCCCAGGTATGCTCTCCGACAGAGCCCATGTTCACTTGGCTTCTGTCCCACATCTGCCAATAAAAATTAAAGAAATTGATTTTCTTTTGTTTGCCTCTGAGGACTAGGCTCTTTTTATGAGACAGTAAATGGAATCCCACTCTGAGCGTGGCTAGATTTTTAATTGTGTTTGTTGTGCTTTCACCTTATTCCATTTTATGAGTTCCTGCTCCCAGATTTGTTGATGCGAAGCTCTCACCCACCAGGGACACATCAATATTTGATTTTTATCAGTAGGAAAAGGTTGAGGTTTTTAAAAAATCATTTTCTTAATCCAAAGGTTGGCTCGTTGGCTTCATTCTGACACATTAAAAACATGGGACCCATCCAGGGTTGTTTTCTTTGACTTCCTAAGTTTGACCTGAAGTGGGGGTTGGGGGGTCTCTTTCAACAGTGGAAGTCATGGTCTGGCTCTATGTGAAATGAGATTAGATTAGATTAGATTAGATTAGAGTCCAATTTTGGGACAGAATGCTGGGAGGAAACATTTTAAAATGAATTACATCATTGAGGATAAAAGATGCATCCTTTGCATAAGACACTTTTGTAAAGATTTGTTGAAAACGATGCAAAGGAAAACATTAAAGTTAATATTGTTCAATGTGGGGATGGTTTCACTTCCTGTATGAGTCAGCACGAACTAGGTTATTCTGTGATAACAAACAGCTCCCCTGTCAGTCTCCATGATTTAAAACAACAGAACTATATTTCTCACTTTTGCCACCACGCACCTGGTATCGGCTACAGCCGTCTGCTCTGTGTTGGCCTCACCCAGGGATAAAAGTTGCCCCAGGCTCTGCCTCATACTTCCACAGTTGCCAAGCAGGAAGAAGAGAATGGGGCAGGTCACACACTGGATCATAAAGCTTCCATGTGGAAGTGGTGTGTATCGCTTCTGCTTACTTCCCATTAACCAACGAGAGTGATGGGGGTGCTGAGTAACCTGGAGGGGTACAGAAGTACCTAGAAATGCTTGGTGAACAGTGATTCTAACAATCAAGTTCCTAAGAGGGTTTCCTGAATTGGTAGGTGAAATGCCCCCCACCTTGGAAGGAAGTATGAAAATAAATGAAGGACTGTAGAAATGGATGCATTCTGGCCCCAGGATTTTACAATTTTGCCATAAATAGGGCCTTGACTACCCAAAGTTATCTTATATGGCTTGGTACTGCCTTGAAAATATTTGGTGAGCTGTTTCTAGATGCCTTGATTCGGGTGTCCCTGCTTCTTTGTATGGCCTCATGTATTTATACTGAGCTCTGCTTGTAAAAAAAAAAAAAAAAGATAATTTAGGTCAGCAATAGTATTGAGAACATGGGTAGTGGGTGGGAAGAGTAAGAACTTGGGAGATAAGCAAACATAGATTCAGACATCAGCTCCATCACTTCCTACCTAGCTGGTTTTTGGAAAATGAATTAGACGTATTTGAGGATCAGTTGGTCAAATGGGAATAATGGTGTATTTTGAGGGTCAAATGAAAAGAGAATAATTGTTATAATTGTTATAATTGTGTCCTTGGGACACAATTAGGTCTTTGTGGGTTCCCAAAAATAGAAGAGCTCCCTGGACAGATGAGGTGTCCTCCATGTTCTTCTCTGTGGTTATAAAGGTTGGAAGAAATACTTCTTCCTCACAGAGGCCCCACATCTATGGGTTTTCCATTGAGGCAAGTGACCTGAGAACTGGCCAGAGCTGGAAAGATAAATTGGTTCCTAGGGTGAATGTGGGTTCCCCTGTAAGCAGATCTCAACCTGGAGTACTGTTGTCACCCCAGGGTGTGTTTGGAAATATGCTGTGTGCTGGGTGGAGGGTGGTGAACTGGCTTTTTTAAACATTTATTTAAATTTTTAAGAAGATTTTATTTATTTATTCATGAGAGACACAGTGAGAGGCAGAGACATAGGCAGGGGGAGAAGCAGACTCCCTGTGGGGAGCCCGATGTAGGACTCGATCCCAGGACTCTGGGGTCACACCCTGAGCCAAAGGCAGACTCTCAACCACTGAGCCACCCAGGTGCCCCTATTTTTAAAAAAAAATAATTTATTAGACTTTATTTTTCTAAGCAGTTTTTGGTTCACAGCAAAATTAGGGGGAAGGTATAGAGAGTTCCCTTATATCTCCCTAACCCTTACATACCTAGCCTCACTCATCATCAGCATCCCTCACTAGAGTGGTACATTCCTTACCACTCATAAACTTGAGACTAGCTTTTAATGCCCAGGCCTAGAGAGGCCACATATCCTGCTGTACCCAGAGCAACTGTGTCCCGAAAGGACTTGTCTCAGCCCAGCACCGGCCACAGCCTGACACAGGTGGGCAGGAGTGAGCCACAAGGGTCTCCTCTCAAGTTCTTTGAAGTGAGGGGTCTATGTACTCTTTACTGCCTTTTATTTTAAGGAATGTGGTTTGTGGAAGAGTGAAGGGAGTTAGAGGGCCTCAGGGACCAGACAGCAGTCTGACGGCACTGTGCTCCTTTTGATGTGGTTGTAGTTGAACACAAACGTTTAGCAGCTCTGGGCTGCAGAGCTCATGATGAATTATCTATAATCTATCTGTTTGAGTCTAATGAGGTTATTCACTCTTGTCCCCCTTCTCAAGGATCAAGAGCAACCTCTTTAAAAAGGGTCTCAAAGACCTGCAGTCGAAGGCAGATGCTCATGAGGAGGATACTGTGCCACAATGGACCAACTGTCCCATTGAACAAATGCTGTCCCCCATGGTCTGCACTTCCAGGGAGGCAGTGCCCGTGACGGTTATGAGCACAGTCTCTGAGGTGGACTGGGTTTGCAGCCCAGAGAACATCCACCACTTTGCATCCCATTTTTGGGTGTGTGTCCTTGGGCAGGTCACTGCTTGTGCCTCAGTGCTTCCATCTGTAAAATGGGGAAAATAAAGGAACCAATCTCATCGAAGCCTTATAAAGTTAGCAAAGTTGCATTTATAGAGCCTGATAGGTCAGAAGCACTCAATAAAAATTATGATGACAATGGTGAGATCTCCAGTTTACTCCTCAACCCCCTATAATTGAATGTTTTCCTCCATCCTCTCTGGGAACTGCTATCACAGAGGCCATCTTCTCCTTGAAGAGTGGCTTCTTTTTCTTCTTCATCCTACTTGGCCTTAGTATAGAATGCTCCTGAACTTCTAGATACTCTGCTCCTTTGACTTCTAAGTCAATGTCATTTTCTGATTCTCTTCTGCTTTTCTGGCCATTTCTTCTCATGTCCCTTCCCTTGCTCCCCTTCCTCTGCCCACATTTTAAGTATTGGGTTTCTCAGGGTTTCGACGACTGCTTTATTCATTTATTTCTGTGAAGTTTTCCTGGGTGACCCTGTCCCTTCCCATGGCTTTGGGAGCCTGTAGCAGGACCTGTCTCCTCCCTGTGGCTCTCACCTGGTCCTTTCAGATCCTAGAATAATGTTGAGAAAGCAGAGACTGTTTTAGATCATAGGCTTTGGGACTTTTTGTGGACACTCGCTGTCCATTGATGCCCTGAGACACAGATTCAAAGAAACAGCCTCTCGTAAAAGGCTCAAGTCCCAATGTTCTGTCTTCTCCAAACTCCTCCTGACTCAGTGTCCTGCCTCCATGTTGCTATAACAACCCATATCCCATAATGCTGAGAACAGAACTGGGTGAGGTGCAGGAGACCTTCTATCATATGGTCTTTTTGGAACTGGATCTCACATTCCCTCTTTTCCCCATTTGCCCATTTGTTTTGTCAAACCCTCTCCTCCTGCTGCTTCCCAGGAAGGGGGAGGTGAGTGTCTGCACACCTGCAAGTACCTATCTTTTGCCCTTATAATGAGTGGATACACTTTTAGGAGTAGAACTCTAGGCTGAAACTTTGCTCATCAAAAATTTGAAGGAATTGGGGCACCTGAGTGGCTCAGTCAGTTGAGAATCCAAATCTTGATTTCAGTTCAGGTCATGATGTCAGAGTTCTGAGATCAAGCCTCATGTTGGGCTCTGCACTTAGTAGGGAGTCTGCTAGAGATTCTCTCCCTCTGCTCTCTCAAATAAATAAATCTTTAAAAAAAATTTGAAGGGATTTCTCAGTGCAGTCACAGTACATTGTTACAGAGAATTGCATTGTCTTTCTGATTTCTGTTCCTTTTGAAATATGACCTATCCCTCCCTCCTACAAGCTCTCAGCATATTTTCTTTATTCTCAGGGTTCTGGCATTTCATAACATTGTGTCTTGATATGTGTGTGTGTGTGCATGCATGTGTTAATTATGCTGAAAACTGGAAGTGGACAGGTCATTTGGAGAAATTTTTCCCTAATTTTTTTATCCTCCCTTCCATCTTTTCTATTCTCTCTCTCCTTCCCTTTTTCCCTTTCCCTACCCTGCCACCTTTCTTTTAATCAGATATTGAATCTCTGGGTTGAGTCTTTAATTTTCTTTTCTTTTCTTTTCTTTTCTTTTCTTTTCTTTTCTTTTCTTTTCTTTTCTTTTCTTTTCTTCTTACCTTGTCTTTCTGTTTTGTTTGACTTTCTGAAAAATTTCCTTGGCTTTATCTTCCACTCCTCTTTGACTTTTGAATTCTGATGGTGGCAATTCTCAAGGACTCATTCTTACCCTTGAATTGTTCACATTTTAAAATCTTGTCTTATGGATGTGATGTCTTCATTTGTCTCTCTGAGGATATTCGTGATTTAGAAAAAAAAGTCTTCTCCTTGCATTACTCTGTTTCCTGCAGGTCCCGATTGTCTGTTTATCTGGTGTTCTCTCATGTTGAAGCTTTGCTGAACTGTCTGGGAATCTTGAACTGTTCTCCCATATTTACGAATTAAGTTCTAGAAAGCACTTTCTGCACATAGGTGGGCCTCATCAGTTATTAGCCTTCACTGTGGCATAATCACAGACTACACATGACTTCATTGGGAGACCACCAAATGTCAACATCTAGGTCCTTTTCTTTTTTTAAAGACTTATTTACCTTTAAATAAGAGAGAGAGAGAGAGAAGAGAGAGGGAATCTTAAGCAGACTCTCCGCTGAGCATGGAGCCTGATGCAGGGTTCGATCTAATGACCATGAGATCATGACCTGAGCTAAAGTCAACAGTCAGATGCTTTAAGTGACTGAGCCACCCAGGTGCCCAACATCGAGGTATTTTTTTTGAGACATTCAGTTTCTGCAGAGAATATCCTCTGAATCTCCTACAGGGGAGGAGACTGGGAATAGGGTCAGTGAGAGGCGTGGGTATACTTGGTTTCTGTCTTCCAGGAGCAGGAAGGAGGCAACCAGCTCTTCCCCTCAGCCTCTCCAGTTAATTTTCTCCAGGAAGAAACTACTAGTCTGGTGGAGGGGGGGGGGCAAGGTCATGGCTTGGGTACTTTGTTCCAGCCCCAAGCCCCACTCCAGCCTTCAGGCCTATGCTGTGCCTTCATGTCCTGAGTGACCCCACTGAACTGGCTTTCTCTAAATATTCCTCCTGCAGTCCCTTTGTGAGGAAGTTTACATCATTTCATTTTTCATCTTCCAAAGCGTTGAGATATCTTATTCCTTCTTGTCTCCCTTCTTCATTCTCCTTGTACACAAATATTTCTTTATATTTTAGAGGCATTCAGCAAGAGGGGAATGATAAGAACCTGTGCTCAGCTTTCACTGTTTCATTGGAATCACAACAAAGTTTTTCAGAGTTTATAAGTTTTCAGCACTGGCCTCCACTTGCAGGGCGAGTGATGATCACCAAGTGTGGTTCCTTTTGCTATGTGGTCTCCAAACTCCATCAGGCACTTGTCATGGTTGGCATAAGCCTGTCTGTACCAAGGGAGTGGAATTCAGGGAACTCAGGCCTCATTTATTAGTTTTCCTTTAGTTCTGCCTCATTGGAGCTTCACCTCGCTATTCGATAGGAAATATCCTCCCCATAAACTTCAGTAGATATGTCAGACTTCTGCAGCAGAAGTACTGTGTAAGCCTCAAAACCAAATCACAGCGGGCACTTTGTCTTGGGACCATGTGTCTTGCAAAGCATTTCAAACACCAGTTGTACGAAGCCACAGTCACAGCTAATTCACTTGACATGAGTTTTATTTGTACGTATGGAGGAATCACACCAGCAAATAGAATCATTGCTCTGCCAAGACTGTGGTGACAATAATCTTTGTCAACCTGTGTTTGTAAATCACCTGAGGTACTGGGTTTTTTCTTTGGTTTGGAACATGGTAGAGTTGGGGTTGGTGAAGATGCGAGTGATGTTCCTTGAAGACGCTGGAGCAATGTGGATCTTTCAAGGGTGGGCAGCTGACCTGGCTACCTGAAGGCTAACAGTGATGCAGCTGAATTAGTGTCACTTTGAAAGCTGGCTCAGGTTCAATCTGAGCCCATACTGGGCTTAGCTCCCTATGGATTGTCAGAAGCCATAGCAGAGTCCAGTGAAAGCTGGATACATTCCTATAGGAATTGGAGGGCCACTCTGGAAAGACTAATTAAGGCACTCCAAGGCCCTAATTAGAGGTTCTAGGCCTTGACTGTGCATGGTACTGACATGGGATTTCTTCAAATTCTGATGCCCAGGTGTGTCCCTAGACCACCTGAATCAGAAACTAGGGATGTGACCCACCCAGGAACAGAGTGCAAATCACAGCTATGTAAATTTTTGTAAATCTCGTTGTTGCTACGTAAGTGAAGAACTCATTTAAAATTTGCATTATTTTGAACTAATTTGAATTTGGGGGAAGTGAAAATAGTTCATGGCACAGTCACTCTGATACACTATTTCGCAGCTGTTTCCATGGTGTGATGGAGTGGGCTTTTCTCTCTCTCAAGAAAGAGATCGAATGGTTGGTTCTTTGAAGGCAGACTCCAAAGCATTCAGGGAATACTCTTCCAGTGGATTATACTCTTATAGAAACGTGGTGGCAGAAATAGCAAAAGGATCTATGGGCAGGGCTGGGCACTGCCCAGGCGCGACTTCACTGATATTCTGTGTCTCTCTTGGTGTGCACAGGTCCTGTGGCTGTCATCAGTGGTGAGGAGGACTCAGCCAGCCCCCTGCACCACATCAACCATGGCATCACGACGCCCTCATCGTTGGACGCTGGGCCAGACACGGTGGTCATCGGTATGACCCGCATCCCAGTCATTGAGAACCCTCAGTACTTCCGTCAGGGACACAACTGCCACAAGCCAGACACGTGTGAGTACTGCAGTAGAACATTGTCCCTTCTGGGGAGGGCAGGGGAGGGTGGCATGGCAATAGACCACATAGCTGGGGTTCTGAAACCTTCTGAGATGACCTACCACCTGCTAACCTCCCACTCTCTAAGACACCCTCCCTATTTGTCTCAAAACTTGAAAAGTAGCCTGGGCTAGGGGTCTTCATTGGGGCAGAGTCTCCTGGGCAGAGAGGGCTCAGGCTAGGAGGGAGCTTAGATGTAGGAGGCCCAGCCCCACATGAAGAGGTATTCCCAGGAAGGCAGGGGACACACACAGGGCTGGTCTTTTCTAGAGACCTGGCCTCTGCATTTAGGAAATGTAACCAAACACTGTCCAGATAGGAACCCTTGAGGTTATCAGACCCTCTGCCCAAGCCTCCAGGAGAAGAGAAGGGAATGAAGGGTGCTGAGTACTGTTTGAATGGAAACATCTCTCTAGCTGCCTCTCCAGTGCAACCGAAGTGTGCACTTTCTGAGAACCTGATCAAGGCCCCAGTGCTAGGACACCTCACCCCCCTCTACAGATGTCCCACAGGGATCAGAGGATTCAGGGCACCTGTTTCCTCCCTGTTTCTCGCCCACTGTTGGTTCCAGCCTCCCTCCTTGTCTTTCTGCTGAGCTCTGCTAGGGCCTCTCCCTGCTCCCCGGGCCTCTCCCAGCTTCTGGAGCCTCCGGGGCTTGGACCTTCCACTCAGCAGGTGCTCCTTTTGCTGCGTCCCAGGTGCAGTGTAGGCCTAGCAAATCCAGTGCACACCCTCTCCTGCTCCTGCCCTCGAGAAATGGTCAGCTAGTTCAGGAGACAGTCCAAAGGCCTCTGGAGGCCATCTGAGGGCTGGAAGGGATGGGCTAGGTTAAGGACTCATCTTACAGACAGAAAAACTGAGATTTGGGGAGGCTGTCCCCAGGCTTCTGCCATTGGTTCTCTTCTCTCTATGGGTTCAGGGTTTTGGCCAAGGAAGAAGCACCCCAGGTCTTGCTTTTCTGCTGGCTGAGCACTCTGTACTCGGGCCTCACCTTAGCTCACAGAACTCTTGCTGCTCCTGCTGTCCACCTTACAGCAGAGCAGGCATTCAGCTCTCTGATTGACCTTTGCTTCTGTTTCCCTGGTTCTGTTTGTAGTGAGACGATGGCCACAGTGAGAGGGACTGGGCTCAAGTCAGAATAAGGTCATCATGTGACTCCCAACCTTGGGTGCCCTCCAGAACTGGTCTCTGTTTACCGCATAACCCTATCAACGTCAGAGGAAGGATGTCTGGGTTATGGACCAAGACAAGGGAAGAAAAATAAACTGTGATTCAGATAAATAGTGGGGGACACTGTGTTTAGGATGGTTCTGCTCTGGCTAAAGGTCTTGCCTCCAGGCAGGTTCATCTGGGGCTGATGTGAGTGTGGCTGGAAGGAAAGCCTTTCTGTGATGGTAGCGTGGCTCCAGGCTCAGTCTAGAGTTGGTGATGCTGAGCTTTCTAGAGTGATGCTGGCATTTGAGCAAAGACGTAGGCATTGCTGTATTGAATATACAATTGATTCTCGTTATTCACAGTAGTTACAGTCCAATAAAGTCACCAGGAACACTGAATTAGCGGACACTGAACCATGGCTCCTAGGGGACATATAGGGTTAGGTTCCTCTGAATGTCTGGTCACAACATTTTTATCAACTAATCAATACATAACCTGTTTTATGTGTGCTTCTGTTTGGAGATACTTATTTAATGGATGCTGTGGTTCATTAACAGCAATCTCAAGGTCAGCACTATGACTCGGGCCTGAGCGAAGCGTATCTAACACACCTGTTTGTTCCATAGGCCTTCTTGCTCATAGGAATGCTAGATGGCGCTTCAGCATTATGCTCGGGAAATTTTAAACCGGGGAAATCCCCCCACACCCCGCCCCCCACCAAAAGCACAAATATGCAAAAAATGGCACCAAATAGACAACAAAAAGGACACTCATTTCTGGTAGGAGACCAGAAACAAGAAGACAGAATGTCACATGGGAATGTGCACATCAGGTGACTCACATTTCTCACCTCTTTCATGTTTGTGAATGACTACGAAAGTGCTGCCAGTAGTAGTTCGGGGGTTACATGTAAGTTTTAGCGAGAAGGCGAATTTGTGAATCCAGAATCTGTGAATAATGAGGATGGACTCTGTGCCCTGTAGGGGAAGTTCTGGGCTTCTCGTATAGAGTCTCTGGGTTGTATCTGTGCTCATGTGCTCCTGATACCAGCTTCTCAGTGCTTGTCAGGTGGGGATGGATCTTGCTCATGGGAGGACGGCTTCCTCTGGGCTATTAGAATAAGAGTGAACTGTGGAGAGCCACAGGATCTGAGTGCCCTTCAGTGTCAGGACCCAGCCCTAGCCAAGGAGCGATGGCCCTACCAACTGTGTGGAGGAGAAGCTTTCCTCCCTAATCCCTGAGTTTGTGATTGGAAGTAGACTTTTGAAGGATCCAGGTGTTACTTCTGTATAAACAGGAAGGAAGGGTCCGTGGAGGTGGAAGGGAAGCAGGCTTATGGATGAAAATCTGAAGGAATAAACAAACAAACACCTCACCCAGGGGAAATCAAAGCTGATTCTGGATTGTTAAAACCCTTCAATATTAGGGAAAGTGTCCTTTTCGGAGGAAACAGTATGTTTTGTCCTGTCAGTAGACAGTGGATGGCTCCTAATTGTTTTCAGAAAGCACGTATGGCAACAACAAACTGTGCAGGAGCCTTGTAACCAGGTTTGGCTAACCCTGCCTCTGTGAGTCTACGATTGACTCCCACAGCCAGGGAAGGGCAGCGCCTGCCACCTCCCCCACCCCCACCCCCACCCCCACCCCCGGGCTGAGATTTACTGGGTAAGCGGCAGCAGGTCTCTGATTATAAAGGCTTCATCAGCTGAGAGAAGTGACTCCAAGACACATCCCCGAGTGTGATGAGACACTGTCATAAATAATTAAAGCCACATGCACGCTGGCAGATAAATACGCGCAGAACATTGGTGATTCTGCAGACAAGGCTGGGGTCACGCTTTTGGGGGGATGGCAAGAAATGGGATTAAGGGAAGAGAAGTGCTCATATTATCCGTCCCCCGAGGTATCTCCCACCTGATTCCCTTCTGCATCCCATGTAAAAACGTGCAACATGGGAAGAGATTGCGGGGATGTCATGCAACCTGGCTTCAGACATTTTCCTGAGTCTCCCGGTGATGGATGTAGCACAAAAGTACTTCGCTTTCTTAAATATGTGTTTACCATAAGTGGTGGGACCTTTCTGACCAGAGTTATCAAGATGCTGCTCTTTCCCTGCCTTTCCCTCTATCTGCCTTCCATCTGATCCATAGCATTTTTCACAGCATGTCAGGGCTGCAAGGGTGTTTGGAGATCGCCTTGTACCATCCCTTTTCAGAGGCTTGCCTGCATTCCCAACAAGCGCTCTACGCTTGGCATTGTCTTCATTCTCAATTTATTTGGCCTTTCCAGGGATTCTGAAAAACCCGAGTGATAAAGGTCCTACTCGGGAATAGGTGTGGAAGCTGAAGCCTAATGAAGCCCCCTTCTTGTTTATTGAAAACGCCTGGTTCTCAAAAACGTCAGGAAATGGATCCAGGCCTCTTGTCACACAGCTGATTTGGGGCTAGATCGTATGGAATGAGAAATCATAGGGCTGGCCTAGAGGGACCAGTGGGAAGAAGTTGGGAGGTGTTTGTAGCAACACGGGGCCCTTGGTCACCTTGTGACAGCCTTGGGCCACAGTAGTTATACATATGCTGGGGCTGGATCTCCAGCTGCTGTCCAAGGAGTCACGTTTTGGCTCTTTCCCCCAGGCCAGCTGGAAGGCGCTTTGGCTCTGCTTCAGGCCCTAGACTTCTCTGTTCATCCCTCTTTCCAAGACCTATTCTCAGAAGACTGTTTGCCTGTTGGTGGAGTGAGCAGAGGCTATTTGGGGAGCTAAGCAGTGTCCTCCCTCTCTCTGTCCCCAAATCAGGGCCTCTGGTTTAGTCACAGGTTGTCTCCATCTTGGTTGTCACCTTCCCAGAGCCAGCCCACTCCACTTCTCCATCCCTTTGATCTCTGCCCCTACTGGTGGGCCTGTGCACAGGGACCTGTCCCTGCCCTGGCCAACTATGCCTTCCTCTTCCCTGGCAGAGTGGGTCCATTTGATCACCTTGCGCTCAGCCCTGAACCTCTTTAGGGTCCCAGCCCTGCAGCTCCATGTCTCTCTCCACTTACCCAGAAACCCTGACTTCACCATCCTTGATCTCTTTGCAAAACTTGACCATACTCCTCTTTGTTCTCATCCTTAGCATCCAAGCCACTCTGACTGTGCTGATTTTCCTCCCTTTCATCTGTCCAGTCCATATTTATTGAGGGTTGTGGGAGGCCTTCTTTTAGACTCTGGAAGCAATGGGGAACAGGGCATGCATAGTCCCTACCCTCAGGGACTTGTTGCCAACTGTAGCTGATCTCCAAGATGCAAACGGCATCTTCTGTTCCCTGGGGACTACTCACGGAACCTTGTGGTTTCACCCCCCACCTTTCTGCCCATGATTCCCCAGCCTCAACCCATAGTGGCTTCTTTCCAGAATGCCAATCCCACAATGCCAACTCCTGCTTTAGTGTAATTCCTGCTTGAGATTCCCGTCTCCCTTTCTGGCTTGGCCCACACACCCCTTTCTCCCTTTCTGCACCCTCTTCCCATTGTTCAACACCTGGCTTATTTCCAGCCTCTTCCTAGGCCCAGGCTATGGCAAAATGACCTTCTCCCCCTGGGAGCCCCTGGACCAGAGTAAATGCCACACTCTAGTCTCCAGTGACTTTGAATCAAATCTTAGGTCATCCTGTCACTTCTCAAAAATGTGTGTTCTGTTTCCCAAACTGACTTTGAATTTATTCCAAGAAGAAGCTCTTACATGTCATAATTCTTCATTTCCTATTGAAGATACAGCACGGGAATGGAGTCCAGGGAGATAGCAACTAGCCATGTGCGCCGGATGACGCCTGGCAAGTGTATCCTTGTGGCCTGGGCTCTCTAGAGATGGCACAGACAGAGGCAAGGGTTGTTGCTCTGCACCCAGCAGCCTCCTCTGAACCAAGCAGTAGTTTGGTGTTACACTTCCTTTATTCGGGGGACCTTGCACCCCCTTCCTGAGGAAGATGCTGCCATTCCCACTCTGTAGAGAGGACTACGGCTCAGTGAGCTTAAGTGACTTATTCTAGATTGCTTGGCTCTTGAGAGAGAGGCTTGACATTAAAACCCAGGCCTGCTGACGCCGGCATTGCCAAGGATTCCAGTGCTTCACAGGCATTTGCTCAGCACCTCCTGAGCTCGGGGCAGCTGTCCGTTGAGGACCGAGGACGGTCTTGCTGTTCTGTGGAGGCCCACTGTTCTCCTCATTTCCTGGATTGGGACAGTGCTACAGACAGGCTGTTCAGGGCTGGGATCCCCAGGAGGACTTCGGCTGAAGTGCCCTGTGGTCATGCGGCTGGGGCAGCCTTGATCTGGCTATTGGCACTTATTCCTTTGAATTTTCCGCAGAACCGAGTCCCCAAGAGACCATGGTTGCCTTCAGATAAGGCAGTACATGGCCCTGGGGTTAAGCCAGTTTTTCTTTACTTTTTATTTTTAGAGTAGTTTCGGGTTTACAGAAACATTAAGTCAAAAGCACGGAGAGTTCTCACTCACCTGCTCCCACTTTAGCCACCGGTTTTCTCTGTTGTCACCATCTCCTGCCAGTGTGGTGCATTTGTTACAACTGATGAAGCAGTACGACATATTCAGTAGTCAACTGAAGTCCGTGGCCAGTAGGTTCACTTTTTGGGTGGTGTCGTCCTGTCGGTTCTGACAAAAGCAGTGTCATGAATCCACCATTACAGTGTCGCACAGAACAGTCTCGCCGCCCTTACAGACCCTCTTCAGCCCACCTGGTCGTCTCCCCTTCCCAACTGCTGGCAGCCACTGATCTTATTGTCTCTTACAGTCTTACCTTTTCTGGGTGTCATATGGTTGGAGTTACACAGTAGGTAGGCTTTTCCGATTGGCCTCTTTCACTTAGTAATGCGTATTTTGCATTCTTTCATGTGTTTTTGTGGCTTGATAGCTTATTTCTTCTCACCACGGAATAATGTTCCATCATATGGGTGTCCTGCAGTTTCTTATCTGTTCTTCCACTGGAGGATTGTACAAGTTTCCCCGGGGCTGCTGGGACAAAGTACCACGAACTGGGTGGCTTCAAACAATAGAGATTTATTGTCTTGGGGTTCAAGAGGCTAAAAGTCTAAAGCAAGGTGTCAGTGGGCCACGCTGCCTCTGAAGCCTGTAGGGGAACCCTTTCTCGCCCTTATATAGCTGCTGGTGGCATCGCCAGTATCCCTTGCCACTGTACTATTCCAGTCCTCTGTCCTCACATGGCATTCTTCCCCCCGTGGCTGCCTTCTTCTATGCACACCTGGCCTTTTGGCTTAGCGCCCCTCCAAACCCGCTTCAGTATGACTTATCTAATCTCATCTTGACTTAACTGATTACATCTGTAATGGCCCCGTTTCCAAGTAAGATCACGTTCTGAGGTGCTGGGGATTAGGACTTCAGCGCCACTGATTCCTTTTGTTTCAGTTTCCCTGAATCCTGGCTAATGCCTACTGTATCCCCATGTGTTACTGTCACGCTGGCTCTAGACTTCAGGCCTCCCACGCTGGTTCTGTGTTCCACATGAGTCTCTATGCTTTGAACCATAGGTGTGCATTTGACTTTCAGCCCCTCCTGGCTGGCCACCTCTTCATGCTGCTTCCCTAGATCTATCACAGATCCTCCCTGGCTGACCTGGCAGCTCTGTCCTGGGGTTTTCTTCATTGCCCCTGGTGCTTATGAGGCAGTCTAAAACCATCTCTGTCGGTTCCCTTAAACTCTATCTTCTCCTTCATTTCCTGGTCAGTGAGAAGACATTCACTGATTTTTATGAAGTGTCAGGTACTCTGCTGTGGGTGCTAGAGTGGAGAGGAGGACATCCCCCCCCCCTTCCTAACACCACTTTGGCTACATTGCAGCTGTTTGGGGGTCCTAGCCTCATTCTCTTTCCCCAGGTCAATTGCTTGATGCACTCACTCACCCTCACATACCAGCCTACAAGACAAGGACTTCCACACAGATAACCCAAGCTGGAGCTGCTGGGTCTGTGGACTGTGCCCTTTCAGCTGGAACCAGTGGTTCTTTCATCAAGAATGAGCGAGTGGCTTATCTCCTCCTCCTCTTCTGGGCCAGTCGGCCATAGAGCTTGCCTTTTCTGGAAGAGGAGCTGCTAAAGCTGGTTTCCCAGCTGTGGTGGGGAGCCCAGAGTCTGTGCATGTAATGCAGTATTAATAGCGCATCAGCATGATATAGATTTCTGTCACCTTCTGTACTAACAAACATCGCTTAGTGCAGGGTAATGATGGGTGTTTATTCCCAGCCACTTAGCTCAGCATAATGGACTTGCAGATGAAATATGGAAAATGGGCTGCTTTGTCTGGGAGGCTGGGGCCTGCCTGTCATGAGTAACAGAAGCGGCAGCAGCAGCAGCTGTTCCTGCAGAGGAAGGCTTTCTAGGTTTTTCTGTAGCAGAAGTTCTGATGGACTTGCCTGATGGAAGGAAGGGGATCTGGTTACAGGGCTGGGCTGGGAGCTCCTCCTCTGGGAGTACAGCTGAGAAGAGGAAGCTGGCATACTAAGGATTGCCATTTTCTCCCTGTGGCTGATTTAGGAGGCAGGCTTGGCTAGATGTGACATGGGGTGGGGGTTCTGAGGCATCTCCCCCTTTATTCTGCTGGA
This sequence comes from Canis aureus, assembly GCF_053574225.1. Taxonomy (NCBI): domain Eukaryota; kingdom Metazoa; phylum Chordata; class Mammalia; order Carnivora; family Canidae; genus Canis; species Canis aureus. Next base: position 52,111,067 of record NC_135612.1, on the reverse strand, counting down.
TGGATCTAAATGGGCTAACTGCAGGTCCAACTATAGATCAGATAGTAGTGAAGGTAATATTGACATCTTACTTTAGCCTTTTCGGCCAATGGGTTGTCTCCAGGTCTTGCTTGCCAGGTAGTCTTTCATAGAACTTTTTGAAAAATATACATTTATCTATTTGAGAGAGAGAGAGCATGTGCACTTGTGCATGTGCACATATCCATGAGCAGGAGGGGCAGAGGGAGAGAGAGAGAGAAAGAATCTCAAGCAGATTCCATGCTCAGTGTGGAACCTGACATGGGCCTTGCTTCCAGGGCCCTGAGATCATGACCTGAGCTGAAACCAAGAGTCGAACATTTAACTGACTGCACCACCCAGGCGCCTCCTCATAGAACATTTTGAGTGAACATAAGTTAGGATTGTTTCCTCCGATTCCTCCTCTGATTCCTCTTCAGTCCTATTTTCAGATACAACTAGAATAAGCAGCAGATCCCTCAGGATCCTGCAATGTTAGGTTTGGTGAGACCAAGGTTCCTAGAGGAAAGGACTGCTCAGGCATATTCCCATTTAACTTTCTAGAAAGAGCTGGGTGATGCCAGAGTGGGTTATCTTGGTTATCTTGGGAGTCCAGGGCATTAAGTCCTAGGCCCACAAACTGGTCCCGGGGGTCTCAGCCCCTAGAGATTAACCTCTGTTGGTCACTGACTCCCAAGACCCCCAGATCTAGGCATAAGCAAAGCATGACATTTTGTCTTTGTTCTCTGTCCCAGGAAGAAAAAAAAAATCAAATGATGCCATTTCCCCTAAATTGTCTGAATCTACTAGACATTCCTGAGCACACACTTTGGAGCTGCAACCAACTAGTCCAAAGGGACAGACTCACCTCCATCTCCCTGAGCCAGGACAACCTGCCTTCCTATTGAATATCATGACCTCATTTGTTCTGTGCTTCCGTGCCATAATCACATACTCAAAGTTAGTAGCTGCATGCAGTCATGCTAATTAAGTAATTAGGTATAATTGTGCTCACTGTAAATACACAGTAATTGGCTTAAAAAAAGTACTTGGGGGATAAGCATGTGCTTCAAGGTGGAGGAAGTGAAGAATGCTGAGACCCCCAACCTGGAGTAGCATCATTGCAATGCGGGCCTAGGAGAGGTTGCTCCCAACAGTTGAAAGTGAGGAGGATGTGGAGCAGGTCTTTTGTTTCCTGCTCAGAGCCCTACACACAGAAGGACTACTTGTCTCCTTGGCATGTCCTCAGACTTGTCCTCAAGGAGTAGGAGGATTAACTCCCCTCTGGAGATCCTCTCCAGCTCAAGACTTCCCAGAGATACCATTCTCTCTTCTCTTCCAACTGGATTCTGGCATCCTGTCTGCTCTGAGTTTTTTTCAGGATGGTAATTCAGAGTCAGCTAAGAAATACACACAGGGGTCAGAGAGGAATCAAAAGTGGGGCTTTATTGCTGGACTGGAGAAAATTGCTTGAACTTAAAGCCAAAGTGGGCTTCTTGATACCTCTGCCAAAGCTTGAACTTGAGATGCACACACAGGAGTTGCATCTGCACAGCAGATGTTCATCCAGTTGCGTGGAGGGCTATGGTCTGCCTCACCTTTTGCAAGTCAGGGAGTTCTGTTGCCCTCTGGAAAACCACGCAGCATGCAGGGACAATCTTCCTTTTCTGCCCTGCTCAGAAAAGAAATAGGATGGCCGATGATGGACCCTGCTTGTCTCGTCCATCAGATACCTCACTCACTTCTCAGAGGGAGGAGCCAGGGGCCCAGGTTGAGGGAAAGGCTGGGGTTACTTCTCTTGTCTCCAAGGAGATAAAAACTCCTCTTTTATGGACAGAGGCTAAAAGACGGGGAAGGAGAAAAAAGATTCCCCCTCCCCGTGGTTAGAGACAGCAGGGGGCTCTATCATTAGTGGTGGTCCCTATTAGTATTCTCTTTCCAAAAGCCCTTTTCCAGGAGAAAATGATCATCATTTCCATTTCCTCTGAATGAGCACATGAGTCATAATCCTGATGGGAGATTGCCAAAGAGGCCGGAGGTACTTGTTCCCTTTGTGCTATATTCTTCATGGTCAATAACTAAAACCCAAGTGCTACCCACCTCTTAGCCAGAAGCCCTGAGTCCAAATGCCCTTCCAGCTTCTCCTTAGCTGCCTTTAATGCTGTATGCTCTGAGGGATGTTAATAGGCATTTCTCAAAAACAATGTTCTGTGGTCGAATAAGTTCAGGAAAATGTGGATTAAGTAAGTGTCTTACTGTGGGATGCTGAGAGGCTTCAAGGATAAAGGTCATTGCAACTTTGCAAGAGGGGCCTTGGCTCTGCAGCACTTCCCAGATTTATTGAGCCTCTGAGCCTGATTCTTGAGGTATACCTGTTAACATCTTTGTGGACACAGATGTTCCGTGGATCACATTCTGGGCTGTTCTGGGGGTTTGGGGTTCTGTTTTCGCCTCCCCAGCAGATGTGGTAAGTCATCTGACAGAGTGCCCAGATGGGCCTGAACCCGTTTGGCATGTGTACTGTCACATTTCTTCCCAAGCCTCTGGGAGGGAGAGGAAGTGGCTGCGTTCCATGGGAATGCCCAGAGTTGGGGTGGTGGCATTCTTCGGGATTTCTGGCAGAGAGCTAAGTGCCCTTCATTCAAGTGGATCAGGGGGGTCTTTGTCTGTTGTTCTCTGCCTAGAAGCTTTTGCAGGTGCTTCTAACACTTCCTAAACCCCCAGATCCGGAGATGCTGGTCATGGCCAAATTTTCACTGCATTCCTGCTTCCTGCATTTCACTGTTTCCAGGCAGATTTGCCACTTAGGATTGAAATTTCAGGGAGCTGTTCCTAAGAAGAAATGCACAAAGATGCAAGATGCTGCCTCCCAAGCCACTGTTTCCAAATCATTGTGTGGAATGTCAAAGTACATCTTTATTTCAAGAAGGATATATGATGCTTTGGGCATGAAATAGGCCAGGGCAAGGTCTCAGCCAGCCAAGAGAGTGAACTGAACCCTTGGTTATACGGTGTCCTTTTTCATTAGAAAATAAAAGGAGTAGGGTGGGGAGAGGGCTGGTCCTAGATCTTGGTCCCAGCCTACCAGCTCCGTCACTGCATGACTATGGGCAAGACATCCATCCTCTCTAGACTTGAGATGAGAAAATGTGAGCACCTTAGCTGATATTTTGTGAGATGAAGTGGTGCGAGAATTTGGAAGTGCCCTGTCAACTTGCCTAAGTGACATATACATAATCATTCTTCCCTTGACAACAGTATTTTTACAACTGTTTTTACAATCCCTGATTCAAATATGCTGTTGGGGGAAACCAGCTTGGTGGTGTCAAAAATAGAGATTTTCAAAGCCTGATGATATTTCTCAAAAGACAAGCATCCTTCCCTCCAATGACTTCTTTTCCCCAACTCTAAGAAATAGCATTTTATCACCCAGTTCTACAGCCACAGAAATGCTCATAGGAGTTAGGGCTGTAATATGTTGGTTGTCAGGAAGTAATTGGTGTAGATGAGTAATGGGCTCAGGCCAATTTCCGTTTGGGTTAATGAGACCGAAAAACTGTGAGCCCAACTTGAAGGTGGTAGACAGATTCATGGTGGGATTCTTTTGTTTGGTTAGCTTTTTATTCTTTATTTTACCCTTCTCCTGGTCAGCAAACATTATTTCGTTGAAACTACAGCACCCATAAGCCTCCCTGCTTTTCTGTATTCCTATCCAAGTGCCTTACATTGAGTTACTTATATGTCCATGCCCTCATGGTACCCTCTGTACCATGATGCTTTGATGCTCAAGTGGCTTCCTGTTTTGCTTGTTATTTTAAAAAAAAAATTTATTTATTTATTTGAAAGAGAGAGAGAGAGGACGAGTGAGGGGGAAGGTGCTGAGGGAGAGGGAGAAGCAGGCTCCCCTCTGAGCAGGGAGCCCAATACAGGGCTCAATCCTAAGATTCAGGATTGGATCCAGGGATCAGGACCTGAGCCAAAGGCAGATGCTTCACCAACTGAGCCATGCAGGCATCCCTTTGCTTGTTCTTAAACATGAGTATACAACTCCTTCATTCTTTCTCCGCAAACATACATGAGACCTCCATACACAAATACACACGTATGTGGGTCTTGCCATATTTGCACACCTATCTCATGTTTTGGACACTGATTGTATCACTTGATACAAGTGATACAATCACAATGGTCTAGTACTTTGGCTGCAAGTACTAGACCATTGTGAGCCACTGGGCTTCCAAGAAAGAAACAGAGCATCACATAACTCAAGTAAATAGCCTAGGAAAGGTGTCTGGTGAAGGAGGGCTTTGGATCTGCTCTTCCATGATTTTCTTGCCTCTATCTTTCTGTGTTTTGCTTTACTACCAAACTGGCTCTCCTCATGGTTACAGAACGGTTGCAGCAGGTTCAGCCATCAGCACTAAACCCAGGGACCAAGGACAGCACAGAGTTGTCTCTTCTTAGGTGTGGATTGGAATTGACAAAACCTTTCCCTGAAGCCCCCAGCAGTCTTTCCCTCTTGTCTTCTGGGCCAGAATTAGGTCATCTTCCTAAAGCAATTTGCCCACAAAGGGAATGGAATTACCACAAGCACCCTAGGCCCTTCTAGATTGTCCTCTGGACTTGAGGATAGAACTCACTTCTCCTGAGGCATAGAGCCTCCTGGAGGGGAGTGGGCAGATACCTCCACAGGGTTCTGTTAGCAGGGAAGACACGAGAAGTGGCTGTTAGAAATAACAGTGGCTGCCACTTTAGTCCTCTCCAAGGGTAGACCATGCTCACCTCATCATTCTGCCTCACAAGTGGTGGCTGTTGTCTGCTCCCCTGAGAGTGAGCAGAGGCCTCTTGGGGTAGAGGTGGGAGGAGGAGGGTGAGGACACTGATCCTGTGTCAGTGCTACTCGTATTTTTCCTTTTAGGGAGAGCAAGCTGGTAATTTGTGGTTGTCGTCAGTGCTGTTCTGGTCTGGAAAACAGTTCTGCTAATTTTCAAGGCTATACTTACATGCCCGAGCAAAGAAAGATTCCTTCATGTGGCTGTAGCTGGATATGATGATCTCAGCCGAGCAAACTGTTAATTCCTGGGAGCTGCTGTAGGGTCCTTTGGGAGCATAGTTTCTGGAGAGTAGGTGGGAGCAGGGGGTGGTGAGGAGAGAGTAAGAGGGGAGGGTGTGAGGAGCATAGCAGTAACCTCTGCTGGGTACCTGTCAGTGCCTGTTACCAACCAGGCTCTGAACTTTAGGTACATTAAAACAATCATAAAATCTTTCACTGCATAGTGTTTACTCTCGGGCATTGAAAACAGTTTAACTATAATAGATTATTTCACTTTTACGCACACTATAAGGTAGGTGCTGTTACTTTTCCCCATTTCATTGATAAGGAAGCTGAGACACAGGACAGGTTAAGACGTTTGCTACAGGCTCCCAGCTGGGAAATGACAACACCGTGGTGTGACACAGCCTGCCACCCCCTCTTGCCCTCGTGAGGTTTTTTTTACATGAAACCTACCTGGATTGGTAGTGTTCTGACCCACCCCCCACCTTGAAAGATGAGGAAACTGAGACTCAGGGAAGCTAAGGTATTTGCCCTGAGGTTGCTCTCTGGTCATGGCAGAGCCAGGATACACACTCAGGGGTTCAGGCACACACCTGTGCCCTGGCCCCGGGCTGCCTCCCCTCACCATTAGCTGACTTTCACCCATCTGCACCCCCCCTTCTGGGAAACTGAGGATGGTCTCACAGGTTTGCAGACAGATGCTAGCTTGGGTGGCCTATGAGGCCTGCCATAGAGTCAATAGAAGGCAGTCCCTTTCTAGGGACTTCCTCTGTAGGCAGCCCCCTCCTCTTCATTTCTACCCCAGGAGGCCATCTGGAGCCCCAGAGGGGGGCCTCTCAGAGCAGGGTCCAGCTAGCCACAGGCCCTGGAGGTGACACCAGGGCTACACAGAAGGAGGCAGATGAAAGGACTTAGAGCTAAGTTGCCCTCTTTCTGGGCCAGGCCTCCCCTTATCCTGTCCCTGGTGGCCGTGTAGCTTAATTTGTTGCCCAGATTGTGGCCAGCCAGGCCTCTCACCAGGCACTGCGTTAGCACCCATCCCCAGACCTAGAATTCCTGGTGATGCAGCAACTCTTCGCTTTGGATTCTGCTGAGTCGGGCAGCCCTAATGCCACCGGTAATGAAGAAGTGTTGGGACTAAACTCCTAATGGCTCATTGATTGGTTGAATTATGCTCAGTGTAATTCTGAAAATAGATTTTAAATATGTGCTTGGGGATTTGTGGGGATTTGTTACTTAAGAGCTTTAACTCAGTCGTGGCTGGTTTGACCAAGACATCCACGCTCTCAGGCTACATTGGTGCCATGCTGCTCACCTCGGTAAGAACTATCCCCCGGGCCAAGAAACATGCCAGACGGGAGTGAAGACAGGTGTGGAAAGGTCTCCTTCCCCTTAAAACACTCCCTTGGGCAGGGGGCTTGAGAAGGTCATCCTGGTTGACCCAACCATCACAAACCTCTCCATATACTTAGAGTGGATGGAGACATGTAGATTCTAGATTCTCCTTTAGGTGTCCTCTGAAGTTACGGAGTACAGAATGTCGACCTCCTTCTAATGGCAAGTTTTCACAAAGGGAGGCCTTCAGAAAGGCTCAGTGTCTCAGCTTGTTGGCATTTTCTGGCATCACCTGGTCTACCCTCCATCCTTGACTTCCAGGTCTAAGGAGGGAGTGGCATGAAGGGTCTGGTGCTGGGCTTTGGACACCTATGCTTCTTTTTGTTACTGTCAAGTTAATCTGCAGACAATAGGAAAAAGAAGCAGATAATACAGAGACCTCCCAACCTAGCTGTAATTACCATCCTTATCTACTTTTTAAAAAAGATTTTATTTATTTATCAGCTAGAGAGCACAAGTAGGGGGAGCTATGGAGGGAGAGGGAGTCCCCACTGAGCAGGGAGCCCAACACCGGGCTTGATCCCAGGACACTGGGATCAGGACCTGAGCCGAAGGCTTAACCAACTGAGCCACCCAGGTGCCTCATCCTTGTGTACTTTTTTCCTGCTAGCCTATCAGGGACCTAAAACACCTTGGGGCGGAGTGGGCCAGAAACCAATGACAGATGTCCTGGCTGAGCCTCCATGAGGTATAGTAAGACTGTATTTCTGAGGGGACATTGGTCAGCGGTCTTTTTTTCAGAGCTTCTAATGCTACTCCTCCATTTTGACCTCTATCTGAAAGACATTGTTTCCTTATACCCTTCCCAAGGGTAATTTATACCCAACCAGTCATTAGAAAAAATGATATCCTTAGGGAAGAGACGAAGTAAAAACAAAACCTGGAAGAAAAGAAAAAAAATTATGCTCGGCTCTAATAAAGAAATTACTGACGTTCTACATTATGAACTGTATTAATTTTTAATGGCTGAGAAAGGAGTTGATTTATAATGCATCCTTCTCGGCTGCAGCGCCTGTCCCCAGCTAATAAATAAATGACAGGTCTCTTGTATTAAAAGTATCCGTCATTTTACACTGTTGGAATGTAAATGGCAGAGGCGTTGAGTGAGAGGCTCCTGGGAGCCGGTGTGCCCTGCTGTGCCCAGTCACAGAGGGAGCTGGCCATGGAGGTTGGCCTCGCTCTCAAACAAGACAGAAGCTCATTTCTTCCCCTTGGTCTCAGCAAAGTGACCCAAATAGCTCCAGCTCTTGTGGTCCAGGGGAGAGTTCATAAGAAGGGGTAATGCTATGCTTAGGAACAGTTCCGTTGGAAAATGAAGTTCCTGGTCCTTAAAGCGCCACGGCCCATGACTTCTCCCTGCACGTCTTGACCAGGCCCCGCAGGATCACATGTCAGTGGTTGATCCTTTGTTGAGCTGATGTGTGACTCACAACTCTGGTTCACCATTCTGGGACTCATTTAAAAAAAAAAAAAAAAAGGTAATAAAATAAAGCCTATTATTTGTCTCTGGTTTTAAAGTAGTTCTATATTTATTGGAAATATTTTGGGGGAAAATCTAGAAAAATGTGGAGAAGCAAGAATTACCCCCACACTGCACCCAGCGATGAATGCTGTGAACATGTTGATGCACTGCCTTCCAGTCTTTTTTTCCTCGCAGAGATACATAAACACAAACAAATAACACACGCAGACATGTATACAGCAACACATACGCTTGTGTTATGCAAAACGAGATCATAGTTGGCATACGGTTTTGTAATCTGAATTTGTCATTTAGCAATATGTCCTGGACCTTTCTTCCATATCATTAAAAATCATGCAGTTATTTTTAGTGGCTCGTGTATGTTTGGCCAGGGCTGTTTTCACATTGGTGCTGTGTAGAGCTGGCAATCAGTCAATCAAAACGCACTTCTCTGTTCTCTATCACAGTGCCAACTCCAGAGTCAACACAGTGCGGGAGAAAAATGAGGACAAAAGATGGGTTTTGCACAGAGCTCATAATTATGGAGCAACCTAGCTGCAGCATCAATGCGGTGAGGCTGAGAGAGGAACAGAGTGGCATCGTCCCCATATGAGAGAGGCCAGACTCCAGCTGGGGAGAGAGGCCTCCTCCAGTTCCTGGTGATCTAGGAGTCAAAGCATGTCTCAGAGACCCATGTCATGGGGACCCTGCAGCTCAAGGGGCCCGGTGTGCAGAGCGAGCCCTGGCTTGTTTAAAGTAGGGAAGCAGGGGTTTGGGTGAAGGTGGGCAAAGGATGGAGGATTTGAGCTTTCTCTAGAGCCAGGCGGAATTTAGACAGGCAGAGATCCTGGAGCTCAGGAGCTTCCAGGCCATAGTGGCAGGAGCTGGAAGCAGAGACAGGCTTTGCAGGGGCAGGGATGGGAGGTCACGGGAGCCTGGAGAAGAGCCCCTTGGGCGGAGGGAGCAAATCTTGTGCATGTATTACACAGTCTAGGTTATTGAAGCAACAGTTATGAATTTATTCATAGCATTTGCATTTAAATAGTTCCAGTCTTTATTTACCACAGTTGACATTGTTATCAGTTTCTTAGAAACAGGTAATGACTTGAGAAGTAAAGGCGCTACGGACATTATAATAAAAGAGGTAAAACAAAGTAGGTGATTCTCGTTGAATTTAGGGACTGTTTGAAGCAGACACAGAAAGACCCCTTGTGCCTGAAAGAGCACCAGAGAATGAGAGAAATTTAGAGATTGCTGCCAGCAGGTTCGACAATTTCTGATTTATTTATATTGTCTTCATAGGCTTATGAAAATGGAAGTTTGCCTGGATTTTGAGACTAGCATTTCTTTCCTTCCACATACGAATTTATTTCTTGATTTGTTGTGTGCATTTCTAAACATAGATAGACTAATGCCTTTCGCTCCTGGAAAAGAAAAGAAAAGAAAAGTCTCTGAAGCTGGTAAGAAGAGGAATCAGAGACCATGTTCCTATGAAGAATCTGCTCCTGTGTTGCAGGAGAGATATGCAAGGCAGAGTCCCAGAGGCATTCGTTCCTCAAGTGTTGGAGAGAGCCTGTTTGCCAGGGTCAACAATGGCCATTCCAGATAAAGCCCTGGTTGGCCCTGGTTTTAGAACCAGTCAGTTGCCATTACAGTATGACCCTCACTTAGATTTTTGCCTTCAAATCTTGGACCTGAAGTTATTCTGGCAACAAGACTTGGCTGCAAGTCTTTTTGAAGAGAGTCTGGGTTCGTAATGGCATTAAACAGGAGGCAAACTCGTGGCTAGACATTTATTTGATTCTCATGCAGCTTTCTTGTTACTTCATCAGCTCACAATGGGGTCAGCCCATTTCTACTTTTCAACTTCTAAATGACTTCATGTGCAGTTAACAAACAGCACACTGGGGTTTCTCTTCCTTTCATTCTTTCTGTGGAGGGCTGGAGGTTATAGTGTCGCCAGCATATGGGTCTGTCCCTCTAGCATTTCAGGGGCAAACCCTAGCTGATGGCTCACTGGGTGGAGAGCCTGGGCTAGGAAAGGTTTCCATTCCACACCACCCATGACCTGTTTCAACTCCCACCCAAAGGAGGATGGTGTTAGTAATTTTTAAATTTCCTGCCACGATACAGTTTCAGCTATCCACAGTGGAGCTTCAGAAGACCATTGTTCTTTTAAGACGGTGGTTCTCAAAGTGTGGTCCCCAGACCAGCAGCATCAGCATCACCTGGAAACTTGTTAGAAATGCAAATTACTGAGATCACCCCTTCAACACCCCTCACCCCCTAAATCATCAACTCCGGGGTGAGGCTCAGGGATGTGCATTTTAATAAGCCCTCCAGGTGATTCTGATACACACCAAAGGAATAAGAAACATTGTGTGAGATTCTTGCTTCCCCCGCTCCCCCAATCTGAAATATTTGAAGAAGTTGAGATGTGTTTCAATACAATTGTTGGTGGTATTTAAAAAGTAGTACTATTTCAGTAAACATTTATTGAGCATCTGCTAAGCTCTAGATACTATATTGGGTGCTGTGAGGACAACGAAGCAAAGAAATAGGTCATTTTGATATGATTGCTTTGTTACAAATATCTAAAGACAGTTTTGGGGCAATTATAACATAAACAAGAGACCCTCATCTTATTGCTTATCCTCACCCCTCTATGACTTCTGTGCCATCCCTGGCTTCTCCATGTGGGGCATTTTGTCAAGGCTTAGGATCAGTGTTTTGAAAGTGAGAAATAAGTATGGACAAGGTGTAGGGAGAGGCCAGAGATGGGGTCAGGATGTCAAGTTTGTGTGTTACTTGGGAATAAGAAAGCAAGTATAAAGATTTTTATTTCAGGCTGTGTAGAAATGCTTCCCATATGTCCAGACTCCATGTCCTAGCAGCCCTGTCAAAATGGCTTCGTTGGATTAAACCTGTTCATCTAGAGATCCATCGTCTGGTGGGGTTGTGGATGACTTAGAGGTGGCAAGATGGGAATCAGCTAGCTGAGTGTGAACTTCTGCAAGGCAAAATGTGTGCATTCCGCTTCCTGGCCCATGAGGCCATGGAGCATGAGGAGCTTGAGCCGTGTAGGCTTGAGCACAGGAAGCCGGATTTGCTGCTTGCCACCTCACTGAGCCTCCATGTGTCCATCATAAAGTAGAAATAATGGGAGGACCTGCCTTACCAGGGCATTCTATGTATTAAGTGAGGGAATGTGTGCAAGGGACTTGGAACAGTTGCCTGCACTTGGGACAAAATCACTCAATTCTATTGGGCTGTTTATACTGTTATTATAGTCTGCCTTAGTTACACTGAAAAAGGAATCTTTAAATGTCACAAAAACAGGTCTGCCCTACGAGGTCATCTGGGAGTATTTATTTGGTCCCGCAGATTTGGTTTGACATCATTTGCAAGTAACTTGTTGGTGGGAAATGTCTCCCCACATGGAGCCAGTGTCACATTATACTGATGTCATTCAGTGCCCAGCTTATATGCAGGTAGCCAGGACCCGTGTATCTTCAGTCCTGGCTTTTCCTCAGAGTAGACCCCAACCATGACCCAGGCCCAAGCTTCACCTCATTGCCAAGGTTGAGGAGGTGATTTTTGCCAGAAAATCTCAGATTAGTGAGAATTTAATCATGATTTTCAGAAGTTCTGAAAATAGACAAATACAGCAAATGCCCCTTAATATATTGGATGTACATGTAACCTTTTCCTGTTAAATATGGAAATGTACACATTTTTAAAGTCCTTCGAATTTTGAGTAGATCTACATTCTAATCAGTTCCTAGCTAAACTTTCTCAAATTCCTTTCTATTTTGATTTTTTAAAAAGATTTGATTGATTGAGTGTGAGTGTGAGCAGGAGATAGAGGGAGAGAGAGATCTCAAGCAGACTCTCTGCTGAGCATGGCGGCCAACATGGGGCTCCATTTCATGACCCTGAGATCATGGCCTGAGCTGAAATCAAGAGTCAGATGCTCAACTGACTGAACCTGCCAGGCACCCCTATTTTGAGTTTTTAAAAGCAAGCTGGGGACTTGGTTTTTCTGGTGGTGAATGCTTAACAATGAGGAGGAATTATAGGCAGCAAGAGTGGAGAGGCAACCAGGCAGAGGGAAGAGCATATGCAAAGCTGCAGAGCTGTGTTCTGGGAAGAGTCAGTAGTCCTGAATGAGTGGGGTATAAGGTAGCTGCAGAGCCAGGTTATACTGGCCTGTGTGCCATGCTTGTTGATCCCAAACCATTTCAAGATAATAATGGAGGAATGACAGGAATATCCTCCAACAAGCTGTGGACCAAAAAGAAACAAGAACATTTGTCAAAAAAGAAGAATTTTTCCCCCTTCTTTCCGTAGCATAAGGGTGGCAGTGTTGTATGATGGCAAGAACTCTGAACTGAAAGTTTAGAAAAAGCCAGATTGAAGTAACTGCTATGAACCTACTATGTATGTGTGTGTGTAAATTCGGAGGTAAAAATACATTTTGCTCTTTTTTGTTCTAACATTTGTGATTTCTGTTCGTTGGACTTTAAGTGGATGAAAATACATTGTGTATCTTTTAAAATAAAACTCTCTTTATTTGATGTTTATTAAATTGCTTTCAGGAATAACACCTGTTAGCAGTATGTGAATATCTTTGTATTATTCATCATTTACAATTAAAAAAGGGTAGTTTAATTCTTCTCAAACTTCTTCTACTTCAGGAAAAATATTAAAAATCGTGGAGAAAGGACTGCCAATGTACTTCACATAAATTTTTCTCCTTTCCTCAGGATATTCATATCTTAAATCATCATTGAGGTGGTGGTTGGAGCCTTGGGAATGAAGCAAAATGATATGAAACGAGAAAGCATAGAGAGGAGCACAAGCTCTAAACTAGTGCTCTGGGCTGGGCTGTGAGTTAGGAAGGGGGAGGGAGTCTTAAAAGAACAAAGAATAAAGAAAACATGTGCAAGGTGCTCAGCACTTAGTATTAGCATCATAAATTGAATAGGAGTTACTGATCATCAGTTAATGATCATGATCATGATCATCAGAATTACCCTCATATTTTCAACCACATGGAGAATTAAACTCTTTGAATATGTCACTGAGGTTGAGGTGTCTCCTTGACTAACCTGTCCCTCAGCTGGAGGGCCAGAGAGGCCGACAGAGAAGGACACCAGGAGTCTGTTCTGTAGTTGAGCATTGACATTGTTCTCCTTCAGTCTTAATTTGTTTCTTCTGTGGGCCCCAGAATGAGGCTTGTCTGTGAAGTCTGGGATATATGAGCTGCTGCCAGTGGAAAGGGGATCTTCCAGCAGGGATTGCAAAGGGAGGTGATGGTCATGGAGGTGGATCTTATTTATTCCATTTCCCGGTAGTGGTCAAGATAATATTTCAGTAACTGATATGACTTTATGAATAATGGAGCATGGATCAAAGATACTGTAGCATCTGTTTAATATGAAAAATTGCTGGGGGCAGAACCCTGGTTACTCTTCACTGCAACTCCACTGCTACCAAGAATCTTGATTGCCAGGAGACTGGGGTCGAGGACAGAAAAATAGACTCACTTGCTGGAGTCACAGAATATAAAATGTGACATGCTTGAAGGTCACCTAGTCCTGTGGATACTGAATATGTATCCTCAATTGTCTGCATTTGAATAGTCTGGGAGCTTTTAGACACCACTTGGATCCTGGACTCCCACCCCAGAATCCTGGTTTGTGGTCTAGGAGTGAGCCTGCCAGCTTCTCATGGGGATCAGATGCACATGCACATTTGGCATTCACTGATCTCGTCCGGGCTTGTTGCTTTACATATGGGGAAGCCCTATGTGGTTAAGCCCCTTGTCCCGAGAGATACTATATTTTGGGTGACATCGGTAGAATTAGAACCAGGTGCTCTACCTTATTTTTCACTTATATTTTCCTCCTAACATCCTACACATGGGTGGTTCTTCCAGAAGCACCTTTGTGCCTCTCTCAGGCTCTGCAGTATATCCCCTCTTGGTCACTGTCAGTATTCTGCTCTTTTTCTTCTACCAGATAGGCCCAATTCAGATTAATTTTAGCTCCTTCCTTTTTGGGGACACTTTCCTTCTGAAAAGGAACCTTTTCCCCCCCTACTTGTATGAAAATATTTTGGTTCCACTTCTCTACAGAGCTGTGGCTAAGTCATCCTAGTAGACCATTCCAGGGCAAATGCTCCTGTCCACGATGCTGGGGAGCTACAGCTGTGAAGGGACATTTGCCTGGTAAGCAAGGACTCCTGGATATGGCAGCATCATGGGGTAGAAGGAGCCTCAGGTGTCTGATCCATCGACCCAATTTGCAGATGAGGTCACTGAGGCATAGAAACGTCGAGTGGAAAAAAAAAAAAAAAAAGAAAGAAAGGTCGAGTGGTTTGCCTAAGAAACATAGGTGATTTGTGTGTGGAAGAGAGAAAGAATTAAAACTCAGGTCTTCAAGATTCCGGTGCCCAACCCTTAAGTTGATTCAAATAAGCACATTTCTAATAGAAGAATTCCATTCACCTGGAAACAGGATGAAGGCAGGAGATAAAGCAGGTTTCCTGAATGCAAGTATTGTCTTATGTTTCAACAAAGTCTGCATTAGAAAATCTCAAGATTGAAGGAGGCATGAGAGATCTTTCTATGCATGTGTCTCCTTCACCTCCTTTGCAGGTGGTCACCCAATCTCAGTTCCTTCTTCTAGGGACCAGAAGCTCCCCTTTCCAGGTTGGTCCAGCCCACTCAAGCAGTTCTGACTGTGAGACAGTGACCCTCTCTTGACTTGGGAGTCAGCCTTCTGGGGACCCATCCCCTGGACCTCACTGTTCTACCTGGAGCCACTCAGTAAACAGGGCCATGTGGCAGGCAGGACACTGGCTTTGACACTAGGCAGACCCAACTGCCAACTACCAGTTGTGTCACTTGGATAATCCACTTCTGCTTTTTGAGCCTTGTCTATAAAACAGGGTTACCAAGATGCCTGTGTCAGAATCACCATGAGCCTAACACAAGGTGTCTTGCACATTGTAGCTACAGCACGTCCCAGCACAAGAAGGCTCTTGGCTCATGCTCTTCCCCATGTTGGAGGCCCATGGTCATGTCTCCCCTCTTTTCACACTAAACCTTAACACAACCTTCAGTGACCATTCAGGTGGCGCCCATGGAAATGGCCCATGGAAATGGCCCATGTGCTCTTGGCAGCCTCCCAGCATGCCTCTCCTTTGAGCACTCTTATGGGGTGGGCCTCCTCCTCCATGTATGAGAAAGGGAGCCATGAAAACTACCTTTGGTGTTACTGTCATGTCTGTGAGACCGTGCTGTGTTCAGAATCCACATCCTTAGGGACTGTCAGTGGGATGTGCATTTGTGAGTCTGTGTATGTGCACGTGTGTGCGTGAGCACGTGTGTCTCCAGCCGTGTGTCTTTGCGTGCTTCTCTCTGAAGGTGATGTGCCTGTGCTTGTGTGTGTTTTCCATTAGTCTTAAAGCCACAGATATCCTGGCACATTTTTTTGTATCGGGGAGAGGCTCACTGCTGCTTTCAGTACCAGAATTCCATCTCAGGGGTCAAGGCTTCTCAGATCATACCTTATTTTCACCTGAAGCCACATGTGTGCCCATGGAGGGCTGCTGCCCCCAGACAGAACTGCCTCTCTGCCAAGGCCGCCGCCTGCTGCCAGCAATCCCTTTCATGGGATCTGTGGATGTGTGCAATGATCGCCATCAATCCTCTTTCCACCAGCTCCTGGTAGGGCATGGCAGCTCCTGGTAGGGCTTGGTGTCACACCCGGTGCTCCTCAAGGAAAGCTGTCTCCATCACTAATCTGAAAAACACTTTGCCACGGAGACACCTGAGACATGTAGGATATTAATAGCTGCAAAAGTCTCATCTCTATGTAATTTAAATCCCTTTCCTGAGTTCCACTCTGATGGAGGGAGTGGGAGAAAAGGAGAGAAAAGCCTAGAATAAGTCTGAGAGGTTGTGGAAAAAAATTTGGGGGGAGGATGACTGAAATATTCTTGTTTAATCACCCACCCTGCTGCCTGCTGGATTTGGTGAGGAGCAAATTTTAATTTTCTTTTTTTAAAATCAGGGGCTATTTTGACAATTACAAATGCTGCAAATTACATGTGTTCTGAGATTCAGCAGTCCTGTGAGAAGCTATGGAGGAAGGGGTTCCTCTCTAAAAGAGTTTGGGAAATGCTGTATAGCTTTTGTGCCTCCTAGCACACCCCAGTGCTTGACAGCATATTTGAGGACAAGAGGCCCTTCCTGGACAGACTTGTTATGCTTTGGTTATCCTTAGATTTCCCGTATTTCTTTGAAGAAGGATCCCTTCAAATGTACACCATGTCTCTAGTAGGTTGTTCATAATGTTGAAGAGTAAAAATCTTAGATGAGGGGAAGTGGAGTGTTGTGGAGATTAAGGTACAGACTGTATAGTTGTGGAGGGAAATGTGCAGGTCCCTGGCTCATGTAAGTAAGGGGAGGGGAAGGCTCCCTACCAATATCTTTTACTGGTGTCCTATCTGTTAGGTTGTGTGATATATGGATGTCAGTTTTTCTAGGACTTGGAGAATATCAAAGAGGCCTATTCAGAGTTAAAATATTAACTGGAATTGAGGTTATCTATTCTCTTCATAGAGTCTAAAAGTTTTTACAAATAAAGAAAGTGGGTTCCCACAGACTGCAGTGGGGTAAAATCAGATGGCTTTGTGAAGCAGTCCATAAAGACCAATGTGACTTTAGGGCAGATAAATTCTAGGCTTTAGAGATAGGCCTATTGCCAGACCCATTGATAGAGTCATTGACTGCTGTGTGGCGAGATTGGCAAGTCCTCAAAAGACTTTTATCCTAACACAAGTATCCCAGGTGGTGACATTATTACTTCACGGGCTCATGTGGGACCATCAGACATCTTGACTGACCTGGAGGTCAAGTGCATAAAGTGCCTAGTTCTTCTCAGGGAAATATGGTGGCCTCTACTTAGGCCTCTCTGCGGGTGTCAGTGTATTCCAGAGAGCATGGATCAAGAAGACCAGTGTATGTGCCTAATGGGATGGGTCCCAGTGAGCAAGGAGCCCGGAGTCAATAGAGGGAAAAGAATGCAGTAGAAAACCTTTGGTGTTATACAAAGGTAGAATTCAATCCCAACGCTACTACTGCCATATCTTTACACATATTACTTAACCTCACTGAGCTTCATTTCTCTCCTCTGTAAGATGGGAATAATAATAAATGACATTTTGCCAGGCATCTGGAAAATGAAATGGCATGCCATTTCATATAAGGAATATTCCAATGCTATGATAGTCTATCCACTCCTTCTGCTGACCCTGATCAAGAGAAGTTGATGGTGAGACCATCATTTACTGGAGTCAATCTTCCCTCACTATTTCTACAACTTTGATAGCACTTCAGGGCTGAGTTGCATAGAACCTTTAGGTTTGACCTCTCACGCTCTGAACACACCTGCTAACTTCTAAACATTTTCTGTCTCCTTAGCTTTCCCTGGTGTTTTCATATCTTTCTTGCCCTGTGGGAGGCAGTGGTGTACACACTCTTTTTGATGCAAATGTTCCTTGAATTGGCACAAGGGTAGGACAATGTGTTCTTTTTCCAATAGCTGTTTTAATAATGCTTGGCAGTGTGTTGGTATTTTTGGCCAGAGTAGCGCATTTTGAGACCATATCCTCAAGGAATGCTTTTCAATCTGTCCTAAGTCTCTTTTCTAGGCTGCATAGTTTGGATTTTCCATTGATGAAAAGCACTTCCCTTTTCTTGCCCACATGAAAGTTTATCTGTCCATTTTCTGGGCCACTCCTATCCCTCCGTGTTGCCCAAGGCACATGTAAAAAATCTCTTGGGATCTTCCTGTACTTTATGCCTTTAAAAAAAAAAACACTATATTACCTGGAAGAGCGTAAGGTTCTAAAAACCAGAGGTACTCTGGTATAGTCTCTCTTGGGGTTCAAGGATGCCAGAAGGTACATTGAGGATGAGGAGAGCAGGTAAAGAGTAAAGGAGCTTATGATGGGTGAAGTGAGGGGCATCAGACCAGGTGGAGGATGGTACAGATACTGAGAGATAAGACAGGTAAACTAGAACCCAGTCAGGGGCACAGCAAACAAAAGCACCCCCAAGAAAGCCAGATAGGCTAAGAAGGATACCTGTCCTGTCTCTCTTTTATTGTGAGTATGTGGCCCTGAAGCAAGTGATTCTGCTCTTGACTGTGGAAGGATTTCCAAGAGATTCTGACCAGTCTCCCCACTGCGATGATATAGCTCCTCAATTACCATGGAGACTTCCATTTTAAAAATAGCCACTGGGTGGAATCTTAGTGCAAAAAAAAAAATATCCAAATATATCATAGCAGTTGGTTCCCTACACCCTTGTGCCTATTTACTCCCTTGAGGATTTTCATCAGGTTTGACTTTTCCTTATGAAGAACGTGTTTATTCCTCCATATGTTCCATTGGCTTAAGCAATGAGTGATTCCCTGGTTGAAAATGTGTTACATGGTCCTCTTGCTTCTTGGAGGAACAGAGTGTTGTAGTAGTTAGGTGTGTGGCTGCTGGAGGCATCTCGCCCGGTTCAAATCTCAGCTGTGCCTCCTAGTAACGGTGTAACATTGAGGAAGTTACTTTACTTTTCTCTGTGTTTAGTTCTCTCATCAACAAAATTAGGCCAGTATGGTACCTGCATCTTGGAATTTATGTGGTTTAAAGGAAGTAAATCCTGACAGGCACTCAGAACAATTCCTGGTACATAGTGGGCCCTCAGAATGTGCTAACTAAGATTTTTCTTTAGGGAGCTCTGAATCACCTTTGCATGCAGTTTACCTTTGTGGCCTTGGTTCTCCACAAAGGCACATGAACAAGTTAGTCCACAGGTCTGCAAGTTCATCATGTTGCTTCAGAGCTCCAAGGTGTTCCTTCTAGGCCTCCTAGTTTATCTCCACATAGTTGTCCACTAGATTCAGAACATTCTCCTTATGTGCTCCACATCTGTCAGCTTCAAAAGATGATGAGGGATATCTTAACATTTGACTGCCTTGGTAAAGAATTAGTCAAGTAATGCAAAAATGTTTATCTCCCTTGCCCCCTTCTTCTTCTTCTTTTTTTAAAGATTTTATTTATTTATTCATGAGAGACATACGGGGGAGGAGGGTGGGGGCAGAGACACAGGCAGAGGGAGAAGCAGGTTCCATGCAGGGAGCCTGACGTGGGACTCAATCCCGGGTCTCCAGGATCAGGCCCTGGGCTGAAGGCGGTGCTAAACCACTGCACCACTGGGACTGCTCTTTTTTTTTGTTGTTTTTTAAGATTTTATCTATTTATTCGTGAGAGAAGCAGAGAGAGAGGCAGAGACACAGGCAGAGGGAAAAGCAGGCTCCCTGTGGGGAGCCTGATGGGGGACTTAATCCCAGGACCCTGGGATCATGACCTGAGTCAAAGGCAGATACTCAACCACTGAACTACCCAGACACCCTTCCCTTGCCTCTTTCTCAACCCTAGGCCTACCTTTTGCTCCGTGATTATTGAGTGGAACTAAGGATTCACATACTGGCGTGCTGCCCTTGGTAGAATGAAAGTCTTCTCTCTGGCCTTGGAGGATTTTGCAAAATGGCCCTTGAGTGTTTGAGACTCCCTGAATAGACCTTCATTTGGACTTGCTTGCTAATCTCCCCAGTCATCCTTTCTCTTTTTTTAGCTTGGGCAGTTTGCTTTTTGTTTTTGTTTTTTAATATATCCATATCCTAGTTTTCATAGGCTGAGATTCACCTGATTAGCCATGCTTGTTTTCATTTTTCTGTTGGGTTTTAAAGACCTGGGTATTTTGATTCATTGGAATCTTATTTTCCCTGGGCTTCTGGTAAATTTCAAATACACACACACACACACACACACAGTATCTCGGGTTTTCTGTTGAGTCTTAGTTTTTAAATACTGTTTCTCTCCATTTCAACAGAAATGGAGAATGCTAACAGTAATTATATACCTATTTGTCTTTTGTTTTGTTATTCCAGGATCAAATATCTAAGGATTAAAGCGGAGATGCCAAAGATTCTCCAACTGGCAATTCCTAGTTTTGTAACCGATGAGGATATTGATTGGGATAGGAGTCCCCTGTCTTGCTGGTCATTCCTAGAAGCCTCAGCAGGGATGGAGGTTGGGCACATAAATAAACATTATGAACAGCTTCACCATTTCCTTGAAGGAAGAGTCAGGTTGCTGGTGGAAATGTCTTGAATAAGATCTTCCATTATCCATCCTTGACAGAACTTATGTTTATTCTTTGAGATTTTATGGTGGTACAGTGCTTCTGTAAGATCCTGAGTGCTTTATAGCTTAAGGAGTAGAGAAAATTCAAAACAGCTCAGTTCTTAGATTTTCAGTTTGAAGAAATAGTATTTTTCATAAAGAGGAAATCCTTTTCACACTACCAATGACCTTCTCTATGAATACCTCCCACGAAGACCTCTCATGAATACTTCTCCATGAATACTTCCAATGATGGGGAGTTCAGAACCTCCCATGAGCCATTATTATATCAATGCATAAATATTTATACTTTTTAAAGTTTATTTTTTATAAAATATTATTTTCATTTAACAGCTGGTGCACATTTGTGGATTGGAAGACTTGCTATTGTTAAGATGGCAATACTTGCAAACTGACTTATAGATTCCACATGGTTGATGCCAAACATTCAAACTGCCTTTTGCAGAAATTGACATGCTGATCTTAAAAATCCCTTAAAATACAAGGGATGTGGGATAGATGAACAATCTTTAAAAAGAAGAACAAAGTTGGAGGACCTAAACTTTTCAGTTTTAAAACTTGATACAAAGTTACAGTAATTGAGATGGTATGGTACTTGGCCTAAGCATAGACATATACATCAGAGGAATAGAGAGTCCCCAACATAAACCCTTACATACATATATGTTCAATTGATTTTCACAAGGTTACCAAGACAATTCAATAGGGATAGTCTTTTTGACAAACCGTGCTGGGACAATTAGATATTCACATGCAAAAGAATGAAGTTTGATCCCCTACCACACAACATATACAAAAATTAACTTAAAAGGAACCAAGACCTAAATGAAAGAATTGAAACTACTAAACTCTTAGAAGAAAACATAGGTAAAAATCTCTGTAGCCTTGGGTTAGGTAATGGCTTTTCAGATATGACACCAAAAGCATGAGAAACAGAAGAAAAAATACATACACATTGGATTTAATCAAAATGAAAAACTTTTGTCCTTCAAATGACACCATGAAGAAAATGAAAAGACAATGTACAGAATGTGAGAAAATGTTTGCAAATCATGTATCTAATAAGGAAATTTTATCCTGGGGATAAAAAGAACATTTACAACTCAACAAAAAGACACATAACCCAATTGAAAAATAGGCAAATGATTGAAATAGATATTTTTTCCAAAGGTATATAAATGGTTAATAACGTGAAAAGAGGCCCAACATCATTAGCCATTAGGGAAATGCAAAGCCATAATGAGGTATCACTTCATACCCATTAAGATAGTTATGATCAAAAAGTTGGCCACTGACAAGTGTTGGTGAGGATGTGGAGAAATTGGAACTGTCATACATTGCTGGTGGGAAGAAACATGGTGCAATCACTCTGGTAAACACTTTGTTATTCCCTCCCAACGGTAAACACAGAGTTACCGTATGACCCACCAGTTCCACCTCTAGGTATATACTCAAGAGAATTGAGAACATGTGTCATGCAAAAAACCACAGCCCTGATACATGGATGAGCCTTGAAAACATTAGAGAAAGTGAAAGAGGCCAGACACAAAAAGCACATATAACTCATGATTCCATTGATATGATTTGTCCAGAATAGCAAATCCACGTAACAGAGAATAGGTTAATGGTGGCCGGGGGTGGGAGGGCGAGAGTGACTGCTGATGGGTCTGCATGGTTTTGTTAGTCTGTAGGAGGAGGATGAAAATATTCAGGAATTACACAGAGTAATAGTTGTACAGGTTTTTTTGAAAGTACTAAAACCCACCAAATTGTGCACTTTGAAAGGGTTGATTTTATGGTTTGTGAATTACATATCAATTTTTTAAAATTGTGAAAAAAAATAGCAATCCTATGTGGACACTGCCCAACTTGAATAGATGCCTGGACCTTGCATGGGGCCCTTTTTGCTAGATTATAGAGATGTTCAAAGGAGGGCCAAGGGGCTGGCCAAACAGTGTTGAGGGTCTGGATAGTCAAGGATGTGGCTAGTTGCCAACTGGTGTGGACATACTTCAGCATTTTAACAGTGGTATGAACATACTGGTACATATCCACTGACTGTTAGCTCTTACCTGTGCCTGAATCATATGACTTCCATACCCTACCGGGAACAATAGAAAACATTTACAACTCACGCATGGCTTGAATATGACCATCATAACACCAAGAAGTTTGAGCTCTGAAAACTCAGAGTCCTTAAGTCTGTGGGTCAGGAGTTGATAAAATAGCACTACAATCAGTATTTTTGAGTAGGGTCTCACAGAAAGTGGTGGAAAAGTGCCTAGTTCTGTTGAATTATATTATAATGCAATATGGAAGTCTCTCTCTCTCTCTCTCTTTCTCTCTCATTCCTTTGACCTCACTCCATCTCTGAGAAAGGTCATTGTATTTCTCAGGAAGCCTCTGTTGTCTGTCCCAATGCCATTTTCCTCATCTAAGTTCAGAATTACATGAGCCTATCCCAGGTTTCAGAGATATGTCGTCTTGGAGGTAAATCTCCCAATTCAGTATGTCCTTAGCTACTCATCAAACCCATACCCACAGCAGCTTTGTGTGATGGAATCCACTATATTCCTCCCAGGTAAATAAATACATGGCTCAATGCATAGGAAATGAAATTCACATGGGAGAAGAGAAGAAAAGTCACATGTTATTTACTCAGTGAGATCTTGTCTCATTGCAAAAAGTGTTTGAGGCGGTTTTCACAAAGGTATGCAAGCAGTGAAACAAGATGAATGAAGGGGGGGGGTGACAGTATCTGGAAAAAGGGAATAAATATAAGGACATAAAATAAAACTAGTAAAAAGAGTAGACTGTTAAGTGTGTGCTGCTAGATGGGGCTTGCATATTTGGCTCTGGGCATCCTAGTGGCCAAAGCACAGAGGTAAACATCATAGGCTACAGGCAGCTGTTCAGAGGAAGAATAACTTTTCCAAATGTTGTGGCCTAACAGAAGCTTCTCCCACAGCACCTCATAAAGAACAGAGTGTGGGATGCAAAATTATACTCACCAGCACCCTGAAAATAGATCCAATGGTGCACCTCTTAGGAATGTTGGTTAAAATATCCTTTGATGCAAGTCAGTGGCTTCATGCCCAAACCCACTTCACAAAGTGGGTGGATGGGTAGGTGGAGGAAAAAAAGCTCTTCAGAAGCACCCACAGGAGTCTTATTTTGATGAGACCCAGGCAATACCTGCAAATGGGGGGCCTTTGGGGAAATCTGTTGTTGAGGCTTGATGGGATTGCCATCCTCATTCCCAGTACAGCAATCTGGGGCCTTGTTGGTCAGCTTTTTGCAGCCAGCAGTGCCCTTCCCATTCCACCTCCACCCCATGCCCAGACTTTTTTTCTGAGACTTATTGGAACTTGATCATGTGAGGCAGTAAATCATTGAAGTCCAGAACAAATCTCATTTGACATTTTTATCTTGACTCTTCTGGGGGCCTTTAATTAGTATGATTGCCATGTGGGAGACGGCTCAGATGGAATCTGGACTGCTCTTGGTTGGCATAATGGTTATTGAAGTTTTTCTAGTTTCTGTTCCTGGTCATCTAGGAAAGACTCTGATTAAAAGTGATTAAAACCCCTTAATATGGTCTAATAAGGGGTGGTTGGCAGTGCATGAACATGGATTTAAAAATGCATCAGAATACAAGCTCATATATGAAAAAAAAGTACTCCTAAGAGTTCACTATGGTTTGCTCACCACCCTGGCTCCCCCAGCACCATGGTACACACTGCCACTCTACTGGCATGGCCACTGTCCCATAGCTCATGCAGCCAAAGTATCCTCGGCCACATTGCCCACAGCTAGGACATTCTCAGCCCTTGTTCATAGTCCATGGGCTTTGGGGAGCATCAGAATATGTTATCATTGAAGATGGAACTTTGGTTAGCATTAAGGGTCCTGATTCCCCCAGTTTCTGATGTGCAGCTTGCCTTGAAATTTCCTGCTCTTGGGATCCCTGGGTGGCTCAGCTGTTTAGCGCTTGCCTTCAGCCCAGGGTGTGATCCTGGAGTCCCGGGATCGAGTCCCACCTCGGGTTCCCTGCATGAAGCCTGCTTCTCCCTCTGCCTGTGTCTCTGCCTCTTCTCTCTCTCTCTCATGAATAAATAAATAAAATATTTTAAAAAAAGAAATTTCCTGCTCTTGTAGAAGACACTATGGCGGCAGTTCTTAGCCAGGGTGACTCAGCCCCCCAGTAGACATTTGAGAATGTCTGGAGACATGGTTGTCCTGATGGAGTGGAAGATGCTAGTAGTATATGATGGATAAGGCATGTTGCTAAGCATCCTGCAGTCCATAGGACAGCCCCCCACAGTCAAGAACTATCTGGCCCCCAATTTAATAGCATCAAGGCTACAAAATCCTGCACTATGACTTTCAAAGCAGACTTCCACAATTACATTGCTTAAAACTCAGAATGACCTGGTGACGGAGAAGGTGTAACTGATTTACCTCCATTTTACAGATTGAAAAATGGAAGCTTGGAGAGAGAATGATCCTTTCTACTCTTCCAGGGCCGGGCCATCTAGCTCTCATTGTATTGCCACTCAAATAGATTGTGTGGGATGATGTGAGCTTTGGGGTCTCTACAAGTGTCTAGAGGGGTATGGGTTTTACCTGAATGCTTACACACATCTCTAGAGAAACCGTGACCCCAAGTGTCTTAATGTAAGAAGGGTACTCCAATTTCTTACCTTTCCCCTGGATATCAAAGAGCACATATCCATCAAAAAGTATTGTAAAAAGTTAAGACTTGGTCACAATTGATACTTGGGGAGGAGTAGGGTTATTACAGTGGGTAAAAACATGATTATTTGCACAGTCTGATACCAGTTGACATCGACATATTGACATGCTTTGGGGCCCTGGCAGTTACATAATGTGTGACCGTCTGTTGTGACAATAGGGAGGGTTGTGTTTTTGGAATAAAGAGCTCATGATCTGCCAAAAAGCATTCATCTAAAAAATGCACCCCTCAACTATCTGTGTGTCTGTCTGCATGCATATTTAGAGGTGTTATAACTTCCAGGGCTTGTCATTTTAGTGGGATGATAAACCTGAGAAGGGTCACATGAGATGATAATAATATAACTATAATCACACTATCACCACCTGAGCATTTTAAAGGATTTGTAGCATTAAGAGACTCCATAAGAAGGGGTTCAAAGCAAGGCCTAGTCTCCCTTCTTAGGGCATGCATAGCTGTTATTGCACATTGCCTATGTGTCACATTTATAATTAACATCTAATTTGTGCTGATTGTGGCCAGGCGCTGAGCTGTGCATTTCACTGACATATCTGTAACTCCTTGGTTATCACCCTTATAATTACCCCCACTACACAGTGGAAAGATTGAGCCCGGGACGAGGGAGGCGGAGGCTGACATCACTTGCACATGATCCACACCTTGCTGATCACAATAGACGTGAAACTTGGGATGGGCTCATTCTTCTTTACCGCGTTGCCATGTTAACCATTCATGCAGTTGTATTTTACTCTTTGCTCCTTGATCAAGAAAAATACTCCCATCCTCATTTGAAGAAGAGGAAACAGGGTCACTAAGGCATTGAGTGAGTTGACTATGGTAGTAGTTTAGAGCACAGAAATCACATCTCCTGCCTCCAAAGGTAGCCAGTATGCTCAGGGGGATAATAGACAGAAGAAAATCCCCAAAGAATTCATCCACAGAAGTTTCTGAGATAAATTGACCCGACATTAGTCTCTGTTCTTTTACTGATCCTATCGAGGCTAAAGCAGCTCTGCTCTGAATGGAGTGCACTACATAGTGCTCGGAGCTGAGAATTACTCCATGTGCTACAATGCATAGCTTGAAGAGCATCATTTAATGGCAGGTGTCTTGCCTCGGGGCTGGTGAAGTAAAGTCAAGGGCACATAAGGTTTTTAATCCCTATTCTAAGTGCTGCCACACTTCCCCTAAGGGTTACAAGCATGCTGTCCTGGGTGTGTGCTGAAAGATCACCTGCCCTCCCACACCTGCTCCTTTTCAGGTGTCCCCAGTGTTGCTTCTGTTCCTCATCGGTCACACTGGAGAGACCTGGCACTGCCCAGACCTCACCTCCTCTCCCACATTTAATCAGATTTAGTCTGATTTGCTGAAGTTAACTTTGTGTCTCTCTGACATCCATCTCCCTGGCTCTCCTACCACGATCCCCGCCCTAATTTACCACTGCCCAGCCCGTCAGGGGTCACCCTTTAACCCGGAGGGCCACACACCATACAGGCTGCAGCCCCAATCTAGGCCACCACCTGTTTTTGCACAGCGCCAGAGCTAAGAAAGTTTTTTATATTTTTAAATGGTTGGAAAAATATCAAAAGAAGAATCATCTTTCGTAACACATGAAAATGATATGAAATTCAAATCTCAGTGTCCATAAATAAAGTTTATGGGAACAGAGCCACACTCATTCATTACCAATCATCTGTGGCTGCTTTCACTCGACGGCAGAGTTGAGTAGTTACAACAGAGACGTGTGGCCCGTAAAGCCGAAAATATTTACTATCTGGCCCTTGACAGAAAAGGCTTGCCGGCCTCTGTCCCGTCCTGCTGACCACCACCTGTCTTTCTCTTCCCTTCACCTTTATCTGCTCTTAGGTCATCCACTCTTTCAAATCCTTCAGGAGTGACCCATCATCTGAGCTTCTGAAGTTCCTTCAGGATCTCCCCAGCTAATTGTCTCCATTTATTCCCCATTGAGAAACCCTTTGCACTTCCTCAGATTTATCTTATACCTCTCCACTAAGACCATCACTGTCACAGTTCTTGCTGCTGGAGATAACTTCCTTTACATCTTCTTACATGGAAATCTTCTTTCTCCTTCAAGCCTCACCGAAAAAGCAGCCTGCCCCAAGGAGATTGAGTCTCCCACTGTAGTTAACCTCTAGAAATGCCCTAATGCTCTCTTGGTGTTGCTTTTATGACAGGAGGTCCTTTCTGTCTCAGCCAAAGCCAGAGGACCCTAACTAGGATTGAGGTCCCAGTGGTGTGGGCGCCCTAGAGTTGGTAAGTGCAGACCGAGTACATCTGCCTAATCAGGGGCTCCCCGCTCCCGAGGACAGGGCCTCCCCCCCGGGGTGGGGGGGGAATTCCTGTGAATTTACAGGAAGTTTGTTCTCCCCAAACCCTATGACATTGTTTTGAAAGTGGGAAACAGAATTCTACATTTGGAAATTGACTTTTAACATTAAGTAGAGGGGCCATTGTCATTAGCTGATACGTCACTTAATCCAAATCTCTTACCCATGAATCCACCCAATAGATCCATATCTATTGATCCATTATCTCTGTCTTCCTTTATCCATCCATCACTCTTCAGCTATCTGTCATCAGTTCATAGCAGCCCGGGCTTCTCCCTTCTCTCCACTGCACACTTCCACTACTGTCACTTGACTTGGTGAAGTCCCATTTTTGTAATGTTACAGGTTGTACCCTTTACTGCCCCTACTGAGCTTCTTCCTATTTTCTCCCTTACTCGTGTTTTATGTTCTAGCTGAATCATACTCTTTGCTTTTATGGAAAGACATCCCTGTCTTAGTTTGCTAGGGCTTACATAACACAATTCCATGAACTGGATAGCTCAAAACAACGTTTGTTGTCTCACAGGCCAGAAATCCAAGGCCAGGGTGATAGAGCAGAGCCATGCTCCCTCTGAAGACACTAGAAAAGGATCTGTTTCATGCTTCTTTCCTGGCTTCAAGTACTTTACTAGCTCTCTCAGGCATTCCTTGTAGACATGTTGCCCCAATCTCTGCCTTCTTGTTCACATGGTGTTGTGTGTGTGTGTATGTATGTGTGTGTCTATCCAGATTTTCCATTTTATCATATTAGGGCCTGCCCTCATGAACCCATCTTATCTTGATCATCTACAAAGACCCTTTTTACAAATAAGGCCACATGCTGAAGTGCTAAGGATATTTTTGGGAGGGGCACAAGTAAACTTACAAGGATTCCCCACTTGCCCAAGCTGTTCCCACCATTTGGAATGCCCTAGCCTCCCCTCACCTCATGTATTTCTGCCTAGGAACCATGTGTACCACCTCCTCTTTCCCCTTGTATGTGGTCACTCCTCCATTGAACTCCCCACTGCTCTGAGTAGGTATGTCTCTCTTGACACTCACTGGAGTACATCCCATATATAAGCATTTGTTGTAGGAGTCTAGCAGACTGTAAACTACTCTCCTTTTTTTTTCCTTTGGCTCCCAGAAGATTGATACTCAGATATTTGGAAAATTATTGCTAGGTAATCTTAGGAAGGTGTATCCCTCACATTCTTGGCTCTGGATTAAATTTTAAGCTTCTAATCTAGGACAATAATTACCTTACTCATCCTGGTATTCCCTTTTTCCAGTTCTGAACATAGTCACCCATGAGCATAGGTGACCCTCAGCATGGGTCAGCCATTTAGAGATTTGGAGCACAACAGAAGCAGAGGTTTGAGTCTATTTGCTGGTATTGGCCACAGTGCCTGTCATTGCAGAATGCTGATACTTTGTGACCTGTATAACATATGTCTGCCACTGTTAATTTGGGTCTTTAGGGAGATTGTGACACCTCCACTGCCCAAAATGAGTCTTTTTTATATGTCTTGTGAATATTCATGCTTTCATTAAAGAAATTAAAGAGGGCCCAAAAAAGTTTAGGAAATATTGCTCTGTACAGATGAATGGTTGGACCCTTCTCTGTCTCCTTTTCATTTTCTCCTCCCAGCATCTTCAGTATCTTCTTCATCATCACTAATCATAGGAAATCAGAGCCAGAAAAGCATCTCATAAGTTTATATTATTTAATTGTTAGGGCTATAAATTTATAATGCATCAGCTCTCTGATCCTATTAGCCTTACCCTGCTCTAAGATAATCTTCTTAAAATTGATACCACCCAGGGATTTGGACTTTGTTGATTACATTTTCTGCTAGACTCTGACACTTGCCTTTTTCTCATTGAATCCCAAACAATATGGTCATGACCCTGAGGAGAGTCAGGCAGCTTGCAGTACCAGAAAGACTTGAAGACTTTAGTTCTGGGAGGGCCACATAGTCAGGTCAGGGGTAGGAGGTACTGATGCTAAGATAACAATTTTTATTTCTTTCCTTACCTCACAGAGATATTTTGAGGCTAACATAATCATTATTTAAAGTTTTTGGAAGAAGAAATGCCTTGCAAATGCCAAGATACTATTGTAGAACCTCAAAATAATGTGGCATATTGTTATACAGATTCACACACATACACGAGTCATGTCACACGGTTCTAAAAAACAAGTTTTTCTATTCTCTAAAATCCTGGTCTGTCAGGTGGGAAAATAGGGAGAGCTTTTGCACATGCATCCTGCTTGGATTTCAACATAGCAGGGGGGTTAAGTGCAGATTATTCTGACTCAGTAGGTTTGGAATAGAGCCTGAGATTCTTCATTTCTAGAAAGCTCTCAGGTGATGCTATTGCTGGTCTAAGAACCATACTTTGAGGGCAGTCCGGGTGGCTCAGTGGTTTAGCACCACTTTCAGCATGATCCTGGAGACCCAGGATTGAGTTCCATATGGAGCTCTCTGCATGGAGCCTGCTTCTCCCTCTGCCTGTGTCTCTGCCTCTCTCTCTCTCTCTCTCTCTCTCATGAATAAATAAATAAAATCTTAAAAAAAAAAACATACTTTGAGTAGTCTGGGATTAAAGGATGGAGAAACCACTGGAGGAGGAAGAGAAGCCAACAGAAAGAAAGGAAGCAGAAAAGTGGGAAGATGAGTAGAATGTCCCAGTATTATAAATGTCATAGGGGTTATTAGGTGGTCAAGGTGCCACATGTGTGGATTGATCAAGGTAAAGGGGAATGGAGAAAATCTCATTTTGGAGTAATCATTGGTAACCTTCAAGAGAGTAGTTTATCTGGAGGGAATAAAATTTAAGATTATGGAGAATTAAGCATGAGTGATCTGACAGTGGGGGTTATATTTAGAATCCAATTATGCAAAATGTTGGTGCCTAAAGGAACTAAGGATATGGAGTGATAGCAAATGCTATGGTAAAGTGGAGAGCATTGCCCCATCTTTTAGGTTGTGAGTCTGTGAGTGTGAGTCTGGGTTTGTTACATGTGCACATACCAAATGATAGAGGTGACCATATACAGATCTCTGCAGAAAGGAATAGTACAGGAGAGAGGAAAGATTCTAGAGATAAGAAATAATTAAAGAAGTTAGTTGGAAAAAAAATTAAAAAAAAAAGAAGTTAGTTGGAAACAGGATTGAAGGCATCACTTAAACAGTTAGCTTTTGGAAACAAGGAAAATATGTGTTCTAATGTAGAAAGAAAGAAAAATAATTGGGCTCTGGTTAAGATGGTGTAATAAGTTCATGCTTTAGTGTCCCTCCATTGCTCCAAACATAAACAATGACAGAAAAGCATAAAAAGACATAACCAACCCTCCCCTTCCACCCACCAACAAGATAAATAACCTGGTGGACCAGAAAGAGTACAAAAATAAAAGATGATGAGCAGAGCTACAGCCATTCTCATTCTGGTTTCAAGTCTGGAGGCAAAAAGTAGGGATGAGAATTTAGCTCTGCAGGGATCTGCAAAACTATGTTTGCTCCAGATTATTAGAGGATTAGATTCACTGCTTGAAGTTATGGGCTGGGAACAAACTTTTACACCGATGAAAAGAATCTGAAAAAAATAATGTTGTCATTCTCTATTTGGGAGTACAGGAAATAAGAATCTCTGAGCCTAAGGAAGTCAGGGAGAAACAATAAAGATGCAGCCTTTGAGGTGATGAACTAAATTTAGCCACCCAACTAGCTGCAGACTGTTCTGCTGTATCCTTAGTACTACCATGTAGTGGCCCCAAACCATCATCATAGGATTAGTTCAAAATTGATGTTGTAAGAATCCAGGTAGAGGCAGCAGTAAACAACAACAACAACAACATTAAAAAATAATGAGTGGAAAAGGAAAAAAAAAAAAAGAAAAGGAAAAAAAATCCTACTCAAAATAAACTATAATTGAAAAGCATGAGGCATGTGAGAAAAAAAAATAATGATAAGCATGCCTGTTATCATGACTTTTATTCAAACCTATTCTGGTGATCTTAGCCAATGCAACAAAGCAAGAAAATAAATTTAAGAATTAGATAGATGACTGTCCTAATCATGAAAGATACAATCACCCTATAGAGAACATCAAAGAACTATAAAACTTCCTAGAGAATTCAGCAAAATTCCAAATACAAGATCAATAAACAAAAATCAATATATTCCCTAAACGCCATCAGAAAATTTAATTGAAAACAAATCATATTTATAATATCAAAAATGGAATAAAACCAAAAAAGTGAAGCTTTAAAAAAGTATAAATCTCAGATATGCAAGATTTTATGGGAAAACCAAAACATTATTAATAATATAGAAGAAAAATAGTAAGTGGAGCATGAATAGGAAGAACCAATATAATAAAGTTGTTGATTATCCCCCAGCTCCATAAATTGTAATCATCCTATTGTAATGATCCTGTATTGCCATGATACATTTGTCAGAACTAAGAAACCAGCATCAGTACATTGCTATTAACTAAACTCAGTATTTTATTCTGATTTATTGTTTTTCTTCCCAGATGCCCTTTTTCAATTCTAGGATCTCATCCAGGACACCACATTACATTTAGTTATCATGTTTTCTTTGCTGCTTCTGATCCATGACAGTTTCTCAGACTTTCCTTGTCCTTAATTACCTTCATAGTTTTGAACAGGACTGGTCAGATTTTATGCAGAATGTCTTCTAATTTGGGCTTATCAACTGGGGTCATGGGTTTTAGGGGGAAGACTATAGAGGCAAGTGCCATTCTCATCACATCACATCCAAAGTATATGCTTATCATATGGCATCACTGATGATGCTCACCTTGATCACCTGGCTGAGACAGTGTTTGCTAGGATTCTCCCCTGTAAAGTTACATTTACCCTCTGCTATTTGCTTTGAAGGGAAACTGATAAGCAAAGCATATTCTCAGAGTGGAGTTAAGCTTCACCTCCTTCAGTGAGGAATGCCTACATCAATTATTTGCAATTTTTCCCTAGGGTAGATTTTTAAATGTACTTTTAAAGGAAAAGGAGAATATCATTTGACTTTGAGGGTGGAGAATCTGAAGATATAGATTATAAATATCATAAAGGGAAAGATTAATGCATTTGACTACATGAATTTAAAAATATGTCTCTATAAGATGCCATATACTAAGTTGAAAGACAAACCATAGACTAGGAGAACATAATTTCAACCCATGTATCCAACAAAGAATTTGCATACAGAATAAATAAAAAAGACCAGCAGCCTGTTATATGTAGATATATACATTACATATCTATATATACACATGTTATATATACACACACATATGCACACATATAATACACACAGTGATGAAGATACAAACAGACAATTCACAGATCAGGAAACTCCAGCTGAGATGATGCACAGCCTCAGTAGTGATCAGGGAAATGAAGCACCTTTAAAGTGCAAGGAGATAATATCTACCACACATCAAATGATGATGACATCAAATAATGTCAGATGTGGGGATGCAGGGCAAGAAGTTCACCCATTTAGTAATTTAGATACATGAATTAGTAACATAACTTTGGGGAAACACTGAAGAACACACTGAAGGATTTATATGCACAAAATTATAAGGATACCTTCTAAAGCTATTCTTTTCAAACATTTTTTTGCACACAAACCACCTGAAGAGCTTGTTAAAATGCAGATGTTGATTCAGTGGGATCTGAGATTTTCTATTTTTTACCAAACTCCCAGCTGCTGTTGCTGCTGGTCCATATGTCCACATTTGGAGTAACAAACCTCTAGAGTAGAAGTCAGCAAATGGTGGCCTGTGGACCAAGGACCAAATGTGGCTCCCGTCTATTTTGATAAATAAATATTACTGGAACATGGTCATTTATTTATGTGCTATGGCTGCTTTCAGACTAAATGGCAGAATTTAGTAGTAGCAACAAAGATTTGATGATTTGTATAACGCCTAAAGTATTCGTCTGTCCCAATGTAGGAAAAGTTTGCCAACTGCTGCTCTAGAGAAACTCTCCCACATGCACATAAAGAGACTTGTGTAATATTTATTGCAGCTTTTAAAAAATATTGACAAAATGGAAACAATTTTCAGTTGGTAGGACAGATAAATAATTTGCAGTATATTCACATGGTGGATTACATCAGTTAAAATTAATGAATGAGAGCTGCATGGATCAACATGGTTCAACATGGTTAAATCTAGAAAACATCCCTTGTTTAGGCAAAACAATACTATAATTTGTTTATTGTTGTATACCTATGTAGCAAAATTATTCAAAGATGTTTAGAAATAATAATCATCTATTTCAGGAAGTGATTAACTCTGGTTTGGGATAAAAACAGGAACAGGATCATGGCCAGACTCATTTGGGTTCTCAACCATAGCTATAATGTATTATTTCTCTCAAAATTTGGGAAGAACATATGAGAATATTGTAAATTGTTAATACTGGGTGGTGGGCACATTGTTTTTCTATT
This sequence comes from Canis aureus, assembly GCF_053574225.1. Classification (NCBI taxonomy): domain Eukaryota; kingdom Metazoa; phylum Chordata; class Mammalia; order Carnivora; family Canidae; genus Canis; species Canis aureus. The sequence continues at coordinate 52,077,310 of NC_135612.1, read as the reverse complement.
CCCCCAACTATTTGGGTATTTTCAGACATTTCAAACATTTGAAAAGAATAAAAAGAATCCAGAAAAGGGAAATTATGCTTATATGGGAAAATACAAATATATATATTTTGAAATTCAGAGAGTGAGTGGGGGGTGAAGATAAAGGTCTTTATTTTTTTTAATTAGTTTTTTTAAAGAATTTACTTATTTAATTATGAGAAAGACAGAGAGAGAGGCAGAGACACAGGCAGAGGGAAAAGCAAGCTCCCTGTGGGGAGCCTGATATGGGACTCAATCCAAGGACGCTGGGATCACACCCTGAGCCGAAGGCAGATGCTCAACCACTGAGCACCCAGGCATCCCAAGATAAAGTTTTTTAATACATAAGGCTCCTTCTCCTCTCAGTTAAACAAGAAGAGATGTTCTGGTGTCACAAATTGTCCTTTATGTAGTTAATTTTGAGAATGGTGAATATGCAACTAATCTTACTCCATGGCTTATGGAATATTTTCATTTTAAGAGGTAACTTCATCCACATCCCAGAGTGGAAGGAATTTCTCTCTCTCTCTCTCTCTCTCTCTCTCTCTCTCTCTCGGACTAAGGTTCCCGCTCCTTTCAGCCAAGATCTACCAATTGTTGGGACAATCTTTGTAATGCCAAGGGTAGAGCCCCCAGGCACATTCTCCTACTTCTGAGTGCAAGAGTTGCATGTCAGTCAGGGAAGAGTCCTAAGATCCTTCAAGATTCCTTTGAGGACCAGCCTTTTGCATTGTCTGAGGATCTCAGTGTTCTGTGCCCTCTCATGTCGCCTATGTGTGGATGCCTTCCCATTCTGACTTCCCATGGATATGATTCTATTGGCCAAAACACATTTGGGGTACATCTAGCCCCTTCCCTCAGTATCTGCACACAGCTGGAACCAGACTTGGCACATGGGCCAGGGCAGTCCCATCATTTATTTTGCAAGTTGTATTAAGTCAACTTTACAAGAAGAGGTACTGCATACTGAAGTTGGGGAACCAGTTCCACACTCTTAGCCAGGAAGCATACAGCAGGGACATTTCAATTCTAAGAACATTTCAGTACCCCTCAGAACCCTTTGTAAGCATGTTTGTCAATATAAGGATGTGGGGATAATTGAGTCAGATCATGTCCCATGGACCATAGTATATGAAGAGACCTGCTAGCTGGCTCCTGACAACCTTTGGTCAAGTGCCTTGTACATTTAAGCACCTGGAACACACAGCCAGCTGAGAATACAGTGCTGCCTTGTCTCCCAAAAGCCTTGTAAGTGGTCTTCAGCATGTTTTGTCATTGGGACTGTTATTTTGAAACACTATGCCCTCTTACCATGAGATTCAGTTCTGGAACGAACTCTACTTTCTGAGATAGGTTTGTCCCTTGGATGTAGGTTTTCAGCCCCTTCTTTATAATTTTTCACTGTGACCAGAAGGAGCCTAGGTTTGGTCATTCTGGGGACCGACAGTGAGGCTTGCTGAGATGGCATTCCCCAGTTCTTTAATGCATAGCCATAACCTAGTGCTAGCTTTATGCTTATTGCAAAGTTTTAAACTCAGATGCTAAGGCAAACCATGCAGGTGTTGTAAACAAGTGGAGGGGTCAGGTAGAGGATAATAGGGAGTGGTAGAGTATATGGTGAAGTGGAGAACACATGCCCTGTCTAAATTGAGTGGCCACCATGTTGCTCTAGCTGATTTGCACTATGCAGAAATAGCTGGCCCAGCATTGCCAGAACTCTTAGATTTTCAAGGGAAGCTACAAATACAGAAACTTTAAATGTGAAATCTCTCAAGTTTTAAATGTTGGCAACTAAGTAAAAAATTTTAAAAAGAAATTGTGCTGAAAAAAGACACATCCTAGAGCCACATATGGCCTATAGGTTAGGTTTGCAACCTCAGAATAAAAGAAGAGCTATGAGAAATTTAAGCAATTTTTAAGAGACTTTTAAGCAAGCTAAGTCATGCCCAGCAAGACTACACATTTTAGTGTCACCTACCTGGGTCATTGCCACCAGCCTTCTACTGAATCAAATGGCAGGAGAAGAAAGAAATTAGATAGAAACAACAGAGTAGCCACATTAGGAGGCAAAGTAGAGAACAAAGTAACCATTGTCCTATCCTCCAGGGATCGCTAGGCCTCCTTGGTGACCTTCTCTCCATGACCTTGGAGAGGCCACCACACAAGCAGGACATGAAGCAAGAGATGTCTATCTGTGAGGGAGATTTTCTTTACCATAATACACTCTTTTTTGACCCTTCTTGTTCATGTAGTGGTCTAGAGGAGGGTGCTGGGGAGAGTTCTTCCCTGCACCATTCTTGGCTTCCCAGGGGTATTCTCAAATATTCCATCCTCTTGCTGTGGGTGTGACTATATTCTGGATAATTGCTCTTCTCTCCAAACTCATTAGCATCTCTCTTTCATCAGACTTCCTTTTCATCCTTCCTAAGCGGAACTCCCAAAAGTATCATCAAAATGAAGGAGTCAATGTGTAGATGGAGTTTGGGTTTCCTTTCTTGGAAGGTCCCAATGCACGCAAAGTGTTACTGTAAGAGTGGTGGGTGTGGCAGGGCAGAAAATGAAGCAACCTAGAGAAAGGTTAGACCAAGCACCTGCTGAAGGGGGGCAAAAGCAGGCATGGGCATGCTCATCTTCCTCGCTTAGGAAGCTGTGAGTGAGGAAAGAGCATTCTAGCCCTCCATCGGGCCTTGCAGAGGGGGCTGTATATAAAGCCCCACTTGCTCTGGAGAATGTCCCCACCACTGACTGCTCCCTTGACTTCCATGTCAGCCTCTTGTTCTTGATATAGATTTTCAACAAAGGGAAGCCATATTGCAAAGTAGTTAATTCTAAGGACTTTGGGGTTATGAAGAACTTGGTTCAAAATCAGACTCTGCCACAAAGTGAACTTGGTTGGTTTGTTTGTGTTTTATTTGTATTTATTTATTTTTTAAGATTTTATTTATTTATTCATGAGAGACACAGAGAGCCCAGAGAGAGGCAGAGACACAGGCAGAGGGAGAAGCAGGGTCCGTGCAGGGAGCCTGATGTGGGACTCGATCCTGGGTCTCTAGGATCACGGCCTGGGCTAAAGGCAGCACTAAAATGCTGAGCCAGCCAGGCTGCTTGGTTTGTTTGTGTTTTAAAATATATTATAGGGCCTTAGTTTCTCCACATTTAAAATAGGGTTAATAATCGCAGTTTTTTAAAAGATACTGGGGGATACTGGATTAGCTGTAGGCAGTGCCTGGTACTATCCCTACCATACGTGTTGATCCTGGAATTCCAGGGGGCTCAGCGATGCCTCTGATGGTAGGACTATTACAGCGGGACATTGGTTGGGGGATCCCTTCTTCAGTCTGTGCCTTCCTACAGCGTAGTTCAGAACATCTCACCTCTTCTTCCCCTTCGGGAAAGCTGGGGAGACTGTGGATAGAATGCCCCCCCGGCTGGGGTGGGGTGCAGAGTGGGCTCCTCACCCTCACATCTGTCCTGATGTCCCCTCCTACTCTTACTTCCTGGACAAGGATCTGAATTACCCTGTGTCACTGGGTCCCTGTTCAGGCACCCCTGACCTTAGCACCAGGACTCCTGTGTATTTCAACCTACTCCTGAGTCTAAAGTGCTTTTCTCACAGCCGATACCGTGTAAGTGCTAAGCACTAGTGTGATGTAGCAACTTGAAGATGACAAACGAATACATTTGAAGAGGAAATGTTGGAAAATAATCCAATAGAGCTCCATTTGGTATTGGGCCTTTTATCAAGGCCATAACCTAAACCACTTTATGGAGTTAGGTAATAAAATTATCATGTCAGATAACAAAAGGAGGAAGCAGGGACAGAATGGGAAGCCTTGAGAATCTGAAGCTGCATGAGGAGTGTGTAGGCAGGAGATGCAGGCACGTTCTCCCCAGTGGATGCTGGAAAGCTGGAGGCGCTAGACTCCCAAGGCCAGAGCATGCAGTGGAGCTGAGCTGAGACCCCAGAGAGGGGCGGGTGATTGGGATCTGCAAGGCTGACGGTCTAGCCCCCTTTTGTGTTGCACGCCATCAGAGCTGAGCCTTTTCTACTCCAGTGAATCTTGAAGGCCTTGCTTTTGAAGGTTGAACCTGCTTTCAGCCCAGTGGGATTAGGCTCCAGTGCTTTTACCCAGTCCTGTGGGTGCTCAGTGCCCCTTCTTCCCCAGCCTTCCTTCCCAGCAACCCTCACTTCCCAAAATGATTCCAGAGTCTCTGGCTTACTGCTCAGGAAACTATACCTAGACAGTCCCTGCAGACCAGGCTCTGTTCTGAGTCACAGAGGACCTGCAGCGAACTCTATGCTGCATGGCTTTGGGAGAGCTGTCACCAGATGGAGGAAGAGGTTAGACATAGAGGTCTTGGGGTGTGGTGAGCGAAGCCTTCTTTGGAGTGGGCTTGCCCCTCCTCAGTCTTCCTTCCACCCATCTTTGCCTTTCCTGGGTCAGTGTCCACGGTGGTCCTGGTCTCCCCTGCCCTCCCACAAGCAGATGCCTTTTCCTTCCCGTTCCAGGGTTGTTCTGAGCAATAAGGGGGGAGGAATGGAGGATCTTGGAGCAGTGCCTCCTATGCTATCAGGATTCAGCACTTAGAATCTTGGAAAGGCTCCACCTGGGAAAGAGTTCCAGAGAAAACAAACTTCAGATCCCGGCTAATATGGGAAAAGGCTCATGTTCACGGAGGCAGCTTCAGGGACCTTGGCAGAGCCTTAGGCAGGCTTGGCCCCTGCCTTTAATGGATCCGACATGGAGCCTTCCAGGGCCCATGATACTGCATGGCCTCCAAAGGAGACTTCACTCTCAAGCTGTAATGATACACTTTTTGTAGGATTTTTACTCCTTGGGTCTAGTGAACCAACAGCCTTGGTTCCAACTGTTTATGCCCTAACAAAGGCAAGAAATATTTTAAGGGACCAAACTCAAAACTATCACCGCCCCCCTCCCCATCCCCTCCTCATCCCCTCTTATCAAGTTGTTTTCCTCTTGGAGATTAGCTGAATTTTTTCCTGAGGGAGAGAAGAGGCCAAAAAGAAGGTCTTGGGACCTGCAGGGTCATCACCCAAGTGATAAGAATCATCCTTCTGGCCCTGGGAATGGCATGCAGACTAGCAGCGATGGGCACAGGGTCAGGGTGCTGTGGCCCAAGAAGGGAGATGGGAGGCAAACATGCTAGGGAAGGGTTGGACAGAGTTCATGATGATGACAAGTCTTTCCTGACTCCCTGATTATAGTTTTTTAATGCCGCTGTGTGATACTCCGAGGACAGCGTGTCTAGATCTTATGCATAAAATAAACCAGGTGGCCCTACAGGTAAAGCAGGAGTAGGGAACACCTGGGCTTCCGTTTCTGGCATTGTGCACGTGAAAACGACGTCCCCTGTTGTTGCACTTGGGGCTCAATACTGACCATTAACTCCCCCATGTCTGCCTCTTCTGCCAGGGGTCTTTTCAAACCTAGACAATCATGGGATATTAAACTTGAAGGATAATAGAGATCATCTAGTCTCATCAACTCACTATATATATGAGGAACCTGAGGTCCAGAGTGGGGAAGTGTCTTACCCAAGGTCACATGGTGAGTTACTCCTTTGACGTCTTTATATTCAGTACAGACCCCTCCCCCAACTGATTTTGCTGAAGAGTACTAAGACCTCATGGAGACTCCATATGTCCCAGAGGACTGACTAGGTGCCCAGTGTGGGATTGCTACTAAAATCCCATAGGTCAGAGGAGTCTTCCAGGGAGGACATGTCATAGGGCCAAGGTAAGGGGTGTGGGAGAAGCAAGAGAGGGACCATAGCCCAGAGAGAAACAGTGAAGTCACACACCTTCTAGGCAGGCTGCCCAGACCAGTGGCCTGCACCCCTTCCACCTGAGAACCAAGAGAGCCCTCATCCTGGGCTAACGCCACATCTTATCCTGAAGCTGAACATGATGTCATAGACAAGGAAGTTTCCCTCTGTCCTCTCAAACCTGACCCCGCTCCCTCTAGATCAGAGGGCTCCCAATGCCCAGATTACTCAACTGTATTTTGAACATCATGTCATCTGGGAATGAGGAGGGAGAGTCTCAATGCAATCAACTCAGTCTCTTCCCATCGTAGCGTCAACATCCAGCTGCCCATTGTGACCTTCACATGCCTGCACATGGCTTTCATGAGAAGATAGGCTTGGTCCTGTCTTGTCCGCACACACACACATTCAACAAACATACACACTATACAGACATTATTTTACAGACACTCTTAAAAATCTGGGGTTGATTGAGAAACCTCCATCTGGAGGTTTGATCAGGAACACCCACGTCTCTGGACACTCTGGACATCTGATTCATTCAGGCCATGGCCATGTAGCCAGACAGGAGCTACCAGTGTCATTCCTCGAGAACATTGCCATCCCCTCTAAGACTTGGAATTATGATAAGGCCAAAAGAGCAGCTGTTATTTCCTAAACTTGCCATGGAGCTGGTGAAATGAAAACAAAAAGTCAACAAGAAAGAGCTGGCAGGCTTGGAAGAATAGCGCTCCTACCCCCAGGGGTGGTAGTCTATAGGATTCCAGCTCCTAGGATTAGAAGTGGCCCTTAACAATGCAAGTCCTGAGGAAGCGTTCCCTTCCACCTCTCTGCCCCGTCAGTGACCGTAGTGGTGATGCCCTTTCCCATCTACCTGTCCGCTCATCCTCAGGGGATCCTCCCCAGTAGATGAGGCTGCTCCTGCTCCTCCGTGACGACCCAAGGCCAAGCCCCACATAGTTTGTTCATTTCCCTTCCTCTCGGTTCAGTGGAGGCTGCAGCAATAGGGAGTGTTTCCAGTTTCTCTGACCATGCTTGGTTTTAAGTTAATCCCCTCCTCCTGTCCTTCCCTTTTGCTGACAATTCATTTGGCAGTTTCCAATATATATATGTATCCATATCTCTAACCCTTCCCCTCCCCACCCCCCACCCCCTTCAAGCTCCCTCTCTGTTTCCCCTCTTAGTTTTGGTCTTCTTTGGGGGTTTTGGTTTTTACTTTATTTTGCTTTTTTCTGTTTTTCTGTTTTTTTGTTTTTGTTTTTTATAGGTTTCAGAGAAATTATGTTGAATCCAATAAGCCTTCCCGGACATTCCAAGCCTCTTAACCATGGCATCTATGTTGAGGATGTCAGTGTTTATTTCAGCAAAGGACGTCATGGCTTTTAAAAACTCCTTTTAAGACTCCCTGTTTTGATGTCACCTTGGTAGGCTGGGCCCTCTGAGAGGTGGGAAGCTCTAGGCGCTGTTCTCTTTGGATCCGGGGATGCTAAGTAGAAACTGCATGAGCCACCGGTGCCCCCTGCACCCTTTAACACCACCAAGATGGGGGTCCTCCCCCATCCGTCACCGGCAGGGTTGTCCTTCCCCTCAGACATCACTGTGCTCCTTTTACCCCCTGGCCTCCGAGGCAGCTCCTGCCGCCATCTTTAGAGCCAATAAAGAGAATTAAAAACCTGTGCACCAAGAACCATCTTTTAAACACACTCTAGCCATTCTCTTGCTTTACAAAAACAACCCAACCACCACGAGAAAGCCTGACGAAGTCCAGCCGTGCTCCGGCCTCGCTAACCCTGCTTGGAAGTGTGGGGTCTCCCTGGCTCTCCCTAGGATATCAGGCTATATCCTCTTAGCGATCTCATCGCCCTGCAACCTCCAGTGGGGAAGAGCGGCTAAGCAGAGGTGGAGACCACGTGGTGAGAGAGGGGGAGCCAGGCCCAAGTGTTGGCACAAGATTAGGTCTCAGAGGAAAGAATGGAAACCAATCATTTTATATATATATATATATATATTTATATAGATAGATAGATAGATACACAATGTATCTACACATTTGTGTATCTATCTATCTATATATATATATAATTTTTTTTTTTTTTTGGTGGAGAAAACCATACTTTTTTGGGACACATTTTTCCCCCTTCCTTCCTCTTCTCTGGAATGGCTCACAGTGAGTGTGGTATTACAAAACTCCTTGGCCCCTACATCTGCAGTCCTGACGAGCTTTTGCTACAGAAGGTCTTGCCCGTGAATTGGCCGTCCTCCTAGGACCACAAGGGACCCAGGGAGTCAGGGGCCAAGACCCTTCCTGCTAGTCCCTGGCCCCAGGATTGGCTCTCTACCCCCACTTTCATTTACTCTTGACTCTGAGAACTTTTGGAACCCAATGGAATCACCATTTCAAGGCCAAGATGAGCTGAAGGGGAAGAGAAGGAAAAATGGCCTCCTCCAGCCCCTCTCATGGCACCAGTGGAAGTGTCATCCTGTTCTCTGGTCAATATATGTGTTTACTTTGCTTGCTTTGACTCATGCCTTACTCCATGGCCACCCTCTCCCAAAGAGGGGGTTTATTCCTCCCATTTTCAGCTTGATCCACGGGGGAGAGAGAAGGAGATGGCTTTGCCCTGCTTCGATAGGAAAGGCACAGCCGTAGGGCCCGAACCTCTCCCATATTTGCTGCCCTGTTGGCCAAGTGGACTTCGGGCTGGGCCCAGCCACTCCCACCTGTGTTACCTCCATTGTAAGAGCTGCCCCTTGATGATGGAGAGCATGAAGCAGGGGGTCTCCCATGGGGAGCTCTTAGGACAGACCCACTAGGTTTGGGGTGGTGACACACAGCAAGAGATAGTAGATTCTCTGGCTTCGGCAAATTGACATGGGAATCAAACTTCCCACTGAACGTTTCCTTCCTGGGTCCTGTGGATGGTGTTCTTTGTGCTAAGTTCCCATTCTGATTCTGCAGGTGCCTCCCTGGGATTTAAAATCACGAAGCTTTCCAAGTTCTTGGCCTGTATCTGGGATGACCTCCCAAACACTGTAGTGTCCAGACTATGATGCAGGGGGTTCAGTTTTTCTCCAGGGCCTCGAGCTGTGTGTGTTTCTAGCCCCTGCCAACTTCCTGCCATCCTGCTCCCCATTGCTTCGTGTCAGGCTGTCCCCATTGTGTCCTGCTGACCCTTTGGGTCGGGGCCTCCTCCCGAGTGTGGCTTTAAGGAGTAAGCTTGAGGATGATGTTTTTTAATTATTGTAAATCATTACCTCATTTCCAGCCTGCCAGGCTCCATCCATCCCAGCATCTTTTATTCTGTCATTTTCTCACCTTGTGCTATGACAATGGGGCGTTGTATTTCCACAGAGACTTATAGGAGTGTTCAGTGTATAGTTTCTTAATAAACACTTTATTTTCTAATGAAATGACTGCATCAGACCTCTTATTTGGCAATTTTGCAAAGAATATTGAAGATACAGAAATTCCCACATTTCTCCTCTGCCTCCCCTCCCCATTTTTACTGATCCTCTTTTAAAGACGTTTCTTAGTTCAATCCTTGTTTGCAAAAGTGTTTACAATCTGTTGCATTGGTTGCTTTCATTGAGACTCCTCCAGTTAGGTCAAACCCATCTAGTGAAGTGTTTTCCTCATTCTGTTGAGGAAGACTCAGAGGCACAGAGAGGCTGAATGGTTCACCCAGGGTCACACAGCACAAGAGGCAGAAGCAAGATTCAAACCTGACTCATCCAGACACCACTCAGGCCACTGAGACCCTCACCTCCTTGGTGACTCAGGGACTCTCCTTTTGTCAGCAGCCGAGGCTTACAGTGATCCTTTCCAGAGCTGATATGTAAGAGGTTTGGGAGTAGAACTGAAGGATTCTTGCCCCAGCAAGTCACTAGGACTCTCCCTCAGATGGAGCGGTTTCATTCTTTCCCTGGATCTTGAGGACATGACCTTGCCCAGAGGAAGACGGGGCTATGGGCTTATAAGCTAGTCTGCTGATCACTCAGGGGAGCCCCATCCACACCCACATACACACACTCCGGTGGACCAGACTCTCCCCTGGGGTCTCCTGTGGGCTGCCCAGAGTGGTAGGCAGTTGTAGGGTCCTACTGAGAGATGAGGCATAAGTGAGCTGGGTGTGGCCATCTGCCCTGGGTTCCCGGCCCTGACACAGCTGGAAGGGTTGCCATGCCTCTAACTTAGAACATCTTCCTTTGAGGAGGAGGGGACTCTACACAGGCTATCTGGAGCAGGAGTCAAGGGCAGAAGAAGAGTGAGGAAGATTTCCTGGGTTGAATTGGACCTTTCACTGGGCCTCCACAGGCTTTGTGACAACTTGGCTTACTTAGGTAACAGAGCAAGGTGGGTGAGCTCAAAGTGGGAGTTCAACAGGGAAGTGGTCAGGCTAGGGTGGTGCTTTTTTCCCTGACCTTCATTGACTTAATCTCTTATTTAAATTGAGTTTAAGCCCCCCTCCCTCACAACCTCACCCCAAATGGAAGTTCCTCTTCTCTAGAGTGGCCTGGATAGGGCATTACCCCAGCTCTCCATTCTCCTATTTTCTCTGGTTCCGGGGCTGGAATTGGAGTGCCCTTTGGAACCATGGGGAGAACTTTCATTTTTAGGTAAGAGATTTGAGCTTTGTTATATTCCAATGCATGAAACCTCCAATGCAGGGGAGGAGGGGAGATGAGCACCCAGCTCAGAGCAAGGGCCCCACACCAGCCCTGGGAAGGGTGTGCTATTCCAACATAGGAAGAGGCAACAGGAAAGATGGGGGTATGGGGGTTTGGGGGCAAGGAAGGGGACTAGAGCTTGTGCAGTGGCTTCTATTTTGTCTGTGAAGTGAGATCTAGGGAGAACTGAGCAAGTCTGAAGTGCAGCGGAGGAGACATTGGCAGAGGGCAGGGAAGCACAGGGAGTTGTCAGGCGGATCAAGGACCGGGCTGAGCAGGGTTTAGTGTCCAGGACTCTGTTTTCCATGTTTCCTGCCAGACCCTAAAGTGCCAGGCATTTATCCCAGTGTTAGAGCCTCTGGGCCCATTAGAGCCAGAGGGGGCAGGCCCAGAGAGCAGACTCCACCCAGAAGGATGCTGGCCGGGCCTGGCTTCGCGCAGGGCGACTCAGGGCACCAGCAAGACCTCCTGAGTTTGGAATATCACCCACAGGACTTCCCAGTGGTTTTCCGGGACTCCAGCTTGCACTGTGATCCTGCAGCTCAGATCCACAGCTGATGCAGGCCATGAATCTGGTGCTCTTGCCAGGTGCCTCTCTGGATCTCAATTCTAGAGGGGGACATTGGGGAGGACTGGTTCTGAATGAACCCTATTCTTGGGAGCCTGGAGAGCGGGAAACTCACTCTATGAAAGGAGAAGACAGAGGTAGGACCTTCCAGGGACATGCTCCGGAGAGGACTGGAGGCTTTGACAAGGGTTACACAGCCAGATCCCAGACTGGTTACCAAGCGCCGAAGAATGGGCCCTGCCTGCAGAACGTTAACAGCGATCACTAGGTCACTTACACAGATCTGCTCAAAGCCAAGCACATTTTACCCAGAAGGAAGCTGAGACCCCGAAAGATCAGTGGCTGGCCCCGGTTTTCACAGCTTGTGACAATCAGAAGCAGGGCTGGCAGGAGGGGTCCCTGACTACAGTGTTCCTCCCGGGCTGCTCTGCTGCCACATGGAGCAGTCAGGCTTCTGCTTCTAAAAGGCTGCAGTCCTGGGGGCTGCACAGCCACAGTCTTCCCCTACCCCCCCACACTGAACAAGTCTCTTGGGGGCTCTTTGAGGCTAGATGCACTCCTCAGGGTGCATTTTTTTTTCAAGATTTGATTTATTTATTCATGAGAGACTGACAGAGAGGCAGAAACACAGGCAGAGGGAAAAGCAGGCTCCATGCAGGGAGCCCAATGTGGGACTCGATCCCAGGACCCCGGGATCTTGCCCTGAGCTGGAGGCAGATGCTCAACCACTGAGCCACCCAGGTGCCCCAAGCAGGGTGCTTTTTAAAGACTCCCCGGAAAAGAATGTCTACAGTATTTTTTTTTCTTCACTCATTCTAGCATTTTGTGACCCCACACTCCCGAAGGTGTGGTTGGTCTTAGGTCTAAGATGAATTCCCAGCTTGAAGTCAGTGAGATTGCCAAGCAGACAATGGTGGGAGAGCTTGATGTTGGGGAGGGCTTGTTGGGGGAGACGCCTGATCCTCAGGTGGGTGAGGCTGCCCAGGTCTCGGGCAGGTGTGAGCAGCTTCAGACAGGAAGGTGGTGGAAGGAAGGAAGATCCTTACCTGACTCGCCCCCATTCGAACTTTTTGTCCCATCTGAAAGACCTCCCGGTGTGTCGAAGCTCAGCCATGTGCTTCTTACCCAGCAAAAGAACAGATGCTAAGTATGTGCAGTGTGGAAACCAAGAAGCTGGCCTCTGGGCCACCCTGGCTCTTCCCCTCCTGTGTGGGAATTCCTTCTGCAGCCAGGCTTCCAGCAGCCGTGTCCTCACCTCCACCACCCAGCCACAGGTGTGACTGGGCTGGGACGCCTCTCCTGGCAGGGCCCAGATCCTGCAGGTCAAGCCCAGGCATGAGCAGAGGCCGCTGTATCTCAGACACAGCAGTGCAGGGCAGGAGTGGGTTCGATGCCACAGAGACAGGACAGGAGCAGGGACAGCAGTGCAGGAGGGCTTTGTTGCTGTGCAGCTTTCTGAGCCGTGCCTCACATGGATTGGGCAGAGGGCCTTCGCCCTTCAGTGTTCAGGGACTCTGAGCTCTGGCTAGACTCCTGCATTGCTGCCACAGTAGTTCTAGAAGGGAGAGAGAAATGAGGAGAGGGGGACCAAGGAGGTGGGGGCTGGCGATGATGCTGGCTGCTCTGGGGCTCCTCTGGGAAGGACAGGAACAGAGGGAAACTCTTGAGTGTGACAGTGGAGGTGGTGATAGGGCAGTGAGGAGCCCCGGAGTGGATGGGAGCCTGGTTTGCAGATTGTCCAGGAGACCTGGGGCTCACGCCCTGCCATCTCCCAGCTCCATGGCACCCTTCACGACCCCCTCTTCCGTGGGGTTGATGTGGGCAAAGCTGCTGCAGACTCCAGTTGCCTTGAGTGGTTCTGATCTTGCGCTTTGCCATTAGAAATCCCATGATCATCCCTGCACTTCCCACCTTCCTGAAAACCCTCACCTGGGCCTGACAGTGTCGCTCTCTGAGCTAAGTAGGATGCCTTGTTCAACCCTACCTGAACCCAAAAATGAATTGAAAGAGATGTGCTGGTGAGAGAGGGGTCCCTCATCTGAGTTTTGGGGGAGTGGTTCAAGAATTCCATCAGGATTCTAAGATCCATTTGGGTAGGATTTTAATCCCAGCTCCTCTTCTCGGTGGGTGACACTTGGATAAAGTGAAATCTCCTCCGCTTGCTCGGGGAGGTTTCTGCATGGAGAGGAGGTCTATGGCCTCTTTGTAGCTTTGGCCCTGGCTGCCAGGACACTTCCCCTCCTGTCACAAGATACCAGGGTGCATGCCTCAGAGGGCTAGATCTTTCCCCACCGTGCTGGGCTTGCAGGGGGCTGGAAGTCTGTGGTTCAAGTATTCTGTGTGCTCCAGGGTGGGGGACAGTGAGAACGGAGGAGAAGGAGGAAGTATTGGCCTGGCCTTGGACAAGACCTTGCTGGCTCCCCTGAAAGCAGAACAAGCAGGTAGAGGATCTCTGAAAAGCACAGATCCTGCAGGGAGTAGAGGATTCTGCTGGTCCTGATTCTGTGTCAAAGGCCTCCAGCCCCAGGCAAGACCCAGTCCACGTGGGCCCACTTTGGGAGAGAATCTGCAACTATCTGGGATAAAGGGGAGAAGCATGATTACCAAATTCTCAGAGAAGAGCCAGAGCTGTAGAGAGGTCCTGGCTGAGGGCTTTGATGACACTTCCCAAGCTGAGGAAACAGGAGACACACAAACTTTCTGCACAGCTCTGGGCTTCCAGGGTCATGGTTTTACCCACAGCCCTCTGCAAGCAGTGGCTGCCGGAGGCCTCTCTGATGTAGAGGAATGTGACTTTGATTTGGCTAAGGGTGGAGAAGGGAGCACATGGCATCACAGCAACACGGGAGCTTGGCTTTTCTGAGAGGCAGAGATGCTGAGCCATACCCCCATCCTCGCGCGTCCCGTCAGAGCAGTATCCTGTGATTACTGAGGGTTTGGAGGGATGGTCAACACTCCCCACTCGGCAATGGAGAGGGTTCGAAGACCAAGGAGCCAGCCTGCCAAAGGTATGAGTTCCAGGATCGTGCTTTCTGGTTTGTGGCTTCATCAAAGTTTGGGAGGGCAGGTCACCGTGTCAGCTCAGATAACACTCCTGCCAAGCCTGACTCCGGTAAGTAACGCCGGAGGCCTTGGTGGCTAATAGTGACAACCAGCTTGTCTTCATGGCTCTCTTTCCCCTCAGCTCCTGCTGCCCACGAGCTATTACCACGGCAGCAACATGAAGCCTGGTTCTGCCGTTGGGGACCCCACTGCAGCAATTGGCCTGCTTCCCTTAAAAAAGACACAGCCTTTCCTCCTTTATCCCCAAGCTCATTCCGCAGTGAGAAGGGCAGGGACCCGTCCCGGCAAAGTGATTTCATTGCTGTCAAATATGGACGGGAAATGCTTCCTTTATAGAGCCGTGAAGCACCGCTCTGAAGCTCCCTCTACTTTTGGCCTGTTTTGGTCCTTGTGATGTGGCTTCAATGCAGTGTTCTTACCTCTGTAAGGCTTGCAACAGCCTTTGGCCAAAGGTCATGCTATGCTGACTCCCAAATGGACTTCTCAGGGAAAGAGGGTGTGGGGGCTCCCTCACCCAGGAGACCGCTGGACTGACAAGAGTTCTGTCCTTCTCAGTCTTTATCAGCACCGGCTGGACCAGTAGTCCCCAAGAGCTGCTCTGTCACTGCCGGGCTCAAGAAGTGCAAGTCCTAAAGTCTGTGTCCCATGCACCAAATGTAGGTGTTGCTCCCAGGCCCTCCTTCAGACAGTCTCAGGGAGAAAGAAGGTGCCGGAAGGCAGGCTGAAGAGTACAGTCTCTGTGTTCTATGGACATCAAAGTGTTGGCCTTCTCTTGCTGTTAGTTCTGAGAGAAAACTCACAAGACAGCCCAAGGGGGAAATCTCACAGCCATTTCTGTCATGAGCCTCAGTCTGGCCAAGAGGGCACAGCCAGGATCCGTGACTCTGGCTGCTCTTGTCTGAGGGCCACAGCTCTGGACCGAAGCCTTTCACTTCAGAGGGAGCCAGAGGCGGAGCTGGCCAGTGAGAACTTGAGTCTGTTCTTTCCCACAGTCAGTGGGGAGCAGAGGAGGCATCACAAATATAGAATACATTCTGAGAATGTCCTTCCTGGGAGAATTTAAATTCTGAGCCCATGTTTGCATGACTCATGGAATCCTTCCATCTTGATGGTTGTCAGTTTGGCATCTCTGCTCCCATAATAGGCAACTGCCACTAGCGCCCCTGATGGATAAAGGCCAACCTGGTTGTTAAGACCAGAGTAACCCCCCGGTGCATTTTTGGGATGGCATTTTTAGCCATCTTTGTAGTTTTAGTGGGTCAACCACTTGACCAGCCATAGTCTCGCATGAATTGACCAGTTTTCTGGGCAAAGCTTCAGTGTCTGCAATATGACTCTCTCTTAATTTGAGTCCTGAACTTGCAGAGAAACCTATTCCTCTTACTCCAGTTATTACATAAACAATGTAAATGATGTAAATGTTATCAGGATCAGGTGCTCCCCTTTTCATTGGTTGTGACAATGCTTCCCTAGAGTCTCATGAGGTGCTAAGAGCCCATCCAATCACTTGGATGGAGAATGTTGCATGGTATAGCCAATCTCTTTTACATTCACGATACACATTAGGATATTAAAGGCTCTGAGAAGTCCTCCTTTAAATCTAATTGAACACAGAATGCTCTTCACTTAATGCCTATCAATAGGTTTACACACACACACACACACACACACACTGGGTTCTGGTGTGGTCAGAGGTATTTGTTTATTTTTTAGTAGAACAAAGCAGGACGTTAATCAATCACTGACCTTGATATAAGATGAACAACCACACCCTAACACCTTTGCCCAACTATAGGCTCAGTCCCTGCTTCTGCCCTCTGCTTGGCATAGAGGCAGATATGATTTCGAGAGCTGATGGGTAGGTACTCTTGTGAAGAGCAGGAAATCTTCACTGTGGTATCTCAGAAGAAAATGGTAAGTCATCTCACATAAGAGTGTAAGACTTCAGCACAAAAACCTGGCCACCTTCCTTGGCTGGTGGAGGAGACATCATCTAGTAGTAGTATACAGAAATGAAGACCTGGAGCCCAGTCTCAGCACCTCCACTAGCCAAATGACTTGGGGTAAGTTACCTTTCCTTGTTGCATATTGTCTCTGAGCTTGCTAATCGTCAGATAAAAAGACTCCACCTAGACAGGTCCTCCAAATGCCATATCCCCAGGAATTGCTGTTGTCTCCTGGTGGGAGGAGCCCCCTCCTGAAATGTTGGGGGTCTTGAAGGCAAGGGGAGGGAAGTGAGAGAGATGGCTACCCTTTCACATGAGGGCTGGTGGATTTCTCTGGATGAGGAAGGAAGCAGATGCTTGGGGGTTAATAGACCCTCTCTGTCACAGCTGGACAGGGCCAAGCGGGAGTTCTCAGCAAGATTTTCCGACTTTGATCTCAAGAAGGCAGCTCTGCCTAACAAATAGTCTGAAATGTCAAAGAATAAATGTTAAAGCTTGAGGGGTCATTCTCTGGGGAGTTGCCTGGGCTGACTAGGGAGGGAGAGGAGGAGGGAGAGAGGGACACAGCAGAATCCTTCACATAAAGATTCCGACTTGGTTTTGTGATATTTAAGAAAAAAGAAAACTGAATTATTTATAGCACAGAAGATGGAAGCAGGCTGTAGAGAAGTGGCCAAGCTTAAGATGGTAGTTCATGTTCCATTGTTTATCTGCCACAGCCTTGAACTGGTAAAACTTTTCTTGTTGGTGACATGCTATTGACCTCTCCTTGAATTATTTATTATTACTATTACTATTACTATCATGTTAATTAAGAAAACTCAAGTCCTTTGAACATGGGAGTTGGGGGTAGGCAATTTCTAAAAATGGTTGTTGCAGAAAGCAAGCATTAATCCCTTCCTCTTGAAGGATCTCCAGCATGTCCTTTACTACCTCTTTCTACTCTCACCAGCCTATGTACTGCTCCTGGATGGGTGTGAAGAACTTTGGTTTTGGCCTGGCCACCAGTTGGCCCTGTTGATATTATTTCAACATGGTGGATATTATCTCCCAGTTGTTCCACTTGCAAAATGGAGGCAACTGTCATATGCCTCTCCTGGGTATGCTGGGCAAGTGAGTGATGCCATGTGTTCAGAACACCTCGGTGCCTGGGTGAGGGTGAAGAGGAGAGAAAATACCATGCAAGGGAGAGGAAGAAAAGAAGTTAAGAAATTTATAAAGTGAAAATCAGCAGTGATGGAAGGATTGATGTTAAAGCTGGAAGGAATGAGGTCTTTCGTCTGTTTATTTTGGACAGTGATGTTGTTTCAATGTTTTAAAAAAGTGCTTCTGGTTGCTAATCACATCCTGATTCTATAGTGTAGGTAATTGAAACCCACTGATAATCTCAGAATTGCAGTTAAATTAAAAATTACAAGCTTCAGATGCTCTCCTTTCTCTCTCCACAAATAATACAAATGTGCTTTTGGTCCCTATGCCTCTAATTGTTTTTGCACACCCTGGACACTCTCGGAGATGAAAACAAATGGAACCAATTTTGGACGGGTTGGGATGTTGAGGTGAAGCTAGTCCAAGTGCAAATCGGATCATGGGTAAGACTTTAAATAAGCAATATTGTGTTGACCATGTATTGCTTTTATTGAAAATATTAATGCTTTTGCTGTTTTTCTAGACTTCATTTTTTTCCACCTAGAAGAACCTAGAAAACATTTTGCAGCTAAAATGTCATAGTGACACTCCTGTTATAAAACTCTGAAACTGTACTTATTTTTATACTCAGTAACTTTACCTCTCAGAAAGGTCTTCCAAATATTTTTCTTCCACTCCCTACTTTCAGTGATGAAGAAATGTGACCAGCATTGTTGCTCTAGGGCAGTGTTTCCCAAGCTCCTTGGTCTTCGGATCCCTGAAAAATTATGAGAATCCCAAAGAGCTTTTGTGTATGTGGGTTATAGCCATCTCTATTTATTGCAGTTGAGATCAAAACTGAGAAGGATTTAAAAACACAAGCACACGCACACATTTCAGTTAGCCATCAGACAGTGTCATCACCGGCAGGAAGCCACTGGAAACACTCCATATATACCTGTGAGAGAATGAGTCCATCTCAGTAGATCTTAGTAGACTTATGCCATCTTATGAAAATAGTTTTAAGACATGGCTCTACTTATAGAGTCTTGGGGCTACCAGGCATATCTGGACCACGTTTTGAGACATGCTGCTATGGGGAAACCAAGGCACAAGCAGATTCTCAAATCAGAATCTCTTTGGTGTCAGTGAATGATACCAATCATGCAGTTTGCTCCAAGTGTAGGGCCACTATCAGGACCCCATATCTTCATGCAGATATTGCTGACTCTGTAGATATGCAGTTGCTAGGAATCTGGGAACTACACAAGGACTTCATCTATTATGAAGAAAGCTGAGTAGTGGATGTTTGCTTGCTCTGGAAAGGGAGCATGGACTTGCTATAGCAGTAAGCATTATTGGCTGATTGAAGAGACTCATAAACAGGTTTGCAAAATTCTGATGGTGAAAGAGAGTGGAATGAATGGCGTGGGATGAAGGGAATCTACGGTCAGCACCTCACAGATCAGAAGTCCCATCATGTGTATCCTAGCCCTCCCAGTACCTCACATTTGGATTTGTCTAAGGAACATCTGGGGTTTAGCCATGTTCTATAAGGTCACATAGGAGGGTCTAAGTTTAGAAGCCCTGGCCTCTCCCTCACACTCCTACGCAGTTTTGGTAGAGGAAGATTGTACTATGAGGTGGATAATGTCTTCGGAAATTAACCCTTGAGTTAACTCCATGCACACATCAGGCAGCTCCCTCGAGTTGTGGAGTCCTGGGTGTATGGCATTGTTCTTCTGGTCTCCTATCATTTTTTACCTTCATGCCCCAGATTTATGTGGGATCAAGGGATCCAGGGATCAGGGACCAAGAACTGCTTTCACCTTGTTCTGAGGACCTCTTTGGAACCAGTATATCACAATCGTCTCCAGGGGAATAGGGTTTTTCAAGAATGTTTCCGAGGTCATGAAAAAATGTTGGTTAATTGATTTTCCCTTCAAACATTTAAGTGAAAGAATCTATTTCCTGCCCTCAAAAGCTTTATAGTCTAGTGCGGTAGTTCTCAAATGGTAGTGACTTGTCTCCCAGGGGACATGTGTGGAGACATTTTTGGTTGTCAAAACTGAAAGTAGTTACTACTGAGAGCCCCTAAAACAAATTTATATGGCCCTGAATGTCAGTAGCGCCAAGGTCAAGAAACTCAGTCTAGTAGGATGATAGATACCTCTTAGTCTTGGGTAAGAGGGACCCCACACTTTTCAGGGCCCTCCTTCAGCTGCCACAAGTTCAAGGGCCATGAGAAGTGACCACCTGGAACCTGGGTGTCACTTCCCTTCTAGGTCAGGTTGTAGTTGCCTAAACCAGAATTCCTCAGCAAAATGGCTCTAGCTCACCTCCATGCCATGTGCAGACATCCCCATTGATCTATTCTCCTCCTAAGTGTGGGCTGCCCTGCAGCCATGTGCAATTTCTAAGCCCAAGGGGTGGCCAAGGGCCTGGCTGCTGTTCAGGGCAAAGGAGAGTATGTGTGTGTGTGTGTGTGTGTGTGTGGCATGGGTGTGCATGTGTATGCACACAAAGCGCCTTGGCTGTGGGAAGAAGGGGAGTAGGCTGGGGCCAACTCTCTGGCACTACATGTCCCAACTCATAGCCTGAGACACCTGAATTCTCACCTGGCCTTCCAGCTCATTCTGAAAATACATTTAACAGGGTAGGAGGATAGGATGTGCTATATTTAACAGTGTGTTAGCTTGATTTATAGCTTTCAAGTCTTCAGATGTGTGAGATACAGACTTCTAGTAATTCTCTTGTTCCTGATCCTGCAAAGGGGCAGGCCTGGTGCAGGCCAGTGGGTGATTATGAAGCACTGTGATGAAATTAGGCATGGGGTAAGCATAGAGGAAGGACATTTAGTTTTTAAAGATAGTTCTTAAAAATACTGAAATGTGACGTCTGTTTGTAGCTGTAGAAGTAGAAATGTCAGTTCAGGGAACCCCACAATTAGGATGATCAGTTGAGACTTTCAGTGTTCCATTGTTTAAAGAGAGGTCCCTCTTTTAGAGCCTTAGGAAGCCTGGTGCCATGGTCACATGATCTCTTGGCACCTCAGGCTGTTGGAGGCAGGCATTCTTCCTGCTGGGCCATCTCCATGCTGGGGCAGTGCTCATGCAGTGTTATGCCCTTGTCAGGTTGCCATGGAGACTGATCTTGAGGCCCTCAAAATTGATTGGTATTTATTGGGGACCTGCAGTTTTCTGGATGTTGTGACCAGCATTGTGCAGGAGGGAGAGAGAGCAGGGCTGCATCCTCCGCCTTTCCCCATTTTGGACTATTGAGAGAATATCATTCTGTAACAGAGAGGTAAAGACCCAGGAGAAATTGAATGGAAGGATGTATTTTTTTCCTTCTAATAACATTGTGGGTTTTTTTCTGATTACAAAAGTAATTTATATTCACAGTAGAAAATTTGTTGAAATACAGAAAAGCATACAAACACATAAATTATCCACCATCCTATCACCCAGAGACAACACTGTTAACATTTTAGCTTTCTGCCTTCTAATCTTTTTTATGTATTTAATTATTTAACAGAATCAAATCATTCTGTGTGCATGTGCACACACACACATTATTTGCTATTTTTTTATGTAAGATTGCATGTGCCATTTAAACAATATTTTGCAACATTAAAATTTTGTATAGGTTATTTCACATGGTTCCAAACACACACATACACACACACACACACACACGAAGATACATGAATATTCATAGCAGCATTTTTCAAAATAGCCAAAAGATAGAAAGAACCCAAATACCTCTCAACTGGCAAATGGACAAAATGTGATATGTATATAGAATGGAATATAATGGAATGATGTACTCACACATGCTACAACATTAATAAATTTCACAAGCACTCTGTTAGGGGGAAGAAGCCAGACTCAAAAGGCCTTATTTCGTAAGATGGCATTTGTGTGAATGTCTAGAAGCGGCAAATCTATAGAGACGAGAAGTAGGTTAGTGGTTGTGTTGTCCTGGGTTTGGGGAGTAACTGTAAATGGACCCAAGAGATCTTCCTGGGGTGATGAAAATGTTCTAAAGCTGGACTATGGTGCTGGTTGGGCTATGTGGTAGATTTATTAAACATCATTGAATTGTACATTAAAATGGGTGAATTTAGGACTCCCTGCTGGCTCAGTCAGTGGAATATGTGACTCTTGATCTTGGGTTTGTAAATTTGAACCCCCTTTGGGTGTAGAGATAATTTAAAAAAATGAAATCTTTAAATCTAAAATAAATGAGTGAATTCAATGGGAGGTAAATAGTACCCCAATAAAGTTTATATATTTAATATAATAAATATATATATAAAGCAAAATATATGTAAGTATGTAATGTATAAAATAAATGTAGATAGTATATTTATGTAAAATAAAGTTTATATATAGAGAGATGTCCTCTACCTCAATATTATTGATACATGTATCAATAACATGTGTTATTATATGTATTGATATGTGATATTGAAGTAGAGGATACCTCTCTTTATATAAACTTTATTTTGCATAAATATACTACATGTGTTTATTTTGTATCTTATATGCTTATTTATACTTTATTTTACATGTATATTTACTATATTACATACATAAACTTCATTGAGGCATTATTTATGCATGTATTGAGGTACTAATAACGTATTGATATATGATTGAAGAATTATATTTATATATCAATAATATTGAGGTAAGTAATACATGTATCTTGATAATATTGAGATATTTAATACCTCAATAAATTGTATATGTCTAAATTTTATTTTATATGCATATGTCAATATGTGTATCCATTAGTACCTATTTATGTATCTATATAGTGAGAATTCTCCTTCCTACACCTGTCCCTCATCTGTAGATTCTTCTTACCACCACCACCACCATCACCACACAGGTAACCACTGTCATGGTGCACCCTTTCAATTATATATGAACAAATACAAATGAACAACTATGAAATGTGTTCTTGTTTTTCCTCCATATTTGCAATATATCATAACATATTATTCTACACTTTTTAGTACCCTCCTGCCAGTTTCTCAAAGCTCTTAGAGAACTTATTTTTTTTAAATAAATACTATTCCATTGTATAGGCATAATCAAATTTTCTTAATTTCTTCACAGTATTTTATTTTCTGTTTCTCATTTTTCTCCAGTGGTTTGAAACTATCTATATGAACTAGACATATGACTAAAAATAAATATCATACTAATACAAGGCCAGATACACTCCTTCCCCCCTCCCCCAGGCTTGTTGGTCTATCTGTTTTGTGTATGTAACCTATATGGGGTGATACCAATGTGTACTGTCCATAGTAATATATGAGAATGGGAGTCTCCACAACCTCAGTAAATAGAGGGTCACAGCATGATTTTTAATGGCTGGGTAATGTCTCCCTTTGTGGATATACCATATTGATTTCATTTGTCCCCTGTGTTTGGAAACTTGGAATATTTTGTTTTATTGTTCAATTCTTACAAATAACAGACCAGGTATCTCAGAACTTTTGGTACCTAGGCTGAGTGAGGGTGGGAGGATGGTTCTGGCATCCTCACCAGAAGCACTGTGTGTTGCCACATCACTGCCTTGTGGCCCATTGAGGTCTCTAGGGGTTCCTCAAGCAGGTACTCCGTGGAAAATCTTTGCAGACAGCTGTCTTCTTGTAACAGAAAGTTGACATAGGGAAAGTCATCTCCTTCTGAAACATGATGGCTTCAAGTCCCAGGATGCACAGCTGGTGAAGGCAAGAGGCATTACTTTTTCCCCAAGTAACTTCAAAGTGCTGCCAACATTCCCATAATGTTCTTCCCCCAAAGACTCTTCTGGTCAGGGCCTTACCACACTTTAGGGCTGGGGATTCTGAGCTGCACAGTTCAGAAATGTTAATGGGATTCTGAGTGAAGCTTCTAATCTCATATGTCGTACAGATGGCTAACCAAGCGTGGCACCTTGACCTTCTCAAGGTCAGGGTGAGAGTTGGGAGGCAGTGCCCATGTATCCTGACCTCCTGCCCTGGCCTTGAAGCAGATGGCCTCCCGGGAGCACACTGAGTGGGACGTGACAGCAGAGATTGAAAGCAGCTGTCAGAAGGCCACAGACAGTTCAGAGCAAGGCATTTCCAGCCAACCCATTGATCTGGGCACCGGGAGGAGGAGGGGCCCAAACTGGAGCGAAGTCAGCCCTCTGGAGCGAATCCAAGGAAATAGCAACAGGAAATAGGAAGGGGTGGAGATTGATGGTGAGATTCTCTAAACCTGCAGCTTTTTGGCCAAGGGGTAGCTGTTTTCTCTCTTGCAGCTCTGAGTGGTGACAAGCAAAGCCCATGCTGGGCTTCCAACATGCTTCCTCCTCTTTTTCTAAAAGGGTCCTTAATGTCCTTCTGAGGGTGGACATGGGACAGAACGGGCCAAGAAGGGGAAATTTGTCCTCCCTTCTTCTGAGTTCCTGGGCTCTTGTCTGCTGGAGATGAGGTCCTGGGGACAGGGAAGGACCATGGACAGCACAGCAGGTGAGAGAGAAGGAACACAAATATATGGGGGCACAGAAGCATAAGGAGGTGGTATTAAGGATCAAGATCTGGTAGCAACAGGAAAGGGAGGGAAAAAAAACTGGGCTTGGGAGGAGCATTGAAGTCAAACCAACAAGTGCAATTAGGTTTGTGTCACTTCCTACAGCCCAAGCAAGCTGTTCATTGGTCATCTGTCAGAGCTGGCTGCCAAGATGCCATGTGTATTCCAGGATCCCTGGGTGTTGGCCCTTTCTATCTGCCAGGCAGAGGGAGGGACAGTGGATGCCAGGCTTGGATGCCTGCTCAGGCGTGTGTGGCCCACCATATGAGGCTCTCTGGCAACCTCTCAGAAGACTGCCCTGCTCCCTCCTTGCAGTGGGATTGCAAAGAAGCAGTTGCAGGCAATTGGAGCAGGACTTAAGCTTTCGATGTCCAGGCCAGAGGTTAGGCCGGGTGCCCTCAGCAACACACCAGTGACCATTCATAGCTCACTCTGTCTAGCAGGATCTGTCCCAGATCAGGAAGCGAGGTCCTTCCAGGGGTCACAGCGCACACCCAGGAAGTGGCCTTGCCACATCAGCCACTTTGAACCTGGTTTGCTTCCTGCTTGCCTAATTTCTCCCTCTCCTTCCTCCATTCTTTCTGCAGCTGGCATGCCATTCTGCAAATCTGTTAATGCTACAGGCCCAGCATAGTGGGTGCTTAATAAATAGTTGTTCATTTTTCAAAACTTACTAACTAAGGCATTAATTAAATAGCCCTTTCCTTTTTAAAGATCTCCCAGCAAAGAGTGCTTTAAGTTTCCCTGGAAGTCTACCCATACACCTTATGCCTCAGTGACACACACTACCTTAATGATATTTAGTGATTTAATGAATGAGATGATATAATGATTGGAACTTAGTGCAGAGAGTGGTATCGCAGAGATGATTCAAATCAGGTTGCTGCTTCATAGGAAGATGACTGTGCACAGTGAAGTCACATGCAACATTATGATAAATGTATGTTTGGGCTTCATGGAATTCCAGAATCCTAATCATACCCATGTCTGACAAGATAAGTGAGTACCCCTAGTTGTTTTCACAAGATGGCTAAAGGTGAGAGAGCTCAACTAAGCTTTGGTTGGACTGTGAAGGATGTGAAGCTCATTGGTATTGAATGAGGAGTAAGGAAAAGTCATTTGATTTGGGCATCAGGAGATCACTGTGACATTGTCACAGGTGGGTCACGGGGTGAGGTGGTAAGAGTACAAAGCCATGAGAAATAAGTAGGCAGCTCAAGAGTGGTAGACAGCACCTAGGTAGTAAATTAGTCATCAATGGGTCTAGTGATGAAGGGGGGAATGTGAGAAGTTTCTAAGGGGAGTAGGTAGGGTCAAAGAATGCTTTTTATTAGGATAGGGGAAACCTTATCCTGTAGGTTAGAAGTCAACAGGAAGGAGAGACTTACCGTACCAGACAGAGGTAAATACAAGTTGGGCAATGTTCAAAAAGTAGGTGAGAAAATCTGAGGACAAAAGCATGGAAAAAAGAACTCCATCTAAGATGATGGAAAGCTGGGACGCCTGGGTGGCTCAGTAGTTCAGTCCTTTGGCTCAGGTCATGATTCTGGGGTCCCAGGATCGAGTCCCACATTGGGCTTCCTGTGTAGAGCCTGCTTCTCCCTCTGCCTATTCTCTGCATCTCTCCGTGTGTCTCTCATGGATATATAAATAAAATCTTAAAAAGAAAAAAGGTGAGGGAAAGCTAAAAGTGAGGGAAGTAGAACTGAAGAGAGACAATGGAGGGGATTTCTGTTTCCTTAGTGAGGTATAGAACAGATCATCCAAGAGGAGTTGGTTTACACTGGGAAGTTTTCTGTTGTCATCTTGGAAGGATGTCCTGGGTCAATCTTCTTGGGAAAGGGAGGGGACTCAGTTACTGATGAACTTTAATTCATAAGGGAGGCAAACACTACCTGTTTTCACTATGGTGAATTTTGACTGATCTCAATTTCCCTGATTCTGCCTGTATCAGAGCCAAATTTTGAGTCTGCTGCTCTTCCTTTTGCCTAGTGAAATGCACCTGGGGAAGCACAGCAGTCAACATCCTTCATCCTTTCCCACCTTGCTGAGAACTCAACTTGGCAGCCGGCGGATCTCATACAAGGATGCTCCCCAAGTGTCCCAGAAATTCAGCGAGTCCCATATCTTGCCTGTTCCCAGCTGTTACCCTTGAGAAATGGTTCATGGAACCTGCCCAATTACTGTGTAGTTGAGGACTTTCCAGTTGAAGAGATGGCCCTATTAGTTGGTGTCAACTGGTTTCATGAGTTAATGCTGTGATTGAGCCCAAGCTTGGGTTTAGAGCCTTAGGTTGAGGAGAAGGTGGGATTTTGGAAGAGATAAAGAACCTCAGGTTCTGATTTTCAACAACTTTGACATGCTTGAATTTGCTGATGGAATCTATGCTCAGATGACCATGGTCTTAAGTTCCATATTAAATCAGAGCTGCGATTGTCCTCCTGCTGGGCCCTGCCCTGGTTTAATAACTGGCTCAGCTGTCTGGGTTTCAGAATTCAGTTCTGCTGAAGCTGCAAGTCACCTCATCTTGTCCTGGATCTGTAGTCCTCAGTGTTTTCACAGTCAGGAGCCCAAGTAACAATGATTTAAAACAAAAACAAAAATAAAAACCCACCAAGGCAGTCACTCATCCATTTAACTCAAAGGTGTTGAGCTGCTGGGGTACAGTTCTGATGGAGAGACACAAGGAATCTTAGCTATGGTGGGGTTGCCTTCCGACTCAGGAGGCCAGGTGATAAGCAGATTGATAAATAAGTCATGAGACAATTTTCCAATGGGAAGTTGTGTTATGCAGGAAAATTAAAACAATATCCCATGATAAGAAGGGCTGCAGACCAGGCATTCTGGGACAGATAGTGGCTGCTATCCAGACTTTAAGGTGTCATCTAGATTGAAATGTATGAGAAGAGAAGGAAAGGCAGGGGCAAGAGTGGAGGGTGGAGTGGGGTGTTGGAGGAGGGCTCGTGATGAGGTCAGAGGGTAGGCAATGATAGCGTAAGCTTGGCTTTCATTCTAAACTTGGATTTGAAGTAGAGAGAGATGAAGTTTCCTACTTTGCTTTTTATTAAAGATGACTCTGGCTAGCTGATCATGTTCCAGAAAGGGGGTTAGAGATGGGAGTAAGGGGTGGGTTGAAGAATGGAAGCTCAGTTAGGAGCCCATTGCCAGGATAAGAGGCCATCACAGCTTGGATGAAGGTGATGGTGGCGGAATGGGAAGAAGTGGGTCTACTGGGGATGGAGACAGATTTAAGACATATTTAGAGGCTACAGTCAACAGAATTTATTGATAGGCATTGGTGGCACATGGGGAAAAGCCATCAAGGAAAGCTGGTGGATTAGGGGCTTATGTCACTGAGTGAATGCAAGTGCTGTTTATACACAGGGAGTTCCTGGGGAGGGCAGATGCAGGGGTAAGAAGTGAGATTTCTCTTTTGGCTGCACCACATGTGAAAGATCACTAGACACCCCCAAGCAGAGATGGTAGGCAGGGATTTGGACAATGAGGATGATTTCACAAGCCAAATGGCAACTGAATATCCTTCAGATGAAACTGTTGGACCCTTACTGCACATAGTCAATTCCCCACCCTGTGTCTCCAAGAATGCCCGGGAAGAGGGAGGCCTAGGTTGTCTTGCTCTTCTTGTGAAAACTTCAGAGTCTCTGCTTTCACTGGGTTGGGTGACTTTACAGGCTGCCTCAGCATCTGTATGACCTTTGCTCTTTGAATCTTCATTCCCAGTATGAGAAACATCCTTTTGATAAGGGTTTTATGCTCAGAACATCACACACATGTGAAGTTTGCATGTAGAGAAGTGACTCTTGCTATAGTTTTGATGTTATGGGACAGCAACACAAATTAGCAAATATTGAATCTTAGATGTTTCTGTTCTGAAAAGTCCTTCAGCCACCCC
The DNA here is from genome assembly GCF_053574225.1 of Canis aureus. Taxonomy (NCBI): domain Eukaryota; kingdom Metazoa; phylum Chordata; class Mammalia; order Carnivora; family Canidae; genus Canis; species Canis aureus. The sequence continues at coordinate 52,049,644 of NC_135612.1, read as the reverse complement.
ACCAACAGGCCACCCCCATGCTGCGAGGCTCTCCTTTCTTCTCTGTCGTGTTCTCCTCCCAGGGAAATCCAGTCATCACACTTCAATGTCCAGAGCAATGTCATTCCTTCCTTGCTTAGCAGGGAGCCTGCTTCTGCATTTAGGCAGATAAATTCATGTGCTCCACCAAACTATGGGCTATCTACTTTTGTCCAACCTCCAGCAGTATGGAGAACTAGTAGGAGCTTAAAATGTTTGTCTTCTTTCATAGTCTCTGAGAGGCAGAGGAAGCAATAAGGAAATTTATTTCTCACTTATATGAAGTGTGTCACCCCTCCTGAAAAGACAGAGTGACTCCATTTAGATTAGATGCGAACGTTTATTTCCTCTGTGCTAACCTAGTAGTGACATGGCCTTTACCATTTACTGAGAAGCCCCTTTTGTTCCAGGCTGCTTTCCATATATGATCTCATTTAATCTTACAGCAATACCATGGTATAAGTGCTGCCGTTAGCCCATTTCACAGATGAGGAAATCGGCTTAAAGCAGCGAGTAGCAGTGCAGCTGGGTTTGAGTCAAGCCCAACCTCTTAATGACACCACACAACCAGTTGAAATGCTCCTTCTGTGGGACTGGAGTCACCAAGATGATGAAGATCTTGATGATGATGATGATGAAGATGGTGGTGTCAATACCTGACCTTTAATGATGATGCCTGATTTAGGTACTTTAATATGTGTTTTACACATAGTAACACATTTATACTCACTCAACACACTTCTATGAGGCAGGCAATTTTTTTTAAAAGGTAAAGAAACCGAAAGTCAGAGAGTTAAGCAACTTTCCCAAGGTCACAGAACAAAATGATTGGAGTAGACTGAATTGGATCCCAGGCAGTCTGATTCTGTAAGTTGTGTTAAGCAGTGTTGGCCAGAGCCAAGCAGTTTGGTTAAGGAAGCCGTAAAACCGACCACTATGCCTGAGGGACAGGGAATTTCTAGGCACAACTGGAGCATTGAAATGTGGTGGAGAGTGAGGCCAGCTTTCCTGGGCAGCTTTCCTCCAGATGACCACCACCACCACCACCAAAACCCGGAGGGGCGCAGTCTATAAGTACCTGCGGGGACTTGACGCAAGTGATACAGGCATTTTTACTGCTATTGTTGGTGGGTAACAGAACCAGAACATTTTCCCTCCGACTGTTGTGTGAAAGTCATTTTTTTACATGTATTTTCACATTTATATGAAAAGAAGTTGAGGATCAGAGAGAGATCAGTCTCCCCACAGCCATCTCCCCGACCCCTCGAAACCGAGTTAGATGCACCTTTCAGGTGCCCCAGAGGTCCTCTCCTTGCTCCCCCATGGGGTGCATCACCCTGGATGGGACTTGCCTGCGACTGGTCTGCCTTCCACGCCAGACCCCTGAGCTCCGGGAGAAAATGTCTTGTTTCCCACTGAGCTCCCAGCACGTAGCCCCGTTCCTGACCCACACTGTAACTCAATGCACATTTGTTGAACACATTACAGAGTGAATGCATATATGGCCCCTCAGCAAGTAAGTGGGGGAGTCCAGGTTGGCACCCCAGTTTCCATTACTGTCAAATGACAATTTTAATAGAACCGGCCTCTTATCTGTCCAGTTTCACCACCATGCAACGGGCTGTACCTGCCAGGTAGGTTTTGGGGTAGGAAAGGTTCCTCATGGGGGCCGGCAGGGGTGCACATTCTCCAGCTCTTTCTATGACCCTCTTAGCCAGGACCCAGATGCAGAGCACTCACTGGCCAGCATATTATTAAGCCACTCTTAAGGCTCCATATGCCAATGTAGAAGCTACTCCAGGTGACTTCCACCTACCGTGAGCTTGTCATGCATTGCCCTGTAGCTTCCCTGTGTCTTGCCATGTCCCCAGATCTCCTGACCCTCTGTAGTAGACACTAGATAACAAACAGCCTCTGTAAGCCAGGCAAGTGTCCCCATTTGAAGACCTGTAGCCTGGAGCGATCAGAGGTTTCTATAACTGACAGTGACAGCAGAGGCTTCTGCAGACAAATTCCTGTTTCGGGTGGACAGGTGCAATAGGTGTGTTCTTAGAGGAGAGAAGACCTTTAAGTCTACATTTGCCTCTGTTGTCCACGAGTGCCAAGGTGTGTGAGCGGTTGTGAGGAAGCCCAAACTGAACTGTCTAGGGTAGGAGAGTAGAAATAAATCTGAGTCTTAGGCTCACTGGATGCCTGTCACTGTGCTCAGAGGTTTACGGACTGATGTCATCGCATTTGCTTACAAACATCCGAGGGGGATCACGCTCAATCAGAACAGATGTTGTCTCCGAGAGGTTAAGTAACATGCCCAGTGTCACACAGCTAGTCAGTAGTAGAGGTGCGAGTGTCTGATGCCAACTCTGGAGTGTTTGGCCATCCTGGCATAAGAAATGTCTCTCCACCTCTGGCTCTTCCCTGCCCACAGGGGCAGAACCCTTTTATCATCTTGCGGCTTGTTCTTCCTACTGGATTCCTGAAAAATCTATGACAAAGGAATAGTGCTCGAGCAGTAAAATTTGTTATAAAACAATTCAGACCCCTGAAATCCCTGTGGCTGTCGGGAACTTATGCTTTTATTTATTAATCTGTTTATTTCTAACATCCACTAAAGTAAAACAGAAGAGACCGCACACCAGGTGGAGAGCATGCCATGGCTTTTCACATGTTAAATGAGTAATCATGAGCACTATGCAACAAATTCAATTTACCAAACACTGGCCTTCTAGAGACTTTTTTTGGGGTCTTCTCATTTCAAGGAGACATTTATCAAGTGGTTCTGCTCTGTTGCAGATAAGGGTTTTTTTTTCCCCATTTTTTTTTTCCCACAACCAGTCTTCAATCCAAATACTTAATTCCTTCCTGATTTTATAACTTGGATTTCCTAAATCATCCCGCCTAACTCATGACCCAGAGTAACTGGAGATTCACATATGTTCGATTCCACATCTCATAGATATGGAAAAGTTAGACAGGATGACATCCATGTGTAACCGACATAAGACACATTTCCAGGGTGGGGGGCAGGGGCAAGCCTTACCACCTGCTCATTCAGCTTCTGCACTTTCTGTGCTGAAAATGGGAAAATGGGTGAGGCCATGCACAAGGACTGGCCTCTCCAGGAGCTGGCAGGGAGAAGGATGGCAGCCCAGACCTGTGGGCCCTGCTTGTGTTTTGTGTTGGGGGCGGGGGTTGGGGTGGGGGGTTCAAGGAGCCTTTCACACCTGCCTGAGGAGCCAGCAGTGAAGATCTATTTCAGAGAAAAAGAAAGTACACAGATTGAAAAGGTCAGACAGGAGCAGAGCAGCTGCAAGAAAGCAGTTAAGAGCAGGCCAGTGATGAAGGACAATGACCCACCTGGGCAGGGGCAGGTGGGCAAGGGGATTGGAAGAGTTTGTTCTCCAAGGGTGAATGGAGAAAGGGGTGGGTAAGTGTCCGGAGAGGGAGGTTGCAGTGGACTGTGGTAAAGATGACCACAGTGGACAGAGGTCCACTGTGTGGAGGTCACTACATCAAGCAACAATCTCTTTTGAAGAATGACAGGGGAGAGGTCCCCAAGGCCAGTGGGAAGGAGGAGTGGGGCCCACCTGCAGGGGGTGGGAGCATGGCTTCTCATCGGGCTCCTGAGTATGTTTTACGTGAATTTCTCTAGGACATGAGCCTCATGTCCCATCTTGATGTTTTGGGGACTACCCAAGAGTGTCCTGACCCAACAACAGGAACTGGCCATTTGTTAGCAACACAGATCTAATGATGTTCAATGAAGACTTCTTCCCTCCTAATTTTGGGCCTTACAGCCATTTGACCCCCAATTTCTGGGATCTTCCAAAGGACTAGTGAGACATCATTCAAATCCCAAACATCTATGTGGCTCCATTTCTTTTGGCACCAAAAGAGCTAGAAAGCATGATCTTCTGATCCAAGACACCATGTAAATGTGGCTGGTGACTTTACTAATACCCTAGAGGCAGCTTAGAACGCAAGGAACTTCGATAGACCTAATTTGAGCCACCAAGCCCATGGAGGGATTCCAGGGGTCAGGTGGGGCACCAAGCATTCTACCAATTCCAATTTTTTCTTTGTTTTGCTGTTTTGGGGGGTTTTTTGGGTGGAATTTCAGGATAGGGGGAGGTTCAGGAGACAGGCCAGGAAACCACCGGCCAGTGTGTTTAACATCTGGTGTGGGGGAACTCTTGGAAGTCAGCTCAGAGGATGTGGTGGGAAAACACCTGGCAGGGCGAGCGGGCTGCGACAGGGGAGGCTCGGATCCGGGATTGTGGAGGCCGTGCGGAACGAATCTGCTGGCTGCGCTGAGCTCAGGCTGCCCACGCCAAGGGCCTGCGTGGCGGGGACCCATGGGCTCTGGCCTCTGACCTTGAACCCATCAGATACAAGGCCGAAGAGAGGGAGGACCAGAGCAAGAGGCCTGGAGAGGGGGAGGTGCCTGGCAGATGTCTCCGCTCTGGGAGTGGGAGCTGGATATGGGAACATCCCCTTGGAAGGGGCCCAGCCGCTGACTCCCTGGGCCCCCAACAGCCTCCTCTGTCTGTGGAGGTGGGCTTCAGGGCTCTCCAACAGTCTGGTAGAACAGGTGTGGTCAGGTAAAGGGAAATCTGGCCAGGAATCAAGGGGTGGGCTTGTGGTGAGCCGGCAGCAAAGGGCATTTTGTGTTGAGGGAGCCAGGAAGGAAGCCTGTGGGAGCTGGGCTGAGCTGGGAGGACCGAGGAAGCTGTCAGCCCCTCGGGTGGGGGGGTGGTGGTGGTGGTGGTGGAATGTGGGGATCAGCAGGTGAAGTTTATCACCACAACCCCTCTGCATGGCTGGGGGAAGACAGGAAGCAGGGTGACCAAAGCCACCTGAGAGGAGTCTCCTGCTGTCTCCAGAATGAAAGCTCCCTCAAAGAGGGCACAGGTATGTCCTAGAAGGTCCCAATTATGTCCTGAGTTTCAACCCTGCATACAGGAAAGATGAGTCTTTCTTGAGAGACCCTGAGGGCCCCATACGGGGATCTGCCTTTCTAAATTCCCAAGGTCTGAGTGTCCTGCCTTCCCTTCTCTTGAGAACCCCAGTTTACCTTCTCTCTTGGTGCTTGAGTCCTGCCTCCTGCTTCAGGAAGAATTGAAGTTGACCCTTCCTAAAGAAAGGCCTCCTGGGGCCCTAAGATAGGATCCCATGGCCTCACTGGGTTACCCGCTCACTTCCTAGGGTTGTCTAAACTAAAATCTTCACTGGTTCACTGCTGGGGGAAAGAATGAGAGCAAACACACTTTTTCAGGCCACGAGATAGCAGCAACCTTTTGCAGCTGGTTAATGTGGGAGATCTAAGGGCTGGGCTTCTTCCTGCAAATAACACAAGGTCCTAAGTCTCAATATACCCAGCGTATATAGTAAAAGAAAAAAGTCTCATGGTGGCCTTTGCTGGTGTCATACACTCTCTCCAGTGAGGTATCAAGCATTTGCTGAACTGCTTTTCTGTGAGCCCCCTGGGGTGAGCTGAGTTTATGGACGGGAAAAGCAAAGTAGGCAGAGGAGGGTCCCAGGACACCTGTTTCTGCAATAGGCACAGACAGGTTGGGGGGATAGTGAGATCTTGAAGAAGATTGGGAGATCTTATGGAGAAACTGGAATTGGAGTTGCACTTGGGGTATGGGCTTTCTCCTGGTGGAAGCTAGGGAAGGGTACCCAGATGGAAGAACGGTGTTGGTAAAAACGCATGGGCATGAATCCATGAGGTGAGCTCACAGGACAGTGAACCCACAGCCCTCCATCTGTTGGACCTATTTTTTGCATGTATGCAGGGAATTTATGAGGGAAAAAAGCCTGGGGATTTGGGCCAGGTTATCAAGAGTTCTCAAATAGCATACCAGAGACACTCCCCAGCCCCACCCCACCCCAAGGCATTACTGCTATGGGCTAATACGTTGTTCTAAGCATTCAACACCAGTGCATTTAAAGATACCACAACACGGTGAAAGAGGCACTTTATTTTTTTGTTTTTTAATTTTTTTAATTTTTATTTTTTTACTATTTCCGTTTAACAGCTGAGGAAATTAAGGATCAAAGAGATTAGGTAATCAGAGAAGATCATGGAAAGTTTGAGTAGGGGGCTAGTGAGAGGAAAGACCTGGTGCATTACTTTGTGAAGCTTTGTAGCCATTATTAATACATATTTACACACTTCAGACAGGTTACTATACACACAGAATTTCACCGAACCCTCATGACAGTGAGTGGGGTGTCTTCTTAATTTCACTCATGAAAACACTGAAGCTTGAGGGTGGCTCGGAAAATTACCCCATTCTGCCTCCTAAGATATGTTGTTCGACCTGAATTCCTACCCAGTTTTCCCTCATTCCAAAACTATGCTCTGGCTCTTAATACTGGTGCTTATGGAAAAGAAAGCCTCCTTCTTGTCCCTTTCATCTTCTTTTGTACTTGTTTTTGTGCATTTGGATATTTTGTTTTGCCTCTGCCAGTATAAATCTTTTAATGCCCATTCTTCTCTCCACTGCCTGGTGGGGTCCCTTTTCCTCCTGGATCTGAGGGAGCTGGTAGTCTTCATGGCTGATGGCATGTGCTGTGAGCGGGTGCCTGGTCCTCTGGTCTTCCTCCTCTGGTTCACCCGGTAGTTATCCAGGCATTTCTGCTTCCTGATCCCAAGATTTCTGTGTGAAGGTGTATCCTCTTGGCTCCACGGTGCCTGGCTGTCTGCATCCTGGCCTTGAGATACAGAGCTGGAAGGTACAGCCTTGAACACATTCTGCTCTGTGTTTGCTGGTGAAAAGCCACAGTGTCCCAGGAAGGACTTGGGAGACAGAGTTAGATGCCAGGGTTGAGAGGACAGAACAGCTGCTGGCGAAGAAGAGCCTCTGGGGAGAACGAGATGCAGAATGAGCCCCTTGTATGGGCATTTGGAATGAGAGTTTGTCACCGTCAAGTTGGAAAGAAAACATCCAGGCCAGAGGAGGGGGAGAGAATGGGGAGCCACGCAAGTTACTGGAGGGACAGATTTCCAGTTGTAGCCTGAGGTTCATCTTTCAGCACCTAGCTGCTCAATTCCAGATGCTTTCCTTAGGGAGTTCCTTTGCTCTGCACTCTCAGCTTGGGCAGTCGATGCTTAATGAGAGCCAGAGGGGTCCTGTCACCCTGGGAAGGTCCAACGTGACATGTAGATGAAGGAAGTGGGTACAGAAGGCGGGGTGGGTGAGGGCCTCGGATGTTCATAGATGCCCCAGCTCAGGGGTCGAGCTCCAAGGGGTAGCACCTGTGGGGGGCGGGGGAGACACATCTGAACTTCCCTCTCACTCTCTGAACTTCTTGTGTCAGGAAACGTGAGTTGGAAATCACCCCAGAACAGACAGTCCTCTGCTGATCCTCTCTCTCCTCCGCTTCCAGAAACAGCAGGGTGTCTTATTTATTTATTCATCTCAGTGGGAACACGGCGTCTTGGAGTCCTAGCCCGCTACCCCTGGCCTCGAGGCGCACACGTGCCACTGCATGGATGCCTGGTGCGCGTCAAGCTTGGTCACAGGAGACCACAAGGGCAAACTGTTTAGAAGACCCGAGTGCTGGGAGGGAGGGTCAGGATGTGGGCCTCAGAGCTGTCCTGGTTCAATGTGGTCCTGGTTCCTGGGGCCCGACTTGCAGCCAGGACATAAATAAGACTGCTCTTTGGAACTTTCTGGATCCTTTCCCATTCTCACTCATCTTTCCTTTCTTTTTACTGCTCCCTCAGCCTCCCTTCTTCCTCCCTCTCTGTAGTGTTCTTCTCACTCGGGTCCCTAGCAGTGATTCAGAGAGAGTTCTCATCCATTCGTTCATTCGTCAAATATTTAGTGAGTACCTGCTGTGTGTTGTGCCCTGTGCTGGGGCCCAATGTATATTTAACAACATACAGCCTGGGTGTCTGACTTGAGCACCTGCCAGCTCCCTTTGCCAAAGCCCTCAAACTGGGAGGGGGAGCCCCAATCCTGCTAGAGGAGCCTTGGGGTGGGACACGGACTGGCCAGCAGAAACTTCAGTTATTGCAACCCTGAGTCAGCCTCACCCCAGGACAGCTGCAGCAGCAGACAGTGGAGTCCTTCTCCATATCATGGTTACCCCCATCTGGTGAGAAATGGGGGGCACATGCTAAGTTCCAGGCCTCCAAGAACCAATTCTGCAGCGTTCCCCAATTGGCTCTCCAGCCTTTGAAATGTCATTTCTTACACAAAGATCCTTGAGATGAACTCAAGAGGTCGTCTTGTTTTCCTAGCCTGGGAATCATCCAGGGATGGCTGTGCAAGAGTGGTTGACCAGGATGGGTTGGCCATGCTCTGCTCTTCCATCTGCGCAGAGGGCTGATGGGTTGGTTGCAGACCCCTGCAGCACGTCCGAAGCTGGCAAGGGTGCATGCTTACCCAGCTCTGCTCTGGTGAAACACTGGGGGAGGGGGAGGATTAATTCCAGTCAACCCTGCCACCCGTCGGCAGGAAGCAAGATGTAGCCAGTGGGGCGGAGAGAAGCAGGGAGGGCACATCTGGCAGGGCAGGCAGAAATTCTTACCTCTAGCAAAAGCCGGAGTCCTGCCCTCTCTCGGCAGTCTCCTTCCCCCTCAAAGACTCAGAGCTGGCCCTCGGTCTCCCTCCTGCCACTTCAAACACCCACAGTTGGAGCTCTGGGAATGTTATTCTTCCATTTAAAGACATTCCATTTTATGTGTAATTAAATGTGCGGTATTGGATTGATGTTTTCTTCTGAGTATTTTTGGCAACCTGAGACCCTCGGGTCTGGCTAGTGCAAAGAAAACACACACTTCTCAGAGATCCTCCCTTCTTTATCTTGTTCCTTCTTCCTCCCTTTCCTGCCAAGAATCTCCCCTTCCTCCTGGCACACAGGTGCCCTCAAGGACTCACCTTGTCATGTGAGAGTTCCAAGGCTGTGGAGACCCTCTCTTCTTTGTGAGGCATCGGGGCCTTGCATTTCTACCTTCTGGTACCATCCTCATCTCCAGAGGCAGTCCTCACTGCTCATGTTGAGCTCAGGTGGTGATGACCGATGGTGGCAAGAGTGGGTTCCATCAGAAATGGTTCTCTCCCTGTCCTGATAGATGTGATTGGTTTCCACTGTGTTCTGTTGCCAGTTCAAAAAGCAGCGCCTTCCGTGGGGGTAGGAGTGGCAGAGGCGAGGGGGCTGTCATGAGTGATAGGGAGCAGAGTGGCACAGACTCTTTTTCCTGGACCCTAGAACGTGATGGGCCATCTCTAATGGCTGGGTGACCTTGAGCAAGTGGCTTTATCACCTTGAACTTTGGCAGCACTTTGTGTTTAAGACAGCTGTGAGGATGAATGAGATGGCACAGATGCTGGGCACTTAACACGGTGCCTGGCTCAGGGTGTGTGCTCTCTCAATGGTACTTATTTGCATTATTAACAAGGGCACCAGGGGATAACAATAAGCTCAGAGAGAAGTGCAGGGTGTCAGAGGCTCTGGGGAAAGACCAAAGAGGTCTCAGCAATGAGGCTGGGACCAAGTTAGGCATGGAGTATGGTAGCAGGCCAGGTGAGAAGGGAAGGCAGGGTGGCCAGGACAGCCCTTTAGGCCTCAGCCAAGAGAGCACCCTGCCAGCCCTTAGGGGTGCTGGGAAGACCTGCTTCCAAGTCCCTTAGGAAACAGCCTTCTGGGAAGGACGGTCTCTGAGGACGGTCTCCTAGGACAGTCATCAGCCAAAGCACCAAAGGGGCTAGTGGACTTCTGTGAAGACATTCTGGGTCTGACTCAGGGAGCCTGCCAGCTTTGACGCATTGACTTTGCTGCTTGACACATAGCAGAGTCGGGACCACCATTATTTATAACCACCGACCCTGGGAAATCTGTTTTTTGTTTTGTTTTCTTTTTTTCTTTCTTACTGATCAATAGTAATCTTTAGTAGGTGGCTGTCTCTGCCTTCAATGTCTTTATTGCATTGTCTGACCAACCTCCTCCCGCAAACTATTTTGGACTCCGAAGAGGGAGGATGTTGGTCATCATGGTGGCAGGTGTGGACAGGCTGCTTGGCGGCCCCCTGAGTTGGTGCTGGCTCCCCCCCACCAGAACAGCCTTAGCCATTTCATTGCAGGAGACTATCTTGACCCCTTCTTCAGGTTTCTTTCCAAGTCACTCTTTTGTTCACAGTAAATGAAAATCCTGTAGGAAGGAAGGAACACATTTGTGTTATGTTTCAGATAGTTCCAATGACCTTTCTGATCCAGAAAGTTTACATCTGTCCTCCTGACAGCTCCGACAATTCACATACCCATTCTACAGACAAGCACCTACAGCCCGAGGGTGGATACGGCACAGTGAGCAGCAGGGTCAGGGTTCAGATACAAGCTGTCTGTTTTCCCAAATCCTCCATTTCTCAGCCACACTGGTTTTCCATGAATTTTATGCTTCCGCTTCACACCTGGTCAGCAGCACTGAGCAGTTTATGCCTGGCACAGCCCTGTTTTCCCAGAACATGGAGGTGAGGCTGACAGTGGTCACCTACGTCTCCAGCCATGTCTGTGTGTCCACTGGACCTGTGCAGGTCACAGAAGGCGCTGGGCCAGGCAGCTTAGGTGAACACGGGGAGGACGGGGGGATGACCACAGCCTGCCTACGGGCTCTGAGGTCTCCTGTATGGAGGTGGCTGCGACCTCCTGGGATTAGTGATTCTGCCCTAGGTTAGGCTTGCTCCAGGCCTAGAAGACCTTGCAGAGGTGAATCCCATACATATGGTATAATTATCTTGGTCCTCGGTACAGAAAATTCATGGAGTGGTAACAGAAACAGAAATCCTCGTTCTATTTTGTCTGATAAACTGGTTGTCCTGCAGGAAAGAGAAACTCCTTGGATAGCTTTCTCTGGCAGAGCCCAGGTGGAGGCCGTGTTGAAGGAAGGAGCTACGGAAGAGTCAGGATAGAAAGTGCCAGGAGCCCTGTCATCCCCCCAAAACCACTTCTCCTGGCCACTGGCCCCTGGCTCTCTGTAGCAGCCCCTCCTCCCTAGAGATTGGGAGGTGTTCCCACGGCCTGGGCTGTGTGTCCCTCTTCCTCCTCCTCCCCTTCCAGTGTCCCAGCGTCTGAGCCCTGTGACCCAGACTCTGCTGGGCCAGCCAGCCAGGCAGTAAAAGGAGATTGATGCCCTCTCCTCCTAGGAGAATCCATCACTTTTTGGCATGTGGGTCAAATGGCTTCACCAGAGGCAGCTCTGAGCAGCACTGTGTGAGCTAAAAATAAGTACAGAAAGAGGCCCCAATAGACAAGAGGACGTCAGAATTGAGAACTCACTCCTGCCATTCCCCAGGGCCTGAACAACACCCTTTCCTCCCACACCCTTCTCCTCCGGGGCCTCTGGGAAGATGCTCCTTCCTTTTCCCTTGGACGATAGAGTCCCAGGAGGAGTAGGGTAAGAGAAGTCAGACAGGGCTGGAAGAAGGGGAAGATGGAGGGTTGGCCTTCTGGGTACTGATTGGTCTTGGTGGCCACAGATTAAGGGAGGACGGAAGAAAGGCCATCCCGAGTAATGGAAGGAACATGAGCTCGGTAGCCAAATAAAGGAGAGGAGCCTTCTTTGGCCATGCTCTGACCCTGCAAACTTAGGAGACTTACTCCTACCTCCATGTTCTCATCTGTGAAAGGGGCACAATAATCCTTGTCTCTTGTGGTTACCATCAGAAGTGAATATTGACCAAGGAGTAGGGTTGGCCACAGATGAACTTCCCTTTGCCCTCCTTCTTCCTACTTAGGTTCGGGGAAAGCAGCTGCTCCGATGGTATTTCAGAGTCTAGAGTCTTGTCAGTATATGGAGCCAGCCACATGGAAGTGATTCACCTCATGAGTTTGGCCCATACCCAGCCTCTCTTTGCCAAAGCCCCCCAGTTGCCGTGCGGAGCTTCTCATCCCCAGAACTGGGGTTGTTGTTCTCTCCTGAGGGAAGATTTATGGTGGAATGGAATCTGTATTTATTTTCCATTCCTCCTGCTGCCCTTTCTAGATGTCACCGTTCCCTTTGTAGACTGAGCTCAGGTATCGCTCTCAAAATACTTCCCTGAAGACAACTAGAGTGAGCCAGGCCTATTTGATTCTGAGCAATTGGGTGTTTCCGAGTCTCTGAAAAAGACCCCTTTGCAGGGGCACCTGGGTGGCTCAGTAGTTGAGCATCTGCCTTTGACTCAGGTCATGATCCCAGGGTCCTGGGATAGAGTCCTGCATTAGGCTTCCCGCAGGGAGCCTGCATCTCCTTCTGCCTGTGTCTCTGTCTCTCTGTGTGTGTCACTCATGAATAAATAAATAAAATCTTTATAAAAGAATCCCTTTGGAGATTTGGGAAAGACACTTTGGTCCCCGGGAGGCTTCTCCTTCATGCTTGCAGAGAGAAGAGTTCCTAGGAACACGGTTACCTACCCCCCCTTCCTAACCCCTGCTACGTTCAAGGCCCACAGGTGTTAATACTACCCTCCTCCCATGATTGGGGGTCTGCTGCTGCCACTAGGCCTGGGATACAGAGTGGGGGTTGAGAAATGGCCCACTGTTTGCTGCCTCCGCTTGACTTGTCTGAACCTCTCAGGGCCTATGATTCTTGCTGCTGAGAGACGAATGGAGTTAATGGGCTCTAAGACATGGCCCAGGACTGACAGCTGAACAGAGCCCACTCTGCATGGAATTCCTGTGTCCCTCTATCCTCATTCTGCACTCACAGTAGCTGGGAGTAGAAGAGCTCAGGGGGCTGATGAGATCACTCAGCCTGGAGTTGAACTAAGGGATCCAGGGATTCATATACCATTGCTTTGCCTTTGTGGGGATGCATCCAGAACATCAGAAGGTGAGGGAGGCATGATCTTCATTACATGGATGAGCAGTTGAGGCCCTGAGAGGGACTTTGATTCAGCCTAGGCCTTGAAGCTAGGTGGGAAGATGAAGCCTCCAGTAAGTCTAGGATCACGGGCCTTCAGGTAGTAAGAATGAATAAACATTTGTGGGCATAGGACTGTCTGTTAAGGACTGGCTAATTCCTCCCCAACCAATGCCATCCCATTCCAGTAGTTCTCAAAGTAGGGTGCCCAAACTAGCAGTGGCAGCATTACTTGGGAACTCGCAAGAAAGGCAAATGCTCATCAAATGCCCCAACCTGGACCTTGTGAATGGGAATCTCTGGGAGAAGGGCCCAGCAGTGTTTTATTTTTTTAAAGGTTACGTTTACTGACTCATGAATGACACAGAGAGAGAGGCAGAGACATAGGCAGAAGGAGAAGCAGACTCCTTGCAGGGAGCCCAAATCAGGACCCGATCCTAGGACACAGGGATCACAACCCAAGCCAAAGTGAGTGGGCCACTCACTCAATCACTGGGCCACCCAGGTGCCCCACAAGCCTTCTGGATGATTCTATTGCAGCTCAAGTTTGAGAATGACACTGCCCTCTTACAATGCTGAGGGAGATTGGTGTTGGGGTGGGGTCTAGGGCCAAAAGGGGCTTGTCCCCTAGTGGTTTGACTACTCTGGCATGTCTTGATGCTCTGGATTCTAGTCCTGTCTCAGCCACCAGGTGGGGACTTCTGACTTGGCCCTTGTTTCCCTTTCTTGTAAAATAATATCCACAATGATGCAAACAGCAGAACACACCGACATGTAAGAGGACTTGAGGAATTACAAACCTTCATGTACAATAGCTCACATAGTTGGTAAGTAGAACCTGTGTTATCTTTTCACTCCCCTTTTACAGATGGGGAAACTGAGTCCTAAGATATTTTGTTGAGGTGCCCAAGAGCATACTGTGAGGAGGATCCAGGGCTTCATCCAGGTGCCCCTGACTCCTCATTCCTCACCAGTCCCTGCGTGTTCAGAGGCGTGGACTTGGCCTCACAAAGCTGCTTCTCAGCCCATCTGCACTCCGCGGCCATGCCAGGATGCTCACCTTGTAGGACCCCGTGCATCATCACTAGTCACCTGGGAATGATTATGCAGCGAAGAGCAGATGGCCTCCCCCGAGAGGTCCTGACCTCCCATTTTCTCTCAGTGGGAGACTCTTTAGCCTTCCCCTTCAAGGCCAACAAATCCCATTCCTCGTAGGCTAAGAAATAGTGACACAGGGTGTAAAGAGGGGAACCGATTTTTAATTCCTTTGTTGTAAAGACTGGGGCAAAGCCCTGCAGTGTATGGCCGCCACCTGGCAGTCACATGGCCCGTGAGGAGCAGCCACCAGCCACAGGGAGCCTGCAGGTCTGACTTTCTGGGCGGAGAGAAAAATGGTCTGCAAATGCTTCCTCCCACAGATCCTTGCCGGCAGGTCATCTGGGACACGGTGGGGATACCAGGAACTCTGATAGAAAAACAAACAAACAGAAGATTTGTATAGTCTGTTCTAAAAGGAATAGATTTCCTGAGCCTATCGAAACACCAAAGCCTTGCAGCCACACCTGTCTGTTGTGTCTTGTCGCTCATGGGGACAGTTGGCCTGCTGTGGTCCTCTGTCTCCAGTTTTCAGGGTTTTTTTGTTCTTTGGTGGGGTTTTTTTGTTTGTTTTTTTAAGATTTTATTTATTTATTCGTGAGAGACACACAGAGAGAGAGGCAGAGACACAGGCAGAGGGAGAAGCAGGCTCCACACAGGGAGCGCGACGTGGGATTCGATCCCGGGGCCCCAGGATCAGGCCCTGGGCTGAAGGCGGCGCTAAACCGCTGGGCCACCCAGGCTGCCCCAGTTTTCAGTTTTTGACAAGATCGTTGGAGACCGTCCTCTTTCCAGGCTCTGCAACGCTCTTGGTAATGTTACTGCAGGTGTGTGCTGGGCTTCTGCCTGTTGCACAATTACTGGGAAGGCCAGTGAGCAAACTCCAGGCTTGTTCCTTTCATCACCAGCCCACTGCTTGTACTGTTCCTCCATAGCATTCCTTCCAAATAAGGGTGGACGGCTGAGGTCACGTCTTTGCTTTCTCCTGGCAGACGGACTTTAATTAGTTTGCTGAATTAGCTGAGGCGGTGGCAACTCTTCTCTGCATAGACCGTGGTTCCGGGGCGGTCTCTGGCCTTGGCTTTCATGATCTCATTGGTCTTTCAGAAGAGAAGGATTTGTTAAGTAGATGCTTCCCCCAGATAATTTTAGCTCCCACTTAGTAATCTCCATCACAAACCAGACACTGTGCTAGGACTGTGACAGCCATTATTGTATAACAAGAGCCAGTGTGTGTCTGTGTGTGTGCCTGAATGTGTGTGTGTGTGTGTGTGTGTGTGTGTGGTTAGATTGTTCCAGGCGCTGGGCCAAACTCTTCAAGTGGATTCTCTCATTTAATCAGCACAAGAACTCAGCTAGGAAGGTAGTGGTGTTAATCCCATTTTACAGATGAGAACATTGAGGTTCTGGTCTGAAATAACTTTCTGAAGCTGAAAAAACTAGCAAGGAGGTGGAGCTGGGATTCCAACGTCACTGTTCAAAGTGCCCGTCATTGGCCCACGGCACACGGCATCAGCTGAGAGTTATTAGAAGTGCAGGTTCTCAGACCTCCCGAGTCAGAACTTGCAGGATGCCCAGGGGATTCGTGTGCCAGTAGCTGTTGAGACTGCCCTTTACATACACACTCTCCGGCAACTCTAGCTAATTGCTGCAGAACCCTGTGTGTTAACTCCTGTTGACTCTGTTTTCCAGCCGAGGCAGCTGGAGTTTAGACAGGTTAAGGGCGAGTCCTGGGCAGAGCCGAGATTGATTTGGTTCTGGGTCAGACTCAAACCGCAGTGCAATGCCTGTTTTCATGACTGAGTTGGAGTTCGTGGCTGGGTCTGCGTCTCCATGCCATGGACTCCGAAGCAGCACTCCCCGCTGTAATGAGGACGCGTACCTCAGACTGACTGGCTGCTCTCCCCTCTGTCCCCTCCTACAGATGTGCAGCACATTAAGAGGAGGGACATCGTGTTGAAGCGGGAACTGGGCGAGGGAGCCTTTGGGAAGGTCTTCCTGGCCGAGTGCTACAACCTCAGCCCAACCAAGGACAAGATGCTCGTGGCTGTGAAGGTAAATCCTGGAGGTCTTCAGGCCCCAGGAAGGAGGCGGGGTTGCTGAGGGCTGGGGAACAGGAAGGAGAGGCTCAATCCATTTCAGATGCAATCAGGGGCCTTGGCTCCGAGGTCAGTGAAGTGTCCTCTGGCTTCGGAAGTGCAGAGCTGCGGCATCTGGGCCCAGGGGGGGCCTGGGGTGCAGCTGGAGGAGCAGCCTGGCTCATTCCTGTCCCCAGCTGCCCTCCTGCCTCCTCAGTGACTCTGCAGGATATGCTGGCTGTGCCTAGAAAGTCACCGGACATTTCTCAGAATAGAGTTGAGTGAAGAGTGACAGCTCAAGGAGGCCCTGGGAGGCCCTGCTTAAGGACAGCACACATCACTGGGAATAGAAGGAGCAGGCGGGGGAGCGGTCAGTCTCTCACAGGGAGACTAGTGAGTGAAGTTGGAAAAATTTCTTACAGCCCCCGAGGGATCCAAGTTCAGAGCCCAAGGGGCAGCACGTCTGAGGGTAACTGCCTCCTGACAGCCACTTAGATGGGCCCAGTGACCCCAGGGCTTTTGTCTAGCTGAGCCAGCTGTGCAGATCTGCCGCTGGAGCCGAATTGCATGGGGCAGTAGAGAAGAGATTGCTGCTCCCAGTGCCCCCTGCCCCTACTTCAACCAGCAGCGAACAGCTTCTCCCGTAAGTCAGCGTTGGACAATTCTTTGAACGTGATCTGTACAGACGACAGCCGGGTAGCCTCGCTGAGGCACCCACGGGTCTCAGGAGCCCTGCCCTGGAGCATGGGGTGGCCTCCGCGGCTGCGGCAGGAAAGCCTCCGAGGGCAGGGCGAATTCGGCCTGGAGGTGTGGGCTGAGAGCAGGGGATTACTGCTCCCCACTGAGGAGTCTCAGCTGGACTCAAAAGGGTCTCCCCCTTAGCACCGAGCGCTCCCACCCCACCACCTCCCGATGACATAGGAAATGTTCAAGAAGGAATAGTTGCTACTTGGTTCTATTACCACCGTTATTCTCGATGTTGGTTTTATTGGATGTACTTAGGCACGTGACATAAGACCTGCCAAGATTGCACGTACCATCTAGGATAGGGGGTGCTGAACTTTTTCTCTAAAAGGGACAGATGGTAAATATCTTTCGCTTTGAGGGCCACATGCTGTCCATTACAATACTCAACTCTGCCCAAGCAGTGAGAACGGAGCATAAACAATAGGTAAACTGCTGGTGGGCCATTTTCATATATATATGAAATAGGCATATATATATGCCTATTTTGTACTATATATATATACATATAGCACATATATATGTATATATATGTATATATAGCACAAAAATAGGCATCGTCTGCTGACCCATGATCTGGAAAATAAAGAAGGAACTAGAATATTTCCTCTGTGAATGCTGATCATTATTATGGCTAGACAGCCTGAGAATAAACTTGCTCAGTGTGCCCTATAGACAATGGGATGGTCAGATGAGCAAGGATGTCTTTAAATGACTTGGACCAGGGAAGTGGAAAGATTTCTAATTTTGTCCCCAAACAAAGAATCTGCACTTCCTGAAACTTTTAATTTATAGGGTGACACTAATCCACTGGGCATTCCAGCATCCTTCTGGAGACTGGTAAATGAAATGGACATTTTTGTGCTTTGAGCAGGAAATGGAATGATGGTCCCAAACCTTGGGAAATGTTTCTCACTGAGCAGTCGGTGATAAGGGATAGTACCCAGATCAGATAACACAGAAAATATGTTTCTGTTTTCGTCATTTTAAGAGGGTTTTCTTTTCTCCTTGAGTCTGGGAACATGGAGGAAATGAGTGCTCTGGGATTTTATACCATTTGCTGCCCAGGGGATCCACCTAGACACCAGCCCCTGAAGAAGACACTCATCTCCTCTGGAGAATGGCCGAGAAATGGTGTTTTCTACTTCTCATCCTCTTGAGATTTTTCTCCTTTGTGCAAGCTCCTTCCTCTTAAGTTTGCTCTCATATTGGTGCAGGTAAATGTAGACTTTCAGGGAACACATCCAAGTATAAACCAAAGTTAAGTCTTCCCAAAATTATGGTTTTTAAGTTAGTTGGCAAGAATTTTTTGCCTAGTGGTTGCAATGGGGGAGACGGAGCAGACATCATAGCCTCGGTTTTAAAGATGCTTGCAGTTTGCTGGGGAGACAAAAGAATACCCAGGAAGGAAGGAGAGGAGGACAAGACAGAGCATAATTTGGACATATGAGTAGTGTAAGACTGACATTAAAATCACAAGATTCATATTTTAAAATAGATGATACAAATTTTGAAATAGTCATTTGACAGAGAGCACACTTGTTCACAAGATCTCAGGGAGTCTCCTCTGATAGCCAAATAGCTTATAAAAGTATAAGAAAGGTATCCAACCTAATTAATCATCAGAAACATGCATATTGAAGGACAGCTGGGTGGTTCAGTGGTTGAGTGTCCGCCTTTGGCTCAGGTGGTGATCCCAGAGTACTGGTATGGAGGCCTATATGAGGCTCCCTGTGGGGAGCCTGCTTCTCCTTCTGCCTTTGTCTCTGCCTCTCTCTGTGTCTCTGATGAATAAATAAATAAAATTTTTAAAAAATGTATATTGAACCATAATGAGATACCAGTGAACACCAAGCAGAATGGCTAAATAGTGATGATCATACCAAGTGCTGACAAAATATGGAGCAAATGCAGCTCTCCTACTCTGCTGGTGGGAAGGTAAAGTGTTATAATCATTTTGAAAAACAGTTTGGTATTCTAGAACATTACCATATTGTGTGACCTAGCACTTCTACTTCTATACCTATACCCACTCTATGTCTCTTTCTATTATCTATTTATCCATCCATCTATCCACCTACCTTTCTATCCATCCATCCATCCATCCATCCATCCATCCATCCATTCACTTTATATAAAGTGAACTCTAGTGGTTAGGGATTTATATTTAGGTAGTAAAAAGTGTTTTACAAAAGCAAGACCATGAACTCTGTAAGTCAAGATAGTGGTTACCTTTGGGGTGAGGGAGAGGGAATATTGGAGGGGTGGGTCATGGGGTGGGGCACTTCCGAGGGGTTGACAGTGTTTTATTTTTTCCTTACTTTGAGGATACACTGATGCTAGCTTTGTAATATTTCAATGAGCTATTAAAGATTTTTCTTTCAAAGATTGATCACATTCTTCAAAATATGCTTAATTTATTCATCCATAAATATTTACTGAGCAATTACTATGTGCCTGGAACTGTATGAGACACTGGGGATGGAGGAGGCAAGGGGACACACAGGCCCAAGTAGCTCACATCTCAGAGTCCTAGAACATTAGTGTGTTCCAGGTTTCCTCCATTTCTTCATGCTGTGTTCTGGGTGAATCTCAGCATTGCTCCCAGTCATGAATTCTTCTGGTTTCATGTAGTGTAGGGTTTGTCCTGTCTGTGGAGGCTTTTTTTTTTTTTTTTTTTAACATCAATGAACCATATAACCAACTTCCAAGATATCTAATTGGTTCATGATTTTACAGTTATCTTAATTTTATTTCTCCCTGTTTTGGTGCATACTTTTTTAGGTGTTTTTTTTTAAAATAATTATTTTTATTTTTTTTTTTTTTTAAATTTTTTTTTAATTTTTATTTATTTATGATAGTCACAGAGAGAGAGAGAGAGAGAGAGGCAGAGACACAGGCAGAGGGAGAAGCAGGCTCCATGCACCAGGAGCCCGATGTGGGATTCGATCCCGGGTCTCCAGGATCGCGCCCTGGGCCAAAGGCAGGCACCAAACCGCTGCGCCACCCAGGGATCCCTAAAATAATTATTTCTTTACTATCTTTGAACATTTACTCATTTTAACATCTCTATCAACCTAGTCATATAAAATTAACTTTACTGCAGGAAATTCATGTTGTGGTTATTGATAATTGTAATCATTGGGATCTAACCTTCTATTCCTCCAATTTGTCTGAACTTCAGCTCTTGAGTTCCTTTTTGTTTGGAGCATTGTTTTGTTTTTGTTTTCATGATTTTCAGTTTCAATTAGTTTACATTGGAATAGGCACTTAAGACATTTGTGAAACAATCTGAATGCAGAATCTCAGATTTTTAGTATTTTCCCAATTTCTTAAAACAGATTTTCCTCTTTATTCTTTTTTTTTTAAGACTTTATTTATTTATTCATGAGAGACACAGGGAGAGAGAGAGAAGCAGAGACATAGGCAGAGGGAGAAGCAGGCTCCATGCAGGGAGCCCGATGTGGGACTGGATTCTGGGTCTCCAGGATCACGCCCTGAGCCGAAGGCAGGCACTAAACCTCTGAGCCACCCAGGGATCCCTTTCCTCTTTATTCTTAACACTGTTTAACCATTGATCTTTACTAGATCTTTCTAAAGTCTTCACCAAAAGTCACATAAAAACAGGAAACTTGGGGTACCTGGGTGGCTCAGTCACTTAAGCATCTGACTCTTGATTTCTCACTGTCATGAGATGGAGCCTTGCATGGAGCTCTGGGCCGAACAGGGAGTCTGCTTGAGATTCTTTCCCTCTTCCCATCACAAGCACACACACTCTCAAAAACAGTACTCAGATCTTTTTTTTAAATATTTTTTTAAAGAATATTTATTTATTTATTTGAGAGAGAGACAGAGAGGGAGAAGGAGACAGTGGGGAGAAGGGATAGAGGGAGAGGGATAAGCAGAATCCCTGTTGAGCACAGAGCCCGATTTGGGGCTTAATCCTAGGATCCTGGGATCATGACCTGAGCCAGAATCAAAGATTTGGATGCTTAACTGACTGAACTACCCAGGCATCCCCAAAATTACTCAGATCTTTAAAACGAAACAAAACAAAACCAGCCAACTCTTTGTGCTCATGTTTCATTGGTTCCTATGATGTTTCATTACATTAAGCAATGACATTAACAGATGGATCATAAATGATTTTGGGAAATAATCACAGCTGACCCTTGGCAAGCTCCCCTCTTGGATAGAAGTGTCTGTCTGGGTATCCAACTAAGAGTGGGTATTCAGGGCATAATGGGTGCCAGTCAGGATATTCCAGTTAAATACCAGTTAATTTGGCCAGTCATGAAGATATAACTTGGTGGAGAGTTTTTCTGGCCAAAAGAACAGGATGTGCAAAGGACCAGAGGCAGGCAAAAGGTTGATGGGTACCAAGGACAGAAAGACCAATGAGACCAAAGTATAGGAGTGAAGGAGAGGAAGGGCATGGCAAGAAAGGAAGCAGAGAGAAATGGGGAGACCCGACATTTAGAGTCCATGACTGTGTTAAGGCGTTTGGATTTTATCCTAAAAACAATGGGGAACCAATGGCCAGCTGTAAACAAGGGAGACAGATGAGAGAAGAGCACCTATGTATGTGATAACTTACCCAGTTTCGTCTCTTATAAAATCAATTGGGAGTGTCAACAAGGAGAAGTGACAGTGGCTTTTGAGAGAAAATCTACACTTTTTAGTATAAAAAGTGCAGATTGACATGTGTGCACATGTTTGAATATTTAGGAATGTGTGATTCTCTGCACATATTAAATGGGTTCCAGTATACTAATGGAATTTGAAACCAAACACTGAAACTTTTTTTTTTTTTTTTAAGAGAGAGAGAGTGAGCAGGAGAGGAGCAGAGGGAGAGGGAAGGAGAGAATCTTAAGCAGGCTCATGCTCAGTGTGGGGCCCATTGCAGGGCTTAATCTCACAGCCCTGAGATCATGACCTGAGCCAAAATCAAGAGTCAGATGCTTAAAATGAGCCACTCAGGTGCCCAAGAAATTCAAAAATTCATGTATTCTAGACTGCTTCCCTCCTATCTGACCAAACAGCCCCACTAAAACCCAGAGCTGGGGTGGGCAAGAGTTATGATGCACATAGAAGGGGAGATCAGAAAGTGCAATGTCCTCAAACTTTGGGGAGAAAGAAAGGAGATGGGGGGGGGCAAATTTCAGGTCTCTTTGTTCTAGGGATACTTCTCAAAGGACCTAGGGGAGCCTCCTTGGCTTCAGAGACCCTCTGGTGAGACCTGTCTCCCTGCAGCAATTGGCAGCCATGATGAGCACCATTTCTGCCCCTGGTGCTCATAGCTGCCTCTGACTGGCGATCTACTTTGGAGTTTCTCAGCCCTGGGGAAGGGACTGAGTGTGGACACCACTAAGAAGGGTGGGAGAGCTCTGAGCGGATTTTCCTCCTCATTAGTCTCCTCCTGTCATCTCTGTCCCAGTTGCATCAATCCCTGAGAATTGGGGCCACCTGCAGCCCTGGCCCCCAGATGCTGCACCTGACACTTTGCCAATTACATAGGAACTTCAGATTGGACCCAGGACCTGGAAATCCCAGGGTGAAGAGAGAACTGGCAGCAGGGAAGATCTGTGGAGACACTGGGGAACAGCAGTTGCCCCATCTCCCAGATAAGGAACTCATCTGCCTGGCAGTGTGGAACACCAGGCTTGGGGATGCTGGCTGGCACTGCTGGAGAGCTGAGAATGGAAAAATCCCATGACTGCCATTGGCGTCCAGACAGTACGAGAGAATGATTTACAGAGATGGAGAGAGGCCATTTGGCTGGCCCCAAATTTGATCTACTTTTCCCTCTCGTAAATCCAGCATTCACATAAATCTTTGTAGTTTCCATCCCACCCATGCTGGGTTCCTCTTTTTCCCCTCCTCTTTTCCTTCATGAAAATAAATAAATCACTGGCCATCATCCTCTACCCATAGCCTAGCCCATGTGGCTCAGGAGCTGGGTCCCTGGGAGGATCCCTCTCATCATGACTCTGCCTTCTTCCACCCATAGCGAGAAGCCTTTGTAAATGTCATTGTTCTTACCGAAGGTGGACACATAACAGCATGCTCCTTTCTTAGTGGGCAGCTTCCCTGAGAAGGCAGCCAGAGCTGAAGTGCAGAGCACATGAGATCAAAGTTAGTGATGAGCAGCCCACCTTCCTTCCGATGTTGGTTGACCCCACTAGCCTGGCATCCTTGCTGTGTCTGGCCCCTCTGCCAGCAGGCCATACCCCTCACCTTACCCAGCCCTCTCCTCTGCCTTTTCACACTGCTTAACGTCTGTGCCCACCATCCTAAGGGGGCATGCCTAGTGGCCAGTTCACCTGGTAAATTAGCTCAAGCAGGTGTGCTGGACAGGAAAGGATTCCAGGCTCCAGATTCAGGCAATGGCTACTTGTATGGCCTTTGAAAAGTCGCTTCTCCATTCTGGAGCTTGGTTTCCTTACCTGTCATGTGGGAAAGCTACATCAGATACATTCCGACAGTTCTGTCAATGGTTGAATCATTTTATTAAATACATCAATGTTTTTGGTGACAGCTCCAAATTTTGAAAAGAATGAAAGGTGGTGCTGGTTTAAGTTTGGAATGGGTTTGATCTCTAGCTAGGAGACCATGGTCCTAGAGGCATTGGCATGGAACTCTGGGGTGCCAGAGATGGCTGAGGTCCAGTTTAACTCTATGCTTCTGTAATTTGAGACGTGTGAATATGTACTGACTCCCAGACAGGGCAGGGCCTCAGTTTCTCCAACTCCAGCAATGAGCAGGTGAAAGGAAGCTGGTGATATTTAGGGCCCCTTTTGTGCTAAAAGTGCATCATCTCTACTGGTGCTAATGACTGACATAGGTCTGATGGGCCCCACTAAATAGGATTTTTGCACATGCACATTCCTGTGTTGCTGTCAGCCAAGGCAGCCCTGTGGGTTTCAGTTAATGGACATGGAGGTGGCAGGAAAAAGACCTCTGGCTGGGGGGGGGGGGGGGGAGCTTTCAGTAGTAACCTAATCTACAGGGGAGGTCAGTCTGCCTAAATCCCAGATGCTTGGCAGAGAGGATGCAAACCAATCTCATGCCTGTCTAGATTTTCACTAATCTGAAAATAGTGTGCAAACTTCACACTCACTCCCTCATGCCTCGTGTTGTGTCTGGTGAGGTTACGAAACTATGTTGGTTGAAGCAAGTGACTTCTTGGCTCCATTTGCCTACTGACCTCATGGGGAAGGGAGGGAAGTCTGAAATGTGTGTGCGCACCTGCCCAGACAGTGCCTCCTGCCTTCCCCATTATTGTTCATCCTCCTTCTGGCCAACCTAGCTGCATTCCTGTGGCAGGGCCCTGTCCACGGTTTCTCAGATGTGCCCAGAGTCTTCCACTTCAGTCTGCACTCACACCTGACACCCCTCCTGACAACTGCTCTTCCATTTGTCTTCCTGGGCCCTGGTCTGATGCCTCCCACTAACCTTGGGTTCTTCCATGACACAGGGGCTACACTGTGGTGTTTTAGTGATCACCAGATGCCCACTTCCTCATCCCACCCTGCGACTTTGCAGGAATTGACCCCATCCTGGTTCTGGGTGGATCCTAAGGCTGCTGCCCTTTCACTGCCTTTCCCATAGCTGCAGTCCCACTCATCCCCCAAATGCTCCTTCAGCTTCCTACTAGGAAGGACACAGGTGCCTTCTAGAAGCCAACATGTTCATGTGGTGGTGGTTTTTCCACTTTTTTTTTTTTTAACTGTAGGACCGTTTCTTCAAGGAAAGTTTAAGGGAAGGGGCCTTTGTCAGGATCTCCACCTGCATAGCCCCCTGCCTCTGGCATTCACATCAAGGTGAACATGAATTGAGATCACTGGCCAGTGGAATGGAGGTGGGGGTCAGAAAGTTGGCTTCTGTTTCTACAAGGATGAATGAGGATGAACAAGCTTTTGTTCTACAAAGATGAGGCTGTAATGTCATCTCATGGTCTTTAAACCCTGATTAAAAATCTGATTTATTGGAAAGGAGCAGTCTTTGTTATGGACAGATTTCCTCCCAGGAGGGGAAGAGGCAGGTCCTTGCCCTCTAGTTGCTAAAAACCATGTCCTGCATTGTTTCCAGGCCCTGAAGGATCCCACCCTGGCTGCCCGGAAGGATTTCCAGAGGGAGGCTGAGCTGCTCACCAACCTGCAGCATGAGCATATTGTTAAATTCTACGGGGTGTGTGGTGATGGGGACCCGCTCATCATGGTCTTTGAGTACATGAAGCATGGAGACCTAAACAAGTTCCTAAGGTGAGCACGAACTTCTGTACCCAGCCCTAGTCCCCCTCCCAGCTCCACTGAACGTCTGTAGTTCCCCTGGAGCCAGAAATCGCACAGCCCTTCTGAACACTTAAATCTGGGGATTAGAAATGAGAAGCAGCCTTTCAGTCTTTCATATCATTTCCTGAGCAGCAAGCTTCAGGCCCCTGTCACAGATTTCTAGGGGGAGACACTGAGGATGCTATGACAAGTGAGTATGTTCTTCTTGATCACAGGGTGGACTGACCACAAGAGCAGGGTCTGGAAGGAGTCCAAGGAGGGAGCCCAGAGGGCTTTCTAGCCTGTAACTCAACTCTGAGACTCCAGAGCCACCCTTTCTCCTGATGATCTGAATAATTTTCTCACTTGGTGCCTTATGTTTCTCAGTGTTGCAAGGGGAGCTAAAACCTTACACCCCTTCTGGAAACGTTCTTGCTGGGGACTTTTTTTTTTTAATAATAAATTTATTTTTTATTGGTGTTCAATTTGCCAACATACAGAATAACACCCAGTGCTCATCCCGTCAAGTGCCCCCCCTGGGGACTTTTTAAAATGATGAATAAGAAGGTAGAAGGTTACAAGCTCATCAGGAGACAGAGATGGCTGAAAAAGAAGAGCAGATTTTCCTTGGATAAATTTATATGATGGTGTTATCCAGTACTGTAGCTACATATGGATATTTGAATTTAAATTTACATTACTTAAATAAAATTTAAAAATTCAGTTCCTTGGTCACACTAGCCACATTTCAAGTGCTCAGTAGTCATGGGTGGCTAGTGGCTACCATATTGAGTAGTACAGTATAAATATTTCCATTAATAATGTATTAAATTAGATAGCACTGTTCTAGAAAGATTAGATTTGTTGTAAGAGTGTTCCCAATCGTGGCTCAGGATCATCTGCATTTTGAGATGCTCTTAATGAAGTTGGTAAGAGACTGGAACCTCAGCCAGAAGTTCTGGGTGGAGTTTCAGGGCAGGAGTGCAGACTACCTTCCCCAAGGAAGGCAGCTTCCCACCGCAAGAGCAGAGTTGGCACTTCTCTGCTTCCCACATCTGCTACTTGCAAATAGTGCCCAGATGTGGAGGGGGCAGCCATGTGTGAAGGTCTGTGGAATTCTACCCACAATCAGGCCCTTGACAGAGTTCAGTCTTTGCCACCTTTTGAATTCCATTGAATCCCATGGCTGATAATGACATTTTCAGAGTTCAAATGTAGGCATGGAACATGCTAGCATGCTTACCAAAACTTGAGAGTATCTCCTTCAAGTGAGACATTCGCTAGGGTGCTGTGGTTTAGAGGGGGCAGGGAAAGGGCTGGTAGCAGATAATGAACACTTCTTATGAGCTGGGATTCCAAAAATGGCCCCCGAGGAATGGATAGTATCTGTAGGATGTTTTGAACCTCCTGAACTTGGATTTTCATAATGAAATTTATTCCTTTCTTGGAGAACTCAGTCCTTATCGTAAGATAGACTTGGTTTCATATCCTGAATTTGTCACGTCTTAGTGATGTAACCTGGAGCAAGTTATTAAAACTTAATTCTCTCTCCTAGAAAACAAGACTATTAATAACTGCTTCACAGGTTTGCTATTATGAGTACTAGGTGATTATATTTGTAAAATACCTAGATGAGTTTTCCATGTAGCTGGGTACTCAGTCAATGATAGCTACCATTAAATTATTACAATTAGTATCTTATCAGGACTGTGAACCAGGGTAGTTACTAATGCCTTTTTCCAATATTCAAGATCTTTATGCTGTACTTGCATTCCCCTGGGGTGGTGAGAGGGACATGCTTCATTTCCCACCAAGCCTGTGCCATAGATTCAGCAGTGCGTTTAGCCCCAAGTGCCACAGGCAAGGCTACAGAGAACTCCTGAGTACTACTGTCATGCTCAATAGAAGGGAAGAGAGAGGAAAAGAGTATAGAAGCCATTTGGTGGCTTTTAGGGTCAGGCTGCAGCTCCTCTCCTGGTAGATGGGAGCGCAGGCTTGGCTGCTGATGCCCCTTCCTTGTGATCTGACGCAGTAACTTTCCTTGGGAGAGGCGGAGTAGGAAGACTCCACAGGAGACAATAAAATGAATGTGTTCATGCTTAACGACCCCTTTCAGTGGAGAATTGGAGAAGCAGTAAAACAGGCCGAGGTCTCGCTGTATACCAGGGCTCCTTGGTCCACAACTTCATAAATAAGGGCTCTGGGTGTGGTTACAGCTCATTGGGTTTTCTGGAAAAAAGAGTGAATACTAAAAGTGACCGATATGACAAGGCAAGGTGTTAGGATAACAAATCTAAGGCATTGATTTGGGATGGAGGGGGAATTGGGGCTTCCTGGGTCTGAAGGGTCTCTCCATCCAGCTCTGCCACCAACAAATGTTGTCCAATCCTAGGCAGTGTGGTGGACAGGGTGGAAATGTGAACGCAAGGCTCTTGCTACCCACAGTGTGGACTGCCCACGGGCAGCATCAGCACTGGGAGCTTGTCAGAAACGCAGATGATCGAGCTCTGCCCTGCCAATCAGAATCATAAGGGGCGGGGCCCAGGAATCTCTTCAGTCAGCCCTCTTGATGCTCCATAAAGTTTAAAGCTCTCTAGAGCCACATGCCTGGTTTCAGTGCCTCCCCATTACCCATAAGGCCACTGTGACACTCCTGTGACTTTGGCCAGGTGACCTGATCATTTTGTGCCTCAGTTTCTTTAACTCAAAATTAGAGGGGAAGGATTAAGTGAATTAATAGATATGAGATCTTTAGAGCAGAGCTTGGAACACTTAAGGGCTCTGGAAGAGTTAGTTGTTATCTTATGATTTTGTAGTGGGTATCTAGAGCCGGGGAAACCTCAGGATAGCATTAAGATACTGAAAAGAGTAGGTTTATTTCCTGATCTATTAGAGTATGTCTGCATCATTTATTTGAGAATCTGGTTGTAGTGTTGTACTCACATGTACATTCACATAATGTAATGTTGGGTAAATAGAAATAGGCAATAGATCGGCTAAGAGAGATTTTATCCATTTCTATGGTGTATTCCAGAGAACAGGGAATCAAGAAGGCTCTTCCCCTTGATCTCCTGAATTCTCTCTGTCCCCTGTCTTCTCCCCCACCCCTCACAGGGCCCATGGGCCGGATGCTATGATCCTTGTGGATGGGCAGCCACGCCAGGCGAAAGGTGAGCTGGGGCTCTCCCAAATGCTCCACATCGCCAGTCAGATCGCATCAGGCATGGTGTACCTGGCCTCCCAGCACTTCGTACACCGGGACCTGGCCACCAGGAACTGCCTGGTTGGAGCCAATCTGCTGGTAAAGATCGGGGACTTTGGCATGTCCAGAGATGTCTACAGCACCGATTACTACAGGGTAAGGTGGCTTTTCCAGCTGCAGGACTCAGCAGCAGAGCTAACACCTTGCTCACATGTCTTTGTCATTGTCCATTAACCCTGTCACTCTGGAGAACACACATATGCACCTGTGCCTAGACATACACGTGATGGTTATCCTTTGGCCACTCCCACATCTTGACATACCTGTTTATTATTTTCTCGATAGCTCATGCCTCCCGTCCTCTTGGACATTTAATTTGACAGTATGGTTACATTGCAATGACATATGCGTTGTGTTCTTATTTACATCAGTACTCATTCTTCATGCAAACAGACTCCTACATATATGTGTATGCCCAAATACACACATAATCAAGTTCAACTTGGTACCACATTTTAACACTTCCAACTCAGTCCCTGATTCAGCTTTACGCACAACACATTTTATTCTCTGAAATTATCTGGTGACTGTGTAGGCTTATCTTGTCTTCAAAGCTACATCTTGATGAGAAGCCAGAACCCACAGAAAGTAGCAAAAATCATTAATGTCCTGCTGAGCAGAATCGCCTGAACGATTTAGGAAAGATGAAGCAAGAAAGCATGTTATTGTTGCCAACTTTGGAGAGAGTTGCAGGATGGCCTTAGAAAAAGCTTTGTGATTGTGATAGGAGGCATCATATTCAATATTACTTCTATACAGTGGTATGTTTTATGTTAAGAGGTATCTTATTTTGCTCCCAGAATTATTTTTTTCTCTTAGTCTTTGGAAAGCCACTTTCGGTGGATTACTGAACGGTTTTGACAGTGTTATTACTGCCAGGGAAAGGACAAGTGGGCATGAGTATAATTTACCCCAAAAGAGGGAAATATGGGTAAAGCCTGAGACGCAGAGGTGCCCTAACCTTTGCAAACTGATTGAAAGCTACATACCTCAAGAAATATGGAAGATTTACTTCAGGGACATTGAATGAGTGAAGAATTTGGATCAGTGGTATATGAAGAGGGGAGGACACAGTTCTGGAAGTTAAGAGGCATGGGAGCCATTGGTTTTGTCTTCTTTGTAGGGAATGAATGATCATATTGTGAGTCAAAGAGCCCAGATAGGATTGTCTTATTGGCTTAAGCATGGTGGACTACAAGGCTGGGAGTTTGGGGCTGGCATGTGCATTTCAGTTCTATCTACATGCTCCTGATGGCTTTGCTTAAACAACATTGCCTAGACATTAGAACTGGTCACTCAAGACATTTCATTTTAGCCATGGCCTGAAGAAAAATGAAATATTTGAGAAATGCCTTCAGTGGCTAGAAAGTGATGTGTGCATGGTACAACCAAAGGATGGCAGATGATATACTATCAGGAGAAAATAATGAGGCAAAGTAGACCAAACAGCAGGGAAGGTAGTATGTCTAAGCAAGTTGGGCAGTTTCTCAAGCCACCCACCCTGTCCAACATCCCCAAATATGACAAAGGGAACACAGTGTAGCAGTAACCACAGATGGATGGCCAGGGCAGGAAACATCGAAGCAGAATATTTCTTTAGCATCTAGACTAATTTTTTTTTTTTTTTTTACTCATTTCCAACAGAGACATTGGTGTGGTTGCTAAGGGCCCATGGGCCATAGATTTCTTTAGTCAAGCTGGAGTTGGCACCATTTAATTGCCTTTGTGCTCTCTGTAATGGGGTTTGCTGGCTTATCTGGCTGAGCTCAGATTTATGTTGGTGTTGATAAAAGCATGGGACGGATCATCGTTTTTCTGAGGCAGATGTGTCATTATGAAAATCTGTTCTCAACTGGCTTTACCACGGTCCTGGGAAACAATATCTGACCAGAATGGGTGCAAATTCAGCTTTGAAGTTTGCACCCATTAATTGGGTGCAATATTTCTTAATATTTCTTGATTCTGATTCTAAAGAGTCTAAAAATCACATCTATCTGTTATCACATGATAATGCTTTGCCCTTGGTTTAACAACTGAGAACTGATGCTCTTTACTCCTAGGAGAGCAAGAAGGGATGAATCCATGTCATTTCTGTGGGTACCAGGGGTGATTGGAACTTGAGGAAGTGAGAGTGAGGTAGAAAACATTCACTCTTCAGGTATCTGCAATTCCTTTCTCATGAATTCTAAGCCAGGTGTAAGCTGAGGCCAACTGGCTTGAAAATGTGTGTCTTTGGTCCCAAGGAATATGAAATAAAAAAGAGAGCTATTGTAGTAAAAAACAGTGCCCTATGAGAAAACTGCATATCCCACTGATGGTGGGTAGATATTATGTTTTCCATATTCCAAGAGTAGTATGTATCATATCTTCATGTTCAGTTGCTCACAACATCCTAATATATTCACAGCTCCCCCTCCCTCGCCCTCTGTAAAACAAAAGGTAGAAGCAGATTTTCTAGAGGTCATATCAGTAATGAACTCCAAAGTCTCGTGTCCAAATTGGAAAACATCAGAGTGACCAAGGCATTATTTTTTGGGACCTAATCTTACCTAACACTACCATTAGCAGCCTTGGGACCCCAGTGCACCTCCCATAATCTCTCTTTAGTTTTCCCACTAAAAAAATGAGGACAAATATAGTCTCTTGGCAGAATTATTTTGATGTTAAGCAAATTAATTTGTGTAAAGAGCCTAGAATACATTGCTTACTGGATAAACTATTGTTTCCTACATACCCAAGGCAGGAGAAGCACAGGGATAACCTGATTTCCAAATGTAATTCTTGGGTCAGAGAGAAAGATCTTCTGGCCACTGGAAAATAAACTGGGATCATGCAGCTGCCCCAAAGATATAGAATCTTTAAGTTGACCCACCTCTGGAAACTTCCCTCCTCAAGGTTTCCACTTACAGACTGGAGCATCAGTACTTACTTGCTTATTCTTCTGGTCAGTGTTTATATGGTCCTCATGATCATAGAGCTAGAGCTAGGCTCATGTTCAGGTGATTTACAAAACATTTTTTTGTTTGGTACACCAGTTGAGGCTCTGGGGGAATGCAGTGATTTATTATATAGCAGGAGCACTGAAGGATTCTCTCTGCAAGCTGACATCTGGGACAGATTTGCTACTGTAGGTTACTGAAAACTGTTGAACCTAGGAGTTTGCTAGTTTCTGGTGCCTGATTCAGTTAAATGCAGATAATTTGGGCCTCCCTCTTTGTGTGTGTGTGTGTGTGTGTGTGTGTGTGTGTGTGTGCGTGAGCACTCCTGAGTATTCATCTGCCCGGTACAGAGTCCAGGGTGTATATATAAGAGCAGGGAGAGAGATGGAGATAAGCTCCTTTTTATATTCTTTCTTTTTTATTTTTAATTTCTTTAAAAAGTACCATCTGGCTCATATATGAATGACATGCAAACGATTTACAAAGGCGATCTTGCTAATTTCCTGTTACATATTTAGAAAGAGAAAACAAACATCTCTGTATTAGAGTTCCATGACCATTTATTCTCTCTTTTTAAGACTATGGCCTGGTGACAGATACCTTTTCCTCCTGTGGTCACTCACTCTACCATCCTGAGATTGTTTTTAAATTGGCTTGGACAAGTGTGGGTTTTTGGTACCATTATACCTTTCTCAGAATATCAGATGACACTAAGAAATTAGAGGTCAAATCTAGAATCAAAGAAAGTTTTGAGAGTCCTGAAAGGGGGTGGGATTTATTTGGAGGGGAGGCCATATGCTGAGGTATGGGAAGAGCAGGATCAGAAGGCCCTGTGCTCTGATCCTCCTCATCCAGAGGATCAGGAGTGTGCCTGCCTGTTCACCTTGTTATCTTCTGTGCCTACCACTGGTAGGCATCCAATATGAATGAACAAAGTCAGAATGGGAGTTCAGAGTTAGGCAAGAAGTAGGTTAGGCCAGACCAAGAGGAACTTAGACAGGCAAACAGATGCCTACCTAAATGAGGTAAGTCTTTGCAGATGTTGTGGGGAGTCTGTTATCTAAGCGAGTAGAATCAGTATCTGGGGACAATATCTGGAGGAGGCAGGTGACTGATAGTCTGGGTCAAGGATGGCTCGAAGTTAGAGATAGGGGATAGAGCCAAGTGTCTGGGAGATACGAGAGAAGGTATGCCAAAATCTAGGCAGACACACGTCTGGAGGACATAAAGCAGGTCTGGCAGATGATAGCAAGTTCTGGGTTCTAAGCTGGAGATTCCAGATCAGGATGCCTAGAAACCCCTGAGGAGGATGATAACGGTAACCCTTAGGACGTGGGAATAATTTGGAGTAAACTGATTTGACTGGTAGAATGTTTGATTTTATGGATACTATAATGGCAGTGATGAACAAGTGTCATCTTTTGGACCTATGCTATCTGAGTTTGCATCTCAGCTCCTATAATCCCTGACTATAGGACCTTGGTTATGTTATTTAACCTTTCAGTGCCCCAGACTATAAAAATGGGGCTACTGGTCCCTATCATATTCATTTACTATGAGGATTAAGAGTTAACTAATATAAAGCTCTTAAGGTGATCAATGTTAAATAAATATTAATTACTGTTACTATAATTAGAGCTAAAATAAAAATGTCTTCCCAATTCCAAAATGGGCATTTGGAATAAGGCTTACCTAAGTGCATTAGTTAAGATAGGTCAACTGCTATAGCAAGTAGATGCAAAAATATATATAATGGTTCAACACAAATAGAAGCCTATTTCTAGGTCATATAACGGTATGAGCAGATGAACTTGTGGGAGAAATAGCCTCCCCGCCATACACTTATTCAGGCTGATGGAGCTCTACTCTCTTCCTTATATGGTATCCTTGGTCACCCAAGATATCCATTCCCATTCCACAGCTAGAAGGGGAAATGGGCATGAAGGAATCCATGTGGTTAATGGACCTGACCTGGAAGTGGGGCCTGTCACTTCTCATGGCAAGAACCCAATCATATGCATTTGTAAGGGAGGCTGAGAAATGGAGTGTAGCAATGTCCTCAGGTAGAAGAGAAGAACATGGGTTGTAGTGAGCAACTGGCAACCTCGTACACATTATGGGTGAAGAAAAACTTTCTCTTCCAACATTCCACAGCATATCACCCTGTGTCTGATGATTTATCAGGAAAGTTAGGACAAGATATTTACGTTCCACTGCTGTTCCCATCCTGAAGATGGAGACGATTATCCTGAGATGCCTCTTTTATCCTCTACTTGCAAAGTCCTGGTATCACATGACATTTGTAAGCAATAGGGGAGCTTAGCCCAGCCTGTCATTGCTTTTGTTCGTCCCCCTGGAAAGCAAAAAAGGCATACCGACAAGAAAACACATTGAATTGATTGGGTGGGGAAAGAGAGGGAATGTTCCAAATCAAAGGGAATCCAAGTTAATAGAAAAGAAAATACATTTTCAAAGTTTTGAGTTGACTAATTAATTAGTTTTTGGTCTCAAGTGGGGAAGCCCATGGATGAAAATCAAGTAGCTGGCAGTGTGGTAAGGAGAGCCTTAGCTATGAAATAACTTGTAATTTACTTTTACCTTTAAAAGCTAGTGATGGTGATTTAAGCTAACTGACTTTCAGGATTACATGGAGCCACCAATACTCCTTGCTCTTTGTTGGGGTTTTGGGAAGCTTACCCAGTAACTGGCACCCCTATACTCTGCTCAGATTCTGAGTTCTGAGCTCTTTGAGACAGAGAACCCAGGCAGATGGAGATTATAATGTGCACTTGTATAGTGATAGAACAGTTGCAGATGGTGGCTTCACTGTGCAGCAACAATGAGCTCCCTCATACTGAATTCCCAGACTAGACTTTCTGACCTGTCATGGCAGCCTGGGAATATTTCAGGCTTTGCCCTACTAGGACAGAACTCTTGAGGCTCCTTTCTATTCTCTGTAGACAGGCAGATGCCCATCAGATGGGGGAAACGGTGTGGCCTATATGTTGGCTCCCACCAGGCAGAAAAGTTGTTCCTCCCAAGGGTAGGATTCATGCTGAAGAGGTGTCCAGTTGTTACTCTTGGAAATCTGAAACAGTGTAAAAAGGGTAGGTCTCTTACAACTCTGTTCATCCCCACCTGGATAAGTGGCTGACAGCCATCCTGAGGCCAAGAGTAGGGAGACTTGACCTCCTGCTTCACTGCCTGGGAGAGGGTTAGTAGCTGGGCATACTGGTCCTTGAGGGGTGCTGACCAGTAAGCCCAGTTTAGAGAGGGCTTAGCCAGCTTGTCCCTGGGGTTTCAGCCATTAGGTTTTCCTTAGACCTAGGCACCATGGTAGGAAAAGTGATTCTGACTATCAGAAGATGAGGGTCTCATGCAGGCTGTCCAGGGGCCAGAGCCCAGTTACTGGGCCTGATCTTTCCTTTGCTATTGTTGGATATCTTAAAAATTTGTTACCTGTATTCCTATTTATTTGGGGGAGAACAATAGGAAGAGGTTTATATTCCTAAATAATGTGATGGACTCATCTCTTATTTTTTATAAATATGTTTTTATTTGGAATAATATTAGATTTCCAGAGAAGTTGCAAAGATGGTAGAGAGAGTTCCCATATGCACTTCACCTACTTTTCCCTACTGTTGGCTATGGTACATTTGTCAAACCTAAAAAAAATCCACCTTGGTATAAATTTTTTTTTTCTTGGTGTAAATTGTTAACTAGACTTTGTTTGGACTTTATTGATTTTCCCACTAATATTCTTTTTAATGTCCCAGCGTCCTTTTCAGAATACCACACTGCACTTAGCTACATTGTTCTTTAAAGGCAGTAGGACTTTTATGGTTGAAGCAGAGGTGAGGGGATCTACTACCCTATTGTAGAGCCTATCCTATGGTCTGCTTTGCCCTGGGGCAACCCTTCATTCACCTTTCAGAGGCCCTAGAGTTCCAGAGATTCCTGTGTTCTGGAAGAGGGTTAGGTAGGCTATAAGAGGCTGCTGAGGAATCCTATTTGGTCCGTAGCTTGTAACTCCAGACTCTTAAAGGAACCCTTTGACGCTGTGCAGACATTGGTCACTGTCTTTAGAGAGTAAGTAGATAGGATTAGAGTCCACTTTTTCTGATATAGGTTAGATTAGGAGGCTAAGGGAAGGTTTGGGACTCCTTAGGTTCCCTGTCCACCTTGGAAGAGGGTGCCCCATGCTGGCAGAGTGACATGGCCACAAGTAGACATCTGGGCATGCTTGAGCTTCAGTCGCCAGAATGTCTGCTGTAGGACTTGGTGCCACAGTACACACATCCTGAGTGAAATCTGAAAAACAACTTAAATGCTAAGACCCATTCAGTTGCACAAAGCTACAGAGGGAATTAACACGGAGGAAGGTGTGGAGGATAGATTTGTGCTAATTATAGGTATTACAACCTTGATTCCTTGATTAAAGCCAATGGATTTGCACAATAATTGTCCAAAAAATATCAGACATGTTGGAATTCCAAGTGTGTTGAGGGACAGGACTGCTGTTTAGGATATCTTGGTCTCAATGTGTCCAGTTAGAGGCTTCATTTTCATCTATAAAATCTGGGTTTTAGATCCTGGTTTTATGGTCTCTTAAATTTTACTCTCTATGGGACTAAGTTCCAGGGGTAATGATAACTGAGCTAAAGGCTTTGTTTCTTCAGAATAGAAGGAGATAGGACTGATGGTACAAGAATAAAGCCAACGTTCTCTCAAGCAAGTCTCTGTTATTGCTTTGCCCTGGAACATAGCTGCTCAATATCCCAGCCCCCTATCCTCTTCCAGATGAAACAAGGAAACAACCTCCAGTCTTTAAATAGTCTCTCCACACAATATCTGGATCTACTTTAGTGATTGAAATTTGCTTTCTTCCCTTCCCTCTTCTTCCTCTTTGAGTTACTTAGGGTAAGTGGACAAAAATCAGCCTTGTGGGCATAAGAATTGCTGGGCAGACTTTCTTGATTTTTTTTTTTTCAGTGATGGGAATTACTTGGATTCTTGTGCCCATCTCAGCACTTCCAGACCTCCAACCTTCCTAGACTGTATTATACTTTATTCCAACACAATGGTAGTGCTAGGGACATCAACCTGCAACTACAGCATTCCACAAAGTTCAGAAGTTAACATAGGGTGGGATATGGTGTTTTGAGCCATGGAACGCTTCAGCAATCTGGTATAAAGTGACTTGGAGAGGACATGATGACCAAGAAGTTGAGGTACAAACAATGGGACTCCAGTAATGAGGTAAAGGAGTTATTTTGGGCATCTCCCCACAGAGGCTTTGGAATGCTACTGCTGGGAGATACCCTCCCATCTTTGCTTATGGGGTCTTGGCAACCTGTGACTCATGTGGTGACTAGTATGCAGTACCAGAGGCAGAGGCAGGAAGCCTAGGTTTAGTCCCTGTTGTGACCAGTGATGTGGAATAAATACCTTTCTTGCCATGGACTTGAGTTTACCATATGTAATATAGGCCCTTCTTGTCTTTCTTCATCATTGTCTTGAGATTTCTCATCTCTTCACAAGTACTGGCCATCCCAATAGCATTATTTTCTCTCACTTCACAGAAACTTGGTTGGGAGTTTGATGGGTATTCTGCGGTTTTGTCTGAAGATTCATTGACAGCTTTACTGATCCTTTTCTTGGATGGAGCTTAAAGAGCTGGATTCTGGTTCAGCCACTTACTTACTTTGGTGATATTGATTTAGATCAGTATTCTTGACTCTCAGCTTACAAGGTTGGATTAGATGTATAGTTTTCCAACACTTTTTTTTCTTGAGATTTTATTTATTTGAGACACACAGAGAGAGAGAGAGAGAGAGAGAGGCAGAGACACAGGCAGAGGGAGAAGCAGGCTCCATGCAGGGAGCCCGATGTGGGACTCGATCCCGCGTCCCCAGGATCAGGTCCGTGGCTGAAGGCGGGGCTAAGCCGCTGAGCCACCTGGGCTGCCCCCAACACATTTTTTTACATAGCAGTAAAACATTTTCTTCAGATGGCCCTTAGAAGATGGGTAGATAGATAGATAGATAGATAAACACAAACTGCCTCAGTTGAAGTGGAAAAACACTTAGAGCCGGTGTTCTGCTACCTCTGGTCTTCCCCCAGCTGTGGGCCTCTTGTAGCACTCTGTGGAGGGGCTTCCATGCCCTGCAGGGCTGATCACTGGGACCCCTTCTATAGGCTCCCCAGTTAAGATTTAGAGCATGTGTTATGTGTTCCAGCCACACATAATAGTGATGTGAAGAAGAAGAATAGTAGCAGCAGGGAATCAGTGAATGACTGACTGAATTTTAATGAATAGCTTCATCTCTGTGGCTCATCAGTTGACCATGGAAGCCCTTACACCCAAACCTGCTGAAAGAGAAATGCTTGTTTTATACATGCTCATTGTAGGGCTTTGTGCTTGCACACCAGCCTCTTAATGTTCTGCCTGGAAGGAAGAAGGTCTTCTGAGACCTTGCAAAGAAGTAAGCTGCCAGGGATTATTAGCCTTCATTTTGTGGAGGAAACTTAGAAAGGCTTGCTGATGTTTTTAAGACCCTGAGACTTCCCAATAGTAAAGTCAGTGGTAGAGCCTTAGGCATTAAAATGAGGAATCCACTTTGTACATCTGCTGACCTTTGTCCATGCTAGTTTATTTCCCCTTGTGCCAAATCCTCTAGCCATTGAGAAGGTCCGTGTGCTGGGGACAGAATTTAATTCAATTCCCTGACTATGCGTGAGGATGAATAGAAAGCAATCTGTGTTTCCAAGGAAATTAAAATTTCATAGGGAATATAAAGCAGGATGAAAATTTGTAACTCCTCCACAAGCCAGAGGGAGGAAAATCATACAAAAGGGTTACCAATTTCAAAAGCCTATTTAATCAGAAGGATGACGTGGGTCTTAAGTGGTTGGTGGGTAGTCAGTGGGTTGAATTTTAGGAGGACATTCCTGTCAGAGGGGTTAGTATGAGCAAAGGTATGGAGATAGGTTGGGTTGGAGGCAAGCAAACCAGGAGGGTGATATAGAACAGCATGTCACTCAACAGGATGAAAGTGCAGACGTGTAGAAGATACATAGAAGGAAATGTTTGTAAAAAAAAAAAAAAAAGAAAGAAAGAAAAAGGATGGGGCTATTGTGGCAGGTCTTGAAAGGCCAGCTATTCTGATGTGGGTGCCAATGGACAGTCATGGAAAGTGTGTCATTGAGGGAGGCTGTGTGTGAGGACAAGTCATCAGGCAGTAGCATATAGGATAGACTGCAGGAACTCAGGAGCATTAAGGCAGGTCAGGGCAGTAGTCCAGGCAAGTCCACAATGAGGCCTTGTGCCCTGGAGGTAGTAGTGGAGTGTGGAAGAGAAGCCATCAGAATCAGTAGGGTCTGGGAAGGTCAACTGAAGGCCAGGGCCTGGGCACTCAAAGCCTCTTACGGTTTTCGATCATAACCTTGAAAAAGAAGAACAGTAAAATTGAGGGTCAGGATGGATATTTTAACAAATGCATCTTTTAGGCCACCTATCCCAGTGTGCATCCCTCGAGTGTTAGAAACAGATGAACAAATGCTAGATCATTTCATTTTAAGAAACATGAAGCTGGAAGGAGCCTTAAATGTCATCTGTTTCACCCCTGTGGCCCCAGGCAGAACAGCATCAAAACCACCCCAGACAGATGGTTTGCTCACTCTATTCTAGTACATCTCCTGGGATTCCACAGGTCCCCCCTTATTCCTTCCAGATGTGGCGAAGGGAAGTCATTATCAGTGAGAGATTTATCTTTTTCTTTCTAATTTGTAATACCCTTTAGAAGTGGGACATTCTCAATTATGTCTAGCCAAAATTCTACCTGCTATAAGGTAAGTCTCTTTCATCCTATACTCTTAGGCGAGATAAACATGGTTTATATTACAAAGCAGATATTATAACACTAGGAAAATGCTAAGAAGCTCATTGAAACCAATATGGCCTTTTCATAGATAATTGGATGTATTTTGTTCACTGGGTGTATCTTGACTGGTGAGGAATCTGTGGAATATATGTATCTCCTTCCCTTGCCCTGCCAAAAAATTACATACTTTTCCTGAAAGCAGTTCCCAGTGGTCTCTCCTAAACTTGGTTTCATCTCCTTGTAATTCTGAAATTTGGCTGTTTTCTTCCGTCTGTGATGGTCTTGAGAGGTACAGGACGGGTGCTGTCATAGTCCGCCTTACTTCTACAGGGACAGGTACTAGAAAATAAGACAGGGAGGTGCCCCATCAGAAGATTCTGAGCACTTGAGGCATGTTTACACTGGAGCTCATCCTGAAGAAAAGAGAGGCAGAGGCAGTATCCTAGGCTTCTGAACCAGGTGTGGATTCCTTTCATTCCTCTCTGTTCCAGCGGAGGATGGGCTGGCAGTGGCCTGCATTTTAACAGACCCTGTTTGGGCTCCTGAAGTGTAAAAGGCTTTTTTCCCCCCTGAGGCAAACTGAATACATAACATATAAAGATACATAAATTTCCATACAAATATCTTCTTTACCAGCTGTAATTAAGATATTTGCATGTAAAGAGAACAGTGTGTTCCTTGACTTCCTCCTGGTAAAGAATTGTATTTTTCTCCTAATCCTCAAAACCCAAGACTTTGTGATCTGTTTGTTTCTAAACAGAAGGAGGAGGAGAAGGAGGAGGAGGAGGGAGATGAAGAGGCAGAGGACTGGGTCAGTATAGCATCTGAAATTCAGAATTTTAAACACAGTCCTGGTTGTTTTTGTTTTCAGGTTTAGCTAATCCCACAGGACAAAGCTGAGGTGGGGGTTTGGTGGGGGGGACTGAAGAGAAAGTGGGCAGAGCACCTGCTAATGCTGGAGTCAAGTAGATATGCCTTTGAATCCTGAGCTTCTGGTTATGAGCTTTGCGACCTTAGGAAATTTTCTTAAATTCTCTAAGTTTTAGATTCTCATCTGAAACAGAGAGGGAGAGAGAGGGGACAATTTCTTCTTTTTAGGCAGATTAAATAAGATA
The DNA here is from genome assembly GCF_053574225.1 of Canis aureus. NCBI lineage: Eukaryota > Metazoa > Chordata > Mammalia > Carnivora > Canidae > Canis > Canis aureus. The sequence goes on along the minus strand of NC_135612.1, from coordinate 52,009,388 downwards.
ATGTATGCAAATAGCCTGGTACCTATTAGGCACTCAATCAATAGATGGTAATTATTATTCTATGTAAGTGAAAAAGGAGAAATTATATATAAGAAATTTTAAATAATTTAAAATTACAAGCCAAGGTATTTCCTATGATGGTCTTTGGTGCTGGATACTAAAATTGGAGGGGAGGAGAGCCTGGAGAGAACTCAGGGAAATAAGAAGCAAAGCTACTTACTCCACTGGGACTGGTTTAGACATTTGGGTTTGTCTGTTGGAAGTCCGGGAGGAAAGAGAAAGCCTAGAGTAGGTCAAGGGAAGAGATTCCCATTGTAGCATTGGTAGCTCCAATTAAGAGCTAACTTTTGAAAACTGTGGACCATGAGTTCTATGGTAGACAAAGGTCTTCAGAATTACAGCCCATCCTCCAGGCCTTCTAAGTGTGTGCCATCCCTTATTGCCCCAAAGGGAAGATTTTGGGATCATGTGCACTGGAGCCTTGGAGATACAGATAATATCTATAGACATATAGATAAGATATAAATATAGATATTAGATAGAGGTATACAGGCAATGTATATAGATCTATATAAGGCTAGTTTAAGTCTAGTCCTCCTTCCTTTCTCTCTTGTTGTTAAAGGCATGATGGTCGCTGATTTCTATGTGCATAAAATGGTTGGAGAAGAACTGTTGAAATGTTGGCTTGGGTACTGCTGGTTTTATCACCAATTCCATCACACTGTTACCACCAGTGTGACCAGTATAGTATGCTTAGTAAATGATCATGTACACTCTAGAGAAAAAATGAGTCAAGTTCATCAACATCCCAAAGTTGATTGGCAGGGATTGGTCAGTATGCCATCCCTCTCATTCTGCCAGTCACCATGACAAGCATGGCTACTTTTTCCCCATTGATTTATGTTCTTTAGCCTCTACAGCCAGGAAGGACCTTTGATTTGTGGCCCAGTTTGCTCTTGAAGTTGATCATATTCATACCCAATGGTTGTCAACCCCTAGCTTCCTGATCTTTGTATTGCCTTTTTTATTCATGTCCTTGCCCAAATGTCTATTTGGGTACATGCATGTACTATGGTGAACGCCATACCCTAAATTTCCTTGAAAGCAAAGGAACCTACTCTGTTTTTATGAAAATGCTTAATAAAAGTGCTTAATTAAAAATATGTAATCCTATGTCAAATGTTTATAATGGGTAAGGAATAATGGCCCAAGCATTTAATTCATTTTAAATGGATCCCTATAAGTCCCCCCTTGCCATACACCAATAATCAGTGTGTGGGGACTCTGGGTAGATACATCTATCTGGATCTGATTCCCCACCAAAGGGCCAAACATCTGCTTATCAGTGAAGAGGCCTAAGGGGATACCTCAATAATTAAAACACCCATGAGACTGCAGTTAGCACCTGAAGGACAATTTATTAATGCACACAGGGGGCCAGATTATTCAAAGGCTATATGATCAAAGCATTCACTCTCAGTAAGCCAGTCTGTGTGGGAAGCCTGATCATACTGAGAAGGTTACTTAAAGAAGAAGTCAGAGCAAGAAAGTCAGATGAATCAAATTGTCAGTAGCATCCGGCTAAGAAAGACTGATATACCCATATCCATTTGATAACAGCAACCCCTTGGCTTCCCAGTAGGTTCAGAAATACTCCAAATCTTCTGCCCAAATCTGCCCCTTTCCCCCCACTGAAGCCAGGAAAGGATAAACATTGCCATCATCCAATTCCATGTCTACTCTCTTTCCAGGTCTCTATGACCAGCCAATGCCCCTTCTCAGACATATTTTTTTTCCTTCATTTGTATCCATCAGGGTACAATTGAGCCATGATTGCCTGGAAGCCACTCAAGCTCTTTCAGATGACCTTGGGCATATATTCTTGTTTTCATCCATTTTATGCTGATCCTAAAGAGACCATCGTATATTCTTCATTTCTAAATATGGAGAAGTCACTTTACTGGTAAAGTCCCTAATGCTTTCCATGTTGCTATATTTCCTCTATACCTAAAACAGGACTTGTTGCTTTCAAATCTAATTGCTTTGATACCAAATATATGCTTCAGGGATGGCAAGTAGATCTCAGGTACCAGTAATGATTGTTGTTTTTCAAGATAGCATGATAAAAAGTTGGTGGTTGCATCTAGAATCAGTGAAAAAGCATGTGGGATTAATTGGTGATGCCTACCATGGGTGTCATATTGTCCTAGTCCTGGCATATCCCATCCCAATCAGTGCTTTCAATTCAAGGATTGTACATGAACCTTTTACTCATGCTCAAACCTTAGCTTCTCAGAATTGGAGGGATCCACTAAAGCGTAGGTATGAGTTTATCAAATGCTTCTATCTGTGTTAAAGGATCATGTACAGAGGGAGGACTTTGCCAGGTAGGCCTGAATTACTGGGACTAAGGTTTCTATGCGCAAGTTTACATAGATGAGGCTAGTATCCCAATATCCTAAACTATCTTCTACTTCCTTTTTATTACTCTTCACTTAAATGTTTTTGTTGTTGCTAGTTTTCTTTTTTCAAGACCTTATGCTTTTCTTGGTAGATATCTTCTACTCTGCCAAAATTTGTTTGTGGTCTAGATATAGCTTTTCCTCCCAGCTCTGTACCACCTGCAACTTTCATCAGTGTACCAGCAATTACTTTAAGCATATTTTTAATTTTTTGGAATGTTGGATAGCTCAAGACTTGGGTTTGCTGCTGGAGTCTTGTTCTCAAGCAGCTGTTGATTCAGTTATCAACATTTATGACTCCAGCCATTTGGACTCTTCTACACACATTAACCTCTTTGTTCATAAGTATTTTGTGAGAGTCCTTGATAAACCCCTGAGTAAAATTTGGGTAAGCAGTCTATGCTGGCAAATTTATGAAATTCTGACTAGAAATAAACTTGGAGATGATGTTGTCAAACTCACTTATTTAGCAGATGGGGGACACTGAACCCCAGAGAAAGAGCAGGTGTCTCTCAAGTTCATGCATGTATTTAGTAGTAGAATCCAGGCAAGAATATTGGTGTTCTATCTCAGATCCAGTGCTACTCTCTGATCATCATCAAAGTATGTAGAGGTCAATTGGGCCAGTATTATCATTCCTACTTACAGACCAGTGAACTGAGGCTTGGAGAGATTAATTAATATTCAGATTACACAAAAAATTAGGGCAGGACAGACTTGGGTTCACTGCTCTGAATCATAGGTAAGTTTTTTTAAGGAATGTGAGGTCATTTTTGAATAGAAGTTTTGAGTAGTGTACCAGTACAGTATGGTCTTTATGAGGTTTGGTAGACTTCAGAATTAGAAATGTGAACCTATAGTAAGCCAGTTCCATGATCTGTTTTCTAGTTGGGTTTTGTGGCAAAGATATTTAAGGAAGAGGAGGGAAACACTGGGGGTGAATCAACAAGAAAAGAGACCCTAATTTAAGGAGTTTGGAGTCTCCAAGGTACCAGTAAAACAAGCACCAGCAAGGTGATTTGGGCCAATTATAGTCCCCAAAATATAACATAGATTGGGTGAAACTGAAGAGTAGGGAAGAGATGCCAGGAACAGGGGAGATGGTCATCAGAGATGAGGAATGCTGCCCTAGTACCTCTAAATATGTTGCAGGAAGTGATTTTCCTTTTTTTACATTTTTATTGTGCAAATGTATTCTCAAGAACATCTGTCAACATGTACTTGTTTATAGTAGTTCAGGGTTTCTGAAGTGGCAGTATCCAGGCCTTATTTCTCTCGTCGCATAACTCCATATCTGACATATAATAGGCTTTCTGCAAATGTCTGTTAAGTGAAATAAACAAAGAGGCAGGTACACCTCTTGGTGAATGATTGAACTGGTATGATATTCTAGGGCACTGCTGTTTGGGACAATCAGAAATCACAAAACCAGGTTTCATCACATTCAAAGATGCCCCTGGGAAATGTCCCTCATCATTTTGGTCTGGTAAATGGGCTCTGCAACATGTTTCCTTATGCACAGATGTGACAGGGCTAGAGAACTCCAGGGTGGTGAAGTGCAGTGCCCCAGACAACTACTTGTATCGTGTGAAAATGGAACGGACCACACAGTTAAGATAGTGGGTTCTTCGTCCCCAAGAGTTTTCCAGGAAATCCACATGACCACATTTTAGAGATGTTATGGAGATACATGCATTGAATATGAGGTTATAGTAGAGGACCTCAAAGTTTTGTTTCTTTCCCAATTCTGAGATCTTGAGTCAGTTCTATAATAGAAAGTGCTTAGATAGGTATAAAGCAGCAAAGTAATTTAAAGAGCCATTATTATGCATGTGCAAGGAACTGTATCAAGTATATATTTCTGTGATGCTATGAAATATTTCACCCTCTTCATATCTACAAATTCACATGTCTGCTTTCTTTTTCACTTCCCTCACACCTCACCATCTGTCACCTGCCCTCTCTAGCCCACTGCTCTCTGTGACTGTCTGTCCCACTCTGAAATGAAGCTGTTCTCCCTTCTTACTACTCTAAAATCCACCATCTCTTCTACATTAAGGAAAAATCTTCATTTGACCTTTCTGCCCCTTCCAACTGACAAATATCTCCTCGAATACTGAAATAGGTCGTTTTATCTTCTGTCTTAATTTTTGGGCTTCTGATCTCACCACTTCATTGACTCTAAATTTTTGGGGTCACTAATTATCTCATCTTGGCAAAATTCAAAAGCCTTCCTCTAAAAAGTCTAATCCTTTTCTGAACTATCTGTTGAATGACATTATTAATAGCTGCCCCATTCTTTCTCCACCCTCTATTCCTCACTGCTTAACATTCTTACTCAGTGCTTTTGTGATGCCTGGCTCTGCGATTTATTACCTGTTCCAGCCATCCTTTACCTCATCCACTGTTTTTTCTTCTTTCTCTCCTTTAAAGTTCTGGTCCTGCTATTTTATTTTATTATTTTATTTTATTTTATTTATTTTATTTTTATTATTTACTTTTTAAACATTTTTTTCTAAGATTTTATTTATTTATCTTTTTAACAGAGACAGAAAGAGAGAGAGCTCACAAGCAGGGGGAGCAGCAGAGGGAGAGGGAGAAGCAGGCTCCTCACGGAGCAGGGACCCTGATGCAGATCTTGATCCCATGACCCTGGGATTATGATCTGATGTGAAGGGAGATGCTTAACTGACTGAGCCACTCAGGCACCCAAGGTCCTGCTGTTTTAAACATTTACATTTTACATTTACATTTTACATTTACATATAAGCATAAATCCTCATGCTTATAATGCCTTTTTGCTTTTAGGCAGAAGCTAGTTGAATTTACATTTTTAGCCTCTACCTCTTCTCTCTTTGATTGCTTAAGCTCTTAGCCTACCCTGAGAATTTGCTGGTGGTTGAGACTTGGCTTGTTGGAGACAAAAGCCGCCATGGCCACCTCTTGCTTTTCAAACAGCCAATTGGCATCAGTGAAAATCCTCTTGGGATGTTTCCCAAAGTTGAGTCATTTTTGAACCTATCTCTTTATGACCTGTACCTGACTCCTTACCTGATTCTGCTCTGCCCTCTCTTCAATGTCACCTGTCCTTTGGGTGTCAGCAGGAGCTTCCCTAGTCCACTCCCTGACCAGACCAATTCTTGGATCAATGCATGCAACCTTCAAACTCAGAGTCATCTTACCCATGCTCCTCAGATCTTCCATCATCCCAGCTGCTTCTCTAAGATATTTGAGTGAATCATCATTTCTCAAAATGATAAATTTCTTACCCTGACCCCCAGTGCCCTCCGACAGTCTGCCATGCTGCTTCCTGACTACTCTTACAAAAAGCCCCCTCAGTTCCACCCCAGCCAGCCTGCCCCCATTCCTTAATGGCACTTGTTCATTTCCAAAGTTCCCTGAGACCTTCTGTATACATTTCCTGTGCTGCTGTAACAAAGTACCACAGACTGGGAGGTTTAAACAACAAAAACTTATTTGCTCATAGTTCTGAAGTCTAGAGGACTGAGACCAAAGTGCCAGCATGCTTGGTGTCTTCTGAGGTTTCTCTCCTTGGCTTGTAGGTGCCATCTTCTCCCCATTATCTTTACCTCCTTTTTCTTCTGTGAATGTCTGTGTCCAAATTTTCCATTCTTGCAAGGACACTAGTCGTATTAGATTAAGACCCACCCACATGACCTTGCTTAATCTTAATTACCTTTCCACATATAGCCACATTTTGAAGTACTAGGACTTAAGCATAATAAATTTTGGGGGTGGAGCGACACCATTCAGCCCATAATGTCTTCTCTTCTCAACTTATCATTTGTTCTTTCATTTCCCTCTCTGTTTCTTTCTCTCTGTTTCTCACTGCTATCAAAACCCAGTGTGCTCACCGGATGGTCTCCCCAGCATCACCCTATTGTTTACACGCAGAGCTGTATTGCTTCATGAACATACTTCTTTGTTGAGTCCTTCTAGTGCTTCTCTGCCTCTGGCTTGACTGAAAGCAGGGGCTATGTCTCTTGTCTTTTGAGCAAGAGGCGCTTGAGAAATGCCATTGCTAAGTCACTGCATATCCCTTCTCAAAGGCTACCTAACATACCCACTTCTCTGACTTCTCAAGAGGCCTTTTAAGAGGAATGAGTTTTTCCCAAGTGATAATGGAGAACGCGCACACTGACTCTGTTGACAGCAAGGAGGAGGAGGGCTGAGGATCCACACAGATGACATCTGGCTAGCTCACCTCCTTTCCAAATTGGACAGGCAGGGAAGGGCATCTGGGAAGGAAGCCCTGAAAGTAGTGATGAATTCAGTGATTTTTCTGCTGGAGACAAGAAGGACAGATATTTCCTCTGAAGCTTTGGAGAGGTGCTATTTCTTTGACTTAAGGGGGTGAAAATTCTGGATAAAACCCACTTCCTTTCAGAATGGTAGTTGGCTGGGAGGCTCATCTTGTTGGAAGTAGAATTGAGCCCTTGGAGGGAAGCCAGTTGGATCTTTTTAGAAGACCAAGAGGAAGACAGCTGGGTGCCATGTATTAAGAGTGGTATGATGGTGTGCCTGCCGAGCTGTGGGTAACATCTCTGGGTGGACTCCTGAGTGAAGGTCCTGGAGCTGGGTTGATGACAGGTCACCTTTTCCCTTAGTGGTGTGAGACGTGTTTGGAGGTTGTGGTCAGGAGAGACCCGCCATTCACTTAAAGATATACCCTCTCCCCTTCTCCTCCCTTCTTTCATCCTCCATGCTTTCTTCCTCTGCCTTCATCCTTTCTTCTCTCTTCCCCTACCCTGCTCTCTCCTCCATTCACTGTCAGGAAGGGCCATGCCAGAAGGGCCCGATCAGCGTGTCATGGCAGCGGCAGAGGCTAGCAGCACCAGCAGCTTCCACAGTGAGTCTGGATTTTGTTTCTGGGACCAGGGGGCTGGGCAGGGCAGTCCATACACAGACCGACAGCTTGCAGACTTTGGAGAGGAACTTCCATGGGCTGGGGCTGCTTCCCACCTCTCCTTCCCTGCCTCCCAGCAGAGGGGCGTCACTTCACTTCCATGGAAGTTTCCTGCCAAAGCCATTGATGTGCTTGGGATGTCTCATGGGGAGGAAGCATGGTGGGGGGGCGGAGGGGCCATAGTCTGCTAAAATTAGGTGCACATCTGGGAGAAGCGCCGGAGTTCAAATGGCTGCCAAGGATTCTGTCCAAGCCTGCGTGTGTGGTGGAGGCTGGAGGCTCTGCATGGACGATGGTTTGGCTGCTTTCTTGCATTTCGGGAAGTGTGACCTTGAGTTTTGAGTACACATTGGGTGCCTACACTCCCTTTAAGGAACTGAAAATGCCACATAGGCTAAAGGGTCTCCCTGTTGACCTCAGATGAAGCTTGTCTAAGAAGTTGAATTAAACGTTCAACTTCTAGTTAGGATAGTTATTACAGAGCCCCATGACTGAGTCATCTCTCTATTTGGGGGAAAGTTTTTCCTATTCCCATGTTAATTTCTGTGGTAATTTCTGGCATGGAGATGGACGTAATGTGGAATCAAAGTTCCATCTGTCTTGCCTTGATCATCAGGCTGAATTGAATGGCTTCCTTCCACTTTTTGCCTAGGGGCTATTTCCTTCTGTTTTGGGAATAGTCCACTTGGGAAAATAGCACCACAGAATTTACCTATCCAGCCTTAAAAATCTCACCCAGCCCTAGGAGGCCACATGTCCATCTTGAGATGTTTTCCCACAGGCCGGATGCCATTTTCAAACACTGAAGGGGTGTGATGTAGTTCATTTTGAAGTGAAAAACCTCCAGTCTCCAGTATGTGATATTATCCTGATTCTGCAGTCTGATGGGCAGGTGCACAGGGATACTTTTCCAATTTCATTCATTTCTCCTATGATACGGTTAGGGAGGTAAATTAGGCATAGCTTCCCAGGTTCTATCAGGATCACGTTTTTATATGTATCTCCTCTTGGCACTGTTACTAATAACAGCATTACAGTTTAGGATTTTTGAACACTAACAGCTGTGTAGAATTAGAGTTTATCAGAATGAACATATTTGCTAGCCTTGTGAGAATTTTGAAAGCAGGACCATTAGAAGAGACTAATCAATCTCTTCTCATGCTTTTAAACATCATATGTATTTCATTTACCTCAGGGTAAAACTCTTGGTTTGAGGAGTTGACATGTTTAATTAAAGTATCAAATTGGTCAAATTTATTAATTAAATTCAACAACTACTTATTATTAATCAACTCTGTATATTTGATTGTCTAAAGTTAGACACCTCTGAGACTGAAAAAGGGAAGCTATTAATAATTAAATCAATACCACAGGCATAAACTGTTACCTTCCCTGGTAAATTGGGACAGAAAGTCACTCTATCTATGTATTGTGAACTATTCGCAGTGCTAGGGGATACAACTGTGATTAAAACAGGCAAAAATTTCTGCCCTTAATAAGAGAAATAGACAATAAAGTAGAATAGATAGTATGTAAGTTCCTTAGAAGAAAAATAAAGCAGAAAAGGAAAAAAGAAGTGTCTGGTGGTGGTAGTGGTGGTGGTGATGGTTGTGTGCATGTGTGTGTCTATCTGCATGTATGTGCACACAATTTTAGACAGAGAGGTCAAAGCAATTGAGTTCCCTAAAGAATGTAGTGTATTTTAGTTTATTTAGTTGATTTAACTTAGCCAAGGAGGGCTCTAATGGCTTGGATAAAATTTTTCTGAGACAAGTCAGATCTAGACCATTTTGAATTCAAAGCAAGAAATACAAACTTCAGAATGACAAAAATGGAGAAGAGAGAATCAGGTGGCCATGGTATCAGAAGCATACCTTGTCTGCTCAATAGTTAGGTTTCACCTCCAACTGTCTCGACTGAGAGGCTGTCAGAAGTGAGCCTGTGGACTTCTCCACTTGGGGGAGCATCTTGTAGAAAGCTCCTCAGTCTTTGACTTGCACTGTCCATTCAGGACCTCTTAAGGGCCTTTCTTCTCCCATTTGCTGTCTTCAGGGGTGGTCAGGGACAGCAGCTTACCTTTCTGAGCACCTACACCAGACACTTTGCTAGGGACTTTGAGCAGGCTAATTTATTTCATCTATACTGTTCCCATGAAGAAGTTATCATGGTGCCACTTTAGGGATGAGAAAACCAATGTTTAAACAGGACACTGGAAAACATTGGAGCTAGGATTTAAGTCTAGGTGGCCCTAAGTCTGAAATCCTGCCTTTACCAGTTAGTCTCAGCATTCACACAAAGAAGATACCCGTTGGCAGGAAGTGGGAGAAAGAAAGGAGAGGTAGGATTTTCTAGGTTACCCCCAAGGTCCTGCGAATGGGCTTCTTTGCATGGCTGGATCAGGAGCAGTAGATATGTTGGGGTGGTGGTCGATGTCTTTGCTGATGGTGCATGAAGGTACAGCAACTTCTGCTGCTTCTCTGTGTGTTGTTGTCATCGGGAATGGGGATAGGCATGGAAGATGTGGGGGGCATGAGAGCAAGTCTTCCTGTTGTGGCACCCATCCCAGGCAGAGGTGGAACTGGACTTCAGTGTGTCAGTGTTTCTGGGTTTCACGCACGTTGGAAGGAGGGGAGGTGCATGGGTCTTTGTGTAGATAATGGGGGTGGGGAAAATGCATGCGGAGGTCTGAGGCTGGATAAAGGTTTTCTGACACGGATTTGAGTGAAGAGTTGAGTTTGAAGAGAATCCTAAATTTCCTGCCTGCCTTTGTGAGTGGAATCCACAGACTGACCACATCCAGTCTTGGGACTGCTATTAGTAAGAAGCAGGATGTCTCTGGACCATACCTTATGGTTATACTTAACATCAGTCTCACCGTGTAACCTTGTATTTATGTGTAATGAACATTTATATACTTCCCAGAAAAAAATTTAGGTAGCATCTTATTTTATGCATAAGCTCCTGGTAAGGTTATATGGCAAGCAAACCATCATTTATATGCACCTGAGAGAGCTGCTATAGCAAAGTGAAGAATTATCTTGTGATGTCAATAACCCTCTCCAGTTTTCCTTCTGCACTAAAGGAGAGTATTTCCACTTGTGATGCTGTTATTTTCTTGGACCCTGTAACATATTTATCCAAAGGTTTCAATGAACGTCAAAGCAATGTCTCTTTCAGTGTCACGATATGTGTCATATAGGTAGAGAGAAGTTATTACTCTGTTTTCTTCATCATCGCAATGTCAGTGTCACTTAGGTATATACTCCAGGCATGTGAATGTCTCTCACTGTGGTCTTCCAAATATTGGATTATGACTACTCCATCAAATCATGGTTCTTTACTGCTTATGGCCTATTGTCTAGTTTCCCTCCATCACTTTGCTACTCAGGGCTAGAGGGCAAAGCATCATTCATCTGCCTTCATGGGGACTCTGACTTATCCCACTGAGTCCACTTTCTGGCAAAAACAAATGAGCAAACAAACTACCTTTTCTTCTAAGATATTAACTCATCTCAACATCATTTTGTTTCTCTGTTCTACACTCATGCCCTGTGGGGTCCCAGTTGAGAACAGGGGTAAAGATTAGAAAAGTCTGGTTCTATTTCAAGCTGACAAAGATATCCCTCCTTCCATTGGTTACAGAAGGCCCACCATGCTACTCACACATATAGGGTCTATTATAGTCTTAGGAAGGTCTTAGTTGCAGCTGGAAGGACAGTGCCCAGGCCTTCAAAAGAAGTCTGTGAGAGCACATAGTCCCAATTATGCCTGAGTCCAGAGACTTCTTTAGAAACCTGCTTAGAGACAAGAAGCCCGGGGGTGTATGTCTCCATACCAATAAGCACAATTTTGCTGAGGAACCTGAGAACACTTATCTGTTTCTGCATGCCCAGGGCACACAACAAGAACTTTGGATGCATGTTTTCACCCCTCTTTGCGTGTTGGTATGCTTTAGCTACAACTGAGGTTGTAGGGTGGATCAGGCTGCAGTGAAGTGTCCATGAGCTGGAGAGTATTCTAACACACACTAGGACTCTGATAGTTTCACAGCCCTGATGTTGTAGATTGTGATTTCCCACCTTCCCATTGCTTCCTGAGCCTTGCAATTCAAGATAGCTAAGATCATCTCTTGGCCAGGGAACCTAATACATTGTCCTGTAAGAGGGAGATGCCTCTTAATTATGTGGTACCTCATGTCCTTATAGGTTCAGGGAAATCAGCTAGTGTTCCTAAGACTAGTCCTTTGGGTTCTCACCTGGAGATTTATTCAGAGATAGGAACCCTGTCCTTTAAATGGCAATTAATCTTCGAACTTGTAGTTCCCTTAACATTCTGCTCTCTGATGATCTGAAAATAGATGTCTTCTATCAAAGCAAGCTCCCAGAACAGCAGGATGAGAGTTTCCTGGAATAAGGTGGAGCTCAGGTCTTCATGTGAAGATGCTGAGGGATTTAGAGGGAAGAATACAGTGAAGGAAGGGAATCATTCTAGATGTGCCATTTGAGACTGTTCATTAGGAAAGTCTCCCTAGTCATTGTGATGGGATTCTGTACTCCTTGCTCTGGACCTTATCTTCAAAATTGGTCAAGTCTGTTTGTTTCTGCAATTCTTTTGGGACAGATGATTCATGAGAAACCCATTTGTCTGGAAGAATTGCGACAGGACCTCCTGTCTGGGGATGCTCCAGGGTGGGGGTGGGGGGGTGGATCGGATCACATGAGTTCCGCTATCTCCTTTGCCTGGGTCAGCTGAGCCTCTCTTGAGCATTAGCTGGTTCCTCTGATTTTTGTTGCCTCCTCCCATCCTGGCACTTGTGGCTAACCCTAATGGAAAGTGGATGTCTAATGTAACATCCAGCCCAATGCTCTGGGCTGAAGAAGGCCTACTTGTGGGCGGATGCAGCCATGCAAGGAAAGCTTTCAGTACAAATGTTGGTCTCAGAGCCACATGTTTGTAAGCGGTGTCCTTGCAATGCTTTATGGCTGGTGAAACCCAGGTATGTGGGTGCTACCATACAGGGTGGGAAAGGAGAAAAGGTCATTCTGTGGATGAGAGAAGGCATGTTGTAGGGCTGCCCTTACTGTGCAGTTGGTTTCTCTCTGGGCCTCTGGGATCTTTCTCCAGTCTTTCTTCTTAAGGTTCATTTCTAGAAATAGACATTTTATTCCTAGGAATAGAAACTAAATTGAGAGTTGAATTTTCCAGTGTTATATCAAAATTCTTTCAGCTGTAAGTGACAGAAACCTAATCCAATCTATCTTAAGCAAAAAGGCAATGTATTGTGTTCATAATCACAGAATCCAGATTTAAGACTTATTTCTGGTGTGGCTTAATTCTAAGACCAGCCTAAATCACTGGGTTTGACATACATTGCTCTCTCTTCCTCCTTTCTCTCATCTCCACTCAACCTTCCTACTATCCCTCCTTCTCTCTCATTTTCTCCCTTTTCTGCTTGAGACAGTGATCTCAGGGAAAGAGACAATAATGGGGAAATAGATTCCAAACCATCAAGGCTAATACATTTTTGGAAATAATGATGATAAATGCTGGTTGAGCAGTTGAGTAAGTGATCTGGGATCTAGATGTTCAGTGACAAAAACTTGTCTTCACTGGAGATGCCTTGCCATTGGGAGCCCCGCTGACCAGGCATGAAATGATCAGTGTCGTTTCTAAGTTGGGCCAGACATTATGCTAAGAAAAGCTGCAAAAGAAGGACAAATGAAGCAAAGCCTATGGCTGACTGCTTTTTCCAGTCTGTCTATGAGGAGCGTATAGTGTTTTCTCGTGTCATTTTGATGGGTGCTCTCCGGGCTGATGTAGGCTCCTGTCTTAGTTCATTACATCTGCAGATTTAGCTATTTCTGAATGAAAAAAAAAATCCCTCTTCAGCTTTTATGGGTGTTTTTTATAGAAATAAAGTTCTAGGATTTCTATCACATTTTCCAAAATCTGCCACTCCAACCCATCAATTTATCTGCTTTAAAACATCCCAGCGAGTCTTCCTTCAATTTGGATGTGGATAAGAACTCCGACTAGGTGGTACAGAAGAACATCGGTTTTGGAATCAGACTAATTTAGGTGTGAGGCTTGGATCTTCCACTCTTCAGCCTTTTGAACTCACATGCGTTGCTTACCCCCTTTCTTCCTTCATCTGTGCAATGCTGTTGATAATTGTAATTTCCATAGCCAAGGCACATTGGGAGGGCTGAAAAGTAGCAGTGCCTTTTTTTTTTTTTTTAATTTTTTTTTTTAGCAGTGCCTTTTAATTCATTTAGCACAGCTCCTGGCATAGTTTAGACACTCAGTGAGTTCTGTATCCCTGAGACAAGGCTTCCACTACTAGCCGCAGCCTTGGAATACTGAAAGCATCTTTTCCTACTTGTTATGATAAATCAAGATGAAGACTCAACTTTTAGGATTACCTACTCCAGACTTAGCCTAGCTCCATCTCTTGGGGACCCACCAGGTGACCTTGAGAAAGATTCTTCATCCAATTTCATTAGCCTGAAAACTAGAAGTCCACCTACTCTAATCCTCCTTCTATGCTTTTGGAGACATGAATGTGTATAATAGAGTAGGAATGCCTTTGAAAAAATCGCCTAACTGTGATTACTGGCTTAGCATTTAAGACTTTCTCCTGGGTTCATCCTCAGAGCAGCCTTCCCTTGCCTTTTGACCTTGAAGGAAAAGCCAAGAGGTAGGGCTTGTTTATAAAGGGAGAAGGAGCTGCTCACAGCTGCATGCCTCAGGTTATGGCTTGGGATGCCAGATGCTGTGTGGAGGGACAGCTCTTCCATGCCTTTCATCTGAGACTACCCTTGGCTCACACCCTTTGCTGCAAAGAGGCACTCTGGGACCCAGTTGTAGAGTAGCGGGCTGTGTGAAACTTGCAGGTCTCAGAGCTCTAACCTTCTAACACTGGGAGGGGCATCCAGAGGTTATCCAGTCTCTGCTTCATGGAATCATAGTACTTTGGAACTAGATGATACCTAAGGGCCAACTAGCCCAGCCCTTTTCCTCACCCTACCAGTTTTATAGATGAGACACAGGGGCCCAGGGATGAGCCAGGTGGTATGATGTAAACCTACATCAGGCCCCTGGAGCTTCCAAGTTCTGGCCCATTGCTCTCATTGGCCTGCCTGCAACACACACACACACAGACACACACATATACATGCACACATGCACACAAGCACGCATGTACATGCATACACATGCCACTCTGGAAAGTCAGGCTGCCAACGTTGGGGAGGGCGTTGAGATAAGCTTTTGCTTGGTGCTCGTGGTATATAGATTCAGATAAGAACATTTGGCTTCAGACAACCTCAGGCAATTTTTGAGTGGAGAAGAATCTTAGCAACCCTCTGCACCAGCCATGTAATTATTACAGATGTGAATGTGAGAGAAGGAGTAGGCAGAAGGTGCCAAAGCACCAGATTGAGTCTCAGTCTAGTGCTCTTTCCACCATAGTCCATGGTGGCAGATCTTGCTTCCAGCTTTCTCTCTCCTAGGATGCTTTGAGGCTTTTCTAGGCACTGTATGGGTTGTGTGGCTGGCTTAATTAATACCCCTTTCCTAGAATTACTCAGGGGAAGGGATACCTAGGAACCTGTGATGTGTAAAAAGAATAGTGGTACTAACTTATGTTTATTAATCACTTTGCAGTTCACACTTCATTGCTGTTGTCACCCATCTGCAGGCTGCCTTAAGAATGTGATCCCATCATTTTTTTCTAAGTTGAACCCCTACCTTTAAGTGAAGGTGGAGGATTTTATCCACTGTTTCGAATAAGCAGTGGCCAGGTCCTGCCAAAGAGCTAGCAAATAATCTCGGAGCTCTTTCCTCCTGGGTGCCGAGTGAACTTCATTCAGAATTAAAGGGTCTTATTTCATGACTCAAAGAAGAATCCCATTTTCCATGGGTGTAGAGGTGCATTCAATTCTCCAGAAAGTTGGGTGTGTGAAAAGGTGCTTAGCGTTTGCTTCTCCTTGTTCTAGTAGAACTGCTCTAGCAGCTAGTTAGTGGGTGGACAGGAAGCTTGGCTTCAGCTCTGAGAAGCTGGGTAAGGCAGCCTCTAGTGGAAGGAGTTGCATATTTTTTTATGTCTTGTCCCATGATGCTTTTCCAGCTTTCCTTTGCCTGGGGATGTAGCCTTCGATGGTAGGTTTCTGTAACGGTACGTATTGTTTACTGAAGTAATTAAAATATGCAAAGTGTTCCCTGTCCTCCATTTTGCGCTTCTTCCCCAGCTACTTCTGGCATTTTCAGTTGGCAGTTAATAAAACAAAAGGGGGGCCCAAAGGCCCGAGACTCCCTCCAGCTAGAATGATTAATTTGGAGTGGTTTGGAAGTCGCAGATTTTACCTCTAGCTAAAGCCGTGCCTTTTTGGCTGATCTGTTCAACCTGCTCTGAGCACTATAACTCGGGTATGTGAATGCTTCATAAAGGGCACAGGGCAGGTGCAAGGAGGGAGCAGGAAGGGGGCAAGGGTCTAGTTTGTTTATTATCACAGTGCAAAACCAGAAGAGACTTCTCTTTCCTCGGGGTAAGCCTACATTGAAAGAGCTATAGCCAAGGATACTTGAAATTTACTTCCTAATCCAGCCTCAGTGTTGACTACCACCAGATACCCCCATATACCTGCACACACAGAGATTTAAAACCCATTTCCTTATAGAGAATGCTTCTTGCAAATATAAGAAAACTGTGCTCCAGCCATGCCATAGCAAGTGTTGCTCCTGGAACCTTGGTAACATATATTGAGGCTTGCCGCATTCCAGGTGCTATGCTAAATGCTTTATATAGCTTGCTTTTTTCAATCCTTGTGGTCATTTTAGGAGGTAGATAGTCATTGATGTTCAACAGATGGAGAAACTGAGGCTCAGAAAGGTTTAACGGATTTCCTGAAGTGACATGGCTATGAATTTGTAGCTGTGTGTTTGTCCGTGTATCAAGATGCCATTGTACCCCTACTATAAGATCTGCTTAGGGGTGGGCTGCCTTCTGTTCCCATTAGAAGGACCTATTTCTGCACCCACCAGCTTTTCTCATAGGACATCTTGTCCTTGCATTGAGTGGAGTGTGCAGGGCGCAGTCTTGACAGAGGCTTAAGGCTTTGTCTTGGTTTACCTCTCCACCAGCCCGGACACACAGCTAGCTACCTACCTCATTCCAACCTGTGGCCCACAGAGATGAGAGATACACAAACCACGTCACACTCACAATGGGAATGTGGGGAGGCTGCAGCCAACAAAACCTCTCTTAGACACAGTTAAGAAGCAGCCCCTCAGAGTGACAGATGTTGGCCCAGGACAGAAATCCTTGTCATTGTAGGAAATAATGCTCTATGTGAACACTGTCAAGAGTCATTTCATACTACTGACTATACTTTATAAACTGCCTTTCATTAGTCAGGCTTCTCAAATTCTCTCTGAGGTAAATGAAGACCAAGAATAGCAAATGGAGGCAGTCTTAAGTCATCTGCTTCTAGGGCAGCTGATTTAGGGCCCTGGGAGTGGTTGTGTAAGCAGGTTCTCCCACGATCGAAGCACGCAGTCTGCATCACACACTTACAAGTGGCAGGTCAAGTGTGCCAAGCTGTTGGGGTGTCGGAATTAGAAAAAAAAAAGTTTTCAATTAAGAAAGCCAGCAGTCCAGCTTCG
This sequence comes from Canis aureus, assembly GCF_053574225.1. Taxonomy (NCBI): domain Eukaryota; kingdom Metazoa; phylum Chordata; class Mammalia; order Carnivora; family Canidae; genus Canis; species Canis aureus. The sequence goes on along the minus strand of NC_135612.1, from coordinate 51,992,336 downwards.
CATCCAAAGCTAAGAGGTGGGCACCTGGCCTGAACTCATTTAGAGATGAGACCTCACTGGCTAGCCAGTGAGAATATGTTGTCACTTATTGGAATTGCTCCTTCTCTCAGAGGCCATTGGTCCAAGTCAGCTCTGGTCACTACTGTGCTCAGACAGAAGGCTCAGGATTGGAAGATGATGTCATAAAACTAGGATCATGATTAAGGCATCCAGTGCTGTCATTTTAAGGCCAATGGGTATTCAATCAATAGGAAGTATTTTTTGTTACTAATGTCTCCGAGAAGATGGCTGGAGGAGACAATTTACAGCTCAGCCTGCCTTTTGAGGAAAAAGATTCTGTCTTATTTTTCACTTTTTAAATTCAAATCATCTTGTTTTTCCTTCTTTTCCCTGCCACGAGGCTTAACACAAAGGAAATGAAGTCATTGAACTCTGTCCATAGAATATGCTAACCAGCCCAGGCTTGTCTACTCTGAGACTTGCATTAGCTGCTCTTCCTGGGTGTCTAAACCCTGATTTTGTAAATAGCCAAATAGTTCAAGGATTGGAGTTGGCAGCTATGCTGATCTTGGAAACTTGTTTCTAGTGCTTGTAGGTGAAATTGTCTTAAACCCACAAAACCCATAAGGAGAAGGATTTGGAATATGGCAAGGGATTGACTTCAAACTTGGCTTCTGCTTACCATGGACTTGCTGACATTCCATCCCTGAGCTGATTTCCTTCTCTGTAATTCAGGAATGGTGTCTCATTGTGGTGAGGGTCACTGGACCGAATGCCCAAGTTTCTGGAAAAACAGAAGTGCTACCCGATAAACATAAACACTGAGAAATTAGTGTCTTGGAAGATGCTACATACACATATGTGCATGTGTAAGAAAAACCTGCATGCTGCTGTTTCATTTAATATCTTGCTGAATTTCCGAACACATTCTATGTGGTTTATTATTTTACACATCAGAGTCTTCCAGAGATTAAATAAGTTCCCTAAAGTTGCTTAGCTAGTGAAAGGCATTGGCTAGGTTATACACTACCCCCTTTGTTCCTTCAGATTGTCTGTTTCCTTATCCTGTACACACATTTTTGATATCAGTTATCATATTTTTAGATTTTTTTGGCATTAAATATTGAGCAAAGCCAATCTCGTGTGAAAGAGATTTTCTTATGTTTGCTAAATAACTGTAAGTCTAAATCAAAACCTTGGTAGTACAGCCAGAGCTGAACAGGGTACATTAAAAATCTAGATTTATCACAATAAAAGGCTTTATTCTTTTATTTTCCTTGACCTATTAATGTTTAGCAAGCACTTGGGGTTTGGATGGATCAGTCTAGATCCAGTGTGATCCATGGATCTGAGCTGAAGTGAGACCTCCAGCTTTGTTCAGTGCATTGAGCCCTTTTAACAACATCACTATGGTTTGTTTCCACTGGAAGATTTGAGTGCAGCCAGGAGGCTCCACATGTAGGCATTTGTAAAAGAAAATAAGGCCAAGTTATTTTTCAACCTACATCTTTGGACTTGCACTGTCTGCTTTATATATATATATAAAACATTGCTTGAGGGCAATAGAGGACAGTAAGGTATCTGAATGAGTGCCAGCATTTAGACAGGATTTAGAAAGGGGAAAACAAAAAGGGAAGTTATAGAAGGTATGTGTTCCTGGGGCTTCCATCTGAGAACTTGCTTCTGGCAGATGTAGTTCTAGGTAAGAGAGTTGGGGAGAATCACAATGGGCCTATTTATCCTCTAGGCTCACACTGCTAAACAGCTTGGCTCTTAAACTCCTTGTATTTTTGGAAGACTCCAAGGGTTTTTCCTAATCCTGGGGCTAGAGGCTCAGTCTGAAACAGCCATTCCACTGAGATTCTGCTAAATGGATGCCTTTTGCATAAACTGTCACAAAGCCCTGCTCAGAGGGAGCCATGCTATAATGATGTCTTTGTGAGCTTCCTCTGCACCTTCCCTCCAGAGAATCCCAACTACCTCATAGACCTGGGCCTGAGGTCTTCACTTTGTGTCTACAAGACATATACTATTATGCCCTGCTATATCAGGAAGAGGGGGGTGGTTAAAAAGAAGGCAAAAATCCTGCCTTATGAAGTCAGAAGTCTGACATCACTATAGAAAATCTCAGTGTCTCACGTTAAGTGTTTCATCCATGGAATTTCTATAACTGGGGTAAAGTCACGGACAGACATGCATCTGTAACTGTGCACATGCATATTGTAGATTTAATTCAGATGAATATTCAAACCAATACATCTCTAAGGCGTTACCCACACCACTGGGGGAAACAGAGTTCTACTGGGTGACCCAAAGTTTAAACACAACAGGGTGGAAAGAAAGAAGCTATAGAACTGAAATGTAATCTTCTTAAGACTCAGTCCATATATTTTTGATTTGTATGCTTGTACGTATATATGCTTTTCTCCAGGAATACATTTACATTGAAAACAAGAACAAGACTCCATGGGACTTTCATTTCATTTACTGTTCTTAGTGACCTTGGGCAAGTCACTGTCTCTCTTCCAGACAAGTTTTTCATGCCTGGAGGCAGGCTAGGTAATTTCCAGGGCCTTTCCAGACTTTGTATGTTCCTGAGCTACAACTTCAACATTGAATCTCTCCTTTGGAGCCATGGATTCTGATGAGTTTTGGATTTGGTGAGATGGAGTGGGTGCAGTTACGGGATAGCTCTGGTCTCCCAAAGAGCACCCTGGAAGGAATATAGACTCTCACACCAAAGTGACATGCCTGGGGAGTGGGCCAGTGGGGTTGGGCAAAGAGGCGAAAGGCTGGTTGCAAATACAGTGTCTGTAATTCAAAATAGCCAAGTGGCAAAAATGAAGGGAGAGGGGATCAGGGACAGGAGGAGGATAGATAGAAGAGGGGACAATCTGGAAAGACAGACTGCCATTTGGCAGCCTCCCTCATGTGTAGGGGAGGAGCTATTAGGAGAGCACAGCTATTAGGCTGGGGGAGCAGGCAGTGAGAAGGGTTAATTCCTGAAAGGACAGTCATGCCATTCTGAAGTTTTGAAACTATCAACAGAGTAAATCAACTGATTTAGAGTGAAACCACTTATTTTTGCTGTCTTGGAGACAGGATACATTCGAGCAGGACTTTGTTCCTTTCCTCCTACATTTAGGTCATTTATTTCAGGAGGCGTCCAAGGGAGATTTCACCAACGTCATGTGATCAGGGCATGGTTGGCAGGCCTGTGTTTATATTTATGATTGTACCTGCCTGCATGCACAATGGCATGCACATATGTTCATTCTCCTTCAGGATAGATGGGTGTATGTATTTGTGTGCTAGATGTAGCTAATCCTCGTGTGCAGCCTATGTGTGTGAAAACCCTAAACAAGAGTGGCAATGATTCTTAAGACTGTAGTAGTGGCTGCTGGGCTGCTGCTGAGGGCATGTCCAAGGTGACTACCAGCCTTGGCTGAGGATTCTCTCGGACATGCAGAGCAGAGGGTAAGAGGCAGAGCCACTGAGGCATGAGGGAAACCAGGAGAATTTCCGGGGGTTGGAGAAAGCACATGCTAAGCTTTTTTCTTTTTTCTTAATGCACATGGAGATTCTTCTATGTGCTAAGACATGCAATCAAGAAAGACTAAAATCGAATAAATTAAAAAATGACATCTACGATAAATGGTGATCTTTATGATTAAGCTATTTGGCTGTTAACGTGCATTGCGAAGCTTTTACAACTCTTCAGAAAGCTACTGCCCTTCTCACAGACTTTAATGGATTTGGACTTGGCCTGTACAGGTTAGTGATTATGGAGGTAGCTTGAATCCTTCTGTTCGTTCCAGAAATACCATGCCCTGTGAATCTATGTTTGCTCACCTTTGCTGGGCTGTGGTTTCTTTATCTGGAATATATGGGTCACTTTGTCTCCTTTATACCTTGTCAGAGTTGCATGAGCATAGCTGTTTTGAACTTCTAGAAGTGTGGTCTTTGCAACCCACCAGCTGCTTCCTTTTCTGTGTAATTAGATGCAGAGACCCCAAGGCCTTCTAGAGCTCAGAGTTCCTCTTTAACCCAGAGCAGTGGGATCCCTGTGCCTGCAGGGGAATGAGTGTCTCTCTGTGGAAAAAAGCAAGATAGTGCCTTGTTCAAGAGACACAGGAGGAGAGAGGCGGCTGTGGGGAGGTGGGCGGTGGGACCTGCACCCCACCCCAGGAAGAACTCTGTGCAGCTGGACATCCTGCCTCCATGGGAACTAGGGCCTGAGATCTTCCTTCAGCTTCTACACATTCAGTCCCCATTTGCTCCTGGTCCCCAGGGCAGGGTAGGGAACAAGGGCTAGACTTAGTGAAGTGGCATTTGGGGATTTTAGGTAGGCACCTCTGGCTAGAGGTGAGGCTGCTTCTCTTGCTTCCCACCTTTTGCATCCCCTCCCCTTATACTGCTGACGGGGATGGATGGGATACTGCCTTGAGGAACATAGAATTGAGACAGAGAGACAAGACTCCAAATTTCACATCACACCGCCAGGGGCACAGTCCCTGGACCTGTGGTCTTCAAACCTTGATGCTACTAAAAGAACTTTGAAAAGTCACCTATTCATGCCACCTGCACGTTTTTAAGTTGCTATATAAAATCTTCAATGTAATTTTAAAGAGTTGCAAATGATGTCATTTCCAGGATACTGTAAATATTGGCATTAAAAAATACATCACTCCTGTAATGTATCTAATGAACTTTAAATACCAGAGCAATTTGATACATCATCTATTAAACACATGAACAAGTGCTTAAACAGTCAGTTTTACATGCCTCCTTTTTCTTCCTGAATTTATGTTTTCGTTCCAGTTACCCTACCAAATTTTATCCCTATGTATTATATTTTTATGCATGAAAGCCTTTTATTGGGCTCTCTGTCATAATTTAGTGTGACAAAAATACGTATGAAGATTTAAATTTAATTTTTAATGTCTGATAACCATTAGTTTCTAGATGGTAAGAGTTTTGGGATTGAGTTATCATTACAATTATTAGCAATACACAGAAGTAGGCAGCAGATAAAAATAATGCATATTTATCACAACTTCAATGAATATGAAAGATAAGAAGTATGATATTTTTGGAAATTCATCTTTTATATTTTTCCATTAGTCCATAATGAATATCATTTATTGCTAAAGTAAGGAAAGTTCAGAATCAATTCTATTCCTGTTTTTTATTTATATTAAATATAAGAACTGAGAAATGTTATTTACACTAAATAAATAGATGAGAAGGCAGGAGTTTTGGTATCACAATATGACTCAATTATTTGAACTATTGTCTGGCCATTTGCCTAAGATCTCATACTAGCCTCTTATGAAAATTTCTTTTCAATCGCCTCTTAGCTGATCATTCTTTTAGATCTCTTCCCTTCAACTGTTTGAAAAGAATTGGAAACTATTGAGAGTGGCAGGTGTGTGTGTGTGTGTGTGTGTGTGCGCGCACGCGTGCACAGGCACAATTGGGAGAAGGGGTTGCTGGGCCACAGTGGGTGCTCAATCAATGTTAGAAAAAAAAATCCATAATCGGAATTTAGGATTCGTGAAATCTTCAAAGCTATCCTTGCCTGGGTGCCCATTGGAAAAACTTCGTGTGTCTCCAAAGTTATATGGATTCCATATTGTAACCATTTCAGTGGGCACTGCAGTCTGTTTCTCTGCCTGTTACACTCAGTGGGAATTCTAGACTCTATTCTTTATAAGGTGAAGAATCACCTGAGTTATATGTAAGAAGGGCATCTCCCTACTGACAATAACAAAAGGGTGGAAACACCCAAGTCTTATCAATGGGAGTCTGGCTGGATCAACCATGGTTATGATCATGCTCAGTGGAGTCCTGTTTAGCTATGAAAGGCAAGAAAATGCAAAGTACATAACAGGTATGGTATGTTACTTTTTATCTGAGAGAATGAAGAAAATGAATATAATCTGTATTTTCTTATGTTAAAAGCAATAGAAAAATAAACTAAAGTCAAATTAAAAAAAATGGTTATCTATAAGGAAGGAGGAAATCAGAGTGGGAAGAGTAGACCTAGATGGTATCAGACTTGGATTTCGTGTACTTTTTTGTTTTGTTTTTGACTTTAAAACTATGGGACAGTTTTCACATTTAAATTTGTAGAATCAAGCCAGTTCTTAAAAATAAAAAGCAACATGAAACACATAAGCCTAGCTGTGTATTAAGTATATTATATGTATTTTATAAACGTATATTAGGATAAAGCAAATAGTGATATTACTAATATAGGAATCAAGATTTTCAGCATAAGAAAAAATACTGATATAAAATCAAAGAAGTTAAGTAAAAGCTCTGTTATCCTAAATTTGAGTTGGAAAAATCAATATGAACTCATGATGTATTTTCTTTTAAGAGAAAAGTTTTTCCTGGCTACTTCTATTATAAACACCTAGAAATAATGACCAACTCAATAGCAATGAACAAAACTGTCATCCATAGTGTAGTGTCTAAATTCCATTGTCCACACAAAGGATCCAGGGCTCTTTAGAGAAATGCCTGCCCAGGGCCCCAGAAAGGGTGGGAGCAACAAATGTACGAGATGAGCCTATAATATTTTTTCATGTCAGAAGCAAGGATGCTATTAAAGACTACTGGGAATATGTGAGAGGCACCAACTTTAAGGGCCGCCCCTGGCCAAACATGGAACAGTAAGCATCGACAAGAGCAATTACAATAAATTGAAACACTTCAGTGTGTTAAAAGACATACCTGGCTACATCTCCCCACCACACACACACATAAATACGCCCATACAGGAGTCAATAATGCTTCTCATAACCAAACCAAACCTCTTCTTGGTCATCTTCGGAGAATGCTAGAGAATAAATTCATTATTCTGAGCACTCATGAATCAAGGGAGAGAATCAAGCATTTCCTATAGAAGTGTTATCAGTATAACCAAATAGTTAATGAGGAACTTTTTTACTTATAGATTTCCAGCTAGTATATGCAGAGGGCATGCTAGAATTCGAATGCCACCCTTTTGTTGCCACTAATGAAATAGTGGGTCTGGGCAGTAATCATCAGTGCCTGGTAGGCCCTTAGGTGAAAGAGGACGTTACAGTGGATGATCATGCTGACAATATGGAGATCCATGATAATACAGGTGGTGGAAGGTATTCTCCAAGGTAGTGTAATCCAAGGATCTCTAGGTACTCATTTTCTTTCCAGAATAATTTTTTTGGAATCTTTGCCTTATTCCTATATGTTTCCTGTTTCTAAGCTCAGCCTTCACATTTTTTAATGTAACTTGAGAATTTGGATCATCAGCTAGTATTTCTCAGGTAGTGCCTCAGCAAGTTACCTTATTTTCATCTGTGCAATGGGGATAATAGGGAATCCTATTATATAGGATGGAATTACATGAGGGGTGTGGCTGGTACTCAGTGTAAATTAATTGGTATTATTCTTAGGAAGATTATTATGTCAGCGCATTCCTTGCCTGGTTAGGTTTTCCCAAGGGACTGTTTGTCAATATTTTTTGCTAGCAAAGGCCTTAACCACTACCTTTCTCAGACTAGATCTCTCCAAGGTGGGAGAAGAATGTAATTTTTTTCCTGGAGGAAAATTTGTGTAGGCTAGGTGGGTCTTGATGGGGAATATAGAAACCAAGAAATTTGGTTTGTTATGCTGCCCGTGAACATGTAGGTCACACACACAGTGAATAGTCAATGCACTTTATGTATATACTTTTGCATCTGATGATACTCAGTGGGATTTTACATACCTCATCTTACTTAAGCAGGGGCATTGCGTGATTCCTGTGTTGCAGGTGAGAAAATTGAAACTCAAAGAGGTTGAGTGATTGTCTAAGGTCACATCACAATCCAGGGCTTCTGACTCTCTTTGTATTTTGTTACTAGCCTCTTGAAATATTTTAGTTCCCTTCCAGAGGAATGCCTGATAAATTTCACCCGCCTTGGTGGTGAAAATCTTGATAAAATTTTTCTTAGTGGGATCCCTGCAGCCAGTTAATACCCTTCTAATACTTTTATTCCCAAACACTTAGGATCATCAAAGTTTATACCAACACACTTGAATTACTCCCTCTCTATAAATTTGGAGATTTCAGTCTGGAACATCTCTTTTGGATTGTGTATAAAATCATTAAATAAAGCAAACACTAGCATCAGTTTGGAGGAATCCATGACTTAAATTTTTTCATCAAGAAGAATGATTCTGTGTTCCTGGTTTTTTATTTTTTTTCACCAAGAAACCAGGTCAAATAAGCTATTCTACAAAATTCTATCACAAACATAATTTTTCTTTACAAAACATCACCTTTTGATGCAGAACTTACATAAATTAGGCCCACCGGTTTACTTTTTCCTTTTATAGTTTTTAAACATTTCAAATGTGATACATGATCATGATGAGATTATAAACAGCATAGAAATACAAATAGTAAAAAGTGAGATTTTTCTCTTTGATTAGTGCTCTCACTTCCTTCTCTAGAGGAAACATTAGTTTAATGGCTCTGTTTCTGGATCTTTTTCTATGCATTTACAGACTTATGAGTTATTTCCTTTTAATATACTTGCTTATGTATATACATTTTTACATGAATAGGAATGCTTAATATATATATTTTTAATGTCTTGTGTTTTCATTTAATGTATCCTAGACCTATTACATATCACTTTTTTGCTTTTTTAAAACTAATTTAAAGGAACACTTTATATTATGGATTTTAATTCTTTGTTACATATATTGCATATATTCCCTGTTTTCATTTAATGTATCCTAGACCTATTTACATATCACTACACACACTCTACTATATTCCTTTTAACCACTCCACTACAAATATATGTATAATGACAGACAAATTGTTGCCCTTAAAAACAATAAAATAAACATGCCCTTCAACTAGTTATTTTTGCTTATAGGAGAAAATATTTTCTAATTTTTACTCCTAGAAGTAAAATTACTAAGTTAAAAGGCACTCAACACCTTTAGTGTGGACAGACTCTGCCAAGCTGCCTTCAGATAAGGCTCCACCTGTCTTAGCAGTGACACCTAGATTGACTCTATCCTCGTACCTCTTCAAGCATTAGATAGTATCAGTCTTTTCAATTTTCCCTCGATAATGTTCAACAATGTGTCTCTGTTGTTTTAATTGGCATTCCTTCATCTGTTTGTGCTCATTTGTAGCCCTTTTGTGGATCATCTGCTCTTATCCTGGACTAAGTTTTTTTTTTTTTTTTTTTTTGGTTGGGTTACTTTTTTAAAACTAATTTAAAGGAACACTTTATAATATATGGATTTTAATTCTTTGTTACATATATTGCATATATTCCCTCTGTCATTTGTCTTTTAGCTATACTTATTTTATATTTTGTACATGCAAAAAGTGTTTGGTTTTTACAAATTGTATTGCTAAATCCTATCCTTTATGGCTTCTGGAACATGTGTCTTATTTAGGAAGGCCTTCTTCTCCTGAGTTATACAGATACTTTTCTTAAGTTTTCTTCTAATATTATTATTGTTTTGTTTTTATGTTTAGCTCTTTAATCCATCTGGAAATGATTTTTGTATATGGTGTGAGGTAGGTATCTAAGTGTACTTTTCAAATGAATAGTTCATTGTCCCAACACTTTGATTACTAACCCATCATTTCATATATTAAATTCCAGTATTATACATGGGTCTGCCTCTGGACTCTATTTTGTTCCATTGATTAATGAAATTTGTCTATATCTATGCCAATAACACACTGTGTTCATTCCTGTAGTTTGGTAATATGTTTTGCAATCCGAAAAATCTCCCCTGTTGTTCTATTTCAAATATATCTTCGTTTTTATCAAGTATTTATTCTTCTAGACAAATTTTGGTACCATCCTGTCAATTTCCATACATCATTCCATTGGGGTTTTCATTTAGACTGTGTTGAATTTGCAGACTAATTTGAGGGAGGAATGAGAGATTTATGACATCAAGTCTTCCTATTCAAGGAAATGACATTTCTTTCCATATATGAAGATCTTTTATGTTTTTCAATACTTTTCTTTAGATAGACCTTGTACATTTTCTGCTAAGGTTTATGCCTAGGAATTGAAATTTTTTGTTGCTGTTATACAAACAATTTTATTTTCCACTGAGTTTGCTACTACTGGTGTATGAGGATAGTTTGATCTTTGTAGGCTCATTTTATATCTGGGTGGCTTACTAAATCATATAATGATTCTAATTGCTAATTTTAGTTAAATACCCTGAATAAGTCTGAAATATATGCATGCAATGGTTTTTTACTTTTCCTTTTTAATGTTTCTACCTACGTTTTACCTTTGTTTTATTGAATTGGCTAGGACCACCTCAACAATATTGTGTTAAATCAGTGATAGAAGATACTTTTCTATGCTTCTAAAGTTTTATCAGCACATATAATATTCAGTGCGTTAAATAAAGGAAGTTACCTTCTATTACTAATGAATTTGGGCATTTAATCAGGAAAATGTTATGGAAATTTTTGGCATCTTTTGAAACGATGGATTTTCTTCTTTTATCTTTTAATTTAGTGAGTTAAACAGTAGATTTCTTAAGGCCAAGGCATTCTTGCATTTCTATTATAAACCTTACTGAGTTATAATATGGAATTCTTGTAATACTTTGCTGATTCAATATAATTATATTTTATTCATATTTGGAGGCTCTATTCATAACATAATTTTATGCATATATAGATAAAATATCTATAACTATACTCATGTATTTAAGGCTATATGCTATGTTTGACTGATTTTATCATCAGAAATATTCAAGTCACAGAAAGTCAGTTGGGAAAGTTTCTTTTTTTTATTTTTTGTTTTGGATAAAAAATTTAAGGGAAACTTACCCCCCCAAATCATCTGGCCTTGTACTTTTTTAACGTACAGAATTTTTACTACAATTGAAATTTTTGTGTGTGTTTGAATTTTCTACTTCTCTTTTTAAAATTTTTTTCTACTAAATCAATTATGGCATCTCTATTTCTAAATTTCTTGTCATAATATTTTTAACATTTTCCACTTGTCTTCTCTTAAGTGTCTTATTAACCTTGTCAAAGGGTTATATTACTTTTTTAAAAAATTTTTATTTATTTATGATAGTCACACAGAGAGAGAGAGGCAGAGACACAGGCACAGGAAGAAGCAGGCTCCACGCACCGGGAGCCCGACGTGGGATTCGATCCTGAGTCTCCAGGATCACGCCCCAGGCCAAAGGCAGGCGCTAAACCGCTGTGCCACCCAGGGATCCTGGGTTATATTACTTTTAAAGAACTACCAATTAATTGTGTAGATATGGTCTCCTTTTAAATTTTTTTCCCTTTTGGTTGTTTTGCTTTGTTTTCTTTTATATCAATTCCTCATTTTATCTTTATCATTTATTTCCTCTTTCTTTCTATTGTCATGTAGGTCTTTACTACCTTTTTTGTTGAATCACATTTTAGTTTATTAACTATTTTAAAAATAAGTGCTTACATGTTATAATTTAAAAATTACTTTAGCTATATTTCATATACTTTGAAGAATACAAATTTAATTATTATAATAATTTTTACATTTAATTTTCAATTTTTCTTTTATCAAGTTTTTTAATTGCCCAAAGAGAAACTTCTAAAAAATTATTCTTTTGTTGTGAATTTCTATTGGGCACAGAAAATGTTTTTCATTTTTATTTTATGTTTACTGTGTTTTTTCTTTTGGCATTTAAGCTTTCATTTGAGGTATAATATGTGATTGGTTTTATAAATTGTTTCATATAATTGGAAATAATATTCAACTTTTTAGGGAGGTTGAAAGACACACAATCACAATACTCATATCTATTAATTAAAACTTATTATCTGTATCTTTAAAATATGGGCAGCCCCAGTGGCTCAGCGGTTCAGCGCCGCCTTCAGCCCAGGGCCTGATCCTGGAGACCTGGGATCGAATCCCATGTCAGGCTCCCTGCATGGAGCCTGCTTCTCCCTCTGCCTGTGTCTCTGCCTCTCTCTCTCTCTCTCTCTCTGTGTCTCTCATAAATAAATAAATTCATTTATCTTGTCTTCTTGATATGTGAAAGAAGTGTTTTGATTTTTGATTTTTCATTATAATGGTGGTTTTGTCAGTTTCCTTTGGTTTATACCCTATTTTTATTCTTCGTATATTTTTATTGCTATGTTACTTGGAGCCTAATAATTTATCACTATCATAGTGGTGAATTTTGCTATCTTGAAATATGATGTAAATTATTTTTTCTCCTTTTAATTCTTGGCATTCTAATTTTTTCCACATGTATTTAATTTTTAATGTTTTATATATTCAATATTATACATTTAATTATATATTGTATATATCAAAATACATATTCATTTTCCCCTTTATTGTTGTATTTATGCCTTCTTTCATTTTGAATATTTTCTGTTCCTTTTGTCTACGTGTCTTTTCTAAACAACATACATCTTGATTTTTTTTTAAGATTTTATTTATTTATTCATAAGAGACACACACAGAGAGAGAGAGAGAGAGAGAGGCAGAGACACAGGCAGAGGGAGAAGCAGGCTTCATGCAGGGAGCCTGATGTGGGACTTGATCCTGAGACTCCAGGATCACACCCTGGGCCAAAGGCACACACTAAACCGCTGAGCCACCCAGGGTTCCCCTACATCTTGATTTTTTTTAAACAAATTTTCTTTTATTTAAGAAGCAGTATAACCCATTTGTATATAGTATCTATGCTATATACAAATTATTACAAAGATCTTATATATAAAGATATTATTTTCTTTGTATAAAAGATATAAATTATATACAAAAATATTATTTGAACTTCTTTTTCATATTGTACCTTCAACACCATTATCCCATTCCTCTTCTTTGTCATCTTTTTGGCATTGGCTAGAGATTTTTGGTTCTCTTTTCTAAATACTGGTTTGGAAGCTATATGTACTGTTTCTATTCTTCTAGGAGGCACTTAAAGATTTTAGTAAGCAAATTAAAATTGAAACTGTTGTAATCAACAATTGATGACTGTCTGTAAACTCCCTTCCTGTCCCTAAAAGACAAAGCCTTTGCCAGGCATTTAATGATTACTCTTCCTACTCTTCTATGCACTTATGGTTGAAATTATCTGAAGGTTTCATTCCAGATAAGTAGTGTTAATAATAGCAGTGGTAGTACTCTTAGCATTATTAGTATTATTATTTACTTTATGTCTCTATTTTACAGGAAGACTTTATTAGTAATGGTATTACATTTTACTACCAAATTAGCAACCACTATTTAGATTTAAATTGCATTTTTGTGACTTATATGCTCTACATTATTTGTTATGTTCCAAGTCATTGTCTATTTTAGGTTCTTTTTTTCTGTTTTTCTGGAGTAATCCTGAATTAGTTTTTGCTCCTTTATTTTCTGAAAAGCTGTGAGTGGTATACTTTCTGAGTCTTTGCTTATCTGAAAGAAACCCCTCCATTTGTCTTTACACATGACACAGAGCTGTCTTGATTATAAAATCTCAGGTTGAAAACAGTTTCTCCACATCCTTATCATCATTTATCTTCTAAAATATTTCAAGTGGATAAGGCAAGCATCATTTTCCTTTTTAGAAATAATATTGCCCATTTTCCAATAAGTCATTCTTTTTTAAGTGTTCATTATTATCATCCCTCCACCTGACCCACCAGAGAGAACTTCTAATTAATAGTTCATCAGGACGATTGTAGAGAGCTCTATCAATGGCAAGCACTTTTCTAACAGCAAATTCTCTTTATTAGCCAAAAGTTCCCATTTCTGATGTTTTGTTTACTAATGATGCAGTGAGTTCCTGAGTTTTAAACCATGCTGTGAGTTGTCTTCCACTTATGCTAATACCTCTAGCCTGCTGGGCTAGTCAGGATTTCCCTAATGTTTTCTCAGGAAAGGGTATCCTGAATGTCAACCACTTCCTCTTGTCCTTGACTGTCAGATCTGTAGACCTACAGATAGGTCCCCTTAGGCTATTTTAAAAGAGACTTTTCTCACTGGCCTTTGAGATGTTACTAAGAACTGTCGTAAATTCTCTTTTGGTCCACTCAATTTCTTATTAGCATGTGGTCTTCCCTACATTTGAGACTAACCTGTCCCCTTCACTTGAAACACCGAGACATAAGTTACAGTGAGAAATTTAGGATAGTCAGAAGGTAACCTCATAGTTCTACAGATTAGATGCACTTGGATAATACTGTGCTTTAACCACCTTGGCCAAGGAGTTTAACCTGATGTCTGCAAATACCTCAGTGATTCTGCTGACTTCCCTCTGGACCTTCTTTGAAGGTTAGGTTCACTATAGTACTGGATTCTAAAACCTCTCCTACCCTAAATCATCTTGTGATCTTTATACTAAGAAACCTACTTTCCCTTAGGGATTATCTCTAATTGCTACTCTAGCTGCCTCCATTATTATAGATCTTGGATGTCAGTACCTCCACTGAGCCTCTGACACAAGTTGCATCAAATTGTGGCTCTTTTACAAAAAGAGGCATCAAGAGTGCATCTACTTTTGAAGAGTACAGACAGGTAATGAGCGATTCTGGCCGTCTGGTCACTCTGTGTGTGCCTCTGTCTTGATCCCTTTTAGGTGGGAGGACACACCATGCTCCCCATCCGTTGGATGCCCCCTGAAAGCATCATGTACCGGAAATTCACTACAGAGAGCGATGTGTGGAGCTTCGGGGTGATCCTTTGGGAGATCTTCACCTATGGAAAGCAGCCATGGTTCCAGCTTTCAAACACAGAGGTACAGAAGGGGGTAGATGGGAACCTCGATTTTGGGGAAGACTGATAGGAGTCATCTCAGGCCAGGATTTAGACATGGTATACAAAACATTAGATGGTATTTGGAGCTAGCAGGGCAAATATAGGTATAAGCAAGAGGGGAGAGCTTCTTAGGAAAAAAATTAGAGCTGTAGGAAGTGTGGTATAATTGTCAAGAGAGCATGAAATCAGATGTCTAAATTGAGATGCAAGTCATGGTTCTGTTTGTTCTGCTACACTTAAAAATCACAAATGTTTCACTAAGACAGAAAATAAAACAAAGAACAACTCTGAGCTTTTCAATTGTGCCATCTTGTGGAAACACCCAAATTATCTGGATTCCCAGAGGTTTTAGGCCTGCCAGGCCCAGGGATGTGAAGGATTGGTGGATTGGGAAAGCAAATTTCGCATTATTGATAGAGCTGTGTGTGGACTTCCAGGAATAAAAGAGTTCATAATAGTGAGTATAATAATAATAAACACATTATATGTTTTTATAATTTTGATTTATAGTGATAATAATAAAAACACCAGTCATCAGACTTTAACAATAGTTAACATTTAGTACCAGACGCTCTTCTAAGCACTTGAGCTGTATTAATAGCTCAGTACTTTCCACATGAATACCTGTTGAGATTTAGGGCAAAGGAAAGGGAACTGCTTGGGGTTCTGGAGATGACTGGCCAGAGACTCAGATGGGAGCTTCTGTGGCGTGGAGAAAACGTGGGCCATGGTCACAGGACTCTTGTCCCCAAAGCCAGTCAGAATGGTTCTCATTTATGTCTGGACCAGACTCATGCTCCCTGGAGAATACAGTATAGTTAATAGACGGTAACAGACTCAGATTCCCAACCTAGCAGACCTATAAGAGATTGCAATTATTCTTATGGTTTTTTGTTTTATACAAAAACATGAATGCAAGGGCCTTTTAATATTGCAATTTTATCTGAATTTTGAGAACATATCTTTGTGGAAGCTGTGTTCATCTTTGCTTTCTTGTGCTCTAAGCAGTGAGTTTCAGAGACTAAAAAGAAAGCATTTCTTTAAATCTGTAATATCTCATCAATCACAAGCTGAATGAGTCTTGACCACATTTCCCAAAATAGGACAAAACATTTGGATGAACTTTTTTTTTTTTAAAAAAAGCATGTATCAGAACACACATTGCAGTATTTTTTAAAAAGTTGTTGGTGTTTTCTTGGGGTGTGTGATTGGTGGTAAACGCAAACATACACGCTCACATGCACAAACATGGGTGCACACAAGCACACACATTCTGAACACAGCCTCCCTGTAGTTTGGTGGCCCCAGTAAAGAGGGGATCTGGGCTGAGGGTACTATTGGTGTCAGCCCTGGATACTAAGCTAGCTTTTCATAGCCAACATGGCGTTTCTGATAATTTCTAACACAATTTGGTGAGACATTGGCCTTTAAGGTGGGCTTTCTGGTTCTAGCCACCTGTCCCACTCCACACCTCAGGGCAGCCAGGTACTGGCAGCCACTGATCATGGGTTTCTTTATGGAAGTTGACAACCCAGCAAGCCCCACACTGGAAGAGACACTACCGAGCGCTTTTGATCGCAGCATTAACAGCTGCTGTAGTTTGAGCTGGGTCCCTTTGCGTGGAGGTGAAGGTAATGGAGTGTGGAAACAGGGCTCTAATAAGAATGGAGCATATGAGCAGCTAGAGACCTATCAGGCTGGCACAGAAATGAGCCTCATGGGCTGGTGCCGACCCTGGGGTGAATAGGACCAGGAAAGTGCTGACATAGTGGAGGTTTGACAAGCTGTCTTAGGGTCAGTGTGACATAAGACAATGTCCCAGACAAGGCGCTGTTGGGGGCAGCATGGAGAGATAAAGGAGATAAAAGGCACTTCTCTTGCCCAGCTGAACACAGTCTAGTGAGGGCAGAGCTACCAGAGGCATTCGACTGGAGATGATTCTGTGTAGTCTGTCATTACAACCTATCTCTGAGCAAGGAAACTGGAGTTTTGGGTAAGTTGCCCAAGGTTTGACAGTGATAGAGTTAGAGAGAAGTTAAAAAGCAATCCAAGATGAGGAAGATGAAAACTTGAAAAGTCACATATTCGATGTCAGCAAAGAAGTGCTTTTGAGAAATTGGAAATGAACCACAAATTCCAGGCTTGGTCCTTACATGGCCAGCTGGGGCTGGTCCAGCCATGGCTGTTTTCTTCCTACTCCTCCTTGCACCTCCCCTGTGGTATGTTGGGCCATGCTTTATGCTCTTGGCTTTCTTGGGACCTTACGACTACTCAGGAGGTAGTCAAGGCATGCATTTGATCTCCATCTTCTGGGTGAGGCTGTTGAGGCCCTGTCAGGTTCACTGGCTTGTGCTGGTCACCAGCTGGGAAGTGGTGAATCAAGCAGTAGTCCTGGTGTGAAGGACTTTAACAGAAGCCAAATGTTTGGGTTAGTGCAAAGAGCAAGGGAGTAGGTGCCTCACTGAGAAAGGGAACGGCATGGCAGCTTAGAGTTAGATGTAAGCTTGGTGCTATGTATAGAGGCTGGGGGTGGGAGGGAAGGGAGGCATGGAGAGACTGGCTGGTGTAGAGTTCCTTCAAGGGGGTTTCAAAGTCACCCAGGCTCATAAGAGGGGAGGGACAGGTCAGATGCCAATCCCCACTGCCAAGTAGCAATGAGTGCATCCAGATAAGATACAGGACTAGAGAGGAAGAGTCAAGTATAGGGAGGAGTGTGTGTGTGAATCCATGAAGGCCTGGCTCAAGAGGTGGGGTGCAAAAGGCAGTGGTGAGCATGGCCAGAGAGCAGCCTGCCTGGGACAAATGAGAGACTCAGCGCTGTCTCCAGCCAGCCTTCTGCCTGTGCAGGTGGACACCCCGGCTCTGCACAGAAGCTCCTCCATAATGTCGTTGCCTACTGCTGAGTGTGAGCCACAGGGCCCAGGGGTCTGTGGTTGTAATGTCCTTGTTCTCCTCATTTTTTTCAGGTCATCGAGTGCATCACCCAAGGCCGGGTGCTGGAGCGGCCCCGAGTCTGCCCTAAAGAGGTGTACGACGTCATGCTGGGGTGCTGGCAGAGGGAGCCCCAGCAGCGGCTGAACATCAAGGAGATTTACAAAGTCCTCCATGCTTTGGGGAAAGCCGCCCCCATCTACCTGGACATCCTCGGCTAGTGGTCGGTGGCTAGTGGTCACGGATGCATACTCTGTTGCCTCCTCTCTCCTGGCCTCACATCCCCCCTCGTCCACCTCACACTCCCTTCTTCCATCCTGACTGAAGCAAACATCTTCATAAACTCAAGTGCCTGCTACATATACAACACTGAAAAAAATGAAAGAAAAAAACCTGTAAGGCAGTTTGGCGAATATATATATATATATATATATTTATATATATATCTAACTATCTATCTATCTATATCCACAGAGAGATACATTCTCTAATACAGAGAGAAACTGCTGATACAGAAACCGTAAGACTGTAACAACAACTCAGAAAATCTTAAGTGTTATGAATGCAAATGGCAGTTCCCTTTGACCGAAGCTGGAGCCCATGGTTCTTTGGCTCCGGCTTTTCTGGGGCGGAAGACCGTGATGATGCAGAGACCGTCTTCATGCTGGGACAGGAGGCGCTGGGCTGGAGTGCAAATCACCGCTGTGCAGGTGATGCCCTGCACCTGTGTGGTACCCCTCCACCGTTCCTGAGGGCTGCACAGGTGCATGGGCAGACCTCATCCACTGCTCTCAGGATGCAGCAGGAAGTAACATCGGCCCAGGGGCTCTGGAATCCCTCATGTCTCCCCTGAGTATTGCTCCACGCCTTCCCCTTTCCTCCACTTCAAGACAATTCTCCAATTTGCCCATTCTAGAAAGTAGAGTCCTGATGCTTTTGGAAGTCAATGAGGGCACCTACCACTAAACACTGAACAACCAACAAGACCACAAAACCATGATGACAATGGACCACATCCGTCTTGGGTGTAAACCATGCTCAAGTTCCTTCCTCAGTTTGAAAGAGATGTGTCATCTGTTCTCTGAACTTCAAGAACTGGACGTTCTGGGCTTAACCACAGAAGAAAAAGTGAAATTTGAACCCTCCCTATCAAGGCACTGCCTCCATCTTTTCCTCACTGGAAAGACTCCTTGGCCCCACCTCCCACATTCAGGCCTTTGGGGGAGTTTGGGGGCGTAGGGAATATTCCCCATGTTGCTTGTGGATGTGGACACAGCAGGGTTCCAATAGCAGGAGACTTTGTTCCTTGTAGGTCATTTTAAGGTATGCCCCTCCGTATCCTGTTTCTCATCCTGCCCACCCTAGATCCTTAGCCCCCACTTCCTGGGCCTCTTGCAAGTCCCAGGTAAACCTCACTGCCAGGGAAGGAAGCCAGGTCTAGCGAGAGTGGGGGGCAGTGCTTATTTCAGGGAGCAAGGCCGTGGAGTGGGCAGGAGCTGGCAGCGGAGAATCTATTTGGTGCCTGCACCGGCCCCTTGGCATTCTCCTCACGTTTCCAGCCCCTGGAAGGATTGATGCATCTGCCTTTGAGCTTGCTGTGAACACTCAGGGGCTGAAAAATCGCTTTTGTGGGCTGGGGGTGGGGGAGGGGCTGGGGCCTCTCTGGGAGGTGTCCACTGCCTGGCCACAGCCACAGGCTTGGCATCTTAATGAGGATGGAGCCCTGACCAGCGAGAGAGAAGGAGGCTTCTGGGCTGCAGTCCTAGCCCTGCTGTCAAGGGCTGTAACAAGGGCAGATCCCTGGGCCTCCCTGACACGTGACAATGAAATGCCCCTGGAAGGCAATGGCCTGGCCCCCACGGAGCCCTCCTGCCGGAGAGAGGACAGGGCCCTCTCAGCTCACTGGCCCATCCATCTCACCCCAAGCACAGAGCTACCTAATAGACTGGCCTTTGCCCCCTGGGGGCCTCCAGGGGGCCTCTGACCGGCACACTGCCCTGTCAGCCTGAGGGGCTGGAGCAGCTTGAGCGGCCCGGTCAGCTTCAGTGTGGGCGTCTCTATGGGGTTTAGGACTAAGTCCTCTATTTGTGGTTTTTCTTTTTTTTTCTTTTTTTTTTTTTATGAACAAATGTTTTTATTCAAATAGAAAAGAGCTGTGTTTGGACTGTTGGCCTTGGTTGGGAGTCAGGGATCAGTGAGGCTGCTCAGCTGGGTGGGAGGGGAACCAGGGTTTGATGTGGGTTTGGCATTGTGCTGGGTTCCCATCCCTGAGGACTTTTGAGGAGAGCTAGGTGGATTGACCACGTCAGAGGAACCCTTGGCTGTCCCCTGGCAGTTATCCCCCCTGTCTTTGTGCATGGAGGCCCTGGGCCTATTCTGGGGCTGTTAATGCAGGATGAGCTATGTACGCAGTCTCATGTTGAGCAGGGTAATGAAAGGAAAGCTGTTCATGGACAGAGGGCCTTGAGGGAGAAGGGTCTTCTGGTTAGACGTGAAGCTCCAAGGCTCCTGTTGCTGCCAAAACAAACTCCAGAATAGATAGTGTCCCCCAAACACACCCTGTGTGGCTTCCATCTCATAGGCTGTGTTTCTAGAACTTCATGGTCGCTGATAGACAGGGAAGCATGGGGCATGGGAAAGGGTTGGAAGCTCCTGGGCAGCTGGGAATGAGGAACAGGCTAGGTTTTCAACTCAGGGTGTGAAGGCATCATGGCCTAATGGGAGAAGCTAGTTCCTTCAGGAGCAAGGAGCCCTGAAGGAGACCAAAGTCAGATTGCACAGGCCCTGGTACTGTATGGGGATGCGGCTTTGTCACATCCACCCTGAGCAGCTGCCTCTCCTAAGAGTGGAAGAATGAAGGGTGGCCGAGCAAGAAGGAGTAGAGAGGGAGGATGGGCCTTTTTCCTCCCTTGTTATGTATGCTCTCTGTATGGAGGGTACATGTCGATTTTATGTCAAGCAGGTAAAAAAATAAAAAGCTTTTTGGAGGGTGAGGGAGGCAGAGAGTAGGACACTGTGGGAACTGAAGGAGCACCCCAGGGCCCTGGGGGGCAAGCAGAGGACACTGTTCCTCCTGTGGTGAGAAGAACCATGGAGACTTCCTGTCCTGTGTCTCAGGTTCCTGTCAAACGAGAGATGCCTGTTAATCTCTGGCCCCTGCGGGGTTTGAAATGTTTCGATTCTCACAGCATTGGGTCACCGCCCTGGAATGCCAGGGTGGCCCTTGTCAGGCTTGGGGGGAGTGAGAGGCAGAGACAGCTGCTCCCAGGGGCTCGTGGACCTGGGCATGCATGGGTCCCATGAGATACTCCTCCACGTTACAGTGTGAAGTGTCTGAGGTGACTTTCAGCCCAAAGGGCTCATTTGGTCTCGTTCTCCACCCCCAGCCTCTTTGTACACCAGAAAGTGCTGGCAAATGCCTATTTATCTGTTTATTTTCAAAGAGCTTAATGTGGTTGAATGAGTCTTAAAAATGACATCCTTTCAGCCAGTGTGGCCACCCCAATCCACCCAGTTCTCATCCCTCCACGCCACAATCCACATTAAAGAAACAAAAAACAAAAAACATATGCCAGAGCAGCTCTTAGGGCGAGGCTGGATACAGACCAAATTTGTGAGCTTTGGTGGAAGCTCCTGGTGGGTCACCCAGGCTGACTGTCCTGCCATGTCATCCTCATCTGATCCCCTCCTGGGTTGAGTGACAGTGGCCTGCTGTTGGAGACCGCTTGGATTAGGGAGGCATGGCCAAGTGTCTTCCCTGTTCTTGACTTTGGATGTGTCCCAGATGCTGCCCTCTCATTACATTCCCCAGCCCCAAAGTGGATCTTGAGACTCACTAAGCCTTCTCTTGCTAACAGAAGAGGGATTTACGTTCCTCCACTCAGCAGATCACGCACAGATCATCCCTGGAGAAAGGCTTTCTACTGGAGACAATGGGAGGCTTGGTCCTCCTGGCTTCAGATTGAACCTTACCATTCTTCTCTAGTGATGCTTACTTTGTGGAATATACTAGTGTAAATATTTTTGGTGCTAAATACTACAGAAATCAACACCAACAAGAGAGCTGACAGCCAGCTTCCAGGGCTGTGTGAGACTCCACTCAAAAGTGGAAGTGAGTCAGTCATGCCGGGATGGTAGAGGATACATGGGAGCTTGGGTGGGAGTATACAGTGATGTGGAGAGACTGTCAATGAAACTCCAGGCTTTGCTTTTGGTTACCTGGGTGACCTTATCCAGGTCCGCTAATCTCTCAGACTATCAGATTTCTCATCTGAGACATTTAAGAGGTTAGAATAGATATCCTTAGGGTCCTTCTCACTCAAAAAAAAAAAAAAAAAAAAAAAAAAAAACAAAAAACCAAACCAGTCTGTTCTGATGTTACTTTTTTTTTTTTTTCACTTGATTATAGAAATAAGAGAGAGATGAGAAGCAGGTAAAGAAGGGGAGTTGGGAAAGTTACCAAGGGCAAGACATTGATTATAGAAGGCAAACAGGGAAGACTCCATGATCCTTAGGTTGGAGGGATGTTGGTGGGGGGAGCCAGGCACGCCAGCCCTCCAGCTGCTGCCTGGGCCCTGTGGCTGACTTCCACAGGCTCTCTTCCTCAGCTCGCAAGCTTCTCCATTCACCACCAACATGCCCTAAGCTGGCAGAAACTACTCCAAGATAGTAGTAGGGAGACAGGCCTGCCCACCTCTCGCGCAGGCCACTGGTAGCCTGAACTTAAAAACCGACAGATGTTTATCTTCACCTGCTATTTCAAAGGGGTAGGAAGTTGGAAAGAGGGCAGTGTTTTAAGTTGTGGATTCTTCACCAAAGTCCTTTCCCTTCAGTCCTGCAGAGTGGCGTCCTTGCTCTTCTTTTTCAAACCAAACAGCAGCAGTATTAGCTCATTCGAGGTGTGGTTACTGCAATGGACAGTCTTGAGCTTTGGGATCCTCCTTGTGCTTTGCTAGAGTCTAGCGCAAAGAAACATCTATAGTTCTTGGTGGAATGAGCCCACGTGCCCACGGTCTAGAGAACTGCCCTCAAATGCCTCTGGGATGGCTACTGTCAGCTCTGATGGAGACAACCAGTTAGAATACCTGATGGCCTTTGCCCTTCAGCAAGAAATGGCACCTGTAACCCACGGCTTGGTGCCATAGCCACTTTGTTTTTGGTCCCTGGTACGCCAAACTTTTCTATGTTACTAAATAAAATTTTTTGGCCAACACTTACATCCTAAAGGGAAATTCCAAGTTTTTGTATCATTTTTAAGATGTCAGTATAGACTCCAGAAAATGCTTTGGGGTTGCTTAATATCACTGGTATCATCGTCTGAGGGGAAGTGTAGGCCTGTACACATTATATTCTTGCATCTATAGCTTTAATTGGACTGGCTTCAGTGAAAGTCTGCTTGGAGCCAGCAAATGGATTCCTTGATGCTTTGTCTTTTTGAGCCTTACATTCCTTGGGGGTGAGATATCCAGAGATGGCCTGGCCTAAGAGAGCCAGTCAAAGTGATGTTACTGGGAAATATGTCATCTTGTAAAATTTGATCATTTGGTGCTCCCTGAATTAAATTATGCTGGTGACAACATTCTGGGCATCTGAAAATCTCTCCTCCTGGCAGTCTGATAGATGACCATGCAGAAATGATTTATACCATACTCCATTTGGGTATTGGCATTGAATTCACCAGGGATACATGTACAACCACCCCCTAGGTGGGATGGGACAGAGAGAATGTGAGATATTGATAATACTCTTTCAGAAGGGTGACTGTGGTGGATGTGGTGAACATCAGTGTCACTACTTTGGGTGATAGGTCTTTTGTTGTGAGCATAGGCTGGTCAACCCTGAGGATCTGAATCTTGGCTTCTAATAGAGTCTATTTCCCTGGTGCAATCTCCTCAAGTATAGTTTCCTTGACTGCCGCCCCCCCCCCCCAATTCTATACTTTGCAACAAGAGATGTCTCTGCCCTAAGTCTTAGTGTGCCAACATAGACATTTTCTGATTTCATAAGATCTATGGAGATTGAAGTCCCCCTCAAAAATACTTGAAATTCTTGATCAGAGTAATAAAATCCAGATTCTCCCTCCTCTTTGGCTAATTAAGTTCCAAATTTAAAACAAGGTTCAGTTTGATATTTGCAGTTGGGATGATGTCTTAAACCAGTGTGTTGAGCTATTTCCCATCATATGGAGGCAGGGGAGTAAGCTCTGTTAATTTTTTCTAGTCACCAATGTAAACATCCCTTTGTGTGCAGTGCCATGGCCCAAACTTGTAGCTTGCAAGAGATACTTATGGCCAACAAAGCTAGAAGTTTATAGATACAACAAGATAACACAGATGAGGAAAGGCCTATTGGTTATCTATTTCTGAGAAGTGCCTTGGCACTTGCTTAGGTGTCTTGCTTTCCAGTTTGACATATTTTGAGAAGAGTTGATTTCTTTTCACTTTAGACAATGACCAATTAAATATCTTTCCTCAAAGTCCAAAGGAAGATTGAAAACCCAGATATCCACTCATTCTCTGATATTTTTTGAATGCAGTTTCCCAAAAGCCCAATGAGAAATGCCAATACTCAAATCTAGGTCTGATAGTTATTCCTTCATTTAAGAAGAGTGTATACTCAAATGAATAGCTTCCTGAAATGTCGTGTTTCTTTCTTGGAGAACTCTCCATGCTCTATCTACACTTAACAGCTGTGTGACATTTAGCCGATGACTCTGAGCCCACCTCTGGAGTGAATACATAAACCTGGTCCAGGCGATTTGATTTCTACTTTATGCAGAAGAGAAGTAAATCTCAGTAAAGAAGATTTTCTTTCATTTTTATGCTTTTTACATTTTTTTTTCCCTTTTGGCTCTATCCTCTTGCTTCCATGGGACTGACAATCCAGCTTCTCAAACTCCATGAAAGTCTTAATGTGAGGTGAATTCCAGGACCACAAACAGTTAGGACTTCAAACAGTGAGAAAATTGGCGCTGAATGATTCGGCACACAAAGCAGAAAACCTTCATTTCCTGCAGGCAGGATGGAATTGACTGTTATATTAAGACTTGTGAAGGAGCCCTGCCCCGGAGTAATTTTAGTGCTGTCAGACAACGTTGACATCTAGATTAACCTCTGTGCAGTGAAGTTTACTGCAAAGCTCATTGAGATGCAAGTGGTGTATCTCCACAAATCCTATCTGGAACTCTCAGTGGCCCACCCTCAGCAAACCCTCATCCCTTCCCACCCACTGCTCTCTCCATCCATGAACTTTTAGCCTCCAGGAGCAGAGAAGCCAGGACTGGGATCTGACCTGAGGAAAGGGAGTTTCAACCTTTCTCTGACCACAGTACTGAGCCAAGCTTTCTGTTCAGTGGGAGTGACAGTGGTTGTCACTGTCTTGATTTTCCCTGAGGGGACTGCACATCAGTTATGAAAGCCACTCTGCTGATGACAAACAGCTTTGCAGCATATTTCGGTGCTGCACAAAGTGAAATGGTTTATAAAGAATTAGTGTGCTCTGCATCAGTGAGCCCTGCTCTGCCTCCCTCCTCCCCCCTGGTGCAGCAATTCTAGGTGTGGATGCAACAGATCAGAACTGCTGCCAGGTAGCCAGGGGAGTAGTGGGTTCTGATGGACAAAGGGCTTGCGCTGGGTCTGTGCTGGTGTTTCCTATTTTCCTTATGAGAAAGGTAGTCCCTGCTCCTCTTCTCTTGGTTGGGACAGAGTGTGCATCTGTCCTCTAAGTCCCAGCTTGTCAGCTTTCTCCTTATGGAGTGGTGGGCTCCACTGTAATCCGCTCCCCTTTCTAACTCACTGTGTGGTACCACATCAAGACGTAAGCGGCTAGCAGAAACCTCAAAATTGAAATCACAACTTCTTTACAAATTAACGCTATTACATTAAAAGTCTTAGGAATAGGCAGCTCAGATTAAGACACCTCCACCTTCAGACTCCTTAGCACTGCAACACATCATCACAGGTGTCTTGGGAAACTTAGTTCAGGATTTTAGAATACTGTGAAGTCCAGAGAACATATTTCTCTGGGGTTTTACTGATCCTGATTCTCTCTGAAATCGTTTTTTCCTACTTTGCCTCTTGCCTGGAATATGAGTAACAATCTCCTTGTATGTTCTTAGATATTTCTTTAGGAAAAATGAAAGCCAGCTCAAGGACATTGTGTTTATTGACTGGGCAAAATAGATTTCTGGGCCAAGTAATGTCACAGTCATATAGAGGCAAACCTGATGACTTTATTTAAAAGCAATTATAAGTGTTATGTTTTGTTCTAAAGCTCAAGCTCACATCGTGCAAACTACATTCACGTTTCATTTTCATTACTTATGATAATTGTTTACATGCACACATATGCACCCCATCCCTGACACACACGCAAATACATCTATCTACACCCCTCTTGGTCCAATATGATCCAACAAGTCAATGTGGGCTTTCTGTTTTTCCCAATGAGCCCTGTGTTAATGTATGTGCAAATAAGTGTGCTCCAGGTATGTGGCCTCTTAAATTTATCTATAGTTCATCTCTCTCTCTCTCTCTTTTTTTTTGTAATTATCACACAGCTTTTGACTTTTTTTTACTATGAGTCATTTATGGAGTTGGGGTTTTTCAAAGGAGACTAAATCCTAAGTTTTCAGAGCCTTTATATTTAAAGGCTGGACTAGTTTTCGAGGAGAAACACCAAACCAAACCAAACCTTGGTGCAGATTTTATTTAATTAATTTTGGGGGATGGGGGTGGGAAAGCTTGAAGAATACATACTAAGTACAGAAATAAATGTGAATTAGTTCAAACAGATTCCTGAAGCTATCTTGGAGCTGAAGCAGTTAGGTAGAAAACTCAAACATTCAGATTGAATCAGAACTTGGGAAAGAATCAGATCTTCCCTTTCCATGGGACATGAAAGGCATCCTGAGTTGGAAGTGAGCAGACTGGACTGGGTGTTACTTGGTGGGTGACTGGGCACAGGTCACTTCAGTTATCCTGGCCAAGTGGAAGTGTCCTTAGTACAAGGGGGCAGCTGGCTGCCAGTTGCAGACTAGCCGCCTCTCTGGTTCCAGTGAAGGGGCAAGCCGATCCACTTCACCCACTGCTCTGATCAGGATCAATAAAGCATGTTTCAAGTCTCCTCTAGAACAAGTGTGCACACTCTACAGAGTCACCCCCCTTTCATTGTGCAGACAGTTCACCTGCCATGGAAAGCTGTCCAGACTCTGAACTCCTGTGGTCCTTCCAATGTCCCTG
The DNA here is from genome assembly GCF_053574225.1 of Canis aureus. Lineage (NCBI taxonomy): Eukaryota > Metazoa > Chordata > Mammalia > Carnivora > Canidae > Canis > Canis aureus. The sequence continues at coordinate 51,965,374 of NC_135612.1, read as the reverse complement.
AATCCACCCCTTAAAGGCTGGCTTTTATCTCTGAAAAATCAGGGGAAGCCCTCTGAGCCCATCTCCCTCTTCCCTCACCTGAGCATCAGCCTCACTTGTGACTGAGCCTATGTTTCTGGAGGAGAAAACAGTGTGCTCTCACAGCCATCCTTCAGTCTCTTTCCAGCTCTGTGGACCAAGTGATTAGCTCCTCATTAGCACCTCATCAGTTGCTCTTGCACAAGAGACTCTGGAACAACAAGCCTATTATAATGCTGTAGTCTGTCTTTTTGAAGTCATCCCTTCCTTCCGGCTTGGTTGGGAAAGGAGAGCCTGCCACAAACAGCTTTTCCTTCAAATTTTTCTGGCTTTTTTCCCTGACTTTTAAATACACTGGTAAATGACAAACCATGGTTTTCTTTTTTGTTTTCCAGGCCCCTACCTATGTGAGTACACTTTGCCCCTATCAAATAGGAGCGCAATATGTCAGCAAAGTCTTTATTTATTTAGCGAGTGGCTATAATATTGACACAAAGATTTGCAGCATCTAAATCTTGAAGGGAATAAAAGGCTTTTTCTATCAAATGAGATCTTTACTGTGATAGCACAAGAAAGGTTTATACCATAAGAACAGAAATGAACCTGAGAACATGCTCCCTCTTTAGGGAACAATGTGGTAGAAGAAATCACTGGAGAAATCACCGGAACACTAGACCCTCTATTCCACAGATCATTATGTATGAATAGATGCTTCAACTCTGTCCTTGACATGGCTCTGAAAACACAATAATGAACAATGATCAACTCTTCACATTTACTATTAAAACAATTTCATCATGCCTAACCCAACCCCTATTTTTTAAAAATACGATTTTTTCATAATTCTGGGGATAGTTCAATATTGTTGTTTTCTTTCCTGGGCGCCTTCTAATATTTTCAATGCAATTTCTAATTTTTTTCACTTTTATTTCTTTAGGAAAGACATGGGGTCAATTTTAAATACTGTCTATGATTAAAATGGTGAGTGAAGTGGAGGAGGATGATGGGCCTAGGAGAGAGGGGACCTCTGAGCTCTACTTCTGCTGAAAAGCATTATCCCTTCTGTGCCTCAGTTTCTTAATCAACAAAAAAGCTGCTAACAACCCCTTTCCTGTCACAGAGGCTTATAATGAGCACCTAATGAGGTCATAGCTGTCAAAGTGCTTGTGAGCACCATAGGACCCACTCTTGGGCTGTGAGTGTTGCAAATAGGCTTGCTGGTGCTGAGCTGTGAGCTGCTCTGTAATGTGCCTTGTTTTGAGGTGCACAAAAAGCTTTTCCTTCAAATTTCTGAAATCCCTCCTGCAGTCTGGTTTCTAGAATTATAGCATTGGCAATTTTCTCTTTGAATGATGACCATTGAGCATTGAGAGATGGAGAATACCTTTACAAAAATACAAGCAGAAAGAGGACAGCTTACCCATTCATCCCTCATTGAAGAGGGATTGTTGGTAGGTTTTGTTTTCAGGCCTGGAACCCTGGACATTTTATAGCAAAATGGCATCTCCTGTTGCATTTAACTCTGTATCATATTGTTGATTTTATGAAATTCTGTAGATTTAAGTGTAAAGTTTTTTTAACTGAAGACTATAGAAAGCTTCCTGTATAAATTAGGTGGTAAAACTAATTTTTCAGGAGGCACCCAAAGTAATAATGAACCTGAAGTAGTATTATGTTCATTCTGGGGCCAGCATTTTGTACATGGGGAAATAACCCTAAGATAGAATGAACTGCTTGAGTGAAAACCAAATGCTAAACCACACTTCTGATAGCCTTGAGCACCAACAAATAGGTGTGAGTGGGATTCCCACTGAGAAATGCATCTGATTGAAAATGAACCTCCTTCCCCCCCTTCAACAGTAAATCCTGAGGCCAGATTGCCAAGGTTACAGCAGTGAAGTCATTTACAGGCCCTAAAAAAATCCTAGGTGTTTGTAACATCAGCCACTATTTTAAGTACTTTGCAAATGGTGACTAGTTGGCAAGTTAAATCTTTGGAGTGTGATTTCCTTTAGATCTCCAAGCCACAACCAGGTGTGATGTAACTAAGAGCTGTGGATGATTTTAAAAAAGGGGGAGTCACTCCAAAAAGGAATCATAATAAAGCCGAATACCTGAAATCCTAACAAATCTACAAATACTTTGCTCAAGTTCAGGCTTCTCATTTTTGTTTGTTTTATATAGGGCTCCATTTTTGTTTGTTTTATATAGAAAAGCAACATCTTCATGTTGGACCTCTGTCCAGATGATTTTCCCCCTGTAGCTGTCTAGCAGACAGAAAGCATTTCAGCTTTCTTTGAAATGAGAGTCCAAATTGGGTTATGACTAGGATTTTAAATTATGGTGTGAAATTGGAGAATGCAAACTGGTTTAGGGCAGAGTTCCATAATTCATTCTGATAATCCTGAGGCGGTAACCTCCTTCACAGTATTGTGGAGGCCTGCCTTGAACAAGTCGTTTCAGTGTGTAACTTCCTAGTGACAAGGCTGATTATTTAAGGATTTCAGAGGCATCTTTTGAGAAATACCTCACTGGATATGGAAAATTTGATCTAATATGTTAACAAGAACAAGAAGAACTTATTTTAATGCTTTTTCCCCCTTTCCTCTCTCTGAGAATTTAGCCTTTCTCAGAGGCCATTGGGATATTTCCTTTTCAAGGCTGGAAAAGATTGATTATAGTTCATGTCTGAAAGCAAAAGTTCCCCCAAGCCCAGTGGAGTTGGAGGCAACCAAAATGACCCATGTTAATTTCCTGTGGCCCCACAGAGTCAAGGACCCTTCTTGTTTATGTGTGTGGGCTATGGCAGGTGAGCTCAAGGGCATTGTCAAAATACAATGAAAAGAAAGCAAGTCAGGACAAGAAAACTCTCACATTGAATATGAGAGAAAACAGCAGTCCTGCTTTCTCTGGAAAAGATTTGTGTACTATTAAGGGAAGATTCATGTTCTTTCTCAAATAGGTTTCACTTCTAAGATTTTGTGTGTGTGTGTGTGTGTGTGTGTGTATGTGTGTGTGTGTTGGCTGAAAGGGGGGATGGGGCCAGTTAGGAAGTAGTTACGATTATGAATTTAGATCTTCTCTCAAACACAGTAAAAGCTCTGCTCTGTTTCTCAAAATGAGACAATATAATTAGGTGTGGAGAGGAATTCAGGGACCATGTTCCAGTATGTGGTATAGTTTTATCCAAATATTTCCTTCAGGAACATTTAATCACAGCAAGCCAAATTAATCCCATGTCTGTAACTGGTATTGGGAAAAAGAAGTCAGTGGGCAATTTCTGCAGCCCCTAGCTGCATCCATTTGTAGTCTTCTTTTCTAAGAGTTAGGTGTCCTGGAATCACACGAGGGAATATGCTGGTAGGGAATGAATGGGGAGGAAGTTTGAAGAGTTTCCCACTGGTGTTATGGCAATGCATTAACTCTGTCTTGCTAGAAAACTAGGGCCACTTAGGGGCTACTCTCATTTAAAATGGCAATAGTACTTCAAATGTCTCATTTAAAAAGAGACATTTGAAACATATTTTGGGACCTGCCACCTAAAGTCAGCATCTGCTAAAAGAGTTTTCAATCTGACGAAGGCGTAGTTTCTGGCCTGCCAGTGATTCTTCCTGGGTATCTGTTTTCAGCACCAGGGACAGCAAACACCTCCCTCAATTGAACCAAGGCCTTCTATCCTGATTAGCCTTCCAGGCAAGGAAGGATAGGTTTTTCCTTTATTTCTTATCCAGTGGGGCCTCAATCTGCAAGACTTAAATTTTTAAATTCAGGTGTTTACATCTTTTATTTAGTTCTGAGCCCAGTGGCTTAGTTGTTTCTGTCACATTCTCAACTTGCTAGCTAACAAATGATGGGGGTTGGACTAATGCGGCCAAGTCTCCTGGCTCAGAGGAATGGAAAGAAAGACCCTTAGATATGAATGGAGGACTTTGGCAGAGGAAGCCCCTGCAGAAAGTCCTCACATGGCACCATTGACTTGTAAACTTCCACAAGGGGGACTGATCATTGGCAATTTCTTCCTTTTTAAAATGTCTGTGCAATTCCTACAATGCATGAGTCCACATTTCATTCTGTATTCATTGTAGGAAGTGTTTCAGAGGAGTTGAACAGGAGCTATGAACTTTGGAGACAAAAAAAGGGGCTAATGATGCTGTTGGTAGGCATTTTGGAAACTGGGGTGGAGGTGGGGGGCGGGACACTGCTTTGAATGTCAGAGGCATCTCTTCAGTCCTGAGTCTTGTTCAGCAGCTAACTTTGCCTTTAACAATGCAAATGGCTTCTTAAAAACTTCAGTCACGCCACACTGAAGGGGGTCCCTGAGAAAATGAGAAAATGAGCATAACAGAAGCAAAGTTTTCACTTTGTGTTGTGATTGGCCAGCTGTCATTTAGAACAATAGTGCATAGATGCCATCTTAGAGGTAGCATTGTCTTTCCTTAACGAATCAGCTGTGTCCTCCTCACTTTTGTCAGGATGGCCCCATGGCTGTGAAAGCAAGACAGTTACTGCAGATTTTATCTTAAATACTGTCTTCTATTTCACAGATGTTAAATAAATTCAATTTCAACTCCCTCTGGACCACCCAAGGCTCCGAATATTCCTCTGTACCCTCTCTACTACCCACCCCTCTACCTTCAGTGTTGTTTCTCATAATTCATAACATTTAGTGGTCTATGATTCTTTTTAGGATAAATCAAGTGATAGCACCACAAGTGATAGCAACAGGCTAGAGCCAGATATCATAGGAACAAGTTTGATGAAACTGTGATTTTTAACCTTGGAGTGGGTCTGAGGAGAAGCCATCCTTTCTCTTTCCTTGTCCTCTTGAGGGTGTCCCATTCCAGGGCTCACACTTGCCATGCAAGAAAGGCATGAGCTCCTCTAGATTATTTGTGTGATACCTAGGGGAAAGCAGGGTCAAACCTTCTCTATTCAAGTCCTTTAGGATGGTGGAGCTTTGTTTTATATTGAAATCAACGAACAATCTTAGTTTAGAAAGAATGTGTAGATGATAGTGCAACAGCTATAGGAAAGCTCAGTAAGAGAAATTTCCTTCCCTTAAAACAGATAGGAAGGAGTTGTAGATTGGTGGGAAACAAATGATCCACTGGGCAGGGAGAAGTGTAGTCTAAGACTGGAGATACAGAAGCAGACATCTTTAGAAGTAGAGGTGATGCCAATGAAAGCCTCAGGAGGGAACAGGCCAGAGAATAAAATTGTATGGAGGTTCTCAATACTTTTTCTGGAAAATTCCTACAACATTCAAGGGCACGTCTAGCCCTCTGCTTACTTAGAGGTGAGCTCAGTGCTACTTCTGGGTTCTTAAGGAAAATGCCCTACAAACACCAAAGTCTTGTATTTTCCACTGTCAGTCAACACTGGCTGTCTTGAGTGGGATTATTTCCCCCTTCCCTATGTGAAAGGGATTTGTTTTAAGGAGAAGTGTCCTTTAAACATCCAGCTAAAACTGGAGGTAATTTTTTGCATGAATGGCTTTTTACAGCTAGGTCTAAAGCAGAACAAAACTTGTATTAAACTAAGTGCTACTTTACATATCTTATTTCAAGGGAAATGAAGGATTTATTGCCGTGTAAATGATGTACACTGATTTGTTTCCTACTGGACATTACATGTCCCTTTATCTTTAGGCTGATGTTGTGCAGCAAACTTTCAATATCTGGAAAATCAGCTGGTACCTACTTCAGTGCACTAGTAGGATGTTATATTCTCAGAGAAGAATTTTGCAAATGAAGTTTAGGTGCTGCTATAGCTGATTTTCATCCCTATCCCTAAGCTTTCTGTACTAAATATATGTAAAGTGATTATATCTTGTCTGATCCCATGTGTTTGTGTGTATTTCCTACTGTTTATATAAATATATTGGCCATCTGAAGCGTTACTTGGATTATGGCAACTGCTGAACAATGGTGTACGTGGCATGTGGACACGTGATACATGCACACACTCATTCTGAGGCCAAGCTAATCTTACAGAGTTTAGGGGGGAAAATGTGGCATGGCTTGGGAAATGTTCAACAGTGGATATAATACAGCCAAGTCACCATTCATGGAGGAGACCTTGACAGCGGCAGAGCTGAGGTGTGCTCAAGTGGATTTTACATCATTTATTTTAATACAATGGATTGTTCCTCAGTTCTATTTAATGATTTAGAAATATTCCATCATGATCCTTGTTTATTTTTTCCCCAGGCCACTGGAACATGATGATTATACTTGTTTCTCATTATTTGGATCCCAAAGTTGTTAACTTAAGATGGGTGACTGAGGTTTCAGTAAACTGGGTTTTACTAATAGTAACCCTTCCTTGAGGCACTATTTTTTTCCATTCTTTTCCTTTATGACAAATAAATCCATTGGCTATGCTAAGTTTATTTACATCCTGGCAAATGTGAGAGAATCAATTTAGTTAAAATGATTGTATTTGCCTTCAGAGAAGAGGCTCATGGTTTAAATATAATTCTTTTGTAAAGGTGTCGTTTATGCAAAAAATATGGATTCTAACTTGGTAAGATGGCCCCAGGGTAGGAGGATGTGTTCTCAGTTGGTACTGAGGGATGTGTTGAAAAGGCAAGTGCCCTCCCTTTCTCTATTTCCTACCCCACCCTATTTTCCTCTCCAACTTCAAAAGAAAACAGAAAATTATTTTTTTAAATTGTATTAATAATTTATGTTTAATACAAAAGGATGATTTAATGGTATCACCAAAGGTCACTTCTCCCATTGTGCATGTCCTTCACTCAGCCCCGTACCCATCACCTCATTCTTCACCCTCATGCTTCCATCCCAAGGCAAACATACGTCTTCATCGGAATCTATCAGTGTTGAAGTTAAATGTGGGGGCAGAGATTTAACACCATGACATTAATGAAAACCAACCATTCTTCACTTTCAAATGATTAATTGCTACAAGAAGACAAACTCTTTTCTTGGTTTTTGCTTAAAAACATTTTATACATATATATGTATATATGTGTGTGTATGTATGGACATATGTATGTATATGCACATGTACATGTATATATGTATATATCCATCTCCAGTATAAATATATCATATGTGATAGTTGTAAATACTTCTTGGTCATATGTCTGTCTTGCTCATGGTATCATATCTTCAATGTTATGTTAACAAATCCATTTATTGATTGATGAAACTGTGTGTAGACCTGTATCCTCCTGACATAGTTTATGTAGGGTCTCTTCTCAAATAAAGTATAAAACATGAATGCCCTTGTTTTATTTGGATTTGTTATTTAGTAGAGAAGAGTGTTGGGTTTAAAGGTAGATTGAAGTTTGATGAAGTCCAAATGTGTGCAAAGATTATAGGATCCAGTATCATCTTGAGAGCTGGGACCCAGGTTTTCTGAGAGCAAAAGTAGCTTACACAATGTTTAAGGTAGTTCCTAGGATGAATATTGGATTGAGATGAATGTTTCAAGAAACACATACACACTTTTATGATTTGAGGCAGGGCCCAGCTCTATGTCGTTGAGCTATCCTGTCACTCCTCAATCTCCTAGTTACAATAATTTCAGTTACATTTTTAAGATACTATAAAATATGTTCCCATGGATATTCTTTTATCCCAGAGATTTTAGGATTCTTTGATCTAATTGAATATTTATTTATTTACTTTAGAGAGAGAGCACACAAGTACAAGTGGGGGGAGGGGCAGAGGGAGAAAGAGAATCTCAAGCAGACTTCCTGTTGAACATGGAACCCAATGCAGGGCTTGATCCCAGAACCCTGAGATCATGGCCTGAGCCAAAATCAAGAGTCAGCCACTTAACCGACTGAGCTACCCAGGTACTCAAAGACCTAATTACTGTAAAACTCTTTCTCTTTATTCTTTTCTTTCCAATTTCCCTTCCTTTTTCCACATCTTATTTTCTTCTTTCCTTCATATAATGCACTTCCTATGATGAGATTTCAAGACTTCCTTCCATTGATTTCTTTCAAATGCACTGATGGGTTGTGGGAAAGAGGCAGGGAGGTTCAGGTTGTAATTTCAATTGTGACAGGTCAACAGAGATTTGGAAATATTTAAAGCAGGGTCCCCCTACCTTGACACTGGTAACATTTTGGACCAGAGAATTCTCTGTTGTGGGGGGCTGACCCGTGCCTTCTAGGATGTTTATCAGCATTTTTATTAGAAGCTCTCCTCCTCCTCTCTGTTGCCCTCCTAGGCTGTGTCATCCAGAAATGTCTTCAAATATTGCTCAGTGTCCCCCAGGGGGGCAATGTTGCCACGGTTTAAAGCTACCAGTTGAAGGGTTTAAATCTTATCACACAATATCAAATGATATTAAAAGAAGAATTAAATTCAGGAAAATTGAGAGCCTAGGTTGTGTGCCAACCCTTTCTAGACCAGCTGCTTGTCTGTACCCGATGGTATACTTGTCTGTTTTCTAAGCATATACCCCTTCAAAGCCCACTGTTAAGGATTAAGTTGCAATACCACATTTGGGTTTCAGAAGACAATTGAAATCTCTCTGTAATCTCCATGTATTAAACATGTCGTTATCCCTAGAATACCTGCTCATAGCAATTTTCAAAAAATATATAATATATATGGCTCCAAATGGAAATAAACCCAAGTGGCCTTTTTGAAGGTTATATGCCTTTGAAAGAAGCTGGCATACCTAAAGAACAGAAACAGTTCTCCTTCAATTGTCTCTTGTGATAAACCATACTTCTCATCTGGCCCTTGCCACACTGTCATATAATTTACAAGGTCATGATTAGGCCCTTGTAGACCTGGAACAAAAATCTTCAGTATATATACTTTTTCTGATAAGTAAGTGGAGCTTGAATTAAATCTTTCTAGGCAAGGGCTGATGTTGTCTGTACAGTGATATGTGCATAGTATATACTTAATATACTAAGTATATACATTTGTTGAGTTGAACTGAATTTCTCATTCTTAAAGGCCCAGATAAATTTATTTATTTATTTATTTATTTATTTATTTATTTATTTATTCATTCATTCATTCATTCATTCATGAGAGACACAGAGAGAGAGAGAGAGGCAGAGACACAGGCAGAAGGACAAGCAGGCTCCATGCAGGGAGCCTGGTGTGGGACTTGATCCCAGGTCTCCAGGATCACACCCTGGGCCGAAGGCAGGCGCTAAACCACTGAGCCACCCAGGGATCCCAGATCATTTTTATAGTATTCAAAGTTCCACAACTATGCTTCATGAACCTCACTTACCAAAACTACTCAGGATCCAGAATTCTGAACAACCTGACAGCATGGAAGTAGTGAGTAAATATCTCTTCTCCCCAGTCTGTGGCTGGTCTTGCATTGGTGACTTCTTATGGCAGCATCAGTGTTAGCAGTAGGCCACTGAAGGCAATTGTAGACGCTTCTCAAGGTAGGATTTGGAATGCCCTCTAAAATCTAGGCCTGATTGCTTGGCTTTTTCATTATTTAGACCAGTGATGGCAACAGATTGAAGTACAGTGAGAGACAGTAGATCTTATCCCACATACCTGAAACCCTCAGCCCATCCTTCTTGGGGAGGGGTCCTTCCTGCTGTACAGGAAGGTCAAAGGCCCCAAGGACTCACATCTGTACTTTAGAGTGTCCTCACATCCTTGTAATCTATTATTTGGCATTTATTTTGGAATGAGAATCCAAGAATTGGATACATTTATGGACTTCTGGGCAGGGAAGATCCTTGATTGATAATCTCTTTCAACTACCTACCTGTAGTTAGGATTCTTAGGTAAATAAAAACTGGACCAATTTCTCAAATAAAAGCCTCTTTCAATACTGAAAGATGTAACTAATACTGTTGTTTTATAAAGACATCATGCTTTTAAAAAATCATCACCCCAGGGGTGACACAAGGAGGCAATCACCCAACAAACTTCTGAAATAGCACCTGCCATTCCTGAAAATAAACCTGGAGGTTGCCTCTCATAGCATCAATAGCAGAAGTGCCAGGATTGCACTCATTAAACATAACGTGGAGATGCAAATTTGTCAAAGCTGATGTCCTTGGTGAAGGGTTAATTCTTGGCATGGGTGTTGCTGCCTGAGAACCAGAGATGGTCTTGCTGCGCCGCAGCTCCTTCAGCAGCCTGACAATGTAGTCTCATTTAGTAGAGCAGCCACCGCCCCCCCACAACAACAACAACAACAATTGCAAGGAAGGTGAACAGCCTTTGCCCCCGCCAGCCGGGCTCAACAGTTCCTGGGTGGAGCTACCCATGAACAGCAGCAATGGCAATGATAATGGCAATGGGAAAAATGGGGGGCTAGAATATGTACCTTCCTCATCCTGTATCCACAATGGAGACATGGAGAAGATTCTTTTGGATGCACAGCATGAATCAGGACAGAGTAGTTCAAGAGCCATCTCTCACTGTGACAGCCCTTCCCTACAAGAAGATGGGCAGATTATGTGTGATGTGGAGATGCACACCAGCAGGGACCATAGCTCTCAGTCAGAAGAAGAGGCTGCAGAAGGAGAGAAAGAAGTTGATGCTTTGAGGAAAAGTGTAGGCTGGGTGTCCGACTGGTCCAGTAGACCTGAAAACATTCCACCTAAGGAGTTCCACTTCAGACACCCCAAAGGCTCCGTCCTTTAAGCATGAGGAAAAGTGGGGCCATGAATAAAGGGGGTATTTTCTCCGCAGAATTCCTTAAGGTGTTCATTCTGTCTCTTTTCCTCTCTCATGTTTTGGCTTTGGGGCTAGGCATCTATATTGGAAAGCAACTGAGCACACCTTCTGCCAACACCTACTGAAGGAAAGGAAAGAACAGCCTTGGAAAAGCGTGTGGCCTGTGAAGTGGTGTATTGTCACAGTAGTTTATTTGAACTTGAGACCATTGTAAGCATGACCCAACTTACCACCCTATTTTTACATATCTAAGTTCCAGTAACTCTCCAATCCAGTATTTTATTCAAACTCTTTTGAGGCATTTTACTAGCCTCATTCCCTTTTTGGCCTGTAAGACACTTTAGAATTTCCTAACAGAGTTTACTGTTATTTAGAAATTTGCAAGAGCTTCTTTTCCCCAAATGCCACCAGCAGATTATAATTTTGTCAACAATGCTATTGTGTCCTTTTAGTGCCACCAGACTTAAACCTGCATCGTTCATGGTATAAATTTTACTCTTACAAGATGACTACCATCTCTCTCTCAAAATGTGATCAGGTTAGCAAATGATAGAACAGCTTTCTTATTACTGTTTCTTTTTTCTTCCAAGACAAAGCAAGCTTCCCTAAGCTTGAATTTATAGTTATTTAAAAAGAAAACAAACAAAATAAGACACAAGAAAAAAATATCCTGGGCAATAAAAAATTATTTTAAGCAAACAAAAAAATTTCATGGCATGGATTATGGACATATATAGAGGAAGCCACGAGGAATGCTGCTTGAACCTCTCAGAACACAATATCTTAATATTTCAAGGCATGGGCGGGGGGCGCTCTTTAGCCTGGGCCATACTCTATGCCTTCATCCTACTGGGATGCTCAAGGTTACTTAGCTATTAACCAGGGAGATGTTCTATTTTAGCCTCTCTTTTCCCTCCATCACCAAGGCTTGCAATGTTCTCAATTATTCAAATCGCCACTGCAGGGCTCAGCAGAGGGTCTAATTACTGCCCTGCTTGCCACTTGCTGATGAGCTGCAAGGGCCAGAGAATGACTTTAAGGCAGTGAAGTAGGGAGGGTCATCTTCCCTGGAAAATTCTCTGGGAGTTTCAGTCTTATTATGGAGAACTGGATGGTACAGTCTGGGAGAATTTGTTGGATAAGGCCATCTTTTGACTATAGCTCATTGTCTGGTAGCCAAACCTCAGGGGAAAGCACAATTCTTGGATTGAATCGACAAATCTTTGAGTATCTTAGTCATAGTCCTTTTCTCCTCAGACTTTTGAGGACTTGCACACACTCCTTTTGTTGCTCCAGCTCAAGCGACAGTCTTAACTGACAAATGCCACAATATAATGGAAAGAGACCATGGAATAGGAATGGTGCCAGGACTGAATAATGGACATTCATACTTAGGTCAAAAGTCACTGTTTGCCAAGCTCTCTTTAATTATTTTCAGAAGGGACAGATATTAATATTTCTGTTGCATAGATGTGCTAATCAAGCCTCAAAGGTTAGGTAACTGTTCAAGGCTGCTCAGTTACTTGAGGCAGAGGTAGAGTTTGAACCCAGCAGTTGGATTTAACATATACAGTCTTAAAAAAAAAAAGATTTTACTTATTTATTTGAGAGAGAGAGAGTGAGAGAGAGAGAGAGAGATTGAGGGAGACAGCATGAGCAGGGGGAGGGGCAGAGGGAGAAGGAGAAGCAGACTGCCCACTTAGCAGGGGGCCCAACACAGGGCTTGATCTCAGGACTCTGAGATCATGACCTGAGCTGAAGGCAGATGTTTAACCCACTGAGTCACCCAGGAGCCTATGAAATATACAGTCTTAATTACCACTGTATACTTCCTATCACATAGATAGAAACTTTTGCCCAAGACCACAGTGGAGGATTCTAAGCCAAGAAAACAGAAGAGAAATGTGTTTGAAAGACTCTTTTAGGATAATCATTCATTCATTTATTTATGTAATAAATTGAGGAGGGCTCTTATGTTAGATGTATTACAATGTGCTAGAGTCTGGAGACTTTGCCTCATACTCTGGATCCCACAGAAGTCAACAGAAGACGGTCTATATGGCTAAAAGCAAGGGCATAATAAGATGCAGAGGGAAGTCAAAGAAAGACAGAATTTTAGTTTGTGACTTGGGGTGATGGCTAAGGGAAAAGTTTTTGATAAAGAGACTCACAATGCTCCTTCTAGAACGAGTCAACTTCTCACCTTTTTTCCCTCATTTGTGTATGCTAAGTTTTAGGGCTTTGAGATACATCTAGCCAGAATTCAGCAGGAGCCTTGACCTTCTCCTGGATTTTACTCCAGGTGGGAAGCCAGAACCCTTCTCCCAAGACCTTTCTGCATACATTGACCTCAAGAGCAGGGTGATGTTTCAATCATGGTCTGACACCGGGGACACACTGGCTATCCTCATTTCCTATCTCTATGGGATGCAACAAGCCACTGTTTCCTGCTACATAATGGAAAGCCCCACTGGCAAAATTATGTGCAATGGGGCTGATCATAAATGTGATTTATGGAGTTAGTTCATTTACTGCCTCTGATGCTGGCCCCAGCTGCCAGGAGTTTGACTGACAATTTCTGTTTATTTATTTCTCACTATATAATATCTGACTTCACATTATAAATTCTTCTGATTGGAATTTCATGGCATCTGCTCCAGTATTTATTGATGGTATGCTCATCAGGGATTCTGTCCTTTTCTGGGATACGCTGGGCTCTAAGTCCCTCATTTTGTCTGCCAGCGTGAGGCTAGGGCCCTGACATCCCAAAGTGAGAAGACTTCACAATTGCTTCTTGTGCCTTGTGCCAGACACCTGTGGATGTGTTAGAGATATGGAGACTTATGATGAATATCTCTTGAGATTTAGAACCAGTGGGAGTAAATGACAAAAAGCACCTTAGAGTCAACATGGTATTTGGCCACTTAAAGCAGGTCTGGTGGGTGGGATATAGAGCATGCTAGATTCTGCCTGAAGGATGGCAACTGTGTCATTTTACTTATTCCTCCTTTTCTAGTCCACAGGTGGGATCAAAGGAACACTGGTCTTTGCTCTTGGATGGGGCATAGGTTCATATGGACAGAGAGTGTTGGACTCACTCATCCTGAGTTGATGGTCTCATCATGGTTAAGTCTCCATGATTCAAACATAATCATATGTGTTAGGGTGAGAAGTCACTCTCAAATGTCCACAAAGATTCTCATGTTAAATTGGGAGAGATCAAAATCAGCCAGAAGACCTAGAAAGAGTTATGATAGCATTTTTCTCTCTAAATGTAGGATTTTCCATCCACAGATAGCTGATCAACAAATTTCCCTGGGGCACGTGGCACTTTTTATTTTTTAATTTTTTATTATTTTTTAAAGATTTTATTTATTTATTCATGACAGAGAGAGAGAGAGAGAGAGAGAGAGAGAGGCAGAGACACAGGCAAAGGGGGAAGCAGGCTCCATGCAGGGATCCCGATGTGGGACTCGATCCCTGGTCTCCAGGATCACATCCCGGGCTGAAGGCAGCGGTAAACCACTGGGCCACCTGGGCTGCCTACATGACACTTTTTACAACATGGCTTCATCTTTCTCCTAGGAACTTCACATTTTTTTCTGGAGACAAGAGGCCACTTTCCTTCATACTGTTGTGTTGTCTTCCTGGTGTTATACCCACAGTTGGGAGTCCCGTCAGCTCTGGTGTCCATCTGGACCCCTACCCAGGGCCTTCCCTGCTCTGGCCCCTCTTCTAGGCCCCTGAGAAAGAAGCTAACTTTCACCAAGCATGTCCTGTGCACCATAAGGCACCTCAACAAGCCCTCACTGAGTCAAATTAACCACCCCCGTGACTTATCTATTTTTTTCTTTTTCTCTTTCTTTTTCTTCTGTTTGAGGGGGAGAGAGAGAGAGAGAGAGAGAGAGAGAATAGAGGCAGAGGGAGTGAGAGAAGCAGTCCCTGCTGAATGTGGAGCCTGATGCAGGGCTCAATCTCATGATCTGAGCCCAAATCAAGAGTCAGATGCTTCACTGGCCCCCCTGACTTATCCATTTTTATCTTCACATTTCCGGGTGAGGACACTGGGCTCAGAAGGCTGAATCTCAGAAAGATTCATTTTTCTTGCCACAGAAAAAAATCAGGCATGAGGCAAGGGCAGAATTCAAACCTATGTTTGTCTAACTGCAAAGAAAATGTTGTTCCTATTAGGTATTGCCTCTGAGGATTTCTCAAGGAAAATTTCTGATTTCTTTATTACCACTCTCGAACATGTAGGAAGGAAAAATATCTCTTATTTTCCCAAAGCCTTCCTCATCCATTAATTGACTGGGGATATTGGACAAGCCATTACCTTCTTTTGGCCTCAGTTTTTTTGTTTTTTTTTTTTCATATGTAAAAGATATATAGTCATGTCAACTTTAGTACACAGTATGGGGTTGTGTGAGGACATACACAAAGTGTTTAGTGCAGGGTCTTGCAATTAGTGGGCTTAAATAAATGGCAGGAATCATCATTATCATCATTATCACTATCACCAGCATCACCACCATCAACTGTTTCCTCACCTGCTTGCAAGTGGTCTCCATCATCTACTTCTCTAAGAACCCGATGCCTCCCTGGCTGGGCTTGGATGTTATCTGGGAGACTTTCTCTTTGTAGAAGTGGACATAAAAGCCCCTGACAACACTAACGTTACATTATTGATTTGTGCCTCCCAAGGTGAAGCCCCTTTAAGATTCATTAAATCAAACAATAAAAGAAAAGTCTGGCTTCCACACTTTTCCAAGCATTGCCCAAATTTAATCCATCTCTCCTCGGCTTCTCCCAGTCTGGTCATGGCTATTTTTCTCTAACTGTCACACAAGGAGAATGTTACAGGCAGCCACTAATGAAGCTTTCAGAGCTTCAAAACTGGACTAAATTTTACAAAAGTAAAAATTTATCCTTGGGCCAAAAACTATGTGATTAAAAGGGGCAGGAAAAAGTACAAACTACCATTTAAGATCCATCTGTTGGCTACTTAGGTGGACCTTATTATTCCCATTTTCTTTTTTTTTAAGTTTTTATTTATTTATTCACGAGAGACACACAGAGAGAGATAGAGGCAGAAACACAGGCAGAGGGAGAAGCAGGCTCCACGCAGGGAGCCTGACTTGGGACTCGATCCCAGATTTCCAGGATCATGCCCTGGGCTGAAGGTGGCGCTAAACCGCTGAGCCACCAGGGCTGCCCTTATTCCCATTTTCTAAATGAGAAAACTGAGTCTCATAGAGATTAATTGACTTTTCCAATGTCTCTCAACTAGTATATGGCAGAGGTGGAATTTGAAACTAGATCGACCTGACTCTGAAGCTCATGCTATTTCTACAATGTTGTACACTCACAGGACTTACAGGGGCACCTGAGTGGCAAGGTGAGTTAAGTGTCTGCCTTTGGCTCAGATCATGATCCTGGGGTCCTGGGATTGAGCTCCACATCTGCCTCTCCTCCCCACTCCCCAGCTCATGCTCTCTCTCATGCACACTCTCTCTGTCTCTCTCTCTAAAGTAAATAAATAAAATCTTTAAAAAAAACAAAGAAAAAATTCGAAACTCAAGGACTTACAGTCACATATATGCACATGGTTGAGCATACATTGCAGCCTCCCTCCAAACTTCCTTTGGGAAGGCAGGTCTGGGCTGGTTAGATGAACTTGGAGAGCCAGGCAGATCAAGACCAGTGCCACAGTTCCCTTCTCATGTGTTACTTCTATGGGCCAGGGAGAGCTCTTTTCATCAACCCTGAGATAGGGCCATATTGCCTTTATGCCTTGAAAGCAAGGAAGAAGAATGAAAAGCCAGGCTCCTTCAGTATCAGGCCATCTTATTCCTGGGCAGGCATCTTACACCAACCACTTTACTGGTTTTAAGATAGGAGAATTATAAGATAACTTTCTGTATTTTTTAAAAAAGATTTTATTTATTTATCATGAGAGACATACACACAGAGAGAGAGAGAGAGAGAGAGGAGCAGAGACACAGGCAGAGGGAGAAGCAGGCTTCATGCAGGGAGCCCAATGTGGGACTTGATCCTGAGACTACAGGGTCACGCTCTGAGCTGAAGGCAAATGCTCAACCGCTGAGCCACCCAGGCATCCCAACTTTTCTGTATTATTACCTACACAGCAGATGACCAACATAGGGCCTATTTATTTATTTGTTTTTAAAAATATTTTATTTATTTATTCATGAGAGACCCACACAGAGAGAGGCAGAGACATAGGCAGAGGGGGAAGCAGGTTTCTCGAGGGGAGCCCAATGCAGAACTTGATCCCAGGACCTTGCGACCGTGACCTGAGCCAAAGGCAGACACTCAGCCACTGAGCCACCCAGGCGTCCCTACATTGGGCCTATTTAAACTACAAACACTCTCTACCAATAAGACAAAGTAAAACATTTAAGCCTTTTGTTTCACAGAGTCAAAGTCAGAATCCTTACAAGGACCTCTCTGATCCAACACCAGAGTCAAAGTCTCTGGCCATCATGCTGGAAGTTGTTCTTCCCTCACACTTTCATCCTGGCACTAAAGTCTCCATATGTAGAGACTCAGCTTTTCTATCAGAATTGGGTGATATCTAAGAATAATTCTATCTCTAAACTCCAGGGCCTGTCTACTGCTATCTGGATACAGCTGAATGAGTTTGGAGGAGTGTGTAATATGAAGCATTTACATAAAAGGAGGCAAGCAAAAGACAGACTTGCAATTAAAAAAAAAAAAGGCAAGAAGAATCTGCTTTTCTCATAAACAATCAAGGATTCTTTAAAAAGAAAAAGGTAAACAGTGTAAGTAAAACAACAGTCAACAAACCAGCACTAAACCGCTGAGCCACCAGGGCTGCTCTTATTCCCATTTTCTAAATGAGAAAACTGAGTCTCAAACAAACAACAGCTGGAACAGTAGGAGTAAGCCAAAGACAATGCCGCCCTCAAAGTGAATTCAACTCTGTCCACAATAATTAAACATCAGAATAAGTGAGGTAATTGCTTGCAGTTATACAGCTATTCAAAAAAATGGCAGTTTTATTGCTAATAATGCTGATGATAATAATGAAAGGTATTATTATATTGTTAAGATGATCATTAACGTTAAAAACCTGTCATTTATCAATGATCATGGACATTCATTTTAAAGACCAAGTTGCTAAAGTTTAGCTGAAGTTAAAAAAATTGCCCAAAAGCATTGAGCTACTAAAGAAAGGTTTCTCAACCTTGACACTGTTGACACTTTAAGCCAGGTAATCCTTTGTTGTGTGGGGCTTTCCTGTGAGTATGGTACCACTAGATGGTACCAGAGAAGATGTTCAGCAACATCCTTGGCTTCTACCCACCAGATGCTAGTAGAATCCCCCAGTCACAATAATCTAAATTCTCTGGATAAAAAAAAAAATAAATTCTTTAGACATTGTCAAATGTCGTCTGGGACAGGGAAATTGACCCTGATTGCAAACTACTATCATAAGGAATGAAAATGGGTTTCACACCAAGGTCTGCAGACCATCTAAACCCAAGGCCATTATGTTGTTTAAATGAATCCTAAACTAAGAGAGAATATCTGTATAAAGATGATGGAATTAAGCACAGACACAGAATCTCTCTCTCTCTCTCTCTCTCTCTCTCTCAATAATTAAAAAAAGGGGAAAAGAAGAGAAAGAACCTGAATGCAATTTACAAGCAGGAAACCAATAGGGACTGGGGTATAACCTCATGCCATAAACTTCAAAAAGCACAGCTATAGCAACAAACATCCTGGTGGACCTGGTACAGTTTCTATTACTCCCCTCAGCCTCTAGAAGCGATGCTAGAGAAACAATGTAATTTGGAAAAAAAATGCTGAGATTTGCAGATAAGTGGTTGAGGGAGTACAGGAAACTAGAGGCAAACCTTGAGATGTAGAAGCCTCTGCTGATTTGGTGAGACTCTCATCAGAGGCAGGAAACTTTGTTAGAGCTCTCTAGGGCCCAGAGCTCCACTCTGTCAGGGAGAGACCCAACTGAACCTCTAGGTTATCCAGTCATGCCTTGGATAGTAGCCAAATATTCTATCAAAGGACATTTGCACCACACGGAGTCCTCCAAAACTGTGGTCCCTGCTAGGAAGTCCTTTCCTCTTTGGATTTCTACAGAAAAACTGATGACCCACAATACTCAACCCCCAAACTCTTGCGGATGGATGAAGACTCCAATTAAGGTGGGATGAGTGCCAAGAGAATTCACCTACTCTGGATCAGAATAAATAGAAGGTCTGAACATAGCTGCCCATGTTAATTAAGAAAGAGCTAGTAAAAAATGGACTATATGTACATCCATATTTTCATATACCAAAGTTATATAGATATATAGATAACAAAATAAAGACAACTGGATAAATGAAGGATCAATAGGTAAGAAAAGAGAATGCAAAACATAGAGAGCTAAGTCTTGAACAGAGAAAATAGAAAACAAGTTCTCCAAGAGCACTCAGAATCACAAAAATATAATAATAAAAAAGTGACCTTCAGGAGTTAAGAAAGCAAATTGAAGAACATCAGCATCCTCCTTTCAGAACTAATAGGTAGATCAAAAACAGCAACAAGCACAGGAGATACAGTCAAAATTGAAATTATGACACAAAAAGGAGCCTAAGGAAGTCACCGTGTGTGTGAGGAAAAGGAGGTTAGTGCAAGTAGAGACAAGGGAATAGATATGGATGTCAAAGCTAAGGCAGCTCAGATTAAGTCCTGTCTTTGAAGAAGAGAATCCAAGAAGTGACATGGAAATAGTATTTGAATTTATAATAAAAGAAAATTATCCTCAAATTTAAGAAGAAATGTATTTGTTCATTGAGTGGTCAAACTGTTGGAAGCTGGGCACAAAGACATTTTCTGCCTAAATTGTTACATTTTATATAGAAAGATTTTTGAGACAGGAGTGAGAAAGCAAGTCTTCAAGGAGTGAAAATCAGCTTGGTCTCATATTTTCACATCAAAATCAATGTGCAGAGGCAACAGGACTATGTCTATAAGGCTTCATGGAAAAGAAAGTGTTACTTAAGGAAGTGATGGGCAGCTTTTTTGCTATTCAAGTCAGGGCCACCATCAGTGGGCTCTACTTAAAAGCAGAAAGAAAAACAAGACAAAACTCTTTGAGGATGAAATCTCTTCATCCATAGAACTATGGTTAGAAGAGGAAAGGCTGGTTAAAATCTCCACGTTAGAAGACCATGGAGCATTTGCCTCAAGGTTTAACAAAGAATGTAGGCCCAAAGTATTTCATAAATCCAGGCAAATTGTCACTCATGTAGTCAAAGGACAGAGAGGGGTCACTGTGTTGCTCCCGTCTCCTCTCAATAAAGACAGGAAAACAATTCAGGAAGAAGAACCTGTGGGGTTCACGATGAGTTCTTGTGAATATGGAACAAAATCTAAATTATAGTCATTTTAATTATTGTGGCAACATTAATTTAAAAACCATGAAATAATATAAAAATTGACAATGTAAAAATTATGCTATAAGTAGCAAAATTTAGTCGGAGCCCTTGTAAGAACTTTTTTCATTTCTCCTGGTGGAGTGTTAGTCAATAGCATCCAAAGTGAAACAAATAATTTCAAAAACAACTTCAACATTTTAATGTTTTCATAAAATTTTTATATCAACTGTGAATTAATTTTTAGTGATTACTGTTTCTTGCGATGAATAAACACGAGTGGGGAAAAGTTCAGCCATAACTCAATTCAATAATTTTATGTAAAATAGAAACCATATTAGAGTACATTTAAAAATGTTATCTACATCCTGTATATGAAGAGAGGGAGGCTTGCAATAGTATTCATCTAGTGGGAGTATTATTTCTGGGTGATAAGATATTTGGTGATTTTTCCACCACCTTTTAATTTTTTTCTATTGCCTAATTTTTTAGTGTGCATATATCATATTCACAAATAAGGGTAGATTTGTTCAAGAAAGTATAGAATCAAGGGAAAGAAAGAGGGAAGGAGGGATGCTGGGTGGCTAAGTGGCTGAGGGTCTGCCTTCGGCTCAGGGTGTGATCCTGAGGTCCTGGGATTGAGTCCCACATTAGGCTCCCAGTGGGGATCCTGCTTCTCCCTCTGCCTATGTCTCTGCCTCTCTCTGTGTCTCTCATGAATAAATAAAATAAAATAAAATTTCAAAAAAGAAAGAGGGGAGGAAGAAGGAAAGAAGAGAAGAAGAAAAATAGAAGAAAAGAAAGAGAAAAAGAAAAAAGGAAAGAAGGAAGGAAGGAAGGAAGGAAGGAAGGAAGGAAGGAAAAGAAAGGGAGAGAAAGGAAGAATGAAGTAATATATATGGGGAGATGCTGTAGGAGGATGTGGTCCACTTAATCTGATTGGAGGAGCTAGTAAAATGTAGTTGAAAATGTAGACTGTGTATGGGTTTTGGAGTTTTATAGACTTTGGTATATTCCGCATCTGCCATGTAACTAGAGGTTCACTAGACCAGTTCCCTAAACTGAAGTCTGAAGTTTCCTCATCTATAAAATGGGAACAATCAAACCTGCTTATAAGGGCTGCTTTGAGCTTGTGATAGGTATATCACACTATGACTAAAATTGGAGAGTCCCTTAAAAAATATCAGCTTCCTTTTCAATTGTCTTTAGTAATCCTTTTCCTATTCATCATCCCTCCATCCATCCATCCCTCCATCCCTCCATCCCTCCATCCCTCCATCCCTCCATCTGTCTGTCCATCCATCCAAGAAACTTACTGGATAGGTATTTGCTAACTACTAGTAAACCTCTGTGTGAAAAAATTCAGTCCCTGCCCTTGGCAGAGCGAGCAAGTGAGGCAGGACAAGAGGGAGACCCTGGAGCTTCAGGGCCAGAAGAAGCAGATACTTCAGAGAAGACCCCGCAACCGTTCATCAGTGCTTCAGTTTAGAAGAAATCCCGTGGCCTTGCTTGGCTTGTTAGAGTGGCACATTGTTCTGGGATCTTGGGAGCCAGTTGGAGAATGTGTCATTTAAATTTTGCTTCCACCTCCTCTTCTGCCTCTGTTCTGACTCCCACTGTTAAGTGCTGTGGCTCTTTATCATGGCTTTGAAATTGAGAAAGACACTTTGGAATTCAATTAGCCACACAGTTGCCACAGCAACGAAAACATATAAACTTAAGTGATTTATACACACAGACAACACTTCAGAAAGGAATAAATTTAATCCCACAGCTGGGAATGAAATGGATTGTACAATAAGAAAATTGTATTCTTCTCTCCCCCACGAGAGGCCTCCAGGTCTTAACGTGATCTCAGTGAGTACTGAGCCAAGGGAAGGCAGCAGCCCATGTACGACTCATGCTCACACCCGTGGGCGGGTTCACATGGGGCACTCAGCCTTGCTCTGCAACCACTGGGGCATTCTTGACCAACAAAGCCAGGCATTGGGGTGCATATGATTCAGAGGACCATATGGATAGTTTTTCCATAGGGGCATCTTCCTCTCTTTCCCAATGCTGTACACAGGTTTGTACATACCCATACCTCCAAATCCTGAGATGGGCTTCACAGTAAAGTGAGAGCCCTTACAGAGCCATGGAATGGAACGAGCAGTGCTATAAAACCAAAACCCAAATCAGGTATTTTGCAACAATTTCTGCCTCACTCCTGCTCTCCTATATCCTGTTATAGGTCAAGGATCAATGCAGCCCATTGGTGCCATTGGGCTCTGAGCACTTTTTAAGGTAGATTAATATCGACCTGGACTTTATCAGAAACTACTGAATTCTATTTCTCCTAAGAGAATGCTTAGTCTTTATAGACAGTATGTGTCAAAATAAATGAAAGCTATCAGTATCTTGAAATAGTTATCTTCTTTTTAAAATTCCTTTTCCACATTTTACATATTTTGACCCTTTGTAATCACCCAGAATAGGAGTTTCTGTATTTCTTTTATTGAACACTCCTATTAGTTGAACAGCTATATGTGTATTTGCTTATAAAACATATGTACAATGAACTATTGATTTCTACATATTTGAAGCCAATAAAGCATAATTTAAACATTTTTGGAAGAGTATATTAAAGTTTTAATATTTTCTCCTATATCCAAATGCATCATCTTGTGCTCCACTTTGGAAACCATTGAGCTTGTGGCATCTGCTTTGCTTCAAGGATTAGGGTGGTTGAAATGGAAACTGCAGAGAAAAATAACTATATTTAAACTTCCAATACAAGATGTTGAAGATCAAAATGGAAGAACATGAGGGGACTGGACACAGTGTGTTCCATGACAATAGGCTAGAAGGGATTGAAACAGGTGCAGATAATACTAACCTCAATGTTCCCCACCCTCCTAGGGGACTGAGCTGCAGAGGTGGGGAGGGGGACGTGATAGGAGAGAGCATGGAAAGACTCCCATAGGTGCTTGGGTCTAGGGAGCCACTGGACATGAAAGCAATCTCTCCTCCACTCCCCACCAATTGGATGGTCACTTGCTGCCTAGGCTGGGAAGCTGTTCTACAGGTAGGACCTATCACATGAAGGCTTCTCCATCAACAGCAACCACAGGTGACCACTGAGTGGTCCAGCTGACAGACACCCTTCCCATGCCAAAAATGGTTCAAGGGGATCCCTGACACTCATAGGATGATGGTGGCCACATGCAAGACTAAGTCTAGCATTGTTCCTTGATGGGACTGCACAGTGATGAAACCACCTCTATTACACATCACTAAAACTTCACTAACTGGTCTCCACTAATTTAGCATTGTTGACTTTCCAGGCTGGGTGAAAAGATTGAGTTGTTTTTTCTTTACAAATACACATTGGCCCTTAAACAACATGGGTTTGAACCATGTGGGTCTACTTATGTGGATTTTTTTTCAATAAATATATTGGAAAAATCTTGGAGGTTTGTGACATGAATGCATAAAATATATGTAAATCCTAGTGTATTTTTATCATTTGCTACCAGGAGATACACATAAATCTATTATAAAAAATTAAAACTTACCAAAACTTCTGCATACAAATACTCTAAGACCATACAGGGCACCATTTGCAGTCCAGAGAAATGTAAACAAACATAAAAATGCAGTATTAAACAATAATGGAATGAAATTAACTCTAGTACAGTTTTTTAACCACCTCCTATCACTGTTGCAGTGAGCTCAAGTGTTGCCAGTATTGTTTTAAAGCGCTGGGTAAGGCTCGCCTCCACTTGAGCAGTTAGTGTCTCTAGTAAGTCTCACATCACAGTAAAAAGTGTGGGCTCTCAGTACTAGCAGTTAAGTTTTGAGGAGGTCAAGAGTTAAACGCGGATTTTCAACTGTGTGTGGGGTTGGTGCCCCTCATCCCCACGCTGTTCAAGGGGTCAACTGTAATTTCTTTTCCAGTAAGTGAACTTTTATACCACAAATCAGCACAAAGAAACTCAAGTTTCAAACTTAGCATACAATTTATATGTAATACTTAACATCTGGGTACTCCTATCAGGAAAAATTCTATTTCCAGCTTTAAATGAATGTATTTGAAAAAAATTAAATTGCAGTAATATATTTGTATTCTATAATTCAGGAGTTTCTCTGTTACAGACAGTTCTTCCTCTAGGTATGCATGGACTCTGAAGTTAGAGAAAGGATTTTGTTGCCTGCCCTACTATCAATTTGATAGTCCCTGACAAACCACTTAACTGCTGAGACTCTCAGTTTCCCAGTCAGTAAAATGGGGATGAGAATACCACCTTTGCTGAATTGTTATAAAATATAAATGTCGGGCAGCCCGGGTGGCTCAGCGGTTTAGCATGCCTTCAGCCCAGGGCGTGATCCTGGAGACCTGGGATCGAGTCCCACATCCGTCCGGCTCCCTGCATGGAGCCTGCTTCTCCCTCTGCCTGTGTCTCTGCCTTTCTCTCTCTCTCTCTGTCTCTCATGAATAAATAAATAAAATCTTAAAAAATAAAATAAAATATAAATGTCACCAAAAGCACTTTGCCTCATGCCTAGCACAAGGTAACCACTCAAATTATAGCTGCTCTTATGGTAATTAGTGTGAATGAATGAGATTTTTCTCTGTACCCATACCCCCATTCATATGTGTAAGTTCTCTTGCATTCATAGGTAATGTGTAAACTCAATACTTT
This sequence comes from Canis aureus, assembly GCF_053574225.1. Classification (NCBI taxonomy): domain Eukaryota; kingdom Metazoa; phylum Chordata; class Mammalia; order Carnivora; family Canidae; genus Canis; species Canis aureus. The sequence continues at coordinate 51,940,597 of NC_135612.1, read as the reverse complement.
TGCATCTGTGAAGGGTGATTAGCTTTAAGAGGGTTGGCCTTCCTTTACCACTGCCCATTCATTGGAGGAGTTCGGTCATCCTAGGTCTCCAGGAGGATTTTGAGCAAGGTTAGCAATAGAAGAACGCAGCACTGAAGAGCTTCAGTGGACATCTTCCCCTGCAAGGAGGGACAAGACCCCCCTGCCTTCTAGTAAGGTACAAGTGGATTATGTTTTTTATTTTTGCATTTTTTTGATTGTGGTACAATAGATACACATAACATTTGCTATTTTCAGCATTTTGAAGTGTATGATTCAGTGGCATTAAATACCTTCACCATGTGTACAAAGCATCACCACTATTTAAATCTAGAACTTTCTCATCTTTCCCAACAGAAGCCCCAAATTCATTCAACAGTCACCTTCAATTCTCCCCCTAACCACCCCAGTTTCTGGCTACCACTCAATTATCTACATTCTATCTCTATATATTTGCCTATTCTGGAGACTCATAGAAATGGCATAATAGATGATATGGCCCTTTGTGACTGACTTCTTCAAGATAGCATAAAGTTGCCAATGGTCATCCATGTGTAGCTTTTGCCAGTACTTCATTCAATGTTCCACTGTATGGATGGGGGAGACACAGGCGGAGGGAGAAGCAGGTTCCATGAAGGGAGCCTAATGTGGATTCCATCCCAGGACTCCAGGATCATGTCCTGGGCCAAAGGCAGGGGCTAAACTGCTGAGCCACCCTGGGATCCCCTGTGTGGTTTAATTCCATCAGGCCATGTGAACTTATGGTGTGGTGGACTTTGTGTCATGCAGGCTTTGATTCAGTGACTCTGTGTCAGGTACTCACTTCTGTTCTGAGACTTTGGGCATTGTTTAAGCCTGTCCAAGCTGTGGAATGAAGGCAATGATGATTGTCAGGGTTATTGGGGCAAGTGAATGAGATGCACAGAATATGAACATTCTTGGCGTATAGGAAGTGTCTTAATCCACTTTTATGTGTTGCTTTCTTCAAATTTCTTTAGCTTTGTAAGTGTTCTTGATAACAAGAATCATCATGGAAATTAAGGACCCCCAGTGGGGTGCACCCCTGCTCAATCTTGGCTCTGCAGCTCACGGTGGTGCGTGGGGCCCCTTGCTCAGTCCCAGGGAGCTGCCCCCTTTGCCATCAGTCTCACATACCATGCCTGTTCTCCTTCTTCATCCTGCTTCTGGAAGTTTCCTGAAGCTCTCATCAAGCATCAAGCATCAATATGTGGGAAGCTGACAAGGGTTGAGGAAGCAGCCTCAGCCCTAGGCTTAGAATGGGCAGCAGTTCTGGGGCAGAGACCTGCTTCCTGGCCTCCTGCTTATCTTTGAGGATTAAGCCCTGGGGACCAGACTGGAGGCAGCTGCTTCTGCATTTGTGATGGTCCAGTATACAGATGGCACCCATCATTCTCCCCCCACAGCCACTAGGATTCCTCTCTGCCAGGGCCACACTGGAGAGCCTGAGAGAAGCGATGCTTCTACGGGAAGAGCTGCACTGAATAACCGTGGCCCAGGGTCTCTGGGCCCTGGCACATAAGTGGATGGTCCGGCTGTTGTGGTCTGATTTTCTTTTACTCCACTTGCTCATTTTGATTCTGCTTCTGGACTTCCCTGCTCTGGCCTATTGAATGGGGTTTGGCCATCTGGGCTCTGGGCTACCCTGTAGTCTGCAGCCCCTTTCTGGTGCTGCTCCTTCCAAAGCGGTCTCAGCCCCCAGCAAACCCCCAGCTTGGGGGCATGGGGTATGCTGACTGGTGCCAGGCGGGATCAGGCCAATTGCAATGGATGTGTTGCTTTTGATGGAGCAAAGCTTGGAATGATGCTAAGCACCAAGTGGGGCAGACACAGCTGCAGGTTTGGGAGGAAGGCCAGCCCGCCAGGCCAAGTGCACAGTGAAGGGAAACAGGTGGTGCCGGGGCAAATGTTCAGTCGCGGTGAGTGGGAAGGGACAGGGACAGAATGTGCCCCAGCAGAAGGGAAGAGTGTGGTGTGGGGAACCTCACTCAAGGGATCCAAAGCTACCCAAGAAGCTACCACTGGGGGCACCTCAAAATCTAGCAGCTTGACTCCAGCCCCTAGGTGGGTTTGAAGGACAAAATGCTGGCCCCAGTGGCCAGCTGATAAGAACATGAAGCTAAGTTGGGGTGTGGAGGGCTCCCCTACCAGGCAGAAATGAAATGTCTCCCCCTGGGCTATAAGAGATGGGTTGGGGATCCCTGGGTGGCGCAGCGGTTTACCGCCTGCCTTTGGCCCAGGGCGCGATCCTGGAGACCCAGGATCGAATCCCACGTTGGGCTCCAGGTGCATGGAGCCTGCTTCTCCCTCTGCCTGTGTCTCTGCCTCTCTCTCTCTCTTTGTGTGACTATCATAAATAAATAAATTAATTTAAAAAAAAAGAGATGGGGTGGGAGGACTTGGTGTTTTGGGAAAGCTGGAGCCTGGTTATAAGAACAGGCTGCTTGGGGATCTCAGAACCTTCCTATCTGAGGTCAAGTGGCCTAGGCAGTGCTGTCACCCAGTAGGGGAGATGTGAACTCAGAACCTGGGTACCCTGTGGAGTCTGGCCATGGACCAGGAGGGTTCACCCACCTTTTGTTCATTATTCATTCATTCCCCTGAACCTTCTTGAGTATCTTTTCTCCATGCTAGGTTCCTGTCAAGCTTTTGTGTGGATTGATGTGGTCATAGGAATGCACAGTACAACAGGGTCAGCCCATTCTCTAGGGACTTAGATACAAGCCCCCCATCTGCTCTATAGTAAGTTCCTTGAGGGCACAGTCAGGATCTTAATAATAATTATATTTCTAACAATCGGGCACACAAGAGGGTTCATGAAAAACAGCTTGTTTAAATCAAACTTTTTATGTCACAGTCTCACCCAGATCAATTTTAATATGATTTCTAGTCAAGGTTAATGCATCCTCCCATCCTGTCCCCAGCCTCATCCCCCCACTATAGTACCCATATTACACACACACACACACACACACACACACTCTCACACACCTACATGCATGCATGCACACCCTGAAAACTGGGTCATTCGACTACTTCTGGGGCACATTTGTTCAGAATGCTGAGTTTGAAAATGCTAGTGTGACTCTGGGTAAGCATCTTATTTATGTGATGTTTCAAGTTTAAAATTTATATATTACATATTTTTTAGTACATGATTTATATATTTTATTATTTTATAATATAATTATATATGGTATAACTGTATCATAATTGCCTATTTTATAATATATAATGTGATACATAATTACATATGCTATATTGCGTATCTATGCATCTACATATTATTTTATATCATATAAAGTAATCATTGCAGCCTTAACTACCTCATAAGCTAGAATGTATGTATGAAATAGGGGTATGAGAGCATATTGAAAAGGAGAAAATACTAAGATTCTACTTGTCCATGATGGAGTTTGGGTTTTGAGGCTGCCTTTCCAGCACCACAGATTTTGTTTCCTGGGAAGGAGGACGTTCCATTGCCCAAGCCTGCATCTGGAATGTCAGATGGGCCTACTGAGCTCCCAGGGGAGTATCAGTGTATGAAAGAGTGTAAAGCATCTAGCCTTTGGCCACAGGAAAGTTTATTACCTCCCATCCTCTACACTCAGAACAGCGCCTGGCTCCTACTCACCTGTGTGTTCTCCTAGGTGTCTACGCTGGGGTCTCACACAAGGCAGACGCCCCCTGAGGTGTCTATACCAGGGCTTCCCACAGGGCAGATGCCCCCTGTGGCACATACAGCAGGGCCTCTCACACTGCAGATGCCCCCTGAGGCGTCTACAGCATGGCCTCCCACATGGCAGGTGCCCTCTGAGGTGTCTAATCCAGACCTTGCACAGAAAAGCACTCACTAAACCTTTGGGGGAATTGAGGTGAATCTGCAGACCTTAGAAGCTCAAGTGGGTTGGTCCTCCATCAGAATAAGCCAGGTCCGGTGTCTGGCCTTTCCCACAAGTTTCCACCACAGAGCCAGCTGGGGAAGGGGCACAGCTGCCAGTGAGGCCCTTCCTTCCTAGGAAACTCACACAGGTGAATGACCCCAATAAAGCAATTGCTCTGGGAGTGAGGGAGGGTGAGGCGGCTCCAGGAAGGACTGGGTTCCCTGCATCCCACCCCCCACCCCCCAAACAGGGCAGAGCTTAATGAGGGCCTTTGGCACAAGGCCAGTGACTTCTGGCCATTCCCTGGGGCTGGATTTGCTGTGTCTTGGGAAAAGAGGATCACTCTGCAGGAAGGTCAAGAGGGAGAGTACACGTGGATGGGCAGCAAGTCAGCAAAACCCTGAGCTTTCCAAGCCAGGATGGTGCTGCCAACAGGGGCGTTGGCCTCGCTCCAAGGCCCTCTGGCTGCTTCCTGTGTGGGCATCACCTCGGCGGCCCAGGCAGGCCTCCACGGGCCTTCCTCGGTGCTGCTCTAAAGAAGGCCCCTGACAGCGAGCCCGGTATTTCCCTGGCAAACACAACCGGCCTACCGATGCCTTATCTGCAATTCTGAGAGCTCAGAAATGGAAACTTTCTTATAACTTAATTGGCAGCAAGACCTGACCTCATCTGAACTCATCTGGCTGCAAAATTTGACCTTCTGTGATGTGAGGTTATCCGTTCAGTGTGAATATTCATATGTGTCGCTGCCGGAATACTTAGATGTTTGGCTGCGGCCGCTGCCCCAGACCCCACTGGGGGTGTCGGTGAGGGGGACCACGTGCGCACGGGTGCTTTCTCCAGGCTGAAAACGCCTACATCCCGACGTGTCTTGGGTTCTGAGCGGTTCCGATGAGGGCCGGGCTTCAGGCCTCAGCACCTTCTGTAGTTTTCCATTTACAAGCAGGCCTTGAGGAAGGGGTGGCATGTTCATCTTCTAGATGCGGCGGTAGTTGGAAAGGGGAGTGTGTACCGACAGCACATGTTTGCCGCAACTACAGGAAGAACAGAAGGGTCATCGCACATGGAGGCAGCTTTGGGGCTTCTCTCTCTCTCTCTCTCTCTCTCTCTCTCTCTCGCTCCTCCTTCTTCCACTTTCTCTTTCCTGGAGCTGCTGCTAGATTTCTCTTCCCTTCCCCATCCCTCCTGTTTCCATTTCCTGGCTCCCCTCCTTCTCCCTTCCTCTCCACCTCTTTCCTCCTTTTCATGTCCCCTCCCTGCACCCCTGCTTCTCTCTGGGCATCTGCTCTTCCTGCCTGTCTGCCAGCTTCCTCTGCTTCCTCCTCCGTTGGGGCTCTGGTGAGTTTGGCTTGCATGGAGCTCACCGATACTTGACTGGATTTCCTAGCTTCATTTGACTCAGCCTCTGCTGCCCTGGGCTCCACCTTTCTGTGTGTCCCAGTTGGACAAAGGGAATGTGACTAGTCTCAGCTCTTCTTTTCCAGCTAAGCTACTGACCAGCTTGTCTTCTTATACCAAATCTATGGAATGGTCATTCTTGTTACGCACTCACCTTGATGCATTCAGTTGTTTCAGGGGAAGGTACCATGTGACACAACATACAGTTGCTTAACTTGGCCCTTGAATGGGTGCTGACATTAGGCAGTTTCACTTAGAAGGGGCACTGGCCGGGCAGGCTCCAAAAGTCTCCCACATGGTCCAGACTCTAGCATTGCTGCGGGATGCCAAATAGGACCAGAGATTGGAAGCATTTTAGCAACCTCAAGTTTCCCTCGTTTTATCCGTCCCTTTTTCCATCTGGCAGCAGATGCACATGTGCTCCAAACCTTCAAGTCTCTTGAAGATGATAGGACCCCTCTCTCTTTAGCTGGTCAAAACCACATGCCTCCAAGAACCACCAATGTGGATATTCCCCATCTGGATCAATGCTTGTCAATTTTGAGCAACCCTGATGTCTTGGTATCCCCCATGACAAAAGACATAGATACAAAATAGGGCTTTCTTTCTTTCTTTTTTTTTTTTTTTAAAGATTTTATTTATTTATTCATGAGAGACACACACAGAGAGAGGCAGAGACACGGGCAGAGGGAGAAGCAGGCTCCGTGCAGGGAGCCCGATGTGGGACTCAATCCTGGGACTCCAGGATCACACCCTGGGCCAAAGGCAAGCGCCTAACTGCTAAGCCAGCCAGGCGTCCTCAAAATAAAGCTTTCTAATACGTGTTTAATGAAGGTTTATTGGAGTCATTCGAGTGAACACATCAAAGAACCAATGGATAATCATGCCTCTGAGACGGTATCTACTGTCCTCCAGCAACTCCTACAACTGTAGGACTCTGATGCAGGAAGAATGGGTTTTACTGGATGGAATGGACATCACCAGAGTCCTTTACTAGCCTATCCATGTGTGAAGCCAAGACCAAGGGGACTGGGCCTGGGATTGCAGGAGTCACATGGAGCCGGACCCTGGAGAACCTTCTGCTGCTCTCCACGCCCCCCACCTTTCACCCCACCCAGTGCCAGCTGATGTGAGAGACCCTCGGCAGAGCAAAGTCACAGCCCAGGTACTTTGGAACCAATGGAGCTGGGCCCCGGCCCCAGATTGTCATTGTCAGAAGGGGACTGAGAGAATCCTCCGTGGAAGGGAGAAAGCTTGCTGTGTCAGCAAGAGCTGTTTAAATAGATTTTCTTGCTGGCAGGGTGCTAATGAGGTGCTAACACTGGGGAGGCAGGCAGGCGGGGCTTTCTGGGAGAAGGAGCAGATCTGAACAGCACTTCAAAGGAGTTGGTTGGAAAGCGGCCCTGCCCACCTGCCCTGAGTGAATCTGAGGGCCCCTCTTTGGAAGCCGAAGGGAAGGACAGCTCAGATGTTCTGAGAACAGAGCCTCTTGTTCTCTGTCTCGCTGTTTTTAAATCATCCTCCTCATCATCTTCTAGAAGGCAAAGTGCTAACTACTGTGCTCTGGGCCAAGTCGTGTCTTACATGCAGAAGTAGAGAGAGGGCTCCCCACCTCAGTCCCCCCTCACTCAGTCCCCCCTCACTCTCAGGCTTGCTTCATATCACAGAGGTGGGCTCTGGGACCCGGTTTTCCCCAGAAGGGGGACTCCCCTTCCTGGCCTCCCACTCCTTCTTTGCCAGAAAAGGCTGCAAAGGGCATATACTTCACAGATCCTTCCAATTGCATCAAACTTTTTTTTAAAAAAGCTTATTTTAAGATTTCTCTCTGGAAAGCTAGCAAGATACTCCGCTTGCATCTCTCGATTTTTAAGGACAAAAAGAGTTGGCATCTATTAGATCAAGTCATATGAAAGTCTCATTTTTGTAGGTCAGAAACAATTTTATATAGGCAGTGTCACATAGTTCAAACTAATCCATCTGTCTGGAGCTGGGCATTATTACATGGGCTGGAACTCAAAATGCTGGGTATCCTCAGGATGCTGTCTACGAGCACTGGCTAGCCGACTCACTGCGGCGTGCTGGTGGGGGTGCAGTGGAATGGCAAGCTGAGAAAAAAACATAAAAATGGCGATGCTACAGAACCAGTGGTCATAGGAATGGCATTAACACTTCTGTAGCCCTTGCTGTGTTCCATTACAAGACCTTTGCATGCCATACTCCTTTAACTCTCATGACATCATCACATACAGGTGGGGAACTTAAGACACAAGAAAATTAAGTAACATGCCCAAGATCAACTGTGAGGACGTCAGGATGTGACCCAGGCAGAAGTGTGGGGGAGGCTGAGCTGTGTCCCAAGCTGTGAGGGTGGAGGAGGAGCTGCAAATAAGAGAACTGACTCTGGAAACCTTCCACCTCCCCACTGATGGGAATTCAGGGGCATGCTGCAGTGGAAAGAACCTGCTAACTGTTTTAAAGACTTAGGGACATTGGGTATGGGTACCAGCCCTGCTCTTACAATCTACATAGTGGAGGGAATGAAATCGACTCACATGAATGTCAGATTTCCCAGTTTTAAAATGGGACTGGAGTGCCTGGGTGACTCAGGTGGTTAAGCATCTGACTTTAGCTCAGGTTATGTTCTCAGGGTCCTGGGATCAAGTCTCATGTTGGGCTCCCTGCTTAGTGTGTGGGGGTCTGCTTCTCCCTCTCCCTATGCCCCCTACTCCTGCTTGTGTTTTCACTCTCTCTTTCTCTCTAAAATAAATACAATTTTAAAATTAGCCTGATTACAAATACTGCATAAAGGTGTTGTGAAGACTCCAGGAAACAATGCTCTCCTTAAACTTGGAACTTCCCCGAGGCAGGTCAACCTCATTCATGTCTGTATCTGTGTGGCCTTTGTGAAGAGCTATTACATATCTAGAGATGCTCTGGGAATGTTTGTTGAGTGACTGTTGCAAAGACTGGGGTTTGGAAAGATTCGAATGGTGTGGAGAAAATGGAAAGGTGCTGTGAGTTGTTAACAAAGAGGGGAAATTGAAAAAGGAAATGAGAGGGAGTGAGCGAGAAGCAAAGGTAGGGTCTCGAGGAAAGGGAGGAAGGAACCCATCCAATCCAAAGGAGCAGGCCTGGAGGAGCTGCTGTGCTCATTGCTTCAACAGCCATGAGACAAAATTTTGTCCTGTGCATTCATTTCCCATGGCTGCTGTCACAAGTTTTAAGCTGGGTGGCTTAAAACAATACAAATGTATCCTCTCATTGGCTAGAAATTGTAAATAAAGGTGTCCGCAGGTCATGCTCCCCCTGAAGTTTCTAGGTGGGGAATCCTTCCCTGACTTTTCTGGCTTCTGGTGTTTGCCAATAATCCTTGGCATTTCTTGGCACGAGGCAGCCTGGCTCCAAACTCTACCTCCAACTTCACATGACCAACTGCTCTGTGTGTGTGTGTGTGTGTGTGTCCAGATTTTCTTCTTACAAGGATACCAGTCACTGAATAACAGCACTCCCAGCCCAGTGTGACTTGATTATAGCTGTAAGGATCCTATTTCCAGAAAAGGCTACATTCACAGGTTCTCATGGTTCTGAATTTGGGGGTGTGCTATTCAGCACCATACACTCTGCTTATTGCCAGCTTTAGTTCAACACTCATTCATGCATTCCTTCATCTACTCTTTTACTGAGCACCTACTGCATCAGGGGCCATGTTACATGCTGGGGATACATGTTCAATAAGTCAAGGCTGTTCTGCATAAGGATCTTACCAACTAGTTGAAGAGACAGATGTGTCTGCAAGAGAGCTCAGTGGAGATTTATGGAGCCCATGATCGGACCCTGTTTGTAAAATCAAGTCAGTAATGAGAGCACACTAGGCAGAGAAGGTTTCACAGGAGAGGTGGTGCTTTGTTGAGTCTTTCTGAAATCACGAAATGGACAAAATGGAGAAGGTGCTTCAGTGGGGGGCATAAGATATGCCAAGATTGAGGGCCTTGAAGATGCCTTTTGTGCTTGGGTTCTACAGATGCTCTGGCACTGATGCTAGAGCAACATGCAAGACCTACTCACAGGGAGAAAAGGACATGCCAGGGGAGGAAGTGACTGACCCAGAAGGCCAGGGATGGGTCACATGGTGGTGCCAATAAATCTCCACTGAAGATGGGTCAGCAGGTGGCCTAGGTGAGTCCTGTCCTGAAACAGCCCCTCTAGCCTAGCAAGTTTGTCTTAAGAAATAAAGAAAGGACAAAAGGAGAAGAAGGTGGGAGACTGTAGTCATTTGATCATCACAACAATTCATCTTACAGGTTGGGGACATCAAGGCACAGAGTGCTTGAATGGTTTGTTCTAAATCCCAAAGCGAATAAATGGCAGAGTGTCAGGCCTTAATTATGGGATTCACTCAGTGGATAGTTCCCAGTGTTCTGTACTGCCTCCCAAGGGAGCTTGAGAGAAAAAAATAAACAATCAAATAGGCCAATTAAAAGGCAATTATTTTTATTACATAACAAGTCTTTGGCTTATCTAGGGATTTGCCACAGAGTTCTGTTTAAATAGCAAGCACCTGATACCAGCATCCCCCCCACCCCCACCCCCAGCAGCTTGCATTCCTGGGTGTGTAAATGTGTCCTGATAGATCCCATACTGTCTATTTTAGGGAGGGAGAGTAGGAAACCAAAAAGCCAAAGTGTTAAAAGCCACCACCAGTTAAAGATCAATCAGGGATGAAGAGGCATTAATGCTTCATGGGAATTATAATGGAAAGTCAATGAAAAAATGTAATTTTATAAAAAAAACCCAAACCGGTCTGTGTTAACTGTGGATGCTTCTTCCACCATAGCTGCAACTATGGCTACCTCTAGTGTGAATATTTTAAAAGGATATTTGGACTCAGAGGATTTATGCGTCAATTTTCATTAGATAGTTGAGTTTTTAGAAGCATATTTCTTGCATAAAGCTAGATGGAGTATCTCCAAGTTAAAAACAACAGTAATTAATTTAAAAAAAAAACAGTAATTTTCTGTAGGGATCTGACATCTTAAGAGCATGCAGTTATGGGGCTCCTGGGTGGCTCAGTGGTTGAGCATCTGCCTTTGGCTCAGGTCATGATCCTAGAATCCTGGGATCGAGTCTTGCATCAGGCTCTCTTTGAGCCGCTCATGAATAAATCAATAATAATAATAAAGACATGCAGTTATTTTGGCTGAAGGGATCTTGGCTGGAATTGCTGACATGTTGGGGTTACCCACTCCCAGCATAACCAAGCCCCCAAAGACCTCAGATGTTATTTGGGTCTCTTGTAGTACCCAACCAAATTATCCCTTGAGAAAGTCACATGTACTGTGGCAGACCCAAATCATCTAGAGTAAGGCTAGTTTTTGCTTCCAAAATGAAATGAAGAGTAGAGAAAACTATTCTAATGTGACCCAGGCTCCAAAATCCCTGAGTTCAAGGCACATGTCTATAGAGTAAACGATCTGGGTGGCATCAGGCAAGTTCTTATTCCCCTCTTGATTTGTATTTCCACATCTGTTAGGAGAGCAGGTGGAACTAGATACTTCCTTTATCCCTTCCCAGCTCGGACATTTTATGATCCATGACCAGGCAGGTGTGATGTCCGAGGCCTTCAGGTGGAGCGCTTGGGGCCAGGGCTGGAGCCTGATGTGCTGCACCAGGCATGGACATGACCGCTGCCGAGGCCGCTGGCCAGGATGGGCACATGAGCTACTGCAGCTTTTTTAGCTTCAGGACCTAGAGGAAGCGATCGATACAAGTCAGATGGAAAGGACAGAAGCAGCAGGGGAAATGTTATTGGCAAAGGGAGACACTTAAACCCGTGAAACTGGAAACTATAAGGCAAGGACAGTGAGGCCTTGAAGCATAGCAATAACGTCAGCCTTGGCTGGTGTGCCGAGCTTCAGCAAGAGAGGGAAGCCGGCCTTTGGAGGTGCCATGAGTGTTCAACCTTTCCTTGTTCAGTTGCCGGCATGTGCTCCCTGACAGAACCTTCCTGTGTCCTATCCATGGCCCCTGTCCCCTGAGCCCCCCTACACATACCCCCCCCCACAGGACATAACGTGCACACACACACACACATCAATAATTCTTTAACAAGAATTATTGAATATATGATTTTCATTATTGGAAACTGCTTCCCTGTGATTGTCAATGATATAGGGATGGGAGATAAAAGTCTGCTTTTGTGGCTGGGGTGCTGGGGTGCAAGAGCACCCGGCTCTGAGGCTCTCAAACAGACCAGCCTCGGCCACTTGCAGCTGATACACTCCAAAGGCAGAGGGATGAGTGGTAGTGAAACAGGAAAGGAATTTATTTCAGCGAGGTCAGCTTCAGGACGACAGTGGACCAGCATCTCAAAGACTGTTCCCCAAGTGCTGAAGATACTTCCAGGTTTGTATCAGGGGATGGGGGATGAAAGTAAACGGGTATGTGCCAGTGGGCAGTGAAGGTTACATTGATCATTGTCTTGGGGTCACTCATGGGGGTCTTGTTGGCTCAGGACAGTCCCTATCTTTTGAGGGGGTGGCATCACCGGGTGCTTTGCCCACTGGGCCTTTTGCCTGAGTTGAGAGATAAACTGGAAAAAAGAACTTCATCAATTAGAATGTTTTAGGTCAAATGGAGGTAGCTGATGTCCTTAGTCACTATTTATGAACAGCTGCAGACCAATTCCAGAGTCAAGAAGGATGGATTCAGTACCTCTTCCAAGAGCACCCAGTGGGATGACAGAGGAGACTGAGGGATGGTACAGCAGTGTGAGGCACAATGACAGGGTCACCAGCAGATGGGGCTTGGGGCGCTTTTTTTTAAGGCAGCCTGGGACTCTTGCTCACAACTGCAAAAGAGATCCTTAGAGAAAGGGGGACTTCTTTATTTAGGTGTCCACTTTGATGGCGTTGGTGGTCATGAAAAATGAGCTACTCCAGGCAGAGTGAGCTGAGATCAAGAAAGAGAGACATTTGTCTGCCAAATAAAGCAACAGGCCCAAGAGGAGAGAAGTGGGGTGGGGTCTGCAAGAGAGGAAAGGTGGAGGAGAGCTTCAGAGAAGCATCTCTTGGTTGGGGGGGGGCTTGAGAGAAGGGGGACCTATGACATCTGCTATTAAATGCCAACCTGTGGGGTGCCTGGGTGGCTCAGTGGTTGAGCATCTGCCTTCAGCTCAGGGCGTGATTCCGCAGTCTGGGAATCGAGTCCTACATTGGGCTCCCTGCACGGAGCCTGCTTCTCCCTCTGCCTATGTCTCTGCCTCTCTCTCTGTCTCTCATGAATAAATAAAATCTTTAAAAGAAATAAATGCCAACCCGTGTCTGCTTTCCTTTATGCCAGAGTCTATCCTCCACTGCACAGGTCAGCTTCATAGTAAGGAATTAGTGGGCTCCAAATGTCAATAATGTCCACGTTGGGAAGTCCTGCTGCAGACTCTTGGTTGTGCCAAACTCTACTTACACATTCTGGGAGAGCTGCCCCAGGTGTGAGCCACGAGGCAGGAGACTGGGAATTCACCCAGTGAGAGGAGCAGAAGGAGCCGAAGGAGCCGAAGGAGTAGAAATAGGAGTATGACACAACAAGTGACAGTAATATCTAAGTATCTACATGCTTAGCTCCAGGAATCCTTAGATCCTCCTTTCTGGGGTGAATGAGCTCTTATCATTTTTTCTGTATCTTGCCTGCATGCTACAGTCCTGAGGGTACTGGTTAAACACACATTGTCTCTGCTTTCGCAAAAATCCCTGTAAGTCTTTTTGTGAGTGGGCTCCATTTTATACATGAAGAGAAACATGAAGGTTTAAAGTGGTTAGGCAGGTTTGTGATACTTGACTAGTCTGAATGTGGTCCAGGTCTAGCTGAGTCCAGAGCCCCAGCTGTCCACCATCCCAGACAGCACCCGAGGCGCAGGGGGAGGTGTACCTGTGGCTACATGTGGGTCTCAGCAGCCGTCTGGGTGTCAGAGCTCACTGGTTGGTGGTGAGTTTCCAAGCTGCTTTCATGTTCGGCAGATGAATGTCAAAGTTTTTTAGGAATATTTCCTAATTAGGGTTATTTATTAAGTTTCAGGTGTTTTATGAAACTGCAATGTTGATTTTATTTTGAAGTTTATATGAGAGTATTATTTCCAAATCTAGTTCCTTGCTTTTCCTTCTGTCTCTAAATTACCTTCTTACCTTCATGTAGTTGAGGGTAGGATGTTTAGTCCCAAGAAATGCAGGTTCCCACCACGAAGTGGCTGGGATTATGATTTCTCTAGGGGAAATTAGGGCCATGTGTGCTAACTGGGGTCCCAGTTGAGGCCATCCATGGAGGTGGGGTACAGCTCTGCCCTCTGTCCTACTGGACTCAGAGTCTTTTGGAAATCTGGAAGTCTGGCTGTTTAGAATTCCCAGATTTGATTCTTGTCCTAGAGTCAAATTTGGTATCAGAATGAATCAGAAATACTGTTTTGCCAACAAAAACCCACTCTGTGCTCTCTTCCACAGGACTGACACAGCTATCAATCTATCAAGGACTGGTGATGTTTTGCATATGGGGTCCAGTGAAATTTGGGTACTGTCCTGTTTATATGCTTCTTGAATATGCTCTTAGGTTAGTCACAATCGCCCCAATCTGCTATCATAATAGTAACTTAACTCTTTATTTATTTTTTGAAATATTTTATTTATTCATGAGAGACACAGAAAGAGAGGCAGAGACACAGGCAGAGGGAGAAGCAGCCTCCTTGTAAGAAGCCTGATGTGGGACTCCATCTCCGGACCCCAGGATCATGCCCTGAGCCGAAGGCAGGTGCTCAACTGCTGAGTCACCCAGGTGTCCCAATAACTTAACTATTTAATTCATTAACCAAAAAGATAACCCCAGTGCATTCAGTAGTGGTTTAAAATGTGTTTGTGTTCTATCGATCACAACATCAAGTACCACCAGTCGGAATGCTGTAGCACATGTATGCACATATTTGAGTTTTCACACAGCTGGTAGTAAGTCTTTGCCATGGACAGACTTCACCCCTCCCTGTGCACCCTCAGGCTTCATAGCTTGCAGATTAAGAAGACTGTGTTAATTTTTAGCTTTGAAACCCTACATCTCTACTCCTTCCCAGGCAGAACCTGGGTTGTAGGAACTAAGGCCAAATGGCTAGTTTGTGTTTATGCTTTGTAATACCAGTGATGTATGATTGTCTTCAAGCTTTAATTCTTCTTAATTCTGATGGCTCTATTTTAAAAAATAGCAAAAGGAAAGGCAACATCTTTTATGATGCCATAGTAAATTTTTGTAGGTATTAATTCAGATGTATTCCTCTCCAGCTCTCTGCTCCTTCATTTCCACCTCTCCATACCACAGTTTGGACACTTGTCATTTTAGGTTGGATACTTCTTTATTATGGGGAGCTGTCCTGTGCATTATAAGATGTTTGGTAGCATCCCTGGCCCCTCCCACCAGATACCAGTAGTACTTCTTCAGTAGTGACAATCAAAAATGATTCTAGACATTGGCAAATGTCCTCTGGGAAGTAGCATGTCCCTCCAGTTAAGAAACACCACCATACTGGATTGGCCTTCAATCACTTGCCTTATGCAGGTCATGAGAAGTAAAACCTTTAAATAAGAGTTTCAAATATTGCAGATCTAAAAGCAAAGTTTATGGTTGTTACAGCATTGGACTTGGAATGACGCCCAGATTTGAATCTGGATTTTGCCACATATTAGTTAGGTAAGTTAAATTTTCTGAGTTTTAATTACCTTATAGTAAAATGTGGACAATACTCACCCTGAAGGGCTGAATTTGGAACTGGATTCATTCTACTGGATATGGTGCATGCCACCATCTTTGTTCCCAATACTGTGCTACATGAATCTTGTTTAATTAGTGTTTCTAAGGATTTGCTAAAATAATTGAGAAGAATTGATTTCTAAAAACTATTATTTCAAAGTGGATCTGAAAACTGCTAATCTCATAGAGTCTTAATAACGGGAGGAGATTCAGTGAAATTTGAGGTGGTTAAGTCAGGTTAAGTGAGGTTATATGCCTTGGGAATTCCCTGAATTAATGACCCACTGGCTTGGGGGGTAATATCCAGCCCTGTAGACAGATGATCATGACTTTCACCTATATCTCAATATACATGCAAACCATGGAACTGTGAGCAGTATGGGAAGGGAATGCTTCATGGACTGGGTTCATTTCACTGATAGAAGCCTCCTGGAATAAGCACATTAAACCCAAGAAGCTCCTGCTTTAGCTCTCACCTTAGGCCTTCAAGATAAAAGATGCATCTTGCATTTTGTAGGCGTAGGGGGCCTCAGTTCGCCCTGTGGCCAGGGTTGCCTTCTGGGGCACAAGCCTGGCCTGTATGGGGCCTCAGGTGGCCTTCAATACTATGACTGTGAATTAGTTGGCAGTGGTGTTGCTTTGAACAATGAGACCACTTGAATCTTCAGTTTTCCATTGGGTGGACAGAAAAGCTAACATTCAGGGTGTGTTTTGATGTTGGAAATTACTGTAGGCATAGTGTGCGATGCAACATGTTGCATGCAGTAGATCCTCAATAAAAAGTTCCTGATCCTATTATTGCTATAGCTAATGATAGTCTTTGAAACAAGAAAATTTGCATGGAGCCTACTCAAAAGCTTCTTTTGTGTTAATTCATGTCTTACTATGAAAGACTTATAGCAGGCACTTCTAGAGGAATACAGCTGTGGTTGTACGTGTTGGTGCCACCTTCAACCAAGTGAGCAAAGTGCCCAGCACTGGAAGTGAACAGAAAAATCTGGGACAGGTGGACTGCGATGCAACACAAATGCAAGATTTAGAGAGCCTTTGAAGCCAACTTTGTGGCGACCTGAGTCACATTGGCTCTCAACCCCCATCTCAAGGTCACATTTCTCTTCCTCTTTGGATTTCTACCTGCAACCCTCACCTGTGCATCTTCAGATCTCATCCTGTGGAGTATCCTTTAAAAAAGGCTTTTATCTCACAGAAGCGGACAGTTCAGCCTGGAGGCATTCACAGATGGATTGGAGGTAAACTCCAGCTTTCCATGCACATCTGATATATATTTTTAATGTCTACAGGTTATTTCTTCTGAAAACCATAATTGACTAGTTCTGTCAAAGCACACAATGTTTCAGGCTTCTCCCTTATTGTCCACAGAAAGGCATTTGTCAAATTCCAAATGCGTTTGTTTCTCAGCTTTTCTGTACTATCCCTCTAATGAATTTGAAGGCATAAATGAATGCTTAAACATCAGAGGAAACTATTGTATTCTAACACATTTTACAAAAGAAAAGGGCCACGGAAAGGAAGAGCCTCTTTTGTCTGAATTGATAGCATCTTGGGTAGCCAGCTGAGCCCTGCTCCTTCCTTTGTAGGAGGAATCCTGCTGGGGTGGTTGTTGCTAGGGCTCCTCTAGTAGTCAAGCTGAAGTGTTTATGGAGTTGGGAATCTCCTTTTCATTGTTTCTTTTAAAATTTTCTTATACAAAATTTCAAACATATAAAAAAGTTTAAAGGATATTACTCTGAATACCCATATACCTACCATCCAGCTTCTACAGTGAACATTTTTTGCTATATTTACTTTGTCAGATATCTATCTACTCATCCATCCTGCTCATCCATTAATTTATCTCATTTTTGGTGCATTTCAGAATAAATTGCAATATCAGGCTTCACTCCCCAAAATATTTCAGCATTCTGTCATAACTATAGTTAAATGTTAGTTTATGGGATTCTTTTCCCTTGAAGTAAAATTTACATACAACGAAATGCATGATTCTTGAATGTGCATGAGTTTGGGTAAACAATTTCCCCAAATTCTTATAAAGGCACTGAACTTAATCATCATCACGGAAAGTTCCCTCATCAGTCATTGTTGACTGACTATAAAAAATAACCAAAGGGATATTGTTTACAATGGATTAATTTTGCCTCTTCTTGGATTTCACATAAATGGGATCTTATAGTTTACGCTTTTTTGTTTTATTTTATTTATTTGTTTTATTTCTGTCATTCGGAATAATGTCTGTGAGATTCATCCACAAAGTCAAGGGTATCAGTAACCATTACTTCATTGTATGGATGTATCTCCATGTCTTGACTCATCGTCCTATTGATGAACACCCAGACTGCTTCCAGTTTAGGGATATTGTAAATAAAGCTGCCACGAATATTGTCATACAAGTCTTGTTGAGAACAAATACTTTTATAATTCTTGTGTTAGTACATGGTAATGAAATTACTGCGCATATGTTTATAGCAGGTATATGTTTATAGGAAACCAATAGACCTTTTTCCAAAGTGATTGTGCCATTTTATATTCCCACTAATTGTATGAGAATTCCACTTGTTTCTCAATCTTGCAAATACTGTGCTGTCAGTGATTTTAAGTATATGTAATTATTCTGGCAAGTATGTAGAGGTATCTAATTGTGGTTTATTTATTTATTTATTTATTTATTTATTTATTTTTTAAAGAGATGGAACTAATTTTAATAATATTGTTCACTTCGCTCAATAGATCCATGTGATCAATATAAAAGTTATTAAAGAGATACTTCACATTCTTTTTTCTTATACGGAGTCTCCAAAACATGGTATATTTTATACCTACGGGGCATCTCCATTCATAGCAACCACATCTCCAGTGCTCAAGGGCCACACATGGCTGGAGGCTGCTCTACTGCACTGGGCAGCAGTGGGGAGAGTCCAGTAGCAGGTGCTGGAGGCTCTGTTCGCTTTCTCTCTCCATGACTTTTCAGGGGCCAGTGGCCACTAATTGTGGTTTAAATTTGCTTTTTTCTGATACACAATGATGTTGAGTGTTTTTTTTTTTAATCTGTTTTTGGTTACATGTATGTCTTATTTTGTAACATGCCTATACACATCTTTTGTCAATTTTTTAATGAATTATTTGCCTTTTTATTAGTAGTTAAAGAGATTCTTCATATTCAAGATACCCACAATCCTTTGCCAGACATGATTTAGAAATACTTTCTCTCAATCTAGAGCTTTGCCTAAGCATTTCCTTAATAGTATCTTGTGATAAACAGGTGTTTTTAATTTTGATGAAATTAGTTATTTTTTTCTTTTATGTCAATTGTTTTCTGTGAACTAAGGAACTTTGGCCTACTCTGAAATCTTCTCTGTTTTCTCCTAAAAGCTTTATGGTTTTATCTTTTACATTTGTGTCTATGATCAATTTTGAATTAATTTTTGTGTTTGGTGTAAAGCAGGGGCTGAGAAGTTCTTTCTTATTCTTTCTTTCTTCTTTTTTTGTCTGCATGTGGATATCTAGTTATTTCAGAATCATTTGTCAAAAAGACTTTTGTATCCCTGTTGAATTGCTTTGACGTCTTTGTCCAAAATCAAATGATTATAAAATGTGGGTCTATTTTGGGCTCTCTATTCTGGGCTTTCCAATTGATAAGGTATGAATTGAGGTTAATTTTTTGCGTATATGTATTCAAATGTCCCAGCACCCATTGCTGAAAAGACTATGCTTTCTCTATTGATTCCTTTGTATATTTATCAAAAATCAACCTACCATATATGTGGAGGTCTGTATACTTTAACCAATACCTCTCTGTCTATAAAACTGAAGCCTTGCAGTAAGTTTTGAAATCAGGTAGTATAAATACATCAATTATTTCTCTAAAATTGCTTTGGATATTCTAGGTCTTTTGCATTTTCATTTAAAACCTGGAGTAAGCTTGTCAATTTGTACCAAAAAAGCCTACTAGGAGTTTGATTGGGAATTATATTTGTAGATCAATATGGGTAGACTGGGCAGCCCCAGTGGTGCAGCGGTTTAGTGCCTGCCTTCAGCCCTGGGGTGTGATCCGGGAGAACTGAGATCGAGTCCCGTGTCAGGCCCCTGCATGGAGCCTGCTTCTCCCTCTGCCTGTGTCTCTGCTTCTCTGTGTGTGTGTGTGTGTGTGTGTGTGTGTGTGTGTGTCTCATGAATAAATAAAAAAATCATAAAAAAAACATTATGGGTAGACGTCACACCTTAATAACATTGAGCTTACTAATCCATGAATATGGTACATCCCTTCATTTATTTGTATTCTTTAATTTTTCTTAGGTTTTTCCTTTTAGTTTTGATGTACAACATTTCCACATCTTGTAAAAAATTTTCATTAAGTATTTTACATATTCCAAAGCACTAGTAAATGGAATTTCATTATTTCATATTCTAACTATTTGCAACTAGAATATAAAAATACACCTGACTTTTGTATAATATCTTTCATTCTGTGATCTTTCTAAATGCACTTATTATCCTTACTAGTTGGTTTGTAAAATCCTTGAGATTTTGTATCTAAACAATTATGTCATCTGCAACAGTGGAACTTCTACTTATTATTATTATTTTGGTTTTTATGCTTTTAATTTACTTTTCTTGTTTTAGAGCAATGGTTAGGATGTTCTGTATAATGTTCAATGGAAGTAATGTGAATGGTCCCCCTTTCCTTGTTTCTGATCTTAGGGTGGAAGTGTTCACTATTTCATCATTAAATATAATGTTAGCTATTGGTTGTTTGTAGATGTCTTTTGTCAGATTGAAGAAGTTCACTTTCAGTCCTAGATTGCTCAGGGTTTTGTTGTGAATGGCTGTTGAGTTTTCTTTATACATGGTCTTTGGGGCTTTACCTCTTTTACACTCTATTCTGGGTTCCCTCTTTGCCAGTCTGTTTAGCAAGAGAGTTTCATGCCCTTGTTTTCATTTTCATTTAACTGATTACTTGGGACATTAACATTTTTCTCTTATATTTACTGGCCACGTGTTTTCTTTTCTTTTCTGTGAAATTGTGTGTGTAAACTTTGCCTAGTATTGTATTGGGTTATTTTTTTATTGATTTGTGGCAACCATTACTAAATTATGGATGTTAAATTTTCCATGGGAAGAAAATATTTTTCAAATCTGCTTTTTCTTTTCATTTTAAAATTTAGACTACTTTAATATGGATGTAGTCAAATTTACCAGTCATTCCTTTCATAGTTTGTATCTTGTTTAAAAAGCGTTATTTCTTTGTGAAGGCTAGAAATGAACCACAACAAGGGTATTGTGCAGAAAACATGTGGCTAAATAAGTGCCAGAAGAGAATCTGTAACTTTAAGTGCATATGTTAGCCAATAAGAAAGATTAAATGTTAATAAACCCTGGGCCTGGAACCTGCTTAAGATCTCTCTCTTTCGGGATCCCTGGGTGGCACAGCGGTTTGGCGCCTGCCTTTGGTCCAGGGCGTGATCCTGGAGACCCGGGATCAAATCCCACGTCGAGCTCCCGGTGCATGGAGCCTGCTTCTCCCTCTGCCTATGTCTCTGCCTCTCTCTTTCTCTGTGTGACTATCATACATAAATAAAAATTAAAAAAAAAAAAGATCTCTCTCTTTCTCTCCCATTTGCAACCCCCCCCTAAAAAAAGAGAAAGAAATTTAAAAAGGGGGGGGCAAACTACTGATGAATTAAAAATTACAAATGGAGAAAGGAAAGAAAAGATAAATAAATGGGATGCCTGGGTGGCTCAGTGGTTGAGTGTCTACCTTGGGCTCAGGTCATGATCCAGGGGTCCTGGGATCAAGTCCCACATTGGGCTCCTTTTGGGGAACTTGCTTCTCCCTCTGCCTATGTCTCTCTCTCTCTCTCTCTGTGTCTTTCATGAATAAATAAATAAATAAATAAATAAATAAATAAATAAATAAAATCTTTAAAAAAAAGAAAAGATAAAGAGATATTAGAAAATTATCAGTAAAAATCACTATACTAATAGATGAAAGGAAAATTATTTGCTTATCCCAATTCACCTAAGGATGTGAGTTAAGATGGAGGAGTAGTAGGGAGACTTGCCTTGTCCCTTGAACACAGCTAGATAACTATCAAATCATCCATGTAAAAGTATCTGTTATAATACCACATTCATACCGAGCAAACAAATAAAAAAAAAAACCCAGTAATCAAAAGAAACCTCTTAGGAAACCGGAAATAAAAATCAACTTTCTTTTGGGATAAAGATATCTGCTGGAAGTATCGCTGTACTTGGAGCCCCATGTTTTCTGCACAATACCCTTGTATTTAATGAAGCAAAATAAGAAAAAAAAGGTTATAAATATCAGAAAAGCATGGACAAAAATATCTTTTTTTTTGTTACAGATAACACCATCTTCTACTGAAACTCCTGACAAATATTTAAACTAATAAGAACATTTAGAATGCAATTCAAGGTCAACAAAGGAAAATAGGTAGCTTTGAAGACAAGGAAGTGTGAAGCATACGTTGTGAGAAAAGCAATACTTCTACTGAAGGACATAAAAAAGCCTGGAGGAATGAACAGATGGAGCTCATTCCTGATGGAAGTATTTAGTATTGGAAGTTACGAGAACTGGATTCAGGTTATCTATAATTTAAATGCAATCTTAGTAAAACGTAACAGGAGTTTTCATGGAGGTTAACAAGCTGACTCTCAAATGTATAGAAAAGATTGTAGAGTCAATGCAGCTTTGAAAATGGACAATGAGGGCAAACATGTCCTGCTGGCAGAGGTGTGTTTGTCATGTAGCAAATGAAGCTTTAACCTCAGGAAAGACATTTTCCTTATTCCTCCCAAGGAAGTGGGAGGAGCCTGGCTGCATACTTATATAGTCTTATGTTTCTGTGAAAATTACCAAATTAAGATTTTCTAACCACATATCTCTTTGCTCTGCCTTTCCCTCTGTCATGTTTCAACTTATGTCTAGTGGTATTGGATCAGGACAGGTTTGTGATGGTATTAGGGGCACAGTGGCTATGCTGGGAAAATTTTATTATACGGGGATGGCTTTGCAATAACCAAACCATATGCAAAACGAACCCCATACATTTATCCCAAACTCAATTCCCCTCAGCCAGAAGCCCAAACCTAGTGCCCAAACTTTGCAGTATAGTTGCAGTGATATTTCCAGGGCTATAAAATTCATTTTGGAGAGAGAAACCAGAAAGGAAATGAGATGAAAAACGTATTCGTAAAGTTGATAAAGCTTGAATACACTCTTCTAACTGTAATTTGGAAAGAAGTTTTGGGACATTTCAATAAAATAGTGAGAAATTATAGACTTCTGATTTGGGTGGATATAAAAGGTAAACTTTTGTCATGTTTATTTATTACAGAATAAAGAAGTCAGAGAAAAAAGTGAAGCAGGAAACCAAAGCAATAAAGTTGAGTTACAAAATTAGCAGAATTGTACAGACGCTGAGGATAAAAGTGTAGCAAAAAATTGTCAAATTATAAAAAGGTCATAATTATATCAAGAGAAAGAGATATGTTTTAAATAGAAGTTACAAATAAGGTCAAGGATTATTTGATGATCTAAGTAATAAGGATAATGGATCATAGGAACACTGGAAAATATTTACATTTATTGCTGATTTGACACAATAAGTCTCTATCAACAAAAATAACAAACTTATAATTTGCCACTACAACAAGAATATTGGCATGAAACTGGCTAAGGAATGTTGTCAATTAAGAGTTTTTCAGATTTATCACAGTGCGAGAAAACTTAAAATCCTCTGAAACCTTATAGTTCAAGTATAAATGAAGTCAGGCAAAAGTTTTTCCAAAATTGACAGAAATCTTCATCTTTACTTGTCATTACCAACTACACGGTACATTGCTCTAAGAGACTTTTTGAAGCACTTGATAATAAAAAAATCCTAAACTATAATGAACTATATTAGAGAAAAGTTTGAATAACTTTTTATTTTCCCTGCAGAAAATGCTACAAAAGTATTGTTAGGTGAAGAAGGTTGTAAAGAGTATATAGCCCCAAAAATGTAGAAAAAAAGTACCAGGGAGGCATGTCAATAAGTTAATGCAGATAATGTATTAAATAGACAATATTATTTTTCTGGATTTTGTGTAGCATTTGAAAACTTTTAAAATGTGCTATTTATTGTGACTTTTTTTCATTCTTAATAAATATTCAGTCTTATATCTGATTTTAACTGTAATTTGGTATTCTTTTTTTAAAGCAGTTCCGCCAAATTATATGAGTCAGACCTAGGCAGCCCGGGTGGCTCAGCGGTTTGGCGCTGCCTTCAGCCCAGGGCATGTTCCTGGAGACCCTGGATTGAGTCCCATGTTGGGCTCCCTGCATGGAGCCAGCTTCTCCCTCTGCCTGTGTCTCTCTCTCTCTGTGTCTCTCTTTTTTTTTTCTCTCTCTCTGTGTCTCTCATGAATAAATAAATAAAATCTTAAAAAAGAAAGAGTCAGATCCTCCCCCCAAAAACTTAAATCCTCACCTGCTAGTAGGTATCAAAACATATTATAAAACTAGGGTAATTTAAACAATGCAATATCAGTGTTAGATTAGATCAGGGGTAAGCATATTTTTTGTGTGTGTGTAAAAATAGTGAATGTTTTCAGGTTTGTGGGTCATATGGTTTCTGCCACAACTACTCAAACCTGCCTCATAAAAGTTGCCATGCATAAGATAAAACAAATGAAGGTGACTGTGTTCCAATAAAAATTCGTTTATCGATGCTAGAATTTTAATTTAATGTATCTTTCACATTCAAAAAATAGTCTTCTTTTGATTTTGTTTTCAAGTAGGCTCCATGCGCAACATGAAGCTCAACACAGGGCTTGAACTCATGACTCTGAGATCAAGACCTGAGCAGAGATTAAGAGTCAGCTGCTTAACCCAGTGAGCCACCCAGGCACTGATTCTTTTGATTATTCTTTAAAAAACAATTTAAAAATGTAAAACAGTTCTTTGCTTGTGGGTTGTACAAAATCAGGAGGTGGGCCAGACTGGATCCTTGGGCTAGAATTTGATAAACATTACCATGAGTAAATTTAACAATGGAATAAGGGGGTGTGAGTCCTCTAAAAGACTATATGGGGATCCCTGGGTGGCGCAGCAGTTTGGCGCCTGCCTTTGGCCCAGGGCGCGATCCTGGAGACCCGGGATCGAATCCCAGGTCGGGCTCCTGGTGCATGGAGCCTGCTTCTCCCTCTGCCTATGTCTCTGCCTCTCTCTTTGTGACTATCATAAATTAAAAAAAAAAAAAAGACTATATGGATATTTTTTGCATTTGGCAAAATGCATTTGGCATTTTTAAAAAAGTTTTTTTTTTTTTTTTTTTAATAGAGTGGGGGAAGGACAAAGGGAGAGGGAGAGGAAGAATCTGAAGCAGGCTCCATGCCCAAAACAGAGCCAGACACGGGGTTCAATCTCACTACTCTGAGATCATGACCTGAGCTGAAACCAAGAGTCAGACGCTCAACAGACTGAGCCACCCAGGCTGCCTTTGGCATTTTTTAAAGGTTTTCTTTCTTTCTTCCTTTTTTTTATTTGAGAGAGAGAGAGAGAGAGAGAAAGAGAAAGCATGAGTGGAGGAGGGTGGAGGGGCAGAGAGAGAAGCAGATTCCCTGCTGAGCAGGAAGCTTGAGGTAGGGTTCAATCCCAAGACCCTGAAATTATGACCTGAGCCAAAGACAGATGCTTAACCAACTGAGCCACCCAGGTGCCCTGCCCCTTGGCATGTTTAAATCAGTGGAAAAAGAATGCCTTGGCCCATCTGTTTACTCTGTACTTCTCTCTTTTGCCTTTCCTTACGTGGGGCTCAGAAACTTGTTTGGACAGAGCAGGAAGGGATGTTGTCAATGTTGTTAATGGCAACAGCAATGACAGGGGCAGGATATTAGTGTGTAAAGACACTCTGGACAGTTGGAACATCAGGTAAAGAATGTTTGTGTTTCTGTTGCAGACAGGAGAATTGGAGCTAGGCCTTGGAAACTGTGTTAGTGTAATGATGCTGGGGCTGGTTTAGGGATCAGGGTCTGGGAGTGGGTGGCCCACGTGAGTCTGCTATGTGGCTGTTGGGGAGAGTGGGCTGGGGACAAGGAGGAGGGCAGAGGTGGATGGGGCACCCGAGTCTTGAGAGACGTGACCTGGCCTGTTACACCCATGAGGATGCACCTGTTTCCCATCAATGCCCCATCTCTTATACTGGGCAGCTTTAGCCTTTTGAAGCCTCTGAATGTGCACTGAGAAATTATTGATTGGAAGAAATTATTGATTGGAGCAAAAGACATCAGCAAAAGAAATCTATGTATCTTGGGATGGGTCCTATAGGAGGAAAATCAAAACTACCAACAGAAGACCCCAAACCTTGCAGTGAGGAGAATGGGTGCTGTGTTGTGAACCCACAGCTCCTAGGATAAGGAACCCCTTGTTCCTGAGAGAAAGTCTCCCAAATGCAGGTCAGGAGGACAGGGAAGGCTGAGAGCAGATGAGGCATTAGAGTCGTCTGCTTGGAAGAGGTTCACTCCCTGAACCCACAGATCCTCAGGGTTCTACCAGCCGCTAGCTTGTAAAATACCAGGGAACAGTCCCCGTGACAGTCGCTAATTGAGAAGGGGTCTTTTGGCTGCATCTCAGCCTTCTCATCCCCACAGAAAGGATCCCCAAGCCACCCGAGTGTCTGCTCATGATCATTGCAGGCCACCATCTGGAGCACAATTCATTTCTTCCTCTCATGAATCCCCCTTCCCCCCAGGTACCCCTAGTCCCCGAGACAGGGCTGCAAAATCCCTGGGGGTTAAACACTCAAACTCTGCCTCTGGGTCAGGAAGACAAGACCAGAGGCCCCCTGCCAGATTCTGCAACCCCAGGGCCTCTATCATTGGCTGTTTCCTTTTAGATGAACTTGATTTAACCCTCCATTTATTTAGAATCGATGAAATCATAAACTCTATTGTATTTGTACTCAGCAGATGCCTAGGGGAGAGTTCCTCTTGGATGTTTATATAAGGAGGCTCCAGGGCTCCACTTTACTCCCTACACACCCCCACACAAGTATGCACAAGCAGACACCTCCCCACCTGCCCACTCTCAGTTCCCCACAGGATCCATATGCAGCCCCTACCTACACATACACCGCACGTCACTCCATGGACATTTGCTTACCAACAGTTCAGACAACACTATAAACTCACTTCCACTCTGCAGATCACACCCATCCATCAATCACATAAAATGTATCTGGTTTTGGCAAACCATAAGAGACTGTTAAATATAGAGAACAAAGTGAGGTGGGTGGGAGCATGGGCTAGAGGCATGATGAGCATTGAGGAAGGCATTTGTTGGGATAAGAACTGGGTGTTAAATGTAAGCGATGAATCACTAAATTCTACTCCTGAAACCAATACCACACTATATGTTATCTAACTCTAAATTAAGAACAAAAACAAACTGCATTTGTTTTTTCCTCAACTTACTAATGCCGCAACACACACGCAAACACACACACACACATTCACATACACCCCAAAGCACACATACCAACACTGACATGTCAGCAAGGTCCAGAGACTGACTCATCAGTTCTTCCTTCTCTAACTCTAATTTCCATAGCTCCCTTAGAATTTCTTTACAGGTTCTCTAATTTGGCAAATGCTTAACTAGGCAGATGCCTGGCTTTTCTCCACTGTAGATTCATATATTCCAAGGCAAAGGGACCATGGTGGTTGACAACTTCACTGAGGCACTTCCTTAGGCAAGGCTCAGATGGTAATATGAGGGTGGTTTGTGGGTTAAGCTCAGGGGATTCCAAATTCCTTACTTTCAGGGCTCTTTTTGTTATTTTCCCCACATAGACCCCATGCCTTAAAATACTTTGTCTAATGAGCAACCTGTATGTATAACTAATGGTGTTTCTCCTTTCTTATTCATCAAAGGTACACATGTCTCCCAAATTCCAATTTGAGATCAACACCTGATAGTGAAAGCTACACGTTGAACTGGTGAGATACAGCCAACAAGCTCAGCAACTTGACATTTTAGTTAGCCTATGCAGCCTTATCTCGAATAATATACAATTTCTGTCAGGCTTTTGGAAATATTGAAAATAGCTCAAAGACCTCCACTACTCCTTTTGTGGATCCCTACAGGTCTAGAGACCCCAGGTTGGGAACCGCTGAACTGAACCTTTGACCATTTTGCCAAGGTGGGTAACGGTGTAAAATAGGAATAGGGAAAAGAGAAAGATGTGATTAATTTTAGAACCTATGTGGCTTCTGAGAGGTAGTTAGGCTGGCTGAAAAATCTGTACTGGATTTCACTTGTAAAGTCTAAAGCCTCCACAGTGAATGGTAATTTATTCACCAAGATCTATTATGATGCTAAGGGCTTATAAATCTTGCACATTATAATGAAGAGGGGAAGAATAGGTTGCCTGACCTCAGGAGAGCAAAGGAAGGTGGTCAGAGGCTTGCTGGCCCTTAGTGAAGAGCAGCCCCATTATTATTAAGAAATTGGGGGCCCAGCCCAGGACTGAGCTCCAGTCAAGATGTGAGGGGAAAGGTCCTTCAAGGCTGTGTGAAGTCTAAATGGTTGTTGAATTTCAATTTAAAATTTTGTGTGTGTGGGCTAGAAGAGATGTAGAGATCCATCTACTCAAAACAATTTTCTTTGTGTGAGACTCAGAGACTGAAATGACTTGTCAAGAGACAGACAGCTAGGAATCATGACAGAGAATGTGCTAGAATCCCACTCTTGGGCATTCCTTAGTTCTTGGGAAATTTCCACTAAGGGGAGATGGGACAGGAGTTTTTTATCCACTGTATGTATTATTTGAAAGTTTCCTTGAGCAATTCCTCCCTTTGTCTTGAATTACACATATTCCAGACTCACTAGAGTTCTGGTTCTTGGTTCTTGGTTCATACTTTCAAATTCAGGAGGTGGAAGATGAGACAGGTGGAGAAGGAACCCACCTGTCTTCCCTGGAGACAGACCTCTCCCACCCAGTCACTTGATGGAGTTACTTGGGCCAGAACTGGACATCACCAGCTTTCCAAGAGGGTCCTGGCTGCTAAAGCAGGCACCTGGCAGAAAACAAAATTGAGATCCTTAAGGAAAGATGTCTAGCTAAGACTCAAGGTGTTAACATTTTTCTTCATCTCTTCAAAGGAGGTGAATGCTTCCCAAGAGGAAGGGAAAGTTTTTTGCATGCTGCCCTCTTCTCCCGCAACCACCCATGGCTTCTCCAGTGTAGGGAGAGATTAAGAATGCAGAAGTCTCCTGTTAAGGGTGAGGAAGTAAATTATTTATCATGGGTTTGTCTAGCTAAAGAAACTCTGAAGTGCAACCAAGTCATTTCTTGCATTTTATAGCCTCAGAAGTAACAGAGAAGGCATTTGAATGTCCCCAAGAACCATGGGGACTCCTGGTGGTAGAACTTCCTCTCTCTGCAGTAACCATAATTTGGAAATCTGTCTCTATCAGATCTGGGAGGCAACTAGTGTGTCAGAGTTAGACTGGCATCACAAAGTGAGTCTTTGGCTTCAGTTCCCTCATCTCATATTGATCAGAGATCTTACACTCTTAGAATCCTGGTATTCATGAGGGTATCAAGATTCCACAGTTTTGAGACATGAAAGTGTAGGAAGACACATGCCACATGGTTTACATCAGTGGTATGTGGACAAGAGAAGGGGAGACTATTAACTTTTCTTCATGCCTCTCCAAATGATTTGATTTGTTCCAATAAGCAGATGCATTTGTGACAGGATTTCTTTCCTTAAAAAATTATAAGGAGATTCCTGTTCTGGGATTGACCATGTATTAATCAGGGTGCTTGGGCTAGTTATTTAATGTTTGAACCTCAACTTTCTCCTTTATTAGAATGGAACCAATAATATCCTCCTCCTTATGCCCGATAGATGTTGTGAACTTCAAATTGGAGCTCTAGATATTACAGACAAGTCAAGTATTACTAGGATCAGGAAGAACCAAAAATGGTGAAATTGTAAGGGACACGATTGCATTGCCTCAGCTTCTTCTACTTCTTCTTCTTTTTTTTTTTTTCTCATCCGTTTAATCATCTGTACCACTTTCTCTAGCCAGAAGGCTGTTTTCATTGATTCCACAAAGATTTATATCCTTTATCTGGAGGCTGTATGGAAGATGAGAATGGGGAGAGGTCACTCTTCTACCCTAACATTACATTCATTCTGATTGGAAAGACCCAGAGAAAAGAAAACAATTTAAGATAAAATAGAAATTGCTATAACGGAGCTATCAAATGGACTGACTCTTTCAATAGGAAGGGCTCCCAGTTGATTTGTAGTTTTTGATCAACATTTGTTTGGTGAAGTGAAGTGGCCATTCCTGTTGAGGGAAACAGATTAAAAAAAAAAAAAACATGGAGATGTAACAGCTGTAAATGCAGAGGAGGACAATTAACCTAAGTAACCTTTGACTACTGTATTCTAACCATATATTCTTGGGCTACAGACAGACAGAACCTCATACTGAACTGTAGTTAGTATGTTTGTTTCCACAGGAATATGGGTTAGCAAACCCAAAAACGAAGTATAGTTAGAGTTGAGCAAATATGTAAAATATTTTGTGGAAAGGAAAGCTAGAGTTCTCAGTGTCAGAGAAGGGAGTTATGCATGTGAAAAAGGAAGACTAGAATAAACTCTGTGGTTTGGATTGGAATTAGAGATCTCAGCGTGATATATTTTAGTATATATACATACACCTAGATATAGATAGATAATAGGTGAGTGAGTTTGTGCCCAAAAGAGAGGACACAGTAGTAATGAACATACCAGATGATTAGATTTAGCTTCTAAATACTATTCTTCAATAAAAGAAAGCAGAGCCTTTCAGGAAATGGCTGATTCCAGACAGAATTGGAACAGGAAAAGCATAAATTGAACCTAGAACATATTGTTCCAGAAAGCATGAAAGTACTAAAAGATTAATGGGGATGGGTCAAAAAGATGCAGGATCAGGAGCAAGATTAAAGCAGCTCCCAATGACCACATTTGGACAATCTGAGAGTCAAAGTCAGTAACGCAACAAATTATAAACCACAGAGTAAAATAAGAATTTGTGAATCCATTCTGATTATGGTAGACAGAATAATGGTCCTCAAAGATGTCCACATCCCAATTCCCAGAACCTGTGAATATGTTACCTTAATATGTTATGAAACAAAAGAGACTTTTCCCATGTGATTAAGCAATTTGAGCTGGGAAGATTCCTCTGGAGGGCTCAGTGTAATCACAGGGGTCCTTATAAATCCAAAAGAGAAGCAGAGGGGTCAGGGAAGGAGGTGTAATAATGGAAGCAGAGTTGGGACTGGTGTGATTTCTGGAAAGATCTCATGTGTCAAAGAGTGTGGACAACCTCTGGTTGCTGGAAAAGTCAGAAAAGGAAAATCCTCTAGAGCGTTTGGAAAGAAATCAGAACTTGGGAACCTGGGTGGTGCAGCTGGTTGAGCATCTGACTCTTGGTTTCCATTCAGGTGGTGATCTCAGGGTTGTGAGATCAAGCACTGCATTAGGCTCTGTGCAGAGTCTGCTTGGAACTCTCTCCCCCCCGCCCCCTCCCAAAGCTGCTTGCACACGTGCATGCTCTCTCTCTCTCTCTCTCTCTCAAATAATTTTTAAAAAGATAAGGAATGCAGGCCTGTTGACACCTTGACTTTATCTTTAGAAGATCTATTTTGAACTTGGTCCCCAGGACTTTAGGAAAATAAACAGGTATTGTTTTAAGTTACTAAGTTTGTAGTCATTTGTTATAGCAGCAATAGGAAACTAATACCCTGCTATACACACACACACACACACACACTGTACCTACATGCATACAAGTACACATGCATAAATGATGGAGAAGAAAAAGCTCTTCTCCATAGTAAAATTCTAGCTAATAAATGAAGAGGGAATGGTCCAGTTTGAAAATTACATTTGGCAACCACTTCAGTAATAATTTTTTCAGGCAAGAAGTATCAATGAATGCTAAATTTAATGGGTAGAATTTTCATGAAGAAAAGGATACCTACTTAGTCTCTGAGTACCTCTCCACAAGGCAGTTACATACTTGAAAAGAAAAATAATACCTTCTAGTGGTACTGTTACAGCCTCATCAGTGGTTCTGATGGACACCAAGGGATCCAAATGAACATCACCAGCACTGGGACAAAGATATCCCAAGTGCCACCTGATATAATGCACCGAGAATAAGGCATCACTGTTGTGTTATCTATTTATTTTAAAGATTTTATTTATTAATGAGAGACACAGAGAGACAGAGACAGAGACATAGACAGAGGGAGAGAAGCAGGGTCTTCACAGGGAGCCCTATATGGTTGGTGCTCAATCCCTGGACCTGGGATCATACCCTGAGCCAAAGGCAGACGCTCAACTGCTAAGCTACCCAGGCGTCCCTAAAATCTTTTTTAAAAAAGATGTTCTTGCTTTTATGAAGTACACAAAGAAATGTATAGTTGTAAAGGGGGCACATGTCTACAAATCTTTCTAAAATGGTTCAGAACATGCATATGACAGAGAAGATGATCAAGCCAATGTGGTAAAAATTTTAAATTGGGGGAATCAGAGTGAAGAGTATACATCAATTATTCGTACAATTTTTGTAACTTTTCTGTAAGTCAACTTATTTCAAAATGAAGAGGTTTGTAAGTAGGTGTAGTAGTCTGAATAGCATTTATGGAGCACAAAACAGAAGTCAGAGGTGCTAACTGTGGGTTAGTGACATGAGGGCAGCAGCATAGAGGCCTGCATAGGACAGGGGCCATGTCTTGACACTACTGGATCCTGAGGGCCAAACACAAAATAAGGAAACATTCACTGAATACAGGGAAGAATGAAGGGGGAGAGGGAAGGAGACTCTGACTTTTTAGGCTGGATATAGGCAGAATGTGGCCACCTCCCTCCCTAGGCTTATTTCTTGAGTACCACTTTGGTGGACTGTCCAGCCTGCCTCCTGAATATTTGCTCCCACCAAACTTGTGACCCTGAAGGGTTGCCTCCTGGAACTGGGGAGGGGCTTATACTGTCTACTCAGACTAAATTCTGACCACCTGGCAATGACAGATATCAGTGTCACTGATTGAATTTCTAACCGAAAGTATCAAAAGAGAAAGCTTTCAGAGAGACTGACTTGTCAAGGGAACATTGAGGAGGTCTGGAGGCTTCACACTATAAAGTCAAAAGGTCATTGAAGAACTAAAGGAGAAAAAAAAAAAAAAAGAGAGAGAGAGACCAAACTTGCTTACTCAGAAAGCTGTCTGAAATAGAACTGCTTAATTCCAAGTCAAATATTCATCAATTCAGTTATT
Organism: Canis aureus; assembly: GCF_053574225.1. Taxonomy (NCBI): domain Eukaryota; kingdom Metazoa; phylum Chordata; class Mammalia; order Carnivora; family Canidae; genus Canis; species Canis aureus. Next base: position 51,908,142 of record NC_135612.1, on the reverse strand, counting down.
GATTGATTGAGGGATGACAACTCAGCAATTCAACAATACTTCACTGAGTGTCCACACTGAGTGGGCGGGAATGCACATTTATTGAGGACCTACTATGGGCCAGAGCATAAGTGGGCTGATACATCTATAACTGTCTCATTTAACCCTTCCAGCCACCTTCTTTCTCTTCCTCTTCTCCCCTCCAGCAATTCTTGAATTAATTGAACATTTACTATGTGTCAGGCTGCCAAAATCCTCACATTTTTTCTATTGTTTGATTCTGCCCAACACACATAAGATCATAATCCCCTTTTGGCTGAGACATTAAATAACCTGCCCAGGGTTGCAAAACTTGTAAAATGCAAAGATTTCCTCTGGGATCCACAGGGATTTTAGTTCTGGGACTTTTAAAATAATGGATGAAGGTACAATGTCCAGGATGTTAACCCAAGGGGAGGCTACAAGCTGGAAACTTATGGCCACTAAAGGTCGCCTGATTGCTTTTCTCACCCTGAGAGGATAGGTCCTCAGAGCACTTGAATCACATGGTTAGAACTGCAGGGAGGACTTACATCACCGGTAAACTTTGCTGATCTCTCTTTGGTCTTTTTATGGCACCTTTTGAAAGGCATGACTGTTTGGATCCTCATCTGCACACGAGATCACCCTGTGTGTCCATGCCAGGTGCTGGAAAAGTGACTGTAATGTTCGGACATCTTTTCAACTCAAGTAAATCCAACACAACAATATCAACTACCTACTATGTGCCAAGACCTGTGCTGAATTCTCAGGACACACAGACGAATGAAACTTCTGGATTTTCCCAAGAGAAGATAGCTCTGAATATAAATGACAGTGTAAAAGAGTCAATAACAGAAACATACACAAAGTATAATTCAGACAGATTATGTTAACTAAGGGGCCCTTTGATAACAAAAATATTAACTGAGAAAAATCCCTATGTGATAGAATGAATAAGGAAAATGTATTAACATAATATAAGCAAAAAATGTGTATAGCACACAACCTGTAAAGTACAAGAACTCCTAAAATGTAGCTCTGGTATTAATTAAAGATGCCATGCTTACCCCACCAATGGGGAAACCTTACTTTAAATGATATCTGATTCTCATCCAAATCATCCTATTCCTCCTCTTCCTCTTCTTTATTTCCTTGTTTCTTTGTCTTGATCTCTGAGGCTATTCTATGTAGACCTGTTTGTTTCTTATTTTTATTCTTTATGTAACCAACTTTCCTTCTCTATGTCTGCAATTATTCAGTGTTTGAAGTATAGATTCTTTCTATTCATTGTTTCCTGTTGGTCAGGTGGTTTGACTCTCTTTTATTTTTTTCTTTAGGGTTCATGGTCTCATAGGGCAACTGCTAAAAAGGGCCACTGTGGAAATCACACATCTTATTATTCTAATACATTTCTGTTTGGTGAGATGTTTCAGTAAGATCTGGGGAGCCCACATGGGCCTCGGTGATCCCAGGAGAGGAAAATTTAAATCTCATTTAGTGTGTGACATTATGGAGACTAGGTGCTGTCTCATATGAAGGAGAAATCTGTCCATGGGTTATATGGATATGCAGGTAATATTTATTGATCCCTTAATATATTGCAAGTACTGTGTTCTTTCCCCCGTGTTATAATATTAATTTTCACAGTAATACTGCGATATTTTATTTTATTATCTTTCAGATGAGTAAACCAAAGCTTGGAGAAGTGAATAGGCTCCAAGGTACATTTCAAAGGCAGTGGTAATTTGCATGAGAATCCAGATATATTGGACTAAAACTCCAGGATCATTCTTCTACAAAGGTAGTTAGTTATCAGACCTTATGTTTAGGAACTCTGGGATATGGCTCCAAATTTTTATTTGTAATAAGTATTCCAGATGATTCTTTGGTTCAGCACCAAACCATCTTAGAGCGGCTTCCTTACAGAGAAGCACAGACAATTATGCCAAACTGAAATGAAGTCAACCAAACAAATTGTGACCCAATAATCACTATGGGTGAGGCTTTCTATCTGCCTTGGGGGTTGTGATATTGTGATTTATAATAAGAAAAATATAATAAGAAATATATAAGTACAAATGGGTCTTAGTCTCATTTCTGGCACAGAGCTCCTAAAACCTTTGGAATTTCCTCAGTGGTGAGAACGGTAAAGGGGTCTTTTGTTATGTTAAGGTGGAGATTATTAGGTGCAGGTTGCCAATGGAATCAGTCTTTCCCTCCCATCCTCTGACCTCCAGGGAGGCGAGAGGGGCTGGAGGTTGAATGGATCACCAATGACCAGTGGTTCCAACAATTATGTCTATGTAATGAAGCTTTCATAAAAAAACAAAAAGATGGGGTTCTGAGAACTTTCAGGTTGGTGAACACATGGAGGTGTGGGGATAGTGGAGCCCCTGGGGAAGGCATGGAAACTCGGCACCTTTCTCCATACCTCACTCCGTGCATCTCTCCCATCTGGCTGTTCCTAAATTATATTTTTGTATAATAAACTGATAATCTAGTGAATAGGTTTCCTGAGTTCTAAGCCACTCTGGCAAATGGATTAAACCCAGGGAGGAGGTTTTTGGAAACTCTGATTTATAGCCAATCGAATAGAAGTACTAGACTTGCAATGGCATTCTGAATTGGAGGGGTCACTGAGCCTCCAGATTGTACCTGGTCGGTCAGAAGCACAGATAACAGCCTGGGGTTCCAATGGGCATCTGAAGGGGCAGGGCTAGTCTTGTAGGACTGAACCTTTACCCTGTGAGATCTGATGCTGTCTCCAGGTAGATGGTGTCAGAATTGAGGTGAATTGCAGCACACACAACTGCTACTCAGAGAATTGTTTGTTGGTGGCAGACTAATCTAATCTGTTCTTCCCACAAATTGGGATCTGGGCAATTTTAAAGGTAGATACAAATATAATAGTTTTCTTCCCATCAAGGAATTTTCTTTTCAATTTAAGACGTGAACTGGGTATAAATTAAACAGCAATAGAAGATATAAATGTTAGCTTATTCTTTCAATCAAAGTGATAGCAATAACACTATATATGAGTCAGTGGCAAATGACATGCAAGGATACTACTTTCCCAAAGAATTCAGAGGGGAAGCAATTCGAGTGCTGAGGGAGAGATTGAATGTGAGGTGGGAAGTGATCTGGATTTTGGAGAATGCATGGACAGGAATCAAAGTAGGGGAGCATTTGATAAAGAGTGATAATGTGCACTGAAACCCAAATAAATCTCTTGCCCACATATGACTGTCTTTACATGCTATGACATGCAAAGAAACATACTCTAACAGCCAAAAAGTAATTATATATAATTCCCATCTTTACTTGCATCTGTCAAAGATTATTAAAGGAGACCAATCCCCAGATCTGCTCTTGGGATTTGAATGGCCAACTGGTCCAGTTTTCCCAGAACTGAGGGGTTTTCTGAAATGTGGGACTTTCATTTTTAAAACCAGGAAAGTCGTAGGCAAACTTGAACAAATTAGGCACCTAACTTTGATGACTCAGATCCTTTGTGATAAAGGGGACAGAAGAAGATGAAGTTCTGTGAGTGTCAGTGACCTGATCCTAGCTTCTACACAGCACCTGAAAGGGGTTTGCCTCTGATACCCATGCAGACTCTATATCAAATGTTGTAGCCTTGCTGCCCACAGAGGTGTTCCTTGTGGTCAGTAGAGAAGAGAATTGTGAAGGACACCTTTGAAGTCTGCTTCAGAACAGGAGCACCTGACATCTTGGCATAAGAGGAGGATGGTGTTGACGATGGCATTGTGTACCAGAGGGAGCAAATATAGTGATAGTGACCACCATGGACCAAGAATCGGCCTTCTTTCTTCTTTCTTAGACACTTAAGCTCAGGAATTCTTTTATGATCCAGTGGAGGGAAAGAAAGAACCCAGTAATGTTGTTTGCTAGCCTCTGTAGCCTTGTCAAGTGGGGGTTCAGAGTTGGCTTTGCTCTGAGAGACAATATAACATCATTTAATATCCAGAGTTGAATTCCAACCCGGCTACTTTATTAGGGAGGTAACCTTGGGCAAGTTACTTAATATCTCTGAACCTTGGTGTCCTCTATAAAATGGGGCTACCTCATAGGACTGTGATGTGGATTAAATAAGTTAATATTTGAAAAACAGTCAGAACACTGCTTGACACATTGTTAGCCTTATATAAGTGTTTGTTAAATTAATTTAGAAAATAATGTGCCTTTCTTTGCAAGGATTGGGGAAACAAATTTATATCCATGAAATCATGGTAAAGCCATTGAATTTGTGATTAGGAGGTCATCTGTGATCTAATGCTTGCAGGAGGCAAATTGTGAAGAGTTAAGAAGGAATGAATAGTGAGCAACCGTGACTCCTTTTATAGATTATGCACTGAATGGGTCGGGGGAATAGGGGAGAGGGGACCGTAGACACAAGTTGTCAGAAGGCATGAAGACCCCTGTAGTGCTTCTGCTGCTGGGACCACAGATTTCTCTTCCCTTCCCTCCAGCTCCCTTTTCTGTTTGCCTACCTTCCAAATGAATAATACCCCAGCTGGGCTCCTCCTGGCCTGAAATTAAGCTGGGGTGGAATCCAGCCATAATGCTCAGGGTCCTGTTTATATACAGTAGTTAAAGTGCTTACAGAACAGAATAGGAAATTGTGTACACCTCACAGACCAGTCACAAAGATTCTGCCTTCAAGGTCAGAAGCATGTTTTCCCTATTGATTTATGATTTTACTGGCAGCAGACACAATTAGGAACTGGACCCCCAGTGCCCAGTGCCCACACAAAGAGAACATAAGGAACAGGATTCTGACCATGAAGGAGAGACCCTGGGGGCACTAGAAGTATGGGGATCCTGGGAGGACTAACCTGAAGGCCTAAGTCTAGGCCTACAAGTTGTACTACATGTCACCTGCTGCCATTTGTTGCACATGTACTATTCATAGGTATTATATAGATATGTAAATTGTATATGTGTTATGCAACAAATATGTGCACATAATATGTATACATATTTCATTTTATTCTTAGCCCATTTTTTTCCATATGGGATAACTGAGTCTCAGGGAGGTTAAGTAAGTTGTCCAAAATCACAATGAGGTACATGAGCTAGAGCTGAGATCTTTTTTAATTGAAAACTTCTGTCCTATCCACTCCAAAACTCCACAGTTTCCAAACTGTGGTCTATTCATCAGTTCTGGGATGGCCATTAGGAGGCTCATAGGAAACACACTAAATCTATCAACTCATACTCAGTGATTCCAGTTAGAGAGTCCAGGAGAGACTCAAGAGTTATCAGGGAATTCAGTTATGTAATCAGGTTAGAGAAGCCATATACTGGGCCACCTGGGCTGCCCCCAAAATCTGGCTGGTCTCCAACTTCATGGGGATCCTGGAAGAAGGGTATAGTATAGTATCCCCAATTCACCACCTTGCCCTTGTCCACCTCAAAGAAAGTAAGGGGAGAAAGAGAAGAACAGAGAAGACCACAGGGAGGAGAGGAAAAAGGAGCAGAGAATGGAAGTTCAAGACCCATACTTCCCTCTGCATGTATTTTTAGCTTTTAAAGCCAGACACAAATTCTAAGGCAGGGTGACTGAACTCATGCCAGTGTAAGCTCAGGAAGGGTAGAGGCTTAATATGAGAAGCAAAACTAAACTTAACATTTCTCCAAGAGCCTGGACATGTAGGTTCCAGCTGTGTACCCTTGGGCCACCACTTACCTGTAGCCCAGTTGTCACCACTGTAGAGCGACAGGGCCATATTAGACTTGAGTGGACCCTCCCTGCCAGCGACATTCTAAGATTCTGTTTTCTTTTGATCCTGAGAGGTCAGTCAGCAAGAAAAGCTGTGACTTTCCCCTCTCAGCCTCTAGGGGGATGGAAAAAGGGAAGGCAAAAGAGGAAAAAACAGACAGGTTCTGTCTCCCAGAGTGAAACCCTGCATTGTCTGGGCAGATCAGCGACCAGACCAGGCAGAGGGTGGTGGGAGCAGGGCTGTGGTGGTGTGGAATCAACTGGATGACGTTTCCCTGGCGACAGAACTCTTCAGAGCTAAAGAAAAGTAATTGAACTTAATGTCCAAACACAAAATCAGTCCATAAATCCAGGTGCTGTCTATTGGAAATTTCAGAAGGGCTCTGCTTAATCTTATCTCTGCCAGACAGTTACTGTGTTCTTGATGTAATTAGAGTGATAAAACAATGTGACACAACCGCTGGTTTCTATCATGGCATCGCCACTGTTGACTTAAATGACAAGGTAATAATTTTATAGGAGGCTCTTTATTTTTATTTCTATCTCCATTGTGGATGGGTCTTTTCCAAATGGGGAGCATGTCTCTTTCCAGATAAGTTCACCAGACACCATATGCAAGGGCTGTTTCTTTCATCACCAGTTAAGTACCTACAACTCCCCAGGTGCAGTTGAGATGTTTTTAGTAGTTAAAAATCACAGGACTAGCTAAGGATTATCAGAACTATAATGTGTTTTTTGCAGGGTTAGGTGATTTATATGTCCTTCAAAATTAATGCTGGAGGGGACGAGGCTGACTTATCTACATGTTTCTCATCTAGTCTACAGGAAAGACTAGATTTGTCTAGATCTTGTGTCCATGAGAAATCTGTACAAGTGGATATGCCAAAAGGTAGACATTCCTGACCTTTTGGGGTCAGATTCAGAATCCAGAAATCAGTACTCCTAGACAGTGAGGAATGGATATTGAAGATCCAGAGCAAGTTTTGTTTGAAAACAAGAAACCACTCTAAGTCCAAGGACAAATTCAGACAGTCTTTGGAGATACAGAGAGCCCAAGGCCCTGACTCAGTCCAGTTTTCACTTCCCTGAGAAGGCACTTTGGTGGAAGCACATATTCCAGCCAGAAAAGTCATGGGCTCATGATGACAGAGCCTCAAAGCTGTCTTCAGCACTGGAGCCCCAACACTTTCCTGTCAAGAATAAAATATAATGCATAAATGCAATGTTTAATTATTTGCAGATATCACTGTACAGTTTCTGCTGGATGGCTGTGATGTGTTTTCAGGGGAGCCTTTTTCAGCTCTTGCTCGCCCCGCAGGCTGGAGGGCTGGAGTTGGAGTCATCTGGCTCAGGGACAGGAGCAGTCAGTAGTTTTCCTTTATTCGACCTTCCTTTATATCAACTGTGGAAAATTTTCCAGTCTTATGGCACATGGGTGGCTGTTGCTTCTCCATTTCTCAAGAGCTGGCAAGGAAGCCTCTTTAACATGCCAGAGAGGTATGACAAAATGACAAGAGGTGCAGAGGCCTAGACACAAGTGGTGATCCAACCTGAAGAGCTCAAAGAAGCAATTTACCCACCTACATGCCCAGGGACATCTATCAATCTGTCCGGATGGCCTTTTCAGACATTTTAAATATGGCTTTTTGGAGGGGAAGGAGAGGGAAGCTCTCATGAAACTCATCCCCAGGAACAGGATATGAGGCTTATCTGGCTGTGACTTGTTACCCCATTGATCACCTCGGTTGATTTGGCTGACCCGGCTGGCTAGGTGGGTGTCCCCTTCCTCCCTCACTGCTCCATGTGTGTCCCTCCTGAAGCTCTGCAATCCGTGGAAGAGGACGACCTTCCCCGATAGAGGAGGATATTTTTTCGATCAAGGGTATATATAAGTAGCTGCGCTCCCCTGCTAAAACCCCCAAACAAACTTTCAAGGTCCATTTGTAGGACAATGTGGGGTAGCCAAGCTTTCAAGACTCTAGACACATCCAAATGAGGCACTGCACATGGCAGCCTTTCTTTAAAAAGAGAGAGAGAGAGAGAGAGAGAGAGAGAGAGAAACTTATCCCCAGGAATAAAAGTGATCAGGGACCCAACAGGACCACTAGTTACCATTTTTCACAAGGAAGTCAAGACTTACAAAGGCCTAGGTCTATAACAGTTTTATAAGATTCTGGGACCCTGTACCCTTCCTCTGTCATTTCATAAAGTGAGTGGTCTATAAAACCCTTTAAATAGAGAGGATTCATGGCCTTGTCTTAAGTGCTGGGAAGAAGTGAAAATTGGGGATACCATGTACCACTCTGAAAGCCTCAGGGTCTGGCCAAAGAACCCCTATGGAGAGACTGCATTTGGACCCTGGAGCAGGAGGAGGGCAGTGAAAGCCTTAGGGGACCAGAGGACAGGAGGGAAAGGGAGTCCTGGAACTCGCCCATATCTCAGAAGGAGGTATGGAGCTAAATCAGTCTCCTGGAAGCTTTTACCTATTAACTGCAGCCACAGACTCTGTCTTCTTTGCTGATAAACTACCTTATCTTAAAAAACAGACAAATAAAACTTTTGATTTCTCAAAATTTACTCAGGAGGACAAAGAAAAACCTGAACCAAGCAATAGTCACTAAGGTTATCAAGAAAGCGACCATTTTTATCTTATGCAAATTTCTCCAAGGGGAAAATAAGGGGGAGAGTACTCAAAGAGACTTTTTATTTTTAGAAGATGAAAAAGTCAAACAGGGGTTGTATAAGAAAATTATTGCTCAATCGTGTGTAAGAGCCCAGATGCAATGAGTCCTAAAGACATTGACAAATAAATCTAAAAATGTGGCAAAATAAAATAAAACAAACATGGAACATATCCCAAGAGCGCAAAATTGGCTTAGCATTAGAAATTCTATTAATGTAGTCCATTAATCTGCTAACCTATTTACCATATTATCATATTAATACCTAAGTATCATATGATTACCTAAAAAGATGCTGAAGAAAACTATTTTTAAAAATATATTTATTTATTTATTTATTTATTTATTTATTTATTTATTTACTTTAAAGAGAGAGAAAGAGTAAGCAAGTTCACATGAGCAGGGGGGGAGGAGCAGAGAAGGAGGGAGAGGGAGGAGGGAAGAATCTCAAGCAGACTCTATGCTGAGCCTAGAGCCTGAAGTGGGGCTCTATCATACAACCCTGAGATCACCACCTGAGCTGAAACCAGGGTCTCCTGAAGAAAGCCTTTTGAGAAATTTGAAAATATACTGATAACTAGAAAGATATTATAGCTAACTAAGATAGCAAACAATCTTCTTTACCATGACAGAGAACTTACCAAAAATTTATTTACTGATGATACTTAGAAGTGGGCCCATTAACATCAGAGGCAATTCCAGGATCTTCTTTCCTCAGTGTTAGTATTGGATATGTACTGAAGGGCCTAGCCAATGCTCAAAGACAAACTAAAGAAATGAGATATAAGGATTATAAAGAAGGAAAATTTTATTATTTGCAGATATATGAGTGAATGTCTACATAAGATATAAAAGAATCTATTAAAAATTAGAATAGATATAAAAATGATGGATACAAAGCTCAGCAGGCAATAACTAATAGATTCTATACTCTACCCATTACATAATGTACTTTATAAAAAGTCATTTACAATACCCACAAGAACTATAAGGTAAAGGAATAAATAAAGACATCCAGGAAAAATATGGACAAAATTATGAAACCTTATTAAAATACATAAAAACCTGAATAAACCCAGAAATATACCATGGCCATGAATGGAAAGGCACAATATCATAAAGATGTGAATTCTTTCATATAACCTGTGAATTCAATAAATTCTAAACAAAATTCACTTAACATTTTACATAGAATTTCATAAATTGACTTTAAAATTTGTTTGGAAGTATATATGTCTAAGAATAGCTAAGCCAATTTTGAAGTATAATGAGTAGGGAGGATTTGAAAGAGAGTTTGCCCTATCTACTATCAATACTTGTAAAGCCATAGTAATTTTTTAAATATATAAATTGAGCAAAAGGACATTATACACAAATCCAATAGAATATTCTACAATGATAGAAATATTCAAACTCTGAGCTCTCCAAAATAGTAGCCACAGGCCACATGTGGCTATTGAGCACTTGAAATGTGGCTTCAGAGACCAAGAAATAAAATTACTAATATTATTAAATTTCGATCCATTTAAATTTAAATAACCATATGTGGTTCACAGCTACTGTATTTGGCAGCATATCTCTATAATAAAGGTACTACAAGCTGACAAAAATAAATATGGTAGCATGGTATCACACTGAAGTGCTATTACAAACCAGTGGAGAAAAAGGAAATTGGCTATATATAGGAAAAATATACATGACTATGAATTTAAATTCCTACCTTATCCCATTTGTACAAATACATTTCAGATGAATTAAAGACCTAAGTCTAAAAATCAGAACTTCAATAAAAATTTTAGAGATAATATAAGGAGAAGATCTTCCAAGTCTTGACTTATGAAAAAAATCTCTTTTCTTTTTTTTAAAGATTTTATTTATTTATTCATGAGAGAGGCATAGACACAGGCAGAGGGAGAAGCAGGCTCCATGCAGGGAGCCTGATGTGGGACTTGATCCCAGGTCTCCAGGATCACACCCTGGGCTGAAGGCAGTCCTAAACCCCTGAGCCACCCGGGCTACACATGAAAAAAATTACTTAAGCAGGAACAAAAAATAAAACTCTTAAAATAATGTATCAATAAATTTAATAATATTAAAATTACAAACTTCTGCATAACAAAGGTGCCATAGAATATGGTGAAAATACAAGCAATGGAAAAATATATTTGCCACATCTGACTAAAGATAATTATTCAGAATATGCAAATGACTATGCATCAATATGAAATAACAAACAACTCAGTGAAAAATATGGACAAAAAATATGAAGAATGTTTTCCAGAAAAGGAAACTCAAAAGATCAATAAAAATATGAAAAAGATGTTCAAACTCCATAGTAATAAGGAAATGCAAACTAAACCATCAACAACATGAGTTTTGCATTCGTTAGAGCATCAGTGTCATGGGTATTTGTCCATCTTGTCCATCTAGCATCTAAACCTTCTTCCTGTGCTTGGGAGTTCTTCCCACTTTTTGAGGTAAGGCCAGCCTTCCTCCAGGAAGCTGAAAGTGCTAAATGTTAGTGGTCCTAGCTTCCCTTGAAGTAGGGCATGGGACATATGACATGAGCTCCACCAGTCAGATGCTGTTGACTGTAACTAAGTCTTTGAAGGGGTAGTGACGATCATGGGACAATAGTGTGCTGAGTCCACATGAGGTGGTGATGACTGGGGGCTCTAGCGTGCAGTGTTAGGAGTATAAGTGGTACCATTGCAATGAGCAGCACTTGAAGTTGATGGCAGCCCAAGAATAATAAATAGCCTCACAGGACTGGACTTTGAATGTTATGCTGAACTGAGTAGCAGAGAACCTGGATCCCAGCCCTTGCCGTAGGTGGTTCTGACAATTATACAGTCTTTTACATAATTTTTTCCCTAAAGATCAACTAGAGTTGTTTCTATTGAGTATAGCATTAACAATACCAAATATTGGTGAGGATTAGGGGAGATGGATCTGGCATACATTGCTGGGGAATAGGACATTTGCTACAGCCTCTCTTGAAGGCTGGGTCTCCTCTTGAAACCAAGTGTCAATACATAGTGAAGGTGAAGATGCTGGTATCCATGACCCTAACTTTACATTTCCAAGAATATGTCAGAAAGTTTCCCTTTTATATTCCCAGGTGGATGTGTATCCATTGTAGCAGATGTTTTTAGTAGTTTACAATTGGAAACAGTTTCCACCAATGGGGAAATGGATACACAAACTGTGGAATATTCACATGGTAGATTTAACATCGATTGTAATAAATGAAGTTGATTTATATGCTTCATAGGGATGAACTTCACAAAAATATTAACTCAAAGTTTCAGCATGATACCTAAAACTATCTTTTATGTACATTTATATAACATGATACTCTGCGGGGTTTATGGGTAGGTACATGTGTATAGAAGTATTTGTGATAAAGAAACAAAAGAATGGAAACAAATTTCAGTAAAGAGGTTGTCTAGGAAGGGAAGGAAAGGTATAGGAAATTTGAATTGTATTCATTACGGCTTTTATTTCAACTAAAAAATATCTGGAGCAAATATGATAAAACTTTGATACTTAAAAATCCTGAGGGCACCTGAGTGGCATAGATGATTAAGAATCCAACTTGGTGTCAGCTCAGGTCGTGATCTCTGGATCATGAGATTGAGGCCAGCATCAGCCTCAATGCTCAGTGTGGAATCTGCTTGAGATTCTCTCTCCCTCTCCCTCTGCCCCTCCTGCTCATGCTCTTTCTCTCTCTAAGATAAATAAATAAGTATTTTTAAAAATTCTGGGTAGTGAGTATATGGATACTTGTTATATTCCTCTCTCTCTCTTCTGGTATATGTGGATTATTAAAGAAAATCCCAGAGCTTTTTTTTTTTCCCCAGAGCTTTTGAATTTAAAAATATAGGATCTTTTTTTCATATCACCTGAATTAATGATTATACATTTATTGGATATTTAGTATTTGTCAGGCACTGCACTAATTGTTCTATCTATACAATCTCAAGCTCTATCCAATCTTATCAGATAGACCAGTGGCTCACTCAAACCACACAGGACACTGATGCCTAGACCCCATTCCTGGAGATTATTCTAGTCAGGTCTGGGAATTGGACATTTTAAAAACTCTTCCAGTGATCTGAATATGCAGCCAGGCTTGACTGAAAGAGTTTATAGATGTCTTTCCCACACTCTGCCTGATTATAAGAATCACTGGGGACTAATTACAAATATAGATTCTCAGGTCCCATCCAAATCCATGGAATCAAATTCTCTAGGAAAGATGCCAGAATGTTCATACTTTCATCAAGTGCTCAGATGATCCCTATGATCAGGCAGGTTTGGGAGACCTGAGATTAGTGCTTTCATCCTTGAAGGCCTCCTTAGCTCATGCCCTTCCCCCCTCAGCCACATCTTTCTCCTGGAGGTTCTGATTCAGGAGATCTCTAGTGAGACCTAGAAAACAACTTTCTTTAAAAAATTCCCCAGGTGATGACTAGCTATATTGAAGATCCACTGAAGTTATTATTATTATTATTATTATTATTTAATTATTATTACAGATGAGTAAACAGAGACTCACAAATGTGAAATACCAGGTTGTCCTGTTCCAGAGCTCATGCTATCTTTGCTTATAGTGTTGATGACCCTGTGGTGGGGGTCAGTTTCTCCAGGTTCTGTCTCTGTGCTAATCCTGGCTCACATTCTCCTTTCTGCCAGGATACCCCAGGGTTAGCAACAAGTATGGATCCTTCCCTTCAATGAGTGGAAATGCAAGTTGTAGAATTCAGCCCCTTGGGGTAGGACTAGTGGTGCCTCCATGGGGCCTCGGTTCAACAACCTGTGCATGAGGACATGTTCTTCTGGGAGCTGGGGTGCAGGCAGGGAAGCAGCAGCAGCAGCACCAGTATGAGGCTGGACCAACCTGTGGTTATCAGGAGAGAGTGTGACTCACTGAGCTATTGTTAATATTGACTCAGTCCTGGTCCCTTCAGACTCAGGTAACGTATGTATGTGTGTGCACACGTGTGTGTATGTGTGTGTGCTGGGGAAAGAGGCATTAGGGAGGTTCTAAAGCTTCAGGGCAAGAGCAGCAGGGAGAAGCTGAAGATAACCAGAGCTCAAGTGTCCTTTCTTTTCCAATTCTTCTTCCAATCCAAGCACACTTTCCACCAGGTGAATTATCCCAAATGTACATCTTCCAAAGCATGTTCTGCAGAACAAGAGCTTTAAGGAGAAGAAGGAGAAAGAGGGGGAAGAGGGAGGGGAAGAGAAGAAGGAGAAGGGGCCAGAGGGCTTCTACTGAAAAATGCTGGGCACTATATGTCCCTCTTAAAGATTCACAATGTCCATTAGCATTTAAAAAATCTCTGAGAAGTCCTACAGTCATCTGTTTCACTTAGTATAATCCAGTGATAAGCCAACCCTTCTTTGTTACAGAAACACCTTAAAACTTTGTAGCTCTGGTGTCCTTAGGAACACATTTTAAGAAACAATATTATAAATAAATGCCTTCTAGGTCTAAAATCTCAGGTCATTGAGTAGGATTTCTAGTGAATCTAGTGAATTTTTGTTAATCATGTTAATGACATCCAGATTTCCTTGCTCGGCACCTTTTTGATCAGGTTGGCATCTACTTCTGTTGTCTTTATCTGCCACACATTTATAAATTTTTTGTTTTAACAAAACTTTATTTTTTGAGAGGTTGAGGTGAACTCATTCACACCCTGTTTGTAGTCCAGGAATACAGGAGATTGTGTGTATATGATCTAAGCCTGGTCAATAAGAACAGTCAATCCTCTCACTTGGGCCAGGCGTGGGCACTTGACCTATGTCAGATCATAAGAAACTCAGTTCTGGGACTTCTTTGGAACTGTAGATATAGGAAAACACCTCCCCCCTCTCCCTGGGGTTTTTGGTTACAGTAGTATTGTAAGTTTGAAATGCCTCGGGTACTAGATATAGAAAGCTTCTCTGAGGGTGAAACCAACAGAAAAGGAAATGGAGCTTGGAAATGAAGAAAGAAAGTAGCTAAGGGCTGATGTTAGTTAAGCCCCTAGACCCAGCTATGCCTGAAGCTACCCCTTGCTATGAAATTTTCAGTTGCAGGGAGCTAATGCCTTACTCATAATTTTCTTTGTTTAAGCCAGTTTGTGGTGAGTTTTTCTCATTAGCAGTGAGAATACTGTTGTTCTCAGCATGTGGTCCTTGCTTTAATCTTGGACTTCCCCTCTTGTCTCTCCTACCTTCACTTGTCTGAGGCTTAGCTCAAGGGACCCCCTTTTAAAACCATTTTAACCACGTGGCCATCGTAGTCTCTTTTTTACCTTAACAGCATCTCTTGTAATCTGCTTGTATTAAAGCCATTTGCCTTCTGCCTCCTTTTGTCTGCTAGAGTATGAGCCCTAGAGCCAGAGATGTCATATTTATCTCTGGTTTCCCCACTGCCATGAAAACAGGGTCTGAAAGGCAGACAAGATTTTCTTAAGGCTCCCTAAAAGTATTTTCAGAGAGCCTTGTCTTCAAGGGTCCATTTAGGACACCAGCACCCTCTTCATTGCAGCTGTTAGCACCCAAAAGTGTGTTTGCAGATCTGTCTCTCTTGACCAATTTAAGGTTATGAAGCACAAGCCCTTGTTAAAAGCTCTTGGGAAGCAGTTGTCCTAACTTCAAACATGGGTCACTGTAATAAACGGTGCAGGAGAGACACAATTCAGGACCTTGCTAATTGTTCCTGCCTCGCTAAGTTGGACATTACGTCTTCATACGACCAGAGGTTGATGGGATGAAACAATCCCTCAAGGAAGCTAATAGAAAGTCAATTACTTTGGCCCTTTAAATTGCTTTTGGAACAGACCATTGCCAGGCTTTGCAGGAAACTTTCGGCACTCATCTCTGGTGGGTGGATGAAGGGCCTAGAGGATCATTTTGGGGCCTCCTCTCATTCTGCACTAGGAAGCTCCTTTTTATTCAGCGCCATAAACAGCCACATCATCTCTCCCATCGGCTCTCCCAGCTCGACCCCTCGCTCTGAGTCTAAATCAACAGATGACTTGTGTGTTTTGCAGGCAGGCTTTCCTTTAGCTAAGATGGACAAGAGGCCTGTAGGGGTCTTCCAGAAGTGAGCAGGGCTCCTCGACACCTGGACAGGCTGCTCTGTCGGGCCCTGTTGGACAAAGGGACTATAAGTGGGGGATCACCAGCAGGACATCAAGGTGCCCCGTCCCCTATGACATTGGCTTCCTGTCTCCCATCCAATGCAGGAATGCCAGGGCCGGTGGTCAGGGCTGGTCCCTGCTCCAGGAAAGGCATGGCACCCTGCTGTCCTCACCCAGCATTTTTAGTGCTATTGAGCTAAGTGTGAACAGCTTCTTGTTTCAGCAAGTGCTCTGGACACTCATGTTTTGTGTTTGGGAAAAATGCAGCAAAGCAGTTTGGAAATAAAATCCCTGCCTTTGGCAGAGAAGCTCTCATTACCCAATCAGAGAAGAAGCAGGGGAGGCATACAGAGGATAGAAGAGAGGGCGCTCGGTATCGGCTTGAAGGACAACTCAAAAGGATGTAGTGTTTTCTTAAGAAGAATCTTGCACTCTTGGGGGCAAGGAAATTCACTTTATTTTCATCTGGCTGCAAACACCCTGTCAGCAGTGCGTGTCTCTGCCTCTTTTCTCAGCCATTAAGTTTTCCTCACTTTGATCCAGTTACAGTATTTTCTTTTCTTTCCATTGTCTCTTTCTTACTTTCTTTCTTTTCCTTTCTTTCTTTTTCTTTCTTTCTTTCTTTCTTTCTTTCTTTCTTTCTTTCTTTCTTTCTTTCTTTCTTCTTTCTTTCTTTCTCTTTCTTTCTTTCTTTCTTTCTTTCTTTCTTTCTTTCTTTCTTTCTTTTTCTTTCTTTCTTTCTTTCTTTCTTTCTTTCTTTCTTTCTTTCTTTCTTTTCTTTCTTTCCTTCCT
The DNA here is from genome assembly GCF_053574225.1 of Canis aureus. Classification (NCBI taxonomy): domain Eukaryota; kingdom Metazoa; phylum Chordata; class Mammalia; order Carnivora; family Canidae; genus Canis; species Canis aureus. The sequence continues at coordinate 51,891,790 of NC_135612.1, read as the reverse complement.
TTCTCCCTCCCTTCCTTCCTCCCTCCCTTCCTTCCTTCCTTCCTTCCTTCCTTCCTTCCTTCCTTCCTTCTTTCCTTCCTTCCTTCCTTCCTTCTTTTCTTTTTGGATTAGGAAAGATTAAGTGTGAGGACTATTTACCAGTTCAGGGATCATGCAGGGAAGTCAGAAGAACACAGAAGTGCCTAGAAGTGGTTGGCTACACGTGATGGTTCTCAGAGGGGTTTGGCTGGATATTCATTCCCAGAGGCAGCAATATGGGGATGGCTCTGCTCAAGACTTCTGGTGGGGACCTAATGACAGTCTCCTTCTCAGCTGCCTGCATAGGGGATTAAACCCCTGGGTCCCTGGAGGGTGAGGCTGAATAAGCCTATTGCCCTCTCAGGGTCCTTCCCAGTGAAACTAGGCATCAAGAAACAGATCTTTGGGGTCCCCACTTCCATTATGTATCCTCTTCTCTGGGTCTGTGGGGTCAGGATAGGCTTCCCTCTTTTGTTGACCCGAGACAGGATCCACCTGAAGAAAGAGAGGCTTTTGCTGGCTCTTCATCATTTTAGGGTGCATCTGGCTCCCCCTTGATTATTTCCCAATCACCTTTGCTACTGTGTGCATATATGTCCATGTATGTGTGTGTGCACTCATATGTGTGCATGTGTGTGTGATGGGTGGTCATGGGTGATTCTGGATGAGGACAGTTCAGCCCCTACCTCTTGGATCTGACTCCCGCCTTCCCTACTCCCCCATTCCCACCCTAAACTTAGATTAGGAAATCTTTTGGGGAACACTGGCAAGCACTTCTAGTAAGTAGGCTATTTTATCTCTTTTTTGCTCCCTTGTACAGTTTGGGGTGGTTCGGGGGGAGGGAGAACCATACCTGCCACTAGAACTGTGAACTGTTATGTTCTCTGAGGTCCCAGAAACAGTGGCTTACAGGTGAAGGTGGAGTAGCTGTCACAGGTAGGAGGACAGGGAGACAGAATGAATGAGACACGTGGAGTCCCTCTAATTGGACTACTCCTGGGCCTGAAACATTCTCTCCTCTTCCCTTTACATCAAGAACCAGACCCTTTTGGGAGACTGTAGGCAACTTGTCATGAATCAGGACAAATACTGTTTCCAGTTTGTATTGATGGTAATGAACTTTGCAGAATCTTTAAGTCTCTTGAGGTCAGCCTGGGTCACCTTTACCTTGTGCGTATTCCATATGCAGGCTGGGATTTTGGGTATCTCAATCAGAGCATTTTAATTTGGCTGAGCTGGGGCCAACAGTGGAGACAAACTTAATTACTCTGTCCCCCAGCCTACTGATAAACAAGGAGTTACTTGTGCGTGGGAGGGGTGGGTAGGGTAGGAGGGAGGTCTTTTAATCAAGGGTAAAGGTGGCAAAAGGATGAGGAGGAGAGATTGGGGATGGGAGTCTTTCCCATCTGCCCTTGGGATGCAAGTCAAAAGCTGATAGAACTTGTCTGGAGATGCCATGTGAGGCTCTGGGCCCCAGTATGCTGATGTGAGACCATGGGGTCCTAGGCTACCCAGGGTTGAGAGCAGGCTGTGATTTTCCTTCAGGGATTTGCAAGTTGAGACAGTCCTGACTCCCTTAAGATTGTAAATTTGGGGAGAAAGGGCACAGTGGGGTTCTCCTTTGCAGGGAGGCTTTCTCAGGTAGTTCTTGGGCTGTGGAACTTGGCAATTGACTGGTAGAGTAGGGAAATACCAAGAGAGACAGTTTGTGGTAAAGATGGCACTGACTACTTTGTGGGCACCTGTGAAAGTCTTCTGCAGGGGTAGCGGACACTCTGATGGAAGTTAAATGTCTATCTGGGCAGGGGGATGGGAGCTAGGAGCAATTGCAATTTGAGCACAAATGGAAATGTGAAGTGATAAATGTGAATTTGTCATTTCCTGGCCCCAGGTAAACTGGAGTCCCAAAGAAGACAAGCAGAGGGGGAAGATGCTGGAAGTTTTCAGTGAATGGCTTTGCTCACAGGAGAGCCTGCTGCTTCTGGGATACTCGCTGCAGATCCTTGGCCCAGGCAGGTGTTGGGAGCAGCCCAGGATGGGGTAGGGCTGGGGAGCTGTCCCTCTGTTCTTCTGGAAAGAGGTTATTACAAGATGTATATGTGGATGTACCTACATTCATACATATATGGCACAGTATTATTATTTTTTTAAGTTTGTGAGTCTAAAATAGGAGATACAGTTTCCTGAGAAAATCACACTTATTTTGTAGCGCTCTGGTTGAGTTTCTTATGTTTTGCACGTTCTTCTTGATGCTATGATGTGGCTTCTCCTCCACCCTCGGCCACTGTGCCTTCCTCTTTCACCTGGTCTTGTCTCTTTAAAACCTCTGTTCTTCCCCTTTATCCCTTCTTTTCCTACCCACCACAGTCATCCTCTTTCTCTTTACCCTTGTGTACATATCAGCACTATTTTGTTTTGTTTTTTTAAATATTTTATTTATTTACTCATGAGACACACACACACACACACACACACACAGAGAGAGAGAGAGAGAGAGCGAGGCAGAGACACAGGCAGAGGGAGGAACAGGCTCCATGCAAGGAGCCCGATGTAGGACTCAATCTCGGGACTCCAGGATCACGCCCCGGGCTGAAGACAGGCACTAAATGCTGAGCCACCCAAGGATGCTCTTGTTTTGGTTTTTAATTGCACTTGGCTTTCAGGAAGCATTAGGAGAGCTGGGTGTGAGCCTGTCTCGGTCGGCTGCCCTCCTCTTGGAAAAGCCTCAATTCACAGGTATGGTCCTTGTGGCCTTATCCATGCTCCATGGCTCAGCTTCATGCCCTGACTGATCACTCTAATGGGGCCAATTGGATGATCTCTGCCTTGAGACCCTGAGATTTGGAACAGAGTCACAGAGTGCAGATGAGCCACTTTGATGTGGAAGGAGAAGGTCCATGATGGATTCCCTTTGTGGAATGGTTGGGTGGTTCTTCAGAGCTGCCCACCTCTGCACAGTGATGTAGAGGTCCTGGAGCTTCTGTACAGTGGCCATGCCAACTGGAACGTGTGGCTTCCAAAGTTGCTTCCATGGGGAACGAGAGTGAGGGAGGAAGCCTATCACATGTCACATTACTTCCCATCTCATTTGCCAGCCTGGTCATGAAGCCCCACAAGAGCCACAGAGAAATGCATGGCTATTTGGTGGACACCACCTCTCCCTGCCACATATTTTTCAGTAGATGAGGAAAAAGAAAAAGATACTCTTCTCTAGGATACCAAAATGTTCATGTGATGAGAGTGGCTCTTGACATAAATATTTTAAGGCCAAGAGAATCTAAAAGTAAAGCAAGATATAAGATGAAAGATTATTTTGTTTGAATTCAAATGTGATAGAGCAAAGGTAGCCACTGGTAGACTCCCTACCTCATCCTTCTGATTGCTCAAAAGATAGCTAAGTGAAGCTCCTTGGAGTCTCCCACCCCACAGAGCTGAGGTTGGCGTACTAGATGAGGCTGGTGGAATGGGGGACGTTGCTCATCTAAGTGAAATGTCCTGTGTCCATAGACCCAGGAGGATGTGTCTTAAATCATCAGGTAGCTACCAACACCCAACTGATACAAGAGGCAGGAACCATAAGACAGGAGGGCAAGGCAGATGGAGGAGCATGATAAGGGATTGTGTTGGGGAATCCCAGGGACTGGCAGGGACTCCCTGGCACAGGCCTGTTGTGGTCCAGGAATGCATTGGAACACTGGGGAGGATTTCTTACCCGGTGACTTAGAAAGGGAAGAAACTGGTCAAGGTTTGGTGTAGCCCTTCCCTGGAAGCCTCTTGCACATGGCTTATAGTGCAGGATACCCCTCTGAGAACAGAGAGTCACCTCTTGGATCCCTCTTGGCTCACCTGTCTTCTCTGAGGATTTATTTTTTTACGTGCCTTATATTGTGGTCCTTACTGCAGAAGATGCTAAGAAAGAAAATTAATAAAGAGCATTTTCTTTAATTCCTACTTAACTACAAAAGGAGAGAATTTAGCTCAGCATCTAATTTTGTTGATGAAAATTTCTAAAGATGCTTTAAAAAATTTAAATGAAGAATCTCTCTCACTGATCTAGGATTTTTTTTTTTTCTTCTTAAGGAGAAATTGACTTCATTCCAGTCATGGCTGTTAATATCACTGGCCTCCTTCTTCTCTCCCACCACTGCATGCTGCCTCCTTCAGTAAAGCACACTGTTTGGAACAGACAGACACTGGGTTTTAGCCATCAGTGGGCAGTGGGTTTGGTGGGCAACATGCCATAGCAGGAGAATATAGTGGCTGGTCATAGTTACTTGAGTTTGAACCCTGGCTCTGCCCAGTAAGAGTAAATGACTTCCTTCCTTTGTACCTTCAATTTCTCATTTCATCTCTTTTGGGGACTGGTATCTCTATGCAAAGCACTTAGCAGGATGTCTGGCATAATAAGGATGAAACAAATAGAAAATAATATTGCTTTATTTGGGGGTAGGCATGGGACTTAACACAGCTTCTAGAAACTGTTGACCTCTTCATCTTTCTAAAATAATTGTTTTAGGGCTTATCTGGGTCACAGACTCTATGGAGAGGCTGATGAACGCCCCTGGTGTCTTTCCCCAGAAAAAGGAAATATGCAGATGATGCAAAATTTTGCTTTTATTGATTGCTTACTGTTTGTAGCCCAGTGATTCTCAATATGTTCCACTATGGGTATCTTTTATTTAATGTCAGTATGTTTTGCTTTTTACTCTCCTTCCTCAACATACAAGTACTGGAAGTTTTCACCTTGTTGATTGAGAAAATACCTAATGACACGCAGAGACCCTGAATTCCATAATGCCGTTAGGAGATTTTGCATTTCGTCAATCACAGCAGCACCTACACAGCTTTGAAAGGAACAGTTGTAAATACTTCTATGGGCTGCATGATTGATTCCATCTGCATTCAATGATTGGTACCCATGTGGATTCCTCCATTGTTGGAAACCTCTCTGGCAGAGAAGGTTTATGGATTCAAAGACTGGAAGGGAATCAAAGGATCATTCAATCTAGCTTCATTATACTGCATAATGCTGAGGTCAAAGGAGGGAAACCAACTTTTTCAAAATCACACAGCCAGATAGTAGCAGCGAGGAGACCAGAACCCAGAATCCCTATAGCCTAATGGCTGCCTGAAGCCGACTCTCTCTCTGGCAGTTAGGAGTTGGTGAAGAGTCTTTCTCCTCCACCAGCCAGTGGTCATTGGTCTGTAGGGAGTGAACTGGGAAATGAAGCTTGGCAAATGACTGCAGCTCAAAGCTAGAGTGACCGTGTAATTTATCTTCCAAACTGGGACACATCTGAGAGAGAAAGCGAGCACTATTAATAATTATTCCGGGGCAATAGGTGTAAACCAAGACTATTCTGGGCAAGCCAGGACATCGGGTCACCCTGCTGAAAACCCACCTCAGCTTACCAAGGACCTATTTCAGAGTACTTTAAAGGCCATTCAGCAATCGGGATGACTTGCTCGAAGGAATTTGGGCCAAATATCTGACCACCTTCATGTCTTGAAAGCACAGCAAAAAAGCTTTGAATTCTGGAAACTCACTGGAAATTGCTGTAGACCCCTGAGATATTTTGGCTCCCTATTTCTGAGACCCTATAGCAACTCAGATCCCCTCATCCTTTATTCTTTCCTATCACAAGTACTAGCTCCTTCCCAGTCCCTCTGTAGGGAAATGTTGGCATCTGCGAGGCAGCTTGGGCAATTATTTCTTTAGAGCTTGTCAGCATAGTAAGGGGTCTAGTGAACCTGGAGAGGGTGTGGGATCAGGTGTTCTGCTGGATACCCTTGAACAATTCCTTCTTCTCTCTCTAGTTCTCATGTCTATGAAACTAAAGGTGGGGCTAATTCACTGGTGCCTTACATTAGTCAGAGTGAGCTGGGTTGTGCTGCTATAACAAATAGCCCTCAATTCTAAGGGAATTTATACAACAAAGATTTATTTCCTGCACTGCTTTAACAGAGGTGGGTAGAGTGGGCTCTGCTCTTCATAGTCTTCCAGGGTCCATGCAAGTGATGGGACCTAAATACTTTTACCTAAAAGTGACATGTGCCATTTACATCCCATTGGCCCCAATCAGTCATGTGGAAACACTCAAACTTAAGAAGGCAGAGACAAATGGTCCTGTCATGGAGAATCAGAATATTCATAAATGCTCCCATGACTACTCCACCGCCAAATTTTCCTAGGTTTATATTTCAAGTGAAATAATAATTTTATCCCCCTACCCCACAAAGGAAATTTAATCAAGAAGCATGCACTACTAGCATTTGGATTTTTTTAAAACAAGTAAATTCTTACTAATGGCAAAAAAAAAAAAAAAAAAAAAAAGAAGCATGCACTATAAAACACACGGAATTGAAACTGATTTGGTTGAAATGGGAGTTGGTGACTTCATCCTTTTGTGGCAACATGCTCATTGCTGTGGTTTAGGAGGATCACTTGATGACATTGCAAATGACAGATGAGCTTGGGGATGCAGGGCAGACCAGTCAAGTGGTTCTAAAATTTTCTAGACAAGGGAGAGTGAGAGCAGTTCTAGAGGAGGGAATGTGGTGTGTGTGTGTGTGTGTGTGTGTGTGTGTGTGTGTGGCTATTAGTTATCTATTGTTGCATAAAAATTACTCCAGAATTAGTGGTTTCAAATAATACACATTTAGTGTCTTATCCTTTGTATGGTTCAGAAGTCTGGGCATGGCTTCTGGGTTTCCAATAAGCTGCAGTTCAGGTGTTGACGTGAGTACTGTCCTTTTGAGATCAACAAGGGTTGGTTCCCCTTCCAAGGTCTCCTGCTGATTGTTGGATTCAGTATCTCCTGAACTATTGGACTGAGGACCTCAGCTACTTGTCCATACTAGCTCCTTGCCCCATACTTCTTTCCATCAGAACAAGCAGGTGAAAAGATCCAGAGAGAGAGAGAGAATGAGCAATATGGAAGTCATGATCTTTAGTAACCTAATGACAGAAGTGATCTCCTATTGATGAAGCTTTGGAATATAGGTGAGGTCCGAAGCTGATGACCAAGAAAAGATTCTTGAGACCTCTTTGGTGCAAAATGGTGGTTTTGTTAAAGCACAGGGACAGAACCCATGAGCAGGAAGCCACAGGCCTGTGAAGGGGGTGGGTGATTATATATCTGGGAGTTAGTAGGGGTTTGGGGGTAGCATACTCTGTAAGGAATTTTGGAAGCACGGTTTCCAGGGCCTTGAGGGGCTAGCTATTGTTGGGAACAGGTCACTTATTACCATCTAATAAAACCTGAGTCATGAGACCCTTCAGATGTGTATTGGTGGGCCATGTGCTTGGGGTATGATTGCCCATAAGTATCTTGGGGAGTAAAGATAAAGGAAATTTCTAAAGGAATTTTTATATGTTAAAGTAGGCTTATAGGATCCAGGGGGTTTTGCTCTTAACAAAGTATGAACATCCAGGCAGTTGAGTCCGTAGAGGAATGTCCCTTTGCCTGTCTCAAGGATGTGTCAATGTGCTGCCCTAGGCCCGTGCCTTGTCCTCAGCTAGCCCTGTTTTCCCCCATCACTATCATCTTCACTCTATTCTATTGGTTAGAAATCGCTAGGTCCAGCCAACACTCCAGGGGTGTGGATGATACAAGGATGTGGGGACCCCTGGGATCTAGGTTAGAAGCTTTGGGAGAGATTGAGGGTGCTGGACTGATATGAAGAACACTGGTGGGGTGTCGGTTATGAGGATAAAGAAAGAGCAAAAGATACTTTTGGAGCTTTAGTTTGAACAAAGATGATTGGTGGAGCCAGGATTTGAAATGCGCATATTCTAAGTGGAGGTAGAGGCACTGGGTGAGGCAGGGGACATTAAATGCCAGGCTGCACCTAAATCATTTTGAGGCACAAGACACTGAGAAACGCTGTAGAAAGGACCTCTCAACCCCAGACTGGGTACCCGCACTCATCCTGTGCAACTGTCCCCGTCTCCTCTCTCCCTCAGAGCTTGAGCTGACGAGGGGAGGAATGAGGATGAGGTTTCTAGCAGCAAACGGGACTGAAGTGGATTTAACATTCCAGGCCTTTCCCTGGAAATTGTCAGGCTCTGACTCCTGCTTGGGCATCCCCCCCCCCTCCCCCCCCACGATTTGCTGCTAGAACTAAGGACCAAAGAGGCTACAGGGCCAGAATTTGCATGAGGCTTTAAGAGAAAAAACCCAAAGCCACAGGGTTGTACTCCTTCAAGCCTGCTGGGCTCAGTTGTCTTTGAGAAATATTGCAAGTGGCTTATTTAACATTTTTTCCCCCTGTGTGTGTAAATTTCCTAAAAGGTTGACCTAAATGAGTTCTTACCAAGATCTGATAGCCCAGGACAAAGGAATAATCCTTTTAATAGGATTACAGGCTGTGCTAGAGAAGACTGACAGCTTTTAGGCTCTGCACTGTAATATGTGCTCAAAGAGAGCACCGGAAAACGAAGACAGAAAACAGGTTTCCTGTGTTGTTTTACACTCCCTGAACTACTAATATCTCTAGCTCATAGCATCCTTGGCCGCTCAAACTGAGCACATCTGGGATCCTCTTCCGGCATTTTCTCTAACTAGTCCTGAGTCCTTAGGCTTCTCCGGACCTCCGTGAACTACCTCATCCCTGGAGGATGGTAGCATTCGTATAAGCCAGATTTTTTTTCAAATTATCCTTCTCTCAAGGTCACTTCCTTTCCTATCTCCATCATTTTGGGTTCTTTATTCCATGAGTCAGCCCTTACCCTGGAAGTTTTCAGATGAGGTATCATGTGTTGGACATGGGCTCTGCCTGGGGGTGGTGACTCTAGGCATGGGTGTTCACTGCTGTGAAGCCTACACCCTGGTCAGTGAAAAGTGGGCTGCATTTGCGGAAGAGCTTCCTAATTCCAAGCACCCCTCGGAGTGTTCCATTTGCTTTTGGAGAGACAGTCTGGCAGACTCACAGGGAGAGCCTAATCTGAATATTAAAAGGAGATTCCTTCTAGAATGTGTTCTGTAAATGGGGAATCCAATCAAGGAAAAAAATTAGATTCCATACTCACAAAGGCAGGTGAGACCCGTGTCAGAGCAATAGTAAACGTTAATTAAGAAAATATTCTCCGAATGGATGCTTAGTGCACCAAAATGCCTGAAGTCAGCGCTTTAAAGGCAATAAAGCTAATTTGAAAATATATTCATTGAGTGATAATGAGTGAAGGAAAAAAATATTTTGTCAAAATTTCATTCAATTAAAGAAACACAAAGAGGCTATTTCATTAATCGCTAGTTTGAATGTTCTGTATGTTGACTCTGTATGCATTAAAATTTTTTTATCCTTAATTAAGTATTTTGTGTGTCTATCAAGTCTAGATAGACTTGATGCAGTCTAGTGGTCTGAAGATTATTTTATTTTATTCTTATTTTATTTACTTTTTTGCATATGGATGTCACTCCCGTTATAGACCATTTCACATTCACCATTGACTGGGTGCACACTTTGGATTTTCCTTGCATTGTCCTGAGAGTGGCTCACATGCTGCTTTGAAACTCACCATAACTCAAGATTGAAAGTAGATATTTGGAGGAAAACCGAATGAGGTTATAAGTAAAATCTGAGGCTGGAGGTGGGCAGAGTTTGCGGAGTGAAGTCAATTAATTAACCAATAAGCTTTTATTTTATTTATTTATTATTGCTTTGTTGTGGGCAGCATCCTGGGAGATAAAGAAGTCTGAAGCAGTGTACCTGCTTCAGCTGGCTTTTAGGGAAAACAATGTTGGTGAGCAAAAGATCAAACTGGGGAGGGCAGAGACCATGCCTGTCTTATTTGTGACTGTAAGTCTAGGGCCTTGCATAGTGCATGGTGCTTTAAAAAAAGTTATTCTACGATAAAATGCAAAGGATAAAGAGAGTTAAAGAGTGTTCAGTAAAAGGAGTTGTTGGTCTGGGCTCTGTAGTCAGAGCATGTGCAGAAGGGGCAAGCACCCCAAGCATCACTGTTCCTGTATCTGGAATCTTGCTGTTACCCTGTCATCAGAGAAATGCCCTCTGGGCTTTTTTTCTTCCTACCAATCCATCGAGTACCTCAAGGCTCTGTTGGCATTTTCTCCAAGTTATTTTTCTTGATCTTGAAGCCAAAAGAGATGTCTCACTTCTTGGAACTTCAGTAGCATTTTACTTTAGTTAGTAACAAGGCATTTATAATACATTTCAATGAGGGAAGGTGAGCAAAAATGAGCCAAGCTCCTTTTGAAAATATCTCATTTAATTTTTAAAAATAACCTTAGGAAAGCATACTATTACTTTCATGTATATCATATATATATTGTCCCTCCAAACCTGATCTTCCCCCTGGTATAGGCTTGCTAGACTCATATTTATAGTGCAAGTAGATTTTGGACTAGTGGAGGCATGAGACAGTGGGCATGGCATGTCTGATTCCTCATGTTCACTATCCGCACAAGCTGGGTCCTCAAACTTGTCTGCTGGATCCATAGAGGATGAGACCAACCACAGGTCCTCAAAGTCTGTGCATTCATTCTGATCGGATGCCTTCTTTGCTTCCATTGCCCAAATGATGTCCACCATCACCTCTTCTTGCCAACTCCACAGTCTCAGCTGGAAAAGCAATCTGACATGGGAGGAGAACTCCATGTATGATAGATCTACACTCTGTTGAGTGCGCAAAGCTGATAGGATGAGTCCCATGTTATATACATTTTAGAATTCCAAATTCAGAGACGCCTGGGTGGCTCAGCAGTTGAGCGTCCGCCTTCGGCCCAAGGAGTGATCCTGGAGTCCTGGGATTGAGTCCCACATCGGGCTCCCTGCATGGAGCCTGCTTCTCCCTCTGCCTGTGTCTCTGCCTCTCTCTTTGTGTCTCTCATGAATAAATAAATAAATAATCTTTTAAAAAAAGAATTCCAAATTCAGATCTGACAAATATTTATTGAGCACCAGAGACAGAAACACAAACAAGATTTAAAAAGAGGGAGAGGAAAATGAAAAAGAGGGTTCTGTGACTCCCTGGAGAGTCGGAGTGTGGCAAACATAACTAAGAAATAAGGCCAAATCAGAAGGCTCTTGATTTAGCACTGGGACCTATGTTTCCTGAGCTCCGAATGTTCCGCCAGGGGAAGTGATCAGGTTTGCTATGCTTCTCACCCAGCAGGCCTGAGCTTCCTCTTGTCCAGGAGGTGCACTTGGGAACATCTGAGAGGTGTCTTGTCTGTGGTTACTGGTCAGATGACACATCACCTGGCACTGGCAGGATGGAATTCCAATCTTGGCCTCCTTGGGGCTGTGCCCAGACCATGACGCTCTAACTGTGGAATGTGGCCCCATTAAGGACCAAATGGGTGAATCCAAGAGTTGTGATTGGATGAAAACCTCTTTCATTGGTGCTGTCCTCACTTGGATTCAGTGGGTCTCCAGGCATGGTTAGATCTTCTGCATGTCCACTTTTGGTTTGTTTTGGCTCTTATTTCAAACTTCATCTCTGTCACTTTGGTTCTTGTCACATTTCTACACCAGTTTCTTCTTCTCCCACAGCTGACTGCCACAGGTCTCCTATTTGGAAGAGCCCCTGTGTGACCCTCTGATGCTGTTTGCTTGTTGTGCTTCTGCTCCTGACTCCAAACCATGGCCCCAGCTTCAGACTTTGTGTTTTGGGAAGGAGCGCTCTTCACTAAAGCCAGCACTTCTGTCCCAGCCCAGCTGCAGCCCCTGTAATTACAGCCTTGTGCTAAAAAGTCTCCCCCTGGTGTACACACCTTTGTGAGCCAGGCCATTCTTCCTGCCAGCCCCACTCCAGCCAAGTGCACTCTGTCCTTGAACTTTTTTGCTTGGGTCATCAAGAAAGGAACCTCTGTGCATTTCAATTCTTCAAGACAAGTTTGCAAAGATGCTGCTGAGCTCCTTCTCAGTGATGATTTATGCATGGTGAGTGGAAAAACATGCTGTTTTCATTCCTTTTAAAACTTAGTAATGACCTAAGGGGAGAACATTATACCTATATCTGTATCTGTTCCTTTCTTTGTATCTGTGTCTCTTTATCTAAATCTGTATGTCTACGTCTATATTTGTATGTATAGAGATACAATGGCGCGAATTTAGTAATCCGAGAGCCTTGCCATACCATTGTCTCTTATTTATATTTGACCTAGTAGAATTTGACACTTATTTGCAATGCAAAGATGCAAAGTTGCATCCTGCCCTTCAAGAAATATCTATGTAAATATAGGCCAACCCCTTCACGTGAAATAAAAATATATGATGTTTGTCTTTGTGTTGTGGAGATGTAGATATTCAAATAATCTCAGGGTAACGCCCACTGAGAGAATAAAAGGGATCACCAACCAAATGACCTTGGGCAAATCCTCCAAACTCTCAGAGCCTTAGATTCTTCATCAGGAAAAATACTGAAAGATTTAGACATAGCTGATCTCTAAAGGAAAGCTAACCCAACCTATGATCAAGAAGCTTTTGATTTTTAACTTTAGTAAGATTAACTTTTTAAGTGTCATCTAACGAATAGCTTTTACTGCAAATCTGGTCTTCCAGATTCTTCTTAGGAAATTACAATTGCAAGTAGAAGAACAAGGTACCTCTAAGTCTGGGTTGTGTATCAGTCAAGGTTATAGTAAGGAAACTCACGCCAAGTAGTTCAGCAGAGGGAACGTGATACAAGGAACCAGTTACAAAGTGTTGGAAACACTGCAAAGCCAGATGGGTCAGTGACAAACCTCAATGATTAGCACCAAGTGGGAATTCACTGCCATCCTCAAGCCGTAGGGACAGTGGCAAAAGGTGGTTTTGTCAGAGCAAAGATCCAGAGATTCTAGGAGAGGATGGGACAATGGAGGGAGGGGACACACACACTGGCCAGAGCTTGAGCCACGTGGGGACACAACTAGTATCACAATGTCACTTGAAGCAGAAAGACAGAGAGAAACAGAAATGGCTTGTTTTGGACTCTTGTCTGCCAACTGATCCTGGAAGCTGATGGAAGCCAGAAGGTGATGGAGTCTGGGGCATGCTGTTTGTGGGGACCCCCACCCACCCCTGTAATACAGGGCAGGAGTGATTCAAGGGCAAGCACAGGAGAGCTGGGGAGTCCCATCCTAGCCTGGCTTTCCAATGACCTAACTACCTGAAATAGGAACTCAGATGTGGAAAGATGCTTCTTAAGCCTTTTTAACCCCTACGCCTTTGGATTGATCTATTAAGCAGCTTCTAAGTTTTGAGTTACAATGAATTTGTAAGTTTCCCAATTAGCAACTACAGTTTCTGATTACCTGCCACGTGCTAAGCAGTCTATAGAAAATATCTCCCTCTATCCTCTGAGTAGTCTGCTTGAAAGAAATAAATATACCTATTTTCTAGATAAAAAAGCCAAGGTCAGGGAGATGGGGCAATGTTCCTAGGGCCACAGCTGGATGTGTAGGAGGTGGAAATGAACCCAGGGCATGTTGGCTTTAAGCTTCCTGTCAAACAAGGGGATGGCCAAGTCCAGAGGAGCTCACCATTTCATAAGGACTATCAGTTTGATTCCTGGAAGAGTGTGAAAATGCCAGGAAGCAGTAGCAACAGCAAAATCTCAGGGAGGGAATAACCAGGAGACCTTGAAGCTCCTGAGAAGCATTCCCCTGGAGGGCAGCACCCCTCCCTGAGAGCCTCTCTTACTCTGGGGGCTCCAGGCTTCTAATTCTTCCTGATAGTCGTTGGGCGCATGCACTACTTGTCCCCTATAATCAGATTTTTTCATTTACAGAATCACACTGGACTGGTAAATGTGGCTGTGGAAAATAAGATATTACAGATGCTATTTGGAAGAAGTTGCTGAGTAAGGCCATTAAAGGCAAGAGTAAAAATGAAGCGGATTACTACCCACCTCTTCTGAAGAGCAAGAGACTGTTGATGATGACCATGAGGAGCAGGAGTGTCAAGTGGCTGAAAAGGGGGAAGTGCCAGTTAGAAATGGAATAATGCTAAGGGGTTGATGCAGACAGACACAGGAATCCCAGCAGCTGGTGGTCTAGGATGTGAAGGCAAGAGGCAAGTGGAGAGCTGTCTAGAATCTGGAGTACTCAGGGTTTATGGACTAATGCACCCTTCAGACTATAAGAAAAAATTGCTTGGATGAGGATAAAGAGGATATAGGTTAGGGCTGACCTAAAAGAAACTTCCAGAAATATTCAGGAATACTTAGGAAGCATTCAGGCATTTTGAACAGCGATCTACACTTATGAGTTGGGTCCCCATAAGCAGGATTCCTCACCTCTCTGGTTCTTTTTTAAGTTGAATAATGGTATTAATTATACTTATCTCCTATGGCAGAGGTGAGGAAAGAATGAAAACATTGGCATACAATTATTTATTAATTGGTAAAAACTGTGCAAACATTATTTCTGAATACGTCTCCCCTACACTTGCCCTAGAACTCTCATAACAGTGTCCAGAGTGTGGGAGGTGACATATCATCCCATGCTAGTTAGACCCAAACTAGCCTTCAACACACTTTTCAAGGGATGTGGCCAAGCGAGAGGGTGCATGGGGCACTGCCCTCAGATGTGGTGGTAAGCCTAGCAGTAGTTGCGGGCCAAACGGCCAAGGGCATGAAGGACTGAATATGGTGGATGGGGTGGGTTCGAGTGCCGAGCTTGGCAGGATGAAAAGGTCTATGTGGGGCATCATTATTACCAATGCTTGGATATTTGGATATCTTAGAAAGGCAGATTTTAGTGCAACTGAGGGAAGACTTACTACTCATTTGAGTGACCCAACCTTTGGATGGGCTACCTTGTGAAGTTGTGAGCTCCCTGCCACTACAGAAACGTGAATTGAGGCCAAATATTCTGGAAGTGATACTTGTCTATAGCACTGAGATATCTAGACAGTGTTAGAGACGTCTCATGATTGTAACTTACTGTGCCTTTTTAAATTTTTTTTCTGACTGAGCAAACATGACTTGTTCCTTCATAAGGATCTACCTTGGAGGGTAGGAGGTGATCCAGGTAAAGAAGGCAAAAGGATGACAGAGAGGGCTGGGTTTGCTCATACAAGCAGCCTGGAGCTTTCATTTGAGGTCGTGCCAGTGACAGTGGATCCCAGGCTGCTGGGATTAATGGTAAGAGCTTTTCCAGCCTCCGATACAATATCCACTTTGCCTCCACCTCTCCAAACAGTTTTCTTATCTATCACTACTCATCCTTACAAAGATCTTGGAGAATAAAGTAGGCAGATAGTAATACTCCCATTTAACAAGTGAGCAACTCAGAGTAGAAAAATATACAACTTGAAATTACAGGTTGGGACTGGCTGGGGTCTGAGGAGGCCCATTATTCCAAACTTCTCC
Source organism: Canis aureus (assembly GCF_053574225.1). NCBI lineage: Eukaryota > Metazoa > Chordata > Mammalia > Carnivora > Canidae > Canis > Canis aureus. The sequence goes on along the minus strand of NC_135612.1, from coordinate 51,876,450 downwards.
TTTTACAGATGAGAAAACTGAGGCCCAGAGAAGCAGAACCATCTGTGATTCATGTCAGGGTCAGAGGCCGATCACCCTTTGATCCTGCATTGCACACAACATCCCACAGTTTATGACTGTGCCCTTGCAGGACGGATCTACTATGGCAGTCAGATCAAAGAGAGACTGTGCATCCTCTTTTCTGGCCTGATGTCCCATCCTAAGATTTGGTGGGAAATGTTCCAGGTAGATGGAGAATTTCTGGAGCCCAGTGGAATTTGAAGCCTGATGGAGAAGAAGCCACAGATGACAGGATTGATCACCTGCCCAGTTGATGATGCTTTCCTGTGCTCTGGAAGGGGGTAGGAAAGCCACAGATGTGCCCCTGGCCTTGGGGTGATGGCGAGAGCAGCAGAAGTGGTGGCAGCCAAGACAGCAGCCAGCTGAGGACAACTGCCATGCTGCACAGCATTATCAACGTAATTACATCAAGAACAAGTTTCCTATTTGAAAAAGGAGGATGGACACAAGAGTCACCTCGTGCCCAAACATTGGCCGAACTGGTGGCACCTGCCTCTTCTGTCACCGTCCTGGTGTCCTGGCACGGCCGGCCCTAGGGACCCCGACATGAGATGGGCAAGGAGGCCTCCCCTCTGCTGACCCCAGGACTGTGCACAGGGAGGCCAGTTTCCTTCTGTCACTTTCCAGCCTGATTAGAAGGAGAGACAGAGAGACAGGGAGGGGAAGCTGGCAAGATGGTGAAATCAAGAACCGCCAGAAACGCACATGTCAGGAAGTACAAGGCAGTATTGTGTTCTGAAGGGGAGAGAAAGATGTTATCCACAATATAATATACATTTATATTTCGTATAGACTATTCTTTGTTTCTTCCTGGGATGAATATAGATAGCATCAGCAAGAGGAATCCGGCTCTGAGTGAGTGGCTGGAAGGTGCATAGGGCAGCACAAGGGTGCAGAGAGAACCTCACATGATGTCCATGGTGTGTTCATGGCAGGCCACATGCTGAAGAAGGTGAAAGGGGGCAAGGTGGGGGAATGCCAAGGTCAAAGTGCCTGCTTCCTTGAAAGAACTAAATGCAGTTAGGAAATAAAGAGACTTGGTTGGATGCAGAGGTGGCCGACCTGGATTTGAATGTGACTTATGTCCCTCATTCACACCATAGCCTGGGGCTTAAACTTTGTGAGTCATGGGGTGTTCATCTAAACAGCAAAATAACGCAGTTCTGCTGGCTATATTACAAGGTAGTTGTGAGGATTAAATGATGCAAATTTATTTCTAGTGCAGGTACATAGCTTAAGTGGTTTTTAAAAAGATTTTATTTATCTATTTGAGAGAGAGCGAGAGTGAGAGAGCACAGTGGGGAGAAGGAGAGAGAGAGGGAGAAGCAGGCTCCCCACTGAGCAAAGAGCCCAATGCAGGGCTCTATCCCAGGACCCTGGGATCATGACCTGAAACAAAGACAGGTGCTTCACTGACGGAGCCACCAGGCACCCCTAGCTTATGTGTTTTATAAGTATTACCAAACGTATAAAACCGTGCTGTTATCTATTTCCTTTTACCAGTGGAATGCAACTCAATTCAGTGAACTTCAAATTGTAAGGACCCAACATGCGCAAATCATTTTAACTTCTGTGAAACATGCCAATTAGAAAAAGCTTGAAGGACTTGGTGTTTCCCTTAAGAGACTTACTATTTAGGGGGTGAGGATGGAGGGTTACAGACATGTTCATGTTCATAGCAGACCATAACATTGGGAAGAGTGTGGCCATCAGCATGAGAGCCACATAGACAAAGAGTCAAAAATGATGGGAGTGTTGAGGAAGAGTTGAATCCCAGTTGTACGGATGATAAAGACTGGTGGGACTGGCTTTGAAGGTTGAGGGAGAAGGGCCAGGCTTGGGGCTGGAAAGAATTCCTGGTTTCAAGAAGGTGAGAGCCCCCAGCAAGGGGGTGGGTGGAGGGCATCTTGCTTTAGGGCCTTGGCCAGTGTGGAGTCCTTCTGGAGCTGCCAGAAGGATGGAGGAACCTTTTCTCAGATCTCCAGCCTCTCATTAGCATCCCAGTGGCAGCTTTCCTGCAGCTCTTCTGACCAGATGTCACTGTGGAGGGCACTTGAGACCTGACTCAGGTGTATGGGATTCCGGCTGAATCCTTAAGACCCGGGTTTTGCATCCAGTTTCTGCTTCCTGTAGACTGTCTGATTCTGGGCCTCAGTTTCCCTTTCTGGCACACATACATCCCAGTGCTTGCTGTAGTGATTCAATACAAAAAACACAACCAGGCATATAAAAAAAGCAGGGCATACCTGTTACTTCCCTTTGAGAAGACCCCAAACGAGGGTGTGAACGTCTCTCATAGAACACACTGAAGCAGCCGCGGAGCTGGGGCTTATTATCATCACGAAGGTTCTCACAAGCTTTTCTTGCTGTGTTGGAGGTTCCAGTTCAGTTTATAGAGAAGCCGTTTAGAAGGCACAACAATTATTTGCAAAATTAATTTTGAGCACTTGAACTTGTTGCCAAGGACAATAAAAATGGGGAGGTCGGTTTTTTTTCCCCTCTTGTGATATTTTGGGGGCAATTTGCAATGGATGAGCATTTTATTTTAAAAGGAAGCAGTTACTTTTCTCTCATCCGCAAACTCTGCCTAGGTAGCAAAAAGTAACTCCAGTCCGATGTGCAAACGCTGCAGATACCTTGCTCTAGAATTCCACACACATAGAGCTCAGCTCATGAAATTTCCTTACCAGAGCTGAAAGAGGGAATAGAGAGGATCTCAGACGGGCTCCTGGATCCCATCCAAGATATTTCAAATATTCGTTATGAAATAATACAAGTGGGGTGTTTTATTCCCCCAGGGTTCGAAGGAGGGAAATTCCTGACCATGTAATTATATCCTGACCTCCTGAAAGCTACCCTGCTCTTGCACTTGGCATGGATAATGCGGTTCTGTCTTCCTGACTGGAGCCTCGTGCAGGACAGAAGGGAAATGTGGTGGGTTTCTGCTCTAATGGCAGTCTCCTCTCAACCCTGCAAAGATTAGGGCATCTTCTGTGTCTGAGTTACCTGCTCCCTGAACTGAGATGAGTTATAATACACCTTGCATGCCTGAAGTCCAGGCTCCCAGTCAGGACCTGAACGTACTTGTTGAAATTACAACTTGGTCCAGATGTAACAATGGTGATTTCCAAAGTCAAGTGCAGATAGGGCTGGAAAAAAGAGAGAATTCAGGTAGATAAAGGGTTAACCGTGTTTGTGTTTGACTGACTACATCTTGTTCTTAAAATATCAGCACAGTTGGATTTGAATTGTTTTTTTATGTTTGGATTTGTTTACATTTGTGGGTTTTTTTTTCAAGTAGTGGTTTCAAAGGATAATATATGTCTGTAATCACATCCTGAACAAAACTGGCTAATCACCCAATTAAAACACACATTTCAGAAATAGGTAAAGTGAAAAATAGGTTGCTTTCAATTCTACCCTAGATTGTTTCAGTGAATAACAATGGTGACCTCCTTCCTTAAGATGGAAGGTTCCCCAGAAACCAAGGAAGCACAGACCAGTTGCATCCCCACCGGGTGGTTTCAGGGTTCATAGATTCTTCAATACTAGGACCCACACACTCTGTCTTTCAGGAGACTGTTTCCCCAATGTTGTTCTTAAGTTTGTAATATGTTTACAAATCTAAGATATTTTAAGAATAAAGTTGTACTACTAGATTAAGTCTGTAATGTGTCTTATTTTCCATTACTTTACTTTTTTTCTCCAGTTTCCACTCAATAGAGGGAACCATTATATTCAGTTTAAAGATGATCCTTTCATACTTTTTAATATATAAATATTAAATATGCTCTATGGTTTTTTTTAAGTTTTATGTAATCCACGCCTTACTTATTTTTTTCAATTAATGATATATGTAGGAGTTCTTTCTGTGATAAAACATATAAGGCTCACTTCCTTTAAAAAAAGAAAAAAACAAGGAACCCACCCCTCCCACAATAAAGCAGTACATTGAGTTCCATGGAATAAATAGACCATATTATCAAGTCATTTTCTTATTGATGGACATTTATGATATTTTAACTTTTTCCCACTCTAATTATGCAATGGAAAATCCTTGTCTGTGCCATTTTACATCTATGACAAGTAGCTGCATTTTTTTTTCTAGAGTAGGTATCTAGAAGTGAAATTTCTGAGTTGAAGGATATGCATATTTTAAATTTTAATAGAAACTGCCAAACTTATCTCTAAAAACACTGTACCAATTTACACTCCTATCAACAGCATTTGAGGACCTGTTTCTGCACACCTGAGCCAATGCTTGCTATTATTACGATTTTAATATTTTATCAACTGATGAGTGAAAGTGAGATCTCATTGTTTTTTTAATTTACCCTTTAATTTGGTTACTAATAACATTGAGCAGCTTTGCAATTGTCAAGAGCTCTTGAAGCTGAACTTTTTAAAAAAGATTTTATTTATTTATCCATGAGAGACACACAGACAGAGGCAGAGACATAGGCAGAGGGAGAAGCAGGCTCCATGCAGGGAGCCCCATGTGGGACTCGATCCCCAAACTCTGGGATCATGTCCTGAATTGAAGGCAGACACTCAACCACTGAGCACCCAGATGTCCTGAAGCAGAACTTTTAAATTATATTTTGTTTTGATAAATGAGGGTATGTTATAGTATATTTAAAAAAAAAAGTGCTGAAATGGTTAAAATAAAAAGAACACATCAGCCTTCTGCTTCCTTATTTTTTCTTTCTTTCTTTCTTTCTTTCTTTCTTTCTTTCTTTCTTTTTCTTTTCTTTCTTTCTTTCTTTCTTTCTTTCTTTCTTTCTTTCTCTCTCTCTGTTTCTTTCTTTCTCCTTTCTTTCTTTCTTTCTTTCTTTCTTTCTTTCTTTCTTTCTTTCTCTTTCTTTCTTTTCTTTCTTTCTTTCTCTCTTTCTTTCTTTTTCTTTCTTTTTTTTTTTTTTCTGTTGTTTTCCTTCCAAAAGGCAAAGCCTTTCAAATTTTATGATTGTTTCTTCTGGGTTTTGTTCCATATTTCTAAATAACATGCATGCATTGCTGTTCTTTGGTTCTTCATTTTTATGTATTATTTGAAAGATTTCTGAAGTAAAAATGGTGAGTTTTCCAGATTAAATTGATTCTCCTTTTCTTGCTTAGCAACAGAACCCTACATAGTAGGTGATGATGTTTTGTGCTAGAGAGCTGTGTTTTCCTGCTTCCCTTATAGATAGGGTGGCTGATGATTTACAGGCAGTAATTATTTAAAGGGAAAAAGCTCTTCAAAGGGAACCGGCTTAGTGGGCAGGTAGATGAATTTTGGCTTTCTCCTTTTCCTTCTTCTTCCTGTTTGGAACACAGGTGTAATGGTTGGTGCTTCAATAGTTATCTTGTGACCAGGAAACAAGCTGGAAGATTGATTTGTTACTCTAAAGATGGCAGAGCAGAAAAACAAGAAATCTGAGTCTTTGCTTTCCATGGAACTTTGCCAACCACCCAACTTAACTTTGTCTTCCTCACACTCTGCTAGTCAGTTCTTATTTTTCTACTTGCATTTTAATTTCATGTATTATGTTTACATTTAAGGACATTCTGTGCTTTCATGGAAAATGGAGATTTTGGTCCCGTATCACTTCCTTCATGCATTTTTATGGTTACTTTTGAGAGGCTAACAGACAAAAATGCCTTTTATTCACTCCTAAAAACTAGGATTTTGATATATTCGTAATGTTGTGTTTATATATTATAAATTCCTTTCAATATAGGTTAGATCTTTTCACACTTTCAGCAACTGTGTATTAACATGTTGGTCTTAATGCTGATAACATTTAATGTTATCACTTAACATTTGTAGACTAAGCTTGCTTCCTTTAATTTTTTTTCTTTTATTACTACTGGTGGGGTTTAAACATTAAAAAAGTGTCATTATAAGCCTTTTGTATTTCTTCTTTTGTGAATTTTATTTTTGTTTCATTTGCTCATCATTTTTTTTAATTTTCAGGTTTTTTTTTTAATTTTTATTTATTTATTCATGAGAGACACACACACACACAGAGGTAGAGACACAGGCAGAGGGAGAAGCAGGCTCCGTGCAGGGAGCCTAATGGGGGACTCAATCCCGGGTCTCCAGGATCATGTCCTGGGCCGAAGGTGGCGCTAAACCGCTGAGCCACTGAGGCTGCCCTGCTCATCATTTTTAAAAATTATTTTTATCTTCAATATTTTCTTATTGGTTTTTAAGAACTATTTACATATTAGTGTCATTAGTCTTCTTCAAATTTCCCAAATATTTTTAATTTCTTCCTTATGTTTTCATTTTACCTATTGTTATTTTTAGTATGTATAAATTTACATGTTTTATAGAGCTACATTTATTAATATTTCCTGTCTTCTATTGCTTTTTTTTTTGTTTGGGAGATATTGTTTACATTCAGACAGCCTGAAGATATTCATCTACATCCTCTAATTGCCTTTATATTTCATTCTTAAATAAACCTGGAATTTATTTCAGTGGGAGTGTCTATTAAAATTTCATTCATTTATCTTTTTTTAAAAATTTTATTTATTTATCCATGAGCGACAGAGAGAGATAGAGAGAGAGGTAGAGACACAGGCAGAAAGAGAAGTAGGCTCCATGGAAGGAGTCCAATGTGGGACTAGATCCCGGACTCCAGGATCATGCCCTGGGCAGAAGGCAGGTGTTCAACTGCTGAGCCACCGAGATGTCCCTTCATTTGTTTTTCAAACAGTTTAACATTTTTGCTGCATGTCTTGGTGACTAATAAAAAAACTTTCTGCTTTGTCTTTAGCAATTAGTAACTCACTGCATCTTTTTAAATTATCCAGTCAGTTGTACATGGCTGTCTTTTGATTATTTGGTCAATGTCATACTTATTAAATCACCACAGCTTTTTAACATATTTTAGTATCTCTTATAGCAAATTATTACCTCGTCCCTTTCCCCTGTTTTCTTTTCTGTTTCTGTCTAGGACACTTTAAAAATCATTTTGGCAAATATTCAAAATATCAGAATGAAATTTTGGTTGACTTTTGAAATTTCAATTTAGATTGTTTAAATCTTATTCCTTACATTTATGATATATGATCATACTTGAAAAATTCTATCTTCTCATCCAGGAGCATTGTTTACTCAATTTTTAGATCTATCCCTAATTTTATAGCTTCCTTTATATAGAGACCTACCACATCTTCTTAGCCTTTTTTTGGTAGGTAGTTGATGTTTTTTGCTTGCTTCTGTAAATGTAATTTTATTTCCATTACATCTGAAATTATTATTGCTGGCATATAGGAAATCTGATTTTTGTTCACATTTTTCATATTTTTACATTGCATATGGCCATTTATGGAACGCTAATAAATTCTAAGAGCTTTTAAATTGATTCTCCAGTGTTTGCTGGGGTATAATTAGATTTCAAATCTGGCTATCTTTTAGCTTGGAATAGTTTTATTAATTGTTCCTGAACTGTGTATTTGAATTTCTTTTATACTGCCATAGTACAGTGGAGGGTGGGAGCTGCCGGATGGTTTTCAGTGAAGCCCTCATCAAGAAGAAGAAGCCGGAATAAAGTGCTGAAGGAAGATTAAGTGCTGTCAAGATGAACAGGATGAGCTCAGGATGAGGCAGAGAAAACATGATGTGCAAAGACAAAATGCATGAAAAAGCCAGTTACGTTAAGAAGATTGTCAGTAGTTTCCAATGGCTGGGAATGGAAGGTATGAATCAAATTTCTACTTCTTAGTGCATACCATCCTTTCCAGCCTTGCTCACCCTTTGCATTCTGACCCCATATCTCAGCATGTCTCAGCAAATGAGCTGTGAAGTAGCCACAGAATGCTTTTTGCTGTTCAGATTGTCTTTACTGCTCACATGCATGCTACAAACTCCTACTCACCCTTCAATGCCCGGCTCAGTAGTGTTGTGGGTCTCCATTGGGCCCGGAAATAAATCAGTGATGAGTACTATGAAAATATCCTTTCAAATTTTTAACATCTGCCTGTCCCTTGCTAGTCAGTGTGCAGAAACTGTCTTACTTATCTTTCGATCTTCCAGCCTCTAGCAAATGTCTGGCACATAAAAGGCAGAATTAAATAGAATTTGGGCTTTTACAATTAGAAAAGACTTTCCTGTTGCCTTTTCTATGTACATGGCATTTGTTTCCTCGATTTAGTTATCCTGCTGGAAACCCACCATTTCACATTACTTTTTGTATTTCTCCTCTAGCCTTCTTATCAGATTCATGTTGTGTATAGCATTCCCCGTTGTTTATTAGACACAGGCTTCTGAAATGTTGGTTCTCGCCTGTAAGGTAAAAGGAGGCAGAGAAAGTTCTTATTATTTTTCTAAACATGAGAGAGATGAGACTCGTGTATTAGGAAGGCCAGAAAGGAAAAGTTAATGAAATGTCTGTCCCCAGCAGGAAGGGCAACTCATTATAGAGCACTTGGAAAAACCAAAGGGCTTTCATTTTTTAAAAAATTGCTTTTAGGAAGGAGTTCAGCTTTGTTCAAGTAACAAAAGTGGAGGCCATATGTGAAATAAAGAGGGGAAGGTATTTTATCTGTGATTTCTTTAAGAAGGAAAATCTCCGATCAGCTACTTCTGAAACATACACTTAAAATCCTGCATTACTGTATCTCCAAATTTTGGAAAAAATGAAGCTGAAAGGTCTAACACTGAATCAAAACCTGCTTATCTATCTATCTGTCTAGCTGTCTGTCTATCTACCTACCATGTAAGATTATAGTTGGCATTATAGGTATGTCTCAATTAGACAACATAGGTTGTTTCAAAATAGATAAATTGGGTGATAGTCATCTCTGCCCAGTGCCAAGAAAGAGTTGGGCTGGATATTGGATTAAGCCTGACATCTGTTTTGGAGTTCAACCAGAGGGAGCTGGCTTGACTCTGATGCTGGTCAGTTCTCTCTCCTGAGAGGCAGGGCAGGCTGGAGAGGTGGCTGGCTCAGAGAATACTGGGGAGAGTGAGGTGGTCACATGGGGTGACCAAATACAGATGAAATGGAAGACTGAGGGCAGAGTCATCCCCAGAGAAGCAGTCAGACATGAGTCTTGGGTCAGAAGCAGTGACAGGGGAGGAGCATGTTGCACTAAGACACAGGACCAGAATTTCTTCAGGGACAGAGCCCAGGCCCCAACACGCTTTTCAGGACCACAGGCTCTGGGGTACAAGGTCCAGCTTTGAATTAAAAGATGCTGCCTGATGTCTGGCAGATTGATGGCCATGCTCTTAATTCTCTGGCAGACTCTTGATGAAGACATTAAATCACATTGGCCTTACAGATCCACTCTAAGGGGTATTATGCTGTTTAAACTAGATGACAGGTACTTCAGTTCATTGTGCTTTGGGTGAGTGTTTACCCAGAAGCTTAGCATTAAATTAAGTGAGCAAAATAAAAGGAGGCGAGAAAGGACTAGTGTGGACTCAATTTCTTACCTACTTATACTCCATTTTATCAAATATAGTCATCTGGCTTCCACTGCCAAGGGCTGGTTATTAGCCACAAATTTGAAAAGTAAGGATGGGTTGTCCTATGGCCTGAGCAAAAGTCTAAGTGCTTAACCTGACAGAAGATAGAAAAAAGCTATAAAAGGAATATATATATTCCTACAAAGCTCTCCCAGGATGTGGAGAAGAAACAAGCAGGCCTACACTTCAAAGCTATGATGGTATTGCTGTGTGACATCATGCAGCATTTGTCAATAACTACGAGATTGTTAATATTTATTGGAAATTTATTATATACTAGCCAGTGCTTTGCATGTGTAATGTGAATCTTAAGAAAACCCTAAGAGTTCATTAGTATGATTCCATTCTACAAGTAAAGACTTTAAGTCTCAGGGAGGTTAAGAAACTTGTCCAAGGTCACACAGCTGGTAAATGATACCACCAGAATTAGGCTTTATGCTAAAAACTTTTCAAACATCCTTTAATTTAAACATCTCTTCAGAGAAACATTATTATTATCCTTCTTTTCTAAATTTGGAAGTCAAGGTTCAGAGAGGCAATGAAAACTGCCAGAACTTACATGGTAAATAAAATGATGGAGCCTAAAGCCAAAGCAGGGTATGTGTTATCATCCAAGCTTGGATGGACCAGGCTTTTTAACAGTGTCAATGTCATAAACAACAAAGAGGTCTGGGGGTTCTGGGGTGAGAGGGAGCAAACACATGTTGGCCAAATGCATAGCTGTTCTGGACTGAGCCTAGATTTAAAGATAGCTCATACAGCTAGGACAGCATTGGGGCCATTAGGGAAATTTAAATAATAAGAATTTATCAGGGGTGCCTGGGTGGCTTGGTTGGTTAGGCCTTTGCCTTCAACTCGGGTCATGATCCCCGGCTCCCTGCTCAGTGGAGAGCCTGCTTCTCCCCTCCCCACTGCTTGTGTTCTTTCTCTCTTTCTCAAATAAATAAATAAAAATTTTTAAAAAGAGTTTATCAGATCATAGTGTAGTATTAGTATTACATTTCCCCAAGTGCAATGGCTATATTGTGGTTTTATGAGAAAATGTTCTTGTACTTTGTAGGCACTTATGCATTCAGGAGTTGAGTGTCATTCATGATGTCCACAACCACCTCTTACATGGTTTAGCAAAGAAAGAAAGAAAGAAAAGTACGTGTATGTGTATATATGTGTATGTGTGCATACATAAATATATGTACATATATCTATACCTATACTCGCATCTATGTTCATGGAGAGAGAAAGAAAGAGAGAAAGGAAGCAATGTGGCAGAATTTTAAGAAAATTGGTGACTTCAGGTGAGTGTTCATTGCACTACTCTTGTACCTTTTCTTTTCTTTTCTTTTTTTCTTTTTTTATTTTTTTTCTTGTACCTTTTCTGTAGGTTTGGGTTTTTCAAGAATAAAACTTGGGGGGGGGAATCTATGTTTGTCTGACTCCCCAGGTCCACTACATAATCTTTACTGTAGACTGTCTGCCCAAAGTTAACACTGATGCTATGAGCCACCACTATAAAGATCGATCATCATTCCTCTAATGATAATGAACATTCCTTAATGTTTACTATGTATTCAATCAACAAATATTTTATTGAGGATTTACTAGGTATCAGGCGTCCCTCTGGGCCCTGGGAATAAAATAGTGGCAAAACAAAGTCCTTGACTTGGTGGAGATGGAGGAAATCAGTGCAGCAGGCAGAAAGGAAATAATTAAGTGAATGAATGTTTAGTAGAATCCCAGACAGAGATGGAGAAAGAGATGTAGGTCTATTCAGATAAGCGTAGTCAAGGAAGGCTTATCTGACGAGACAGCTTTGGGTAATGAATTGAATGAATTCAAGTCTGGGCAAGTCTGGGCAGGTGTGGAGGAAGTGTGTTCTATGGTGGGGGTAGCTAGCACCAGGGTCCAGCACTGAGCCACGCCAGGAGCCATCCCTAGCACTTTGTATCTCATGAAATCTCACTGTAAACTTTCCCCATTTTGTTTTATTTTTTTTAAATTTTTTTGTCTACTTTTCAAGATGTGTAAAAGTTTTTAGCAAGATTCCCTTAGAAAGAGCATAAAATAAAATTCCCTTAAGGTATGATCTTTTGTTTTTCAGAAAATGTAGGCAAAGAGGGAGGTGTACTCTTGAAAGGCGTTCAGGTGCAGGAAATGTCACATATCTTTCCCTTTTAAAGCAGTTTTAGAGTCTTTCCCCATAGTTCAAGTCTGAAGAGAAATACAGTATTTTTACCAGAGCTTCTCAGACGCGCTGGGCCCTCTAGAAGCCTGGAGACTCACGCGATACATATAGGTCACTCAGGTCATCTGCCACCTGCTAAAACTATCCGCCTCTCCCCTCATTTTTTGTATTGATGAGGAAGAGCACTTTCCTTTATCAATACAGTAAATCAGCCAATCATACCTGCCACAGACAGATATTCTTCCCTGTGAGTTGTTCACCATTCAGTTTTGTCTGTGTGAGAATCGCTGCAGATGTTTTAATACTTTAAAAACTACCACCCATTTGTTTTTTGACGGTAGCCTTTGACAATCTCCTTTTAAAATTATCAAATAATTTTGAAATAATCACTTACGGGTTTTTCCCCTAGAATTTTTATAGTTCTGCTTATTATAGTTAAATCTTACATTTATTTATAATAAATGTTGATGTAGGATACATAGACTTAATGTGATTTTACTTCAAACTCCCCCCCACCCCAAATTTGTTGAGGATCAATAAGGACATATGCAAAGAAATAAAATTTTTATAGGACAGCCTCCTTGCTCATAAATGCCATAGTTAAAACAAAATCTTGTATACGAAAAATCCGTGGTAGGGTCATTTGTGTTTAAAGACTTTAAGACCTTTTCAAAGAAATAATGCTTGAGGCCTGTAATCGTGAGTGAACTATTAACAGGATACAAACAGTTTTCAATCCTTGAAAATAAAGCAATAAAGTCAAAAGCACTGAGTAAAGAGACCATCAGTTTACACTATTAACAAGGAATAGAAGACAGTCAATTTTCCTTTATACTCCTTTGTTACCTAGAAACTTTTTAAGACTTCCATTCTTTGCAAATTTAATGAGGTGCTTGCTTGTTATCTTTTTAAAAGCACATTTTAGATATTCTACAAGGTAAGAGACATTAATTTATGTGCCTGGTTCTATATCCAAATTTTCACAACACTTCCTCTCGTATTTAAAAAAGTTTTAAATTTTTTTAAATTTTGTACTTTTTTACTTATTCTTGTAGATACTGCAATACGCATTCCCACAGAGATGTGTAGAGACTACATACATTGGTAGATAGAAATGGCTTATATGACCACCATACAGAGATACTTCAGGTTATTCATGTCGGTTTATGTCCTTCTACTCCCTCCTTTTTTTCATGTACATACATTCATGCTCAGTTTCTTAAAGACTCAATTATTTATTTATTTTTGTAAACTGAGTGGTAAACATGGGGCAGTGCTGTGGAGAGGTAGGATGTGCTGAGAAATCAGGAATCACTGCATGCAGTGTGGTCGATAAGAGTATGCGGCTCCTGTAAGTGGGATGAAGGGGAATGGAGACTTAGCATCTTCCCTGAAGACTATCCATGGCATCTTGCTTGGCATAACATGATAGAAAGACATGCAATGGTTTGTAGCCTGGACTCTCACAGAATGTGTTTTTAATATACTGATAGGCATTTATTGTGTGTTGGCTGTCTATGCAGGGCATTTAACAATTAGTCCTAAGCCAGAGTAGGAAAAATTAAATCCTTCCCCTCACCTCATACCACTGGCATAGATAAACAAAATAAGATTTAGAGAGACTAAAGATTTGCCCAATTTGCTACTTTTGGAAGCAATATTCAACACATTTAATGACATTCAATCAAAACCAGTATCTGACCCATCTTTGCATATCATGTCTAGTCCACTGGACGAGGTACAATACTGCCACCAGGTCATATCGATCGTAATTTTTTTAATTATATTTGATATGCTGTTTTGGTAATCTTCTATTTAACCCAACTCAATAACATATTGTGACACATTTCCATGTTATTAGATGTTATTTTACCATGTTTATTTCAATGCATTTTTATTTATTTTTTCAGAATAACTTGCAGCTCTGACATACTCAAACTGCAATGCTCTCTAATATGAAAAAAGTATATAGAATTAAAGTCACATATATTAGAATTTCACATAATGACAATTCACAGTAGGGAAGGAGTACTGTGACAGAAATTAGTAGATACTAAGTAGATGAAGGAATTTTGTTACAGGTTGAACACTTCCTGTTGGGAAAAATTACCAGGTTTCTCTGTATTATTATTATTATTATTATTATTTTATGATAGTCATTCAGAGAGAGAGAGAGAGAGAGGCAGAGACACAGGCAGAGGGAGAAGCAGGCTCCATGCACCGGGAGCCCGACGCGGGACTCGATCCCGGGTCTCCAGGATCGTGCCCTGGGCCAAAGGCAGGCGCCAAACCGCTGCGCCACCCAGGGATCCCCAGGTTTCTCTTTATACAAATGGAAACTTGTGTACAGGTGTGTGTGCATGCATGCCTCTGTGTGTGTGCGTGTGTGTAAACAAGCTACCTTTCAAGAACACGGCCTCCAGTTCTAGCCTCAGTCTTTTATAAAAGAGAATGAAAAAGAAAAGGCAACGGAAGGCATTAGGAGGAAAAAGAGAAATGATTTGATATTGAAAATAGGGCTCCTCCAGAAAGGAAAACAAAGAGAGTTTATTTGGTTTATTTATTTATTTTTAAAGATTTTATTTATTTACTTGAGAGAGAGAGTACACACAGAGGGAGAGGGAGAAGCAGACTTCCCGCGGAGCACGGAGCCCTACTTGGGGTTCAATCCCAGGACCCTGAGATCATGACCTGAGCCAAAGGCAGATGCTTAACCAACTGAGACATCCAGGGACCCCAGGGAGTTTACTTGGTTTAAAGACCGAAGGCTAAGAAGAGATTTAGGAATTCCTGGGAGGCTTATATTCACCTAATTGGAAGATAAAGTAAAACATAATGTAAGTTGTAGCAAGACAAAGGTCAATTGGCATAAGGATGAACTTTGGAATCATTAAATCCAACACTAGAACATAGAAATTTAATTGGAAATTTAAAAAATTAAAAAACTTGAATCTCGAAATAGGTCCCTGACTGTGGAGTCAAGAGGCAGATAACCACCTGTTTCCACAGGTTCTTTCAGTTATAATAGGTACATGATTACTTTCAAAGCTTTGAGAAGTACAGAAAGTGTCAATAGCGGAGAGCTAAAGTACATGCTGATACAGACCTCCTTCCACCAACATACAGATGCTCCTCCAGGGGACCCCCTAGCACAGAGATTTGTCTACCTCCGTTATTTGTATTTTAATTTAGCAGAGTGTCATGGGAACTTCCTGTCTTTATAAATGCTGTTGCAGACTCACGTTTTTTTTTTTTTTTAAAGATTTTATTTATTTATTCAAAAAAGACACAGAGAGAGGCAGAGACATAGGCAGAGGGAGAAGCAGGCTCCCTGCAGGGAGCCTGATGCAGGACCCGATCCCAAGACCCCAGGATCACGCCCTGAGCCAAAGGCAGATGCTCAACCACTGAGCCGCCCAGGTGCCCCAGAGACTGCTCTTTGAACAGCTGTGTAGTATTCCGCACCGAGGCTCAGCCTGGCTTATTTACCCAGTCCTTTGACTTGCCGCATAAATGTTGGTTGTGGAGTTGGAAGGTGATGTTGTGGGAGTTGAGAGGGTTCTAGTGTTGGGTGTTTGGGAGGACTTCTGCCTTAAGTGTGCCCCTGCCTCTGTGACTCTCCCCAACCAAGAGGGAGTTGTAGCAGTTCCCAGAGTGAGTGCCTTCTGCAAGCCTCCTGGGCTGCATGCAGAAGCACATACCTCACATTCCCTTTGAAAAGCTATTATAAGATTAAACTGACTCTGTGTTCAGTGTGGTCCTCTCTGATGGGGCTCTTGGGAACCCAAATGGGTTTCAGGTCTCCAGATGAGTCTCCCTCTGAACCAGGCCCACTCCACACTGGCATTCTTCCTGTACTTTTTCAGATGATTCTCCAGAGTCACTCATTTGCCTCTCTGTCTATCCTTTTATTAAAAAAAAAATGCATTTCTATTAAAAGTTTCTGTATCTAGGTTTGTCATTCATCAACACCTTTCTGAACAAGCCATGCTCTTAGCT
Organism: Canis aureus; assembly: GCF_053574225.1. Classification (NCBI taxonomy): domain Eukaryota; kingdom Metazoa; phylum Chordata; class Mammalia; order Carnivora; family Canidae; genus Canis; species Canis aureus. The sequence goes on along the minus strand of NC_135612.1, from coordinate 51,860,749 downwards.
GGGGTAAATAGGGAAGAAAAAAAAAACTGTGGCCAGTTGAGAAACCACTGGCTAAACCACTGAATCTCCAGCCATGGGATTTCATGATGCCATTTCCAGAATTCTGTTGCAGTGCTGTTGGTGGCATTAGACACAACCCTGCATTTTCTGCATTTGATAGAGAATGTAGGTACCTTTTGCTTTATTACAACCCAAATATCTCTGTATGGGAGAAATAAATGTTCCACTTACATGGCCTAAAGGTGTTTGACCCTCTGATGTACGTAGAGTACACCAAATCAGAATCCCGCATGACTATTTTAGAGTGGATGTGTTGCACACAGCATGGTGACCCTAGGGTGGGACAAAAAGAATTATACTCAAAGCTTAAAGAAGCAGCCTGAGTCAGAGAAGATTCCTGGCAGAGATCGACATATATGGTCAAGGCCGTTGGAATTTCTTTTGAACATTAGATGTACTTCTAGCTGCTCAGATTTAAAACAATGACCAGAAATGGAAAAATAGTGGAAGAACCTATGCTAACCATAAACAGTGGTTAACCCAGGATATATGTTATTTAATATGAGGAGTTTATGTATTCCCAAAGCCTACCATAGTGTAAAACATATACTAACACCATATATATTGATTTGAATGTAATTCTGTTGTATAAATCAATATTCAGAAAGTCAAAGTTTTACTGCTGCCCTACCTAAATTGTCCAATCTAAATTGTCCAATCTCTTTCTGGAACTGTGCTCCTTCATGTCTCCTATAAGGGCTGGGGGTAGATTGGGGTTTGCCTGCGTAGACGTCATGGGTCACTCCCTGCTTTTCTGGGGTGTCCGGTAGCCTTAAAATCTTTCCCAGCCCAGAGCTGCAGGAAGCGGCTACTAATCAATAGAGTTGGTGCAAAGTGAACTCAGTTTCTAAAGTCTCGACTAAATTAACTCAGTGCTTCTTCCATCACTTTCTGCGGTCTATCATTTGGAAGTGCGAATCCCCATTTCTTGTGCCCATATTTTGTTTATTTGCCAATGTTCTAGCTATTTGAGAAAAAAAACTCATTCAGTGTCTCAAAATGGCCTCTGAGTTCTGGCTCTAGAATCATTCTGGAGATATCAGAGGCTTCTTTATTTCTTTACTTTTTTTTTTTTTTAAGAATTTTTTTAATTTGTTTGTTTATGAGAGACACAGAGAGAGGCAGAGACACAGGCAAAGGGAGAAGCAGGCTCCATGCAGGGAGCCCAGTGTGGGACTTGATCCCAGGACTCCAGGACCACATCCTGGGCTGACGGCGACGCTAAACCACTGAGCCACCCGGGCTGCCCTATTTCTTTACTTTCCACTTCACCCTGGTGATCCTGTCTTGACAATGATCTAGTTCTTGATGTTTATGTATGCTATCTTGGGATAGTGACCCTCAGATCCTGAGATGCTGGAAGCCAGGCTGAGGAGCTCCCCAGCTAAAATGAAATACACCTGTGTGCTTTCCAAGTACAAGAAACAAATGAATTGACTAGATAAAAATTTAAATACCCACATTTTATCTTAAAACCATGATACTTTCTACTGTGTGTTTCAACTAGTATCTAGTATAAGGGGGTTATAACTTAATTTGCCTGGAAAATATTTGTTTGGTTGCTACAAGTTTCACATATTAGTGTTTAAAAAATGTTTCTAAAAGCACATTCCAGGTGCTTTGCAGTGGAACATGTTTAAGAATCATTTCCCTGGATTGTTTGCTTTTGGAAACCAGAGGCCATGCTTGGATGAACTTCGAACCAGAGAAAGCATCATAATTTTTCCAATTGCTCTCTACTTGATTGTGGGCTGTCTCCAGCCTAGCAGATCTGCACTGGGGCCAGGGCTTGGAAGGGCCTGAAGTTCATTCTTTTTCAGAGGCAGGATTGGCTGATCCCATTCTGTGACCATGACTGTCCTGGTTATAGAAGTCATGACAGGCCCCAATTAAAGATTATAGCTAGTCACAGGTGTTCTGTGGAAGGAACAGTCATTTGCAGGTTCAATCCTGCCCAAACTCTTAGACATTTGGAGATGCTGTCTCTCATATCCCATCACCATACTAAGGAACGTGGCCAATTGCTTATGGCTCCCTCATTCTTGGTCTAGGAGTTTAGGCTTCTAATCCCTGATAAAAGTGCATTTTCAAGAGAACTCTCCAATTTCTGTCATGTGTGGTTCCTTACCCCACGTGTCTATAATGGCTTCTTTTCCAAGCCTTGATTGTCAACTGGGAAAATTTGTTACAAAACTGAAGAACATGGCTTTGTCTTCTGATTGTTGAAATATCTATCCATTTTTTTTTTTTTTTTTATGATAGTCACACAGAGAGAGAGAGAAAGGCAGAGAGACACAGGCAGAGGGAGAAGCAGGCTCCATGCACCGGGAGCCTGACATGGGATTTGATCCCGGGTCTCCAGGATCGTGCCCTGGGCCAAAGGCAGGCGCCAAACCGCTGCGCCACCCAGGGATCCCTATCTATCCATTTTGAAACCCATTTATTCCTTGAAATAATGAATTTTTTTCCCCTTCATTACTGAATAAAATTTACCGGGCTTGCCCACAGGCCCTGGTCCCATGGCCCCCATGGGACCATGACCATACTGGATGACTTCAGCATCCAGGCTGCTATGTTTCCCGATCTTTTTTCTCCAGCACCTACCTGGCACCAAACCTTTTTATACCGTCTCCAGGTTGATATGACCATCAGATAATATATAGTCAACATCTTCCTGGGAAGACCAAGATTTTGTGCATGAGAAAAAGAAAGGCAATTCAGGAAGTCAACTAACGCACATCAGTCAAGTGAGCTATTTGGACAAGTGTAGACAGCTCCTTTCATTTTTCTCTTGGCCCCGCCATAACACATTTTGATTGGTGGGTGAGCCCCTGCAGATATTGAACCAGTCGGCTACTGGCACCGCTGCTTAAAGCTTCAGGCTGCCATCTCTCAAATTGTGCTCCTCAGATTCTCAAATGGCCAGGGACTCCTTTTCAACTATTCAACTTGTGATTCAAGCAGAGATCATTTTTAAATATTTTTTAAAAAATATTTTATTTATTTGAGAGAGAGAGAGAGAAAGAGAGAGAGAGTATGAGCAGAGGGAGAAGCAGACCCCCATTGCTAAGCAGGGAGCCTGATGCAGGGCTCAATCCCAGGATCCTGGGATCATGACCTGAGCCAAAGGCAGATGCTTAACCACCTGAGCCACCTAGGAGCTCTCAAGCAGAGATCATTTTGAAAGGTGATCAGCATCACCTGCGTTTTCCCTCCTGAAGACCCAGTTCAAGCTTTCTCATAACAAGTATCTCTTAGTGAATGCTGGCATGAATGGATCTTGAATGTTAGGGGTTATCTCCAGCTGAAACAGTACAAGAAAGATCTACAGTGCTTCATGTTGTTAGTATGGTCATATGCTTTTCCCTTTGTCTGAAATATGGAATATGGCAGATCCTTTCTTCTCAAAGAAGAATGCTCTGTTTCTACTTATTATGCAAGGCATTGACTCTCTGCAGGAAAACAACTCCATCTGCCCTTATTCTACTCCCTTAAGATGTTCCAGGGAAACCTTGATCATTCCTTTCCAGGTCACCTGTATTAGAGATAGTAACTAGCTAATCTTTATCAATAATTTTATGTGTGTCAGGTCATGTTCTAAAGTGCTAAGATGCATTATTTGACTTATTCCTCACAACAGCCCTATAAGGAATTCCCATTTTATGAATGAAAAGGCTAAACCACAGAGTGATAAGGTCCTTTTCTAAGATTGTAGGGCTTAGGCATGCGAGAGACAACATTTGAACTTGGAACTCTTGAGCCCATTCTTGGAACCACCATCCACCACCATGTTGAACCCCCCCCCCTTTGTTTTTTTAACATATATATTTAACTACATCCCAAACACCCTCTTCTCTATGTATCTTTGTTGCCTGAAGCTTCATGGGAGTTTGACTAGGTGAACCTGTCCAAAGAGACAGATTTAAAGCATTTTGAACTTTGTTCTATCCATATGTTAAAAAGCATGTGGGGTGGGGGAAGAGACAGAAGACAGAATATACTTTTTTTATTTTAAATATTTTATTTATTTATTCATGAGAGACACAGAAAGAGGCAGAGACACAGGCAGAGGGAGAAGCAGTCTCCCCATGGGGAGCCTGATGCAGGACTCGACCCCAGGACTCTGGGATCACGCCCTGAGCCAAAGGCAGACGTTCAACCACTGAGCCACCCAGGTGCCCAAGACAGAATATACTTATTAGTCTTTTCATGCAAGTTCTTCATCCTGTCGTTCAACAAATATTTATGGACTCTGGGGAATACTGACACTTTTCTAGGTAGATGGGATACACTTTTAGTGGCAGTGTGACTCAACCACTTTTGTTTGACCACGAAAATAGTTGCAAATAATTGGGGCTTAACAAATTTTTGATGATATTACAAGGTAGGCAGAACTTGACTCTGTTCAGGGGTAAAGGGAAATGAGCTGTGTTCTCTAGAATTGATAAGCTGTGTCTCAAATGAGAGAAAGAACCTGAGAACTTCCAGGTTCCCTGGAGTTTTCCAAGTGCTGTTGTCAGGATGATTATTATTTTATTCACATTCCTCAGATCTGATTCCCTTTTCTCTTCCTCATCCTGCATAACTCTTTAGCTATGAAGCACTCCCAATGGATTTCACCACAGAAGATTTTAGGCTGTATTTTCGTCCAAGAAGGAGGGAGCATGGGTCAGGGAAAGGGAATGAGAAGGGTATCTGCCCCAGATGTGTTTATACACAAGCCTGGAAAACTACACTATTTAACTTTTATTTAAAAGTTTTAATATTAAAAAAAAGTTTTAAAATTTAAAATACACTATTTAAATTCACACAAAGTTGATGAGTAAACCTCTGATTCCTACAGTGACACATACATCGACACAAACATGCACTACAAACACAGATTTGCGATGTATAATAGTGCACCCAGCTGCCCTCGGTCATTTATTTATTGAAGTATAATTAACATATAACATTATATTAGTTTCATTTGTATAACATAATGATTTGGTATTTGTAGACATTGAGAAGTGATCACCATAATAAGTCTAGTTACCATCTGTCACCATACAAAATAGCAAAATTTTTTCTTATGATGAGAACTTTCAAGATATATTCTCTCAGCAATTATCAGTTACACAACATAATATTATTGACTATAGTCATCATGCTGTACACTAACTCCCCATGACTGGAAGTCTGTATTTCTTGACCCCTACACCCATTTTACCCACCCCCAAACTCCTCTTCCCTCTGACAACGAACAAATCAGTTCTCTGTGTCTATGAATTTTATTCTCTCTGTTCATTTGTTCTATGGTTTAGATTCCACATATAAGTGAAATCATACAGCATTTGTCTTTCTCTGTCTGGCTTATTTCACTTAGCATATTACTTTCGGAGTCTATCCATGTTGTCACAAATAGGAAGATTTCATTCTTTTAAATGGTTGACTAGTATTCCATCATATACATGAAAATTTCCCACATTTTCTTTATGCCTTCCTCTATTTATGGACACTTAGGTCATTTCCATATCTTGGCTGTTGTAAATAATGCTGCAATGAACAGAGTGGTACATACATCTTTTCAAACTAGTCTTTTCATTTTCTTCAAATAGATAAATACCAAGAAGTGGAATTGCTGGATCATAGGGTAGTTCTATTTTTAACTTTTTTGAATAACATCCATTCTATTTTCCATCGTGGTTGCTGCTCCAATTTATGTTGCCACCAATATGATTTTTTTCCCCTCCATATCCTTGTGATTACTTTAATTTCTTGTCTTTTTGATAAGTCATTCTAACAGTGAGAGATGATCTCTCATTGTGGCTTTGATTTGCATTTCCTTGATGATGAATGACATTAAGTATCTTTTCATGAATCTGCTGGCCATCTATATGTCTTCTTTGGAGAAATGTTTGTCAGATCATTTGCCCTTTTTTTAAAAAAGATTTTATTTATTTATTCATGAGAGATGCAGAGAGAGGCAGAGACATAGGCAGAGGGAGAAGTAGGCTCCCTGTGGGAGCCTGATGTGGGATTCAGTCCCAGGACTTCGGGATCATAACCTGAGCCTAAGGCAGACACTCAACCGCGGAGCCACCCAGGTGCCCCTCTGCCAATTTTTAAAGCAGCTTTTTTTGGTCATTGTTGTTAGTATTGAGTTGCATGAGTTCTTTATATATTATAGATATTAATTCCTTACCAGATATGTGATTTGAAAATATCTTCTCCCATTCAGTAGGTTGTCTTTTCATTTTGTTGATGGTTTCCTTTGCTGTGCAAAAGATTCTTAGTTTGATGATTCTTTCTTCCACTTTTTTACTTTTGTTGTCCTTGTTTTTGGAATCAGATCCAAAAAACCATCGAAAAGACAGATTGCAAGGAGCATACTTCCTGATTTCTTCTAGGAGTTTTATGGGTTCAGGTGTTACATTCAAGTATTTAAAATCCATTTTTAATTAATTTTAGTGTATTCTGTAAGATAGTAGTCAAGTTTTATTCTTTTGTACATGACTGTCAAGTTTTCCTAACACCATTTTTTGAAGATACTCTCCTTTCTCTATTGTATATTTTTGCTTCCTTTGTTGTAAATTAGTTGACCATATATGCATGCATTTATTTCTGGGGTCTCTATTCTGTTCCATTGATCTATGTGTCTGTTTTAATGCCAATACCACACTGTTTGTTTGTTTGTTTTTTAACTATACCTTTGTAATATCAGTTGAAATCAGGGAGCATGATGCCTCCAGCTTTGTTTTTCTTTCTCAGGATTGTTTTGGCTACTGGGGATCTTCTGTGGTTCCATACAAATTTTGGGATTCTTTGTTCTATTTCTGTGAAAAATGTCATTGGGATTTTGATGAGGATTGCATTGAATCTGTAGAATGCATGGATAAAATAAGTAAATAGCATAGATATTTTAACAATATTAATTCTCGCAATCCATTGGCACAGAATATCTTTCCATTTATTTATGTCATCTTCAACTTCTCTCATCAATGTTTTACAATTTTCTGAGTATAGATCTTTCACTTTCTTGGTTAAATTTATTCCTAGGTATCTAATTTCTTGGTTATTATTTCTTCCAGTATTTCTATGGCTGGTAAGATGCAATAAGTTCAGAACAGTGATTGAAAGAAATCCCTCAAACACATGTCTCTTCCATTCACCAACAAGATGGCTGCTTATTATTTTGTCGTGGTAGTTGTTCTTATTTTGAAAAAAAGAATGTATTTCCTTCAGGTGTAGGGATACCTATGGGAGGGGGAAACAGACACTGGGGCTCAGCCACCTGTCTTCTTTCTCTCATCATCCACAGGGAACTACTTTTACCAGGACCCACAGCAGTGGGGCGCTTGTCCTATTCCCTAGCTCTTACCTTTTACAAGTAAGTAAATCAACCTATTAACAGTTGGCTTTAGAATTTTCTCTTCCTCTAGGTGTCAAGCAACTCCAAAATTTGAAAGAGCTGCCTCCTGTTAATTTCACATTGGCCACGTTTCCCATTCTGAGGCTGGTCATGACCCAGGGTGAAGTGGGGAACCAGTACCCTGAAACTGGCTGTTCCAGGAAAGGGGGGAGGCCCCATCTGGGGGCCATACCCCTCCCCATTCTGGGATAGACCTGCCTGGCCTACCCGGAAGCCCAGTCAATGTTTTCACAGCTGTGGGCTGGGAGGCTGCTCCCCAAGCCTCTTGCACACAGTTGGCCTGCGACCCAGCAGCTGCACACACCCAGGCATTACCCCAGTCCCCACAGGGATAGGGGGAGCCTCAGCCAGTAAGCCTGGCCCAGAACTGACCCATCTCACCAGGGCGCCAGGGCAGGCTGCACCATGTGCTTTTGACCCACTTGTTTAGTGCTGCTATTAAGTGGTTCTCACATGGCTTCCTCAGGCTTCTATTAACTCCCCAGGCGGCAGCAACAGCCTTATTAACTGCAAATGGCTTCTCGTGGCAGTGTTCCATTTCTAATATTAATAATCAGCGTTTAATAAAAACAAAGAGGGGGAAAATACAGGCGGCAAAAGCAGACTGCTTTGCCCCTTTCCCTCCCTGGCAGGAGGCCATAAAAACTGCCAGCAGTAGTAGCAGAGTGGTCAGCCCTGGGACAATGACACACAGTCACGTGCACACACATGCTTACATGAACTGCACTTGATCTCTCACTTGGCCAATGTCAGGTTCAGAGCCTCCTCCTTCCTCCCTACCAATCCCGGCCTTTGGGTCCCCAGTCTGGCCATCTACAGCAACTTCCATGGCCCAGAGTCACATCATTAACTGATGTCTTTTGACAAAGTGGGGGAAGGAGGGGGTTTTTGGCTCTGGCATTGCCTTTCCCCTCTTCCTTCTCCCTCTCCATCAGACCAGTCATCTGTGAGACAAATGACTCTCGCCTGCCAAGGCCGAGGAGAGTGGAGTTAAAAATGTAGTTAATTAAATTTACTCAAAAAGATCAACTCTCAAGATTAGGAGCTGGCTTTATCGCCACTAAAAATAAACAGGGCTGGGGAGGACAGGATGGAAGAGATGGAGCTGGAAGGCGGGTGGGGGCGAAGAGGGACTTGGGGCTTTGGATCCTTGGACGCTAGGCTGATATTTAAAGACCTTTTACATTGTGAAAGATCTCAGTGAACAGCTGACATCTCCTGGAGCCCTGGGGAAGTTTTTGTGATAAGGAACATTCCCACTTGGAGGGTGAGGGGACTGTTCCTTTTCTGGGGGTGCAGATGCTGTTGGAAAATGAGTCTTGGTGCGGGGTGAGGAGTGTGAGTCTTCAGTTCCCTCCTTGACTCCCCACCCAGCAGCTAGCACCCCATTCTCTTCCTCTGCCTAAGGGCTATATGAACTATAATCAAAAAGCCTTGTGCATAGGATGGAGAGGCAGGCGACTGTCCCAGAGGAAAGTCTTCTTCAGCCTTACCTCTCCCCACATGTTCCAGACCCAGTGTGGCCAGGACACCCTTTCTACTCTTCTTATGGGCTGAGAAGTCTCCTCTCTAGTGCAACCGGCAAAGGATGTGTGGATGTACTTAAAGATTCACTCAAGCAGGTTTGGTGAATTGAAATTTGGAGTCTGAGGGAGGGCATTGGACATACCAACTCACCCATGAGTCAGTTGTCTGACGGTGCCAGCTGTTTCATGCTTCCATGAATACATGTAGGCTGCTCTCTCACTGCAAGATTCCTATTCCTTCTTTGAGACCCTATGCAGGTGTCACTTCCTCTGACTCTTCACCAATTCTAGAGTCTAAGCTGAACTATCTCTCCTCTGCTAATTCAATACTGATTCTTACAATGTTTTGTCTTTTGGCTTGCTACTAAACCTTGAGCATTTGGGGGCATGGACCACATGTCTTTTCTTATTGCTCTTCCCCAGCATCCTATATAGTGCTCCTAAGGGGAGCTCAAATGCTAGGCTGTGGTTAGAGAAGCCAGGGAGCTGAGATCCTGAGGGGAGACTGTAGACAGCATCTGTGGCACATCGGGTTTATGTTCTTATTTAGCTATGGGTGGGCCTGACACCAAGGAGACCCGTGAGTGCTTCAAAATACCAGTTGACTATTGACAAAGGACTTCCTGGCTTGAAAAATGGCTGTCCCACTCTTATCCTGAGCTTTACCTTGGAAACATCTACAGAATTAAGTCAGTGCCTTTCAGATTAATATACTCATCAAAATGTCATTCTGCAAAAGCTATTTGCTAGCTTTGAGTCTCTCCAAGTTCCTCTGCTTTGAGCAGGAGGTCTTCCTCTGCCAAATGTAAACACAAAGGGATGCTGGGATTTGGGGCCTGCATTGGGGGCTCAGAATTCCTGACGCAGAGGTATCCTCTTGACCAAACCTCAGGCTTCCAGGAATGCTGCCACCAGGGCATTTGTCATGCAAATTTCCTTCTAGGGCAGGCAGGGAGAGAAATAAAAGGCAAAAAAATAAACTTTGAAACAGTGAAAGAAGAAAAAAAAGGGTAATTTCTATGGAGAAGAGTACCTCTCATATCAAAATTGTTGTGTTTTGTTTTGTTCTGTTTTTGAGACAGGCTTACACTCAAAAATCCATGATCTGCCAGGATATTAATGTTGTTACCTTTTAATTTCTCATATGCAGCATCCAAGGAAAGCCCGCCCTGTCATAAAGCTGCACTATGGAAACGCCAGAGTGAGGGAAAGACTAGAGGGACAACATTTCTTAATCACAGACAGCGATGCTCTGTCTCCCAATCACAGACACACACCGAAGGGCAGAGTCTTCAACACCTGCTTGTGGTTTTGCACAAATGAAAAAAAGCGAGCTCCAATCTCACCCTCTGCCCTAACTCCAGGCCAATTCCTTCAGTTTCCTGGGGAGCGTGTCAGACAATCAGAGCACAGCCAAACAGAGTTTCTCTGAGAATGCTGCCATGCTTTCTAGACCCAGAGAATATACAAAATAATCGTTAGACTTTTACCCATCCTGGAGAGTGCAGTTCTCCTCAGTCCCTGGGTAGGACTCTGGGCCTCATTGCTATGATGATTTAGGGCCTTGTGACCTGCCTTCTTGGCTCTAGATATACCATTCCCCCCATTTAGGGGAGATGGAGATGCCTTTTGCAAGTCCCACCTCTGCATTGGGTATTCTTTATTCTCCACATGTGCGCACGCCTGTGTACGTGTGTTGCGCATACAGAGGACATAATGTGCTTCAGAGAACCCTGGAAGAGGAAATAGCAATCAATATGCCTGTCTAAACAATTAGAAAGAGATGTTTCCGAGTCTCCTAAATCTATCTGGCATGTGTTAGATGCATGCTGTCAGCCTGGCTGCCATTAAATAGCTTCTAAATAATGCAAAGACAATCAGATGTACAAATAAGCAATTCAATTTGGGTGATTGATTATTGGAATAATGCTCATGCACCCAAGGCGTGACATTTCCAATCACATCTCCATTTCATTTCTCAGGCGGTAATGATCTTTCTGCCTCTACTCATGGAAAGTGATCTCTTGGCTGGAGGATTTGGGCATGGGCTACACTTGGGTTCTATGGATTGACTCTTCATCTCGCTTCAATATTCCTTGGACACATGGGATGGATGTGCCTCCTCTGCTTCCTCTCTACTATATAAATTTCACCAACTGCATGCTATATTCCCGAGGTGAATGTAGGGCACGTGGTTAGGGATCTTTGAAGGTCGGCCTTACAGATGTCTTTCATATGGCTTGGCTATCCCGCCAGCTGTCTGTCTGAGTCTCTCAATGTTTGCAGCTTTTTGGAAAGGCGTGTAAGTAGTATGGGGGTCTCCACTGAATTATCTCTATGTCTGAGATGACAACGGAACAAGACTCAATGTATTTATTGAATGTAGATACCCTGGTTCAAGCTCTGCAAACCTCCAGATCTGACCCCCAACTTTCAGCATCAGTGTCAATGGCTGAAGTTACTTCTCTCATTAAAGTCTATCTTGTATAGTCATAGCTTTTGGTTTGGTGAGACCCCCTTGCTGATTTGGGAAGAACATTCATAGAAGTTAGCACATACACAGCATGGCTCCCTGGCCCGCAGCATCTGATGTTTGCCCTTGGCAAATATCTACTGATATGGTTAAGGCATCTGAACAGTTCAAACCCTGGTTTCCCTGCCTAGAGGAAGGAAACAGAATTCTGTAATACGTTCTTTAAGTAGAACTGCCCACCTGGCAAAGTAACATTTATCTAGATTAGCACCTCACTACTCAACATGTAGTCCTTGAGCTAGTGTGTCTGGAAGATTGTCTCAAGCTGCTCCCTAGACTTACTGAATCCAAATTTAAGAAGGTCATCAGGTAACTCATGTACACATTAGTCTTTGGGATGTGCTGCTCTAAGAATTATGAGAAGTGTGGTGGAAAAAAGTGGGCCCCAAGTACGCTGCATTGCACCTGGTGATATAGAGCAGGTTACCTGCCTTTTCTAAACTTCATAATCTTGACCTGTAAAAGCTGACAGTCAAGAGGAAACCAAGAGACCTACCCTGCATGGCCATTGTGAAGCTAAATAGATTAATGCAAAGGATATTGCCTAGAGCTGGAACCATCTTGGGTCCTCAGAGGGAGGGATTTACCTTTATCAGGTCTCTAACTTGTAAAAAAAAGAGTTGCTATTATCTACCAGTTTAGAGGTTTCTGTAAGTTTGGTATAACTTAACAGCAAGTAACTAGACAAGGTGATCAGTAAATCTTAATTGTCTCTGAATGAGAAATGCCCCATGTAGGCTTAAAATAGGGTTTTTATTTTATTTTATTTTATTTTATTTTATTTTAATTTTATTTTATTAATTAATTTACTTTTTATTGGGGTGGATTTCTAATGCGTGGGCTGGCCCTAATGGGTTTGCCAGGTATGTGAAAACCCCAGGAGAGTTTACACATGAAGACATCTCTCCAAGTGGTGTATCCAAGGCACAGTTCAGCTTGGGAGCCAATAAATCAGTCTCCATTCTTAGGGCTATGCAAGCTAGCAATTCAGGTGTGCCCGCTCCATTGTCCCCAGACCTGGATGTCACCTCTCCGGGAGAATGCTGTCAAGGTGCTTTATTTGCCCAGCTCAAACTCCTTAAGACTCAGCTCAGGTGGGATCCCTGGGTGGCGCAGCGGTTTGGCGCCTGCCTTTGGCCCAGGGCGCGATCCTGGAGACCCGGGATCAAATCCCACGTCGGGCTCCCGGTGCATGGAGCCTGCTTCTCCCTCTGCCTATGTCTCTGCCTCTCTCTCTCTCTCTCTCTCTCTCTCTCTGTGACTATCATAAATAAATAAAAATTAAATAAAAAAAATGTTTAAAAAAAAAAAAAAGACTCAGCTCAGGTACTACTACCTCTAGGAAGCCTTCCTTCCTTACTTCCCAACTCAGCCTGTTGCTCTTTCTTTGTACCTCCAAAGCACCCATGGTTACTTTTGCCCAGCCTTAAGCAAAGACATTTTCCCTGGTTTCTCTCCTCTACTGAGAGGCCCCCAGGGGCAACATCATATTCGTTTGTGCCTCCAGCAAGGTGCCTGAACATTGCAGCCATAGAAGGCAATCGCAGGTCTGCACCATACTCTTATCCCAGCATGTCAACTGTCCTTAGCACTGTCATGATTCTGGATATTTTAAACAGTTTACTTTTGCAGATGAGTTGGGAATGAATGATGTCCCAGTGTGGAGAATGTGATACCCACCTTGCCTTTCTCAGGGCCTCTTCTTGAGAAATCCTATCTCTTGCTTTCTGCACTTGCCACTAGCTTTGTTCAAATTCAGAAAATTAACTCTCCAAATCTTTCCTGGTCATACTCTTTCTTCTTCTTGAACTGTCTGTTTTCCTCACATATTCTTCACTCCTAAGTGACACCCTCTCTCCTCCTTTCCCTCTTCACACCTTGTCTCCCCAAAACACTTCCAACAGAAGCTAAAATAAATTATACCACTTACTATTCCTAGTATGAGTTGGGTAAATAAGAGTAACATGTTCAGCCAAAGGAAATCATCTCTAGCTGGGAATATCTGGTTTCAGTAAGTCATTCAACAGAATATATGATAAATAATGTCCTGTGAAATTATTCATCACCACAGCCCTGCTGAGTGCACAGTATCATAAACAAGATATTTATTATTCTTGCCCTCATGAAACTTATATTCAGGTGGGGGCAACAGGAGAATGAGCATATTAATAATACACTTGATATTTACACTGAGAAAGTTATCTGGAGGAAATAGATGGTATGATGTGGGGGGAGCCTCTCTGAGGAGGTGGCATCTGAGCCCAGTCTAGAAGGATGATGACAGCAAGCCGGATATGGGGAGAGTGTTCTAGACAGAGAGCAAAGCAGGTCCAAAGGAAAAGATCTTGTGGCATATAAAAGGAACAGAAAGGAGATCAATCTGACTGACTGCAAGTAAAGAGAAGATTTGTGTAAAATGAATGAAGTTGTAGTAGTGGGAAGGAGTAAGATTATTCCTGGCCTTGGAGGTTATAGTCAAGCTTATTTTATTTTAGGAGCCATGGGAACCCCTGATGGGAGTGACATGACGTGGTCTGCATTTGTCAAAGATCACTGAAGGCCATATTGGGAATGGGTGGTTGAGGGGTCAGCAAGGTAGGAGTGAAGCCTTACATTCTTCAGTAGCTCAAGCAATATAGAATTAAGATAGACTTGAGTAAATCTGTTCATGAGCTACCCTGATAAAGATTATGGCTACCTTTGAGCACTTTCACAGAGGATCAATGGCTTGACCTTTGTCTGCAGACTCCCTGGGACAGTGGAATCACTTCACAAAGTCTTGGAATCTCTATGCACACTGATAATTATTGATAGAATAAGCAATATGTCTCCACCTTACATTATTTATCATTTATTTTTTCTCAATGCAAACAGAGTTGTGATTAATAAAACATACATATTCTTTAAAAGCACCATTAAATGCATAGGAACTTTCCATCATTACGGGTTGCAGTCCTATTAACTGAATTTTTTAATTGATATCGAATCCATAAAAAATATTATGAGTTCAAAATACATCCTGCTGCATAAGTCAATATCCAGAATTTATCCTTGACCCAAAGAACCTCCCCACACCTCTGGATAACCTAGAAGATTGGATTTCCTGACTACACTTGGGTTTAGGCTGGGGCCAAAGGGAAAGTGAACCCACGTGATGTGTGACTTCCCTTCTGAGCTACATGAGCAGGTCTGCAGGTGGTCTCTTACCTGGTTCACAGGCTGGCTGTAAAGAACTCTAAAATGTGGAGTTGCAATTTGGAAGTTGCTGGGATCTGGGATCCCCCAGTCAACATTGGAGGAGGAGAGTTGCCAAGGAGTGAGACCTAATTAGCACTGGAATGGGAAACAAAGAAATAAATCTTTTGTTGTATTAAGTCACCGAGATGTTGAAATTATGTGTTGCCACAGTCTAGTTAGCTGAGGCTGACTGACACCATCCTTTGATACGCCTGCACTTGTGACCAAAGAGGCATATTCCAGGTTGGCAACTGCTGCAGCCTTGTGACAGCAAGAAAATGCGAACTCCCTAAATGTCCATCTGTGGGAGGCGGTTTCAATCTGAATGGCACATTCATACAGTGGAATATTATCCTGCCATTACAAGGCAGCTCTGTAAATTATACAGAGTTGGTTGAAAGGTTGGGTGAAAAAGGCAGGGTTCAGTAGAGATGTATAGTATTTGGCCATTTGTACATAAAAAATAATATCCTTATGTAGTAGCAGGTAACATAGATTGGCCTTATGGGCCATTTGGTGTTCTAAAACTCTACAATTATTAACTCATTTAATCCTTACAACCGGCCCTCTCCGGTGCTTCCCAGAATGATCCCTGATTAACCAACCATCACAATGAGACACAAAGAGACTAGGGAGGCTGACGAAGGTGACTTGAGTAGGACCAGCTGGAGCAAGCACCCACGACCTTGGTGATTTCATAGTAGTGCATAGATGTGGGAGCTCACTGAAGTATAGAATTTCTTTGTGAGAAAACACAGAGTTCTGGCAGGAATAGGAGCCTCTGGACAGGAGAATTGAAAATTGGGTTCACACTTGGAAGAAATATTTGATTCCAGTGTATGTCTTCACCAATCGTGTGTAGACAGTATGTATTTGAAAGCAAAAATACATAGCTTTTATTTTTGTTTATATTTTATTTTTTAAAGTAAGCTCTACCCCTCAGTGTGGGACTTGAACTCAGAACCCTGAGATCAAAAGTCACATGTTCTGCAGACTGACCCAGCCAGGGGCCCCATGCATATATAGTTTTTAAAGGCACTGAGATCCT
This sequence comes from Canis aureus, assembly GCF_053574225.1. NCBI lineage: Eukaryota > Metazoa > Chordata > Mammalia > Carnivora > Canidae > Canis > Canis aureus. The sequence continues at coordinate 51,844,934 of NC_135612.1, read as the reverse complement.
AAGATCATTCTAATTTTGATATCCTTACCTACTCTTTTTATAACCCATCGGCTCTAGATCCAAAGAAAAAGTTAAAACCACTTCTAGGATGGTGAACAGAGCCCACTGCTCTTGGCAAAACCCAGGCCTCTCCCCGACCCCTGGCTGTGGTGTCTCTTGCCCCATGCTCCTACCCCCGCCCCCTACCCAGGGACACAGAGAGAGGAACACTGTGCCACTGTCTGAGAATTCACTCCTTGTTCAAAGAGAAGTTTGCACTCCAACAGATTTTTGCCTTTTGCAATTATGTCATTAAAAGCGTTCTGAACTTCAGACTTGAAATGAACTCCAGAAAGGGTCTGCCCTTTTAGCTTTCGGCTTTACATAATTTATGGTTTTGAATCTTATTGAAAAGTGCAAAAAGGGATTCAGAAAAGGTTCCAAGCAGACACACACAGCCATGCACATCCCTCCCTGCTGCCCCCCTGCCCCCAGCCATCTTCATGCAATTCCCCACTGCCCCTGCCCACAGTGGAGGGGGCACTGTCTTCAGAATGAGAGGGTTTTATCTGGGTCATCAAAAGAATGTGGCATTTGTAACACAATTCCCCCATCCTCCCTTTGGCTTATCTATTAGTAGCTATAATATTCCCCTCCTTCTCCCCTCTCTACCTGGCACCTACCTTTCCTTCCTTCCCTTCCCTCTCTCCATCCCCCTACTCTCCCTCTTATCTGCCCTCCTCCAACTCACCTGGCCCTGGAGTGTCACTTGGCATTTTAGGGAATAAATAGGACTAGGAGAGGAGGAGGTTTGAACTTAAATTGTCTATGTTCCATTCCTGGCTCTCTTACTTTCCAAACTTGTATCTCTGAGCAAGTCACCTTAACTTCTGCAGCCCTGTTTTGCACACCTGCGGACTAAGGCTGATAATGGTTGTATCTATCTCCTAGGTCATCGTTTGGATCCAAGGGCACCCTGTAAGAAAAGGACATGGCACTGTGCTTGCATGGGGTAAGCACTTCGTAAATATTGGCTTTATTATTCTGGGAGGCAGGATGGTGTTGTAGGTAAGACTGTGCTCTCTGGCAGCAGACTGTCTGCGTTTGAAACTCTACTCTGCCATTTAATAGTTGGGCCATTTTCAAAGTCATTTCTGCTCTCTGAGGTCAGTTTCCTTATCAGTGCGATGGGGACAATGATGCCATTTATCTGTAGGATCGCTGTGGGGAGAAAATGAGATGAAGCGTGCAAGGTACTTAGTACAGGGGCTGGCACATTGTATCTGCAGTAAATGCGGGCTCTTGGTGTGGAGATGTGCCAAGCAGAGGGAAACAAATAAACAAACAGATTTCCCAAATCCCCTGAAAATCATTTCATCTTATTATTTAAGAGAAAAGGTGGCCTCACCCTAACACAGAATTTGGTTGCAGATCCAGCCCTGGGCTGATTTCAATGGCCTCTGGCTGAACCGCCTGCCAGAGAAGGCTGCTCACCCCGGACCTATGGCAGTTTTCAGGGTCAGGAGGATGTCTGCATTTTTATCTGGCGACCTCCAACTCTCTCCTCGCTTCTGGTGGGAGAACTCCTCCAAATTTCTCTTCCTCAGTGGCCTGCCCTCCCAGCTCCAGTTCCAGATAAGAAGGGCATTGACTGAGGATGTGTGTATTTGAGGCGGAGGTTGGAGCAGGGATAGCCAAAGGGGAAGATCCAAGGCTCTAGGTGTCTCTCAGCCTGGGACAAGTTCTGTGGGCTTGTGGCTCCTGTCCCAGGCTCCAAACCTACTTCTTCCCCTTCTGGCTGTGAACTCAGGCCAAAGTGCTTAGCATTTCTCCATCAGCTTCAGTTTTGTCAACTGTGAAACTAGAAAAATAGCAGTGCTTTCTTCAAAGAGTTGGGACTTAAAAATAATGCCCATGGAGAAATGGGCTCAGCAATCAGTAGATGGGTTATTACCAAGGTGACTTTGAATGGCCAACAGGAAGTCCAGGTAGGTGGATCCAGAAAGAAGTTTCTATCATGTCAAGATCTGTGGTTTCCAGTGCAAGTTCTCCCTCTGAAATCATTCCTGTAAATGTTGCCTTCTAGACACAGTATGGATGGCCCAGGGCAGGCTCTTGGCAGAAAAAGGCTCAGGACGGGGGAGAGGAAAGAGGGAGCTGAACTGGGTGGGAGTCCAGTCTCTGCAGAACCTCTGCTGAGTGCACCCATAGACCTTCCTTCTGTGGGTGCTCTTAAAGCAAGAAGCCAGAAGTCTGTCTTCCCACTGGCCCCTGATTTATTCTCAGCTTGCTGCATGCCTTCCCAAGCCAACTTCCCTTCCCTTTGTACTTCACTTTGTAAAATAATTTAAACTGTGGAAGTGTCATATCTGAGGCAGGGACAGACTTAGAAGCTCTGCCTGGAGCTGCCTTGCAGACCTCTGGTTCCAGAAAGTTCCCAGAGCTCTAGTACTTTGCATGCTCTGAGATCCAACCCTATTTTTGTTTCAGAAGGCTTTAGAATTCTCTCATTTTCTGAGTGTCTGTTGGAGCAGAAGACAGAATCACAGACTATGAGAGCAAAAAAAGTATCTCAGCAATCATCTCTAGAAATGAAAAACTTGCAGCCCATGGCAAATCTGACCCACCATATTGTGTGTTTGTGTATGTGTGTGTGTGTGTGTGTGTATGTGCGTATGTGCACACTTTTTTTTTTTTAAATGAATGATATACCAACACTTGAAGCCTAGAGTTGTCCGTTCCCTTGCAAAGTCATAAATCTGGGAATGCTGGTTTACATTTCATCATGGCGGCAACAGGATAAGTAGGGTAGTGGCTGTACCTTTGCATTGACCCAAGCTTCTGTCCATATAGTCCTCACCACTCCCCAGAGCACCACACTCACCTCTTTAGTTCATCTCCATATCTGCATGGTCCCAACTGGCATTTGGGTTCATGACTTCTAATCTATTGACTGTCATTGTACAGATGGGAACTCTCATGGTGACGGTGAGAAGTGACTGTCAAGGTCATCAAAGGAGAAGGGCCCGGAGTGGGATGCGAGCCCAGCCTTTTCTAGGTCGGGGCTCTCTTCATAGGAGGCTAAACTGTTGAGGACCTGGAATTCATGCGCATGGCACTGATGCCCTCTGGATGACTTCATGGGGTTACAGGTTCCCCTCTCTGGTCTTCACCGCTCAGGGGTCATTGGCTCAGGTTGGGGTGGTTGTTGATAGCGGGGTTCACTCAGCCCTTTCTTCAGATGCCTGAATCAGAGAAATGAGCCCAGAGATGACTCTTGTTTCCTGTTGTATGTTTCACTTCTGTACTTTATTACCTCTCCTCTTGTCCTTTATTGGCGACCCTGTTAGACAAGGTTGGCAAATGTTCTTCATTTCTCCTGCTAACTGTGGTCAAGAGAAAATTATTATGGTGGAAGGTGCCTGGTGGCCCAGAACTGTCGCACTGCCTCTCACACCTGTGTACTGACAAGGGCTTCTGACTGCAAAGGACACTTGATGTTGGCCCCACAGAGCTGAGATTTGGCTAAACTCTCATCTTCCAGTCCCTGGGGCTACATCAGACAGTGCCATGAGTGACCAGTGCTGACTCCAAGCAGGCACGAGGAGGCTGGCAGGCGGCCCCAGCAGTGACCTGGGCGTCCCCTGCATCCTCACGAACTTCAAAGTTCTTTAGGGCCTGGGACAACAGGTACGGTGTGAGGGGGCCATGTCTCCGTGCTTGGCAGGTCTTGTGCATTCTGTTGGTGCCCGGAGGCCCTAGGGGCTGGCCCTGCATTTCCATTCTCTTCAGTCAGCTTCAAATCCCTGTGTCTGAAAATGAAATTAGAAGGAGCAGCTGAGAGATCATACATATATAGTAGATCCAAATGTAAAATGCCTCTCTGTCCCTTCTAGGGACAGAGGATAAGGATGCTTCTAGGACCAGCAACAGGGATTACACAGTAATCTTATTATACAGGGTCCACCAAGGGGGAAGAAAGGGTCACTTTTCCATGCATGGTAACACCATCCCCCCACTTCCCTTTTCTCAGCCACCATCCCTGCTGCTGCACGGGCCTTTTCATCCTCTGAATAGGAGTCACAGAACGTAAAGACTGCTAACTCTGGGAAATGAACTAGGGGTGGTAGAAGGGGAGGAGGGCGGGGGGTGAGAGTGAATGGGTGACGGGCACTGGGTGTTATTCTGTATGTTAGTAAATTGAACACCAATAAAAAATAAATTAAAAAAAAAATGAATAGGAGTCACAGTTATGCCGGAGCTTCTTGTAGGCCAAAGGAGTTTCTGGTTTCTTCTTTTTCTCAGGATGGCTCACCTGCTGTCCTCAGCCTCATAGACTTTCCCCACAGCTTGAGCCTGCTGTTCGGATGTGAATTTCATCATTTGTCAAAAGAGAAACTTGGACAGGGAGTATTAAGTGCCTTAAGACCAACTATTCCCAGCATCTGGCCTCATCCAGCTATCCCAGTAAGAGAAGGCTTATTTCTCTCTTCTTGGGACATTGTGACAAAGCAAAGGATCCTTGACGAGCTTCTGTCCAAAGGCATAGGGTTGAGAGAAGTGAGTGTAGCCATAAAATGGGAGATGAGGTCTTGCCCCCTAGTGTCTGACTCAGCTGCCTGCTTTATGAGCAGCTAAGTATTAGGAAACCATGCTTGGCCACCAGCTAGTCTCCTCCTTTGCTGTGATTAAAATTTAATCCCATCTCCTTCACTTATGGAGCATGACTCTGGATGAATATGTGTGTGTGGCTCGGGGAGCATGTGGTGGAGGCAAAACTGACCCTATAAGTTATCTAAAGATTGGAAAATACACAGATTTTGTCTAGTAAGAAGTGATCTGCTATTTACCTCAATTTTTACATACAAAACCCGAGGCTGTTTATGCTATTGCACTCAGCACTGTTTTCTGTACCAATGGATGGGGAAAAAATAGACTATTTAAGAGAATGATAAAAATTGTTTCAAGTTTCATGTATATTTCATTGATATGTGACACTGGAATACAGATCGATGCTTACATTACATGAAGTAATGTTTCATGTGCTCTCATCACACAAAGCCACCTCCAGCTGTGGTAGGATAGCTTGAACATGGCAGGAGCGCTCTTAGGACTCGCTCAGTGAATGAATGAACGTTAATGTCATCCCATTAGTCACATGCTCACAGACGCACAGATGCTCTCCTCTGTGCTGGAGTCCTTTGAAGTGCTAAAAATCATGTGGACAAGGAAGGATCATAATTTTTCTTGACTCTAAACCAAAAGTCAACAAACCTTTTCCTTAAAGGCTCAGATAGTACATATTTTTGACTTTGCAGGACAGGAGGTCTCTGTTGCCAATACTCTGCTCTGCTGTTGATTCACAAAAGCAGCCACACACAACACAAAAACAAAAACCACAAAAAACAATCACACTTCACTTACAAAAACAGGTGGAAACCGGATCTGGCCCCTAGGCCCTAGTTTGCCAAGTTGTGGTCTAAACCTTTGGTTAAGTTCTGTCAAGGGCTGTGATTAAAAACAGATCTGGCACTTTGGCAAAGTTTGGTCATGGATTGAAAACTGGACCGAGCCTGTTACCATGAAAACAAGCATAAAACTGGTTGTCAGGGAAACTGGATTCTTTTCTTCGTTCATTCACTTGGAGTGAGACTCTAAGAAAGCCTCACTTATATCAGCCTCAGCTTCCCTATGAATAAAGCGAGGGTTTATTTACATCGGAAGAAACTCAAGCCTTTTCCAGAATGTATATGATTTGTGTTCACACAACTCTCCCACCCCCTCACCATTTTTTAAACTTTGGCAAACTTTTATAGGTTCAGTATCAGCCTCGTGGGAAAAATCAGAGTTGAGAATGTGGTATGGAGGAGGAAAAGCCTAACTGTGATTATGTTTTGTTTCTGGACATAAACAACAACACCACCAACAACAACAAAACAAAAGAACAACCAAAAACATTTTTATCTGTAAGGTTTGTTCACGGTGCTTTTTTACTTCTAGATATTAAGTGCCTGTATCACAACTTTTTAGTGAGCTGATATTTCAAACACTGTCCCTACAGCTAAGAACTTTCTCGTGGCCTGCATTTTGATAGAGGATAGCTAGGACTCTGGCATGTGTGCCAGGAAAGGAGAATTAGACAATCTCACTCTATACTCTGAATTTAGAGAAATGAGGCAAAGGCATAGGGCCATTAGTAAGGCTCTAGTGGGGATTCAGTGGAAATCCATTAGGGACAGTGCCAGAAGCTGATTCTAAAGAGACTCTTCCTTCACCAGACTGTGGCTCTGATTCTTGGGCCCAGCCTCTCTTGATTTCTGCCCATTGTCTGGGACAGCTTTTCCACTGATTCTCTGCTGACATCCTTCCAACAAATTTAGTGCTTGCTTAAGTTCAAAAGAAGTACCTTCTGTTGCTTGCCATCAAAATCCCTGACTGAAACATCAAAGATACAGGTCTGCATTTAATTTTTGTCTTTTAATTATTATTTCTAAAGTTGGAATAACTCCTTTCCACAATCAGAAATCATAGATTATTAGCATAAATTCTATCCTAATCCTCTTCCAATAGCCATTTCACTGGTAAGAAGCCTCTCATTTGCCTTTGAGCCTACAGCTGAATATTATGCTGGCCTGAGAGCTTTCTAAAGAGCTGGCACTGTAGGAACAATAGCTTCTACTTCACTGCCTTCATTCATTCATTCACGCTTTCATTCATTCACTCATTTATTCCATCAACATTTCCCTAGCATCTACTATGTATCCAATGTGACAGAAGGTATTGTCCTAAGGGAGCCACACAACAGGAATTTACCACCTATGGGGAGAATAGAGATACACTTGTACAACTAATTATTTAAATACACTTCCTTATAAGGACCCCAGAGAAGGTGAGGGTGTTCCTACCAGGAATAGCAAGGAGACATTCCCTCATCCATGCGTGAGGAAGGGTGAGAAAAGCCTTGCCAAGTAATTAAACTTTGAGGCTTGCACTGAAGGATGAATGGGTAAAAATTGTTGAAGGAGGGAAAGAATTGGAGGAAACAGAATGTGTGAAGGCTCTGAGTAGGCAGGAGCATGTGCACTTAGGAACTGAAGGAAAGCCGGGGCTGTGGATCTGAGTGAGTCTGAAGGATTGGGTGGAAAACTGAGCTGAAGAGGCATTTGTGCCTTGTTGGCCAAGGTAAAGATTGGGACCATTCTCTCCCCAGAGCAACAGGAAACCACTGGTAGACTTTACTTGGGTGAGTGAAATGATTGGATTTCCATTTCTCAAGCCTTTCTCCAACTACTGTGACAGAATGAATGAGAGGGGATAAGAGGGCTATGAGGAGGGTCATTTGGATGTTATTCAGTGCCCCCAGCAGTACTTTGAGTAGGGCGGTGATGGGGGAAAAGAGAAATGGAGACAAGAAACATGAGAGGCAAAAAAAGACAGAATTTAGGGTACCTGGGTGGCTCAGTTTGTTAAGTGTCTGACTCTAGATTTCAGCTCACGTTATTTCTCAAGGTCATGGAATCAAACCCTGTGTTGGGCTCATGCTCAGCTCAGAGCCTGCTGGAGAATCTCTCTCTGCTCCCCCTCCAACCCTACTCATGTGATCCCTCTAAATAAATAAATAAATAAATAAATAAATAAATAAATAAAATCTTAAAAAAAAAAAAAAAGATCCAAGACTAATTTGTGGAGAGTTTCCATTATGCACACAGGGTAGATGGAGGCAATATTTACTGATACAGGCATTTCTGCAGAAAGAAGGATTGGGGTAAGGTGGAGGAGTTTTGTTTTAGTCATATTGAGTTTTGTAGCTTGGCTGAACCAATTGAAATAGTGTAGCTTATTACTGTTCCCATTGGTTCTTTCTTGGGAAAACAGAATGGACCTCATATGAGGGTATTGGGTCCTTCTGTCTCCTATATGAATTAGTTCCTCCACTTCTGTATTTCTTGGTATGAGGCCTGTGGTCACTTATCCTCTTGGGAGGCTCAGGACAAACTATCCTCCTTTTCTCCTTCCCTATTCGTCCTTTTGTACCACCCCAGTGAGTATCTATATCTCCCGATAAGTGATCCAGTTGTGACTCCCTCTTGACTTTGTTTTTTTCTAGGAGTACAACTAGTCCTGACCTTCCCGAATCTTCTAAATGGGCCATTCCTCCCGAGCCTATTGTGAGTCTTAGCCTTGTTAATTAGGATGGCTGGACCTTAGGCTCTGATCAATATTCTTGTAAGCACTCTCAAAAATTCAGTTTTTTTTATCCACCCATCTTTCTGGATTTTTAAAAATTATTATTATTCTTTAGGTCAAGGTCCTGGTCAATCATTCCAATGCTTACAGAACCTCAACTGAAAACAAAGAAATGTTATGAAACTAAAATTATGAGGCTATTGTCAAGATTGTATGGGGACATGTTCTCTGGAAGACCTATGAACACCATTTCTCTGTCCTCTCTCTTTTCCTCATTAATTTTGAATAATTGGGCTAGCAGTCATGATTGACGCAATGACAATGATTGCCAAGTTCTTAGAAAATGTCAAACGCTAAATATGATAATAAATTGCACCCAGGGAAACTAAGGATAGGTCTCAGCTTTGCTGTCTAGTCTTTACAAAAAAGTTCAGAAAAATCCCGTAAATGGCCCAGATGAAGATTTTAATTCTTTCCTGCTCACCTTGAGGCACACAAACATGATATCCTTTTATTCCACCATATTTTCCACATTTCCCTCTATTAGGACAAACATTATGTCAAAGAGGAATAGAGCATGGTTGCATCTGAAGGACACATAAGGAAATAAATACCCTACAGGCAGAAGAGGGACAGAATGAGTTAGTACATTAAGATATTATTGAAAAGTCCAGAGGAACAAGGCAAAATCCCATAAGCTCAGCAGTCCTGGATTATTTCACTACATGACACTAAAAATGAACAACATACTAGCCAATTAATTTTTTTTTCTTTCCACATGACTCTTAGTTAGAATGGGAACATCTGGAGTTTGGAATCAATTGTCCAGAACTAGCTGCTGTGCTAATTAATATTCACACAAATAGCTCTCTGCCAAGGTGTCCCTGCAGGCACGAGTGCTTTTCCACAAACTTTGTCCATTTAGGAGTATTCTGGTTGGCCTGTATAAGGAAGAGGGGGAGCATAGGAGGGTGATGGAGGAACCTGCAGCATGGCTTTCCATCTGAAACAATGAACAGCCCATTGGATGAGGTGCTGAAAACTCAGGAGAGGGTAAAAAATCCTGCTGTGTGAATAGAGATCTAATTAGCAGGATTGCTTCCCCAGTCTCCCTAGTGCATAGAAGAAGGTGAGTCTCAGAATGATGTCATGGTTATAGCTTGTCGATTGAGGGCAGGATGAAGACCCTTTCTTTAACTGTAGACTATTCTGGCAGAGCTACAGTTTCTCTTGTTAGTAATGAACTGGTAGAGATGCTGGAACTGTCTGTGAAATTCACTGCCTTCAAGAATCTACACAATTCTGAATCTACCTCTGTTGGCTCTCATGATGGCTTGCAGTAGTTTCTTCTTCACTTCTAGTCCATAGTGCAGGACTTGAAAAGATAGCAGTATAGGTATTAATACCCTCACAGACCACTTCATTCAATTCACTGGCTGTCTGGTGATTCACTATGTGGAGCTGCACTGGCCAATATAGCAGCCAATTTAAATGCAGTTGGTCTGAATTGAGATGTACTATCAATGTAAAATGTAGACCAGATTTCACGTTTCTTTTTACCTTTGTGTTTTTGTCTACACACGCACAAAAGTTTGTTTTATAGCAAAGACCTCATAAAACAAAGCCAAACTTAAAAACAATAGATAGAATGTATTTGCAATACACATGACAAGAAAAAAGTGACATTTCTAATATATGAGAATCTCCTATTAATTATTAAGGAAATATAAACAACTCAAAACAAGCAAATAGATGAATAGGCATTTCATAGAAGAGGTGATTCAAGTAGCCAACAACTATATGAGATGTTTGTCTTCACCTAGATTCACAGAAATACATGTATAATTTAAAAAAATATTTTATTAATTTATTCATGAGAGACAGAGAGAGAGAGGGGCAGAGACCCAGGTGCCCCGAGTCACAGAAATACAAAAGAAATAGTGATTTGCCTGTTTTTTTTTTTTTTTTTTTTTTTTTTTTTTTGATTTGCCTGTTTTTAACTGTCAAAATTGACAAAACTTTTATTTTTTTAAATTTCTTTTTAACTTAAATTTTAGGTAGTTAACATATAGTGCAATATTGGTTTCTGGATAGAATTCAGTGATTATTCTTCACTTACATGCAATGCCTAGTACTCATCCTAACAAGTGCCTTCTCGAATCCCCATCACTCATCTAGTCCATCCCCCCCCACCCCACCTCCTTCCCTCAACCCTCAGGCTCTTATGGCTTGTTTCTCTCTCTCCTTTTTTTTTTTTCCTTTTCCCCTTTCCTATAAAAGCTGCAAGTCTTTTTACCTTTTTAATGCGACTGCTAGAAAATTTAAAATTACATATGTGCCTGACATTTGTGGCTCATACCATATTTACTTCTATTAGATAGTAGTGACCTAGAGTCTTGAGTCAGGAAAGACTTCCCTTCAGCTCCCTCTAATAAAATAGCTATTATTTTCTGATAATCTACCATGAAACACCTACCATGGGCTTACTTCCATGTTAGACACTTGCATATTATCATTAGTACTCATAGCAATCCTATTATCTAGAGATTATCAACCTCATTTTACAGATGAACAACTTGGTCTAAGAGAGAACATGTGATTGGTTGGACCCATTTGGTTTAAGTCAACATCATTGATGGCACCAACAATGTGCTCTAAATGGTGACACACACTGGGGACAGGTTTGAGGAGTTATCACCCATGACCAACTTGATTGAAACCTAGGTCCCTCTTAAACCATCCTTATCCTTGTAAATTCTCAATGTGAAGAAGGCAGACTGATCAGAGTGGTTAGGGGTTCAGATTCTGATTGCTAAACTGGGGCTTGCCATTCCGGGCCCAACAATGTGTGAGGGTCTCTGAGCATCAAGGAAGGAAACATCTGAAGCCAGTATGAGGAACAGAAAAGAATGGGATCTGGAAAGAGAAATCAAATACTCTATGAGTCAGGAAAAGACAAATATGTCCATATATAACATAACCTGAATACGAGCTTTGGATCTTGGACAAATCTGCCCTTGTATTGAGTCCCAGTCTTGAAAGAGGAAGATGCCCAAAATAGTGGTTTTGCCCTTAATTATGAAGAGATTTATGTTAAATTATTTATTTTATTCTTGTAAGGACTCTAAGGGGCAGGCACAACTTTCATCATCTTCCTCTTCTTGCAGATGAGGAAATTGAGACACAAAAATTAAGTAACTTTAACATACAATTAGTGAGTGATAGAGCTGGTGTTTCTTTCTAGATAGTGTACTAGTTATTGATTACTGCATTACAAATTACCACCATTTTGCTTTAAAACAACACAGACTTATAATCTTACAGTTTTATGAGTCATAATTCTGGACATGGCATGGCATGGCACAACACAGCTGTTCAGGGTCTTACAGGGCTGCAATCAAGATGTTAACTGGGCTACATTCTCATCTGGATGTTTGACTGGGGAAAAAAACATTTCCAAGTTTATTATGGTTGTTGTAGAATTCATTTCGTTGTGACTATATGACTGAAGTCTTTGTTTCCTTCCTGGTTGTTGGCTGGTAACCACTCTCAACTCCTAGAGAGACCACCCTCAGGTCATTTCCCTAGGGTCCCATCAGTAGTCTCTCTTCAGAGCCTGGAAGCTTCTTCTTTCAGACCAGTCAGGGAATCTCTCCCTCCAGTCTGCTAAGATGGAGTCTTACATAACGTAACATAATCAACGGGAACAATGACTTCATTATCTTCATATTCTGCTGCCTAGAAGCAAGTTGCAGGTCCTACTTACACTCAAGGGGAAGAGATGAGACAAAAGTGTGACTCATCGGGGATCATCCTAAAATTATACTTATCACTGTGTGTGTGCTGATCCCAGTAATGAGAGAGAAAAGCTGAATGGGCTGCTTCACAGAACCAGGCTAAGCCTAACCTGCTCTCCCTGCTCCATCTCTGCCCATTCCTGTATGAGATATCTTTAGGCCACAGAACTAGCTTTGCCCAGTCCCTAAGCCTATGATTATTGAGCCTGACAGCCCCTCCTATCAGGAGTCTAGCTCACTAGTAGATGGAATCTGGCATCATCTTGCCTCCTGAAATCTAGAACCTACTGTGCTTCAAATGATCCATTAGTCTTAAGATCCCATCCATTCATCTTTTTGTTTCTCTTCATGAACCTTTGCCAGGCTCTATGCCAGGTGCTGTATACATAAAAAATGCTCTCCCTTGGTAAATCAGACTCTGCCTTTCAGCTGTTAGATGGGATCCTGCTTCAACTCAGAATATACTTGGAATTCCAGGACTAGAACCCAGAGACTCCTGAAACCCTGCCTGTGCCCATCATAATGGATTTCTTAAAGGTCAGCATAGCTTCCAATGTGTTTTTTTTTTGTTTTGTTTTGTTTTGTTTTGTTTTGTTTTGTTTTGTTTTTTTACTATTGCCCATGGTCTTAGAAGCAGACCACAGCTGGTCAAGTTCAGGCTCAGTGTGTTCACTTCTTTCCCCCATTACATTCTTTTTCCGTGTTCTACCTCCTGGCTCATGTTTGAAGTCCCAGGATGCCTTCCATCAGGACCTAGGAGAATTACCATAGTTTTTCTTGTACTTGTGGCTAGAGGCTGCTACAAGATGTTGGGCTCACATATATCTACCGAGAATCTTTATATAAAATCATGGCTATGTTTTGTTAAAGTATACTTTTACCTTTCTGAGGTTAATGAAAGCATAGCTCTATAATTATAGCAATAGCTCCTAACAGAAGTCTGACCGAAAGTTGATAGGGGTTATGTACCAGCTCCCTGAAGGGGGAACAGCAAGAAAGCCTCTGACTGAAGTCTCTGTCTCTTCCAGAAGGATTCAACTGCGAAACTGGTTCCAAAGAAGGAGGCTCCAAATAAGGCAGTAAGCAAATAGCTTCTATCCTTGCCTTGGTGTTCAAAACTTTGGCTGTTTCTGCTGTTAGGCAGAGGAACCATGTCTGCTTGGTTTATAGAACATCCAGCTAGTATAGGACCTAGTAAATATATTCAATGTACACATATGCTCAGATGAATGAATAAATAAATGATTATTTCATTTATCAGTCATTTTTGTATATTCATTCATTAAAAAATTATTAAGTGTCTTTCTTTGCCCCACTCACTAAGCCCACTTTTGCCAACTGCTGAGAGTCTGGAATTATTCTTTCTCACATGGATCTATGGTCTTCATTTGCTTTAATATAAATTAAGTGACTCTCTGTCCTTAATTCCTTCTGGGCTCAGATCATCTTATTAGTCTCTTCTGCCCTGATTTATCCTGTTCTATCCTGACCCATTCTGTCCCTTTTCACCATGCTTCACTGTACTAAACTTCCAGGGTCCTTCCCTAAACCAGGAACCCAAGATGAGAACCATGAAAACGCAAAACCAATGGGTGGTTTGATATGAACATACTACAGTTCTTTCACTTTGGTATGATCCTTCTGCTTCTTTCATCACCAGTTTTTTTTAAGATCTTTTATTTATTTATTCATGAGAGACACACAGAGTGAGACAGAGACATAGGAAGAGGGAGAAGCAGGCTCCCTGTAGGGAGCCTGATGTGGGACTAGATCCCGGGATCCTGGGATCCCGACCTGAGCCAAAGGCAGATGCTTAACCACTGAGCCACCCAAGTGCCCCACCAGTGTTATTTTTTAATGGATGTTTAAAAACCTTGAGTAAGGGAGGGGTGGTCCACAGACAAATTCTTGAGAGCTCTGGGAGTTCTCTATCATGATATTTAAAATCTGTGTTTTTATATTTATGCCAAATTATGTGCTGTAGTCTCTCTAGAGCTTAGCATGAAATTAAAAAAAAATACTGCCACCATTTCAGTGACTACCTTTATAGTTTGCTTAGAATAATATCAAAACCACCTAGTATTATTCCAATCATTCAGGCAAAGGAAGAAAAGACAGAGGTGGATTAGAACATAAAGGATGCTTTGTATCCAAGTGATGTCACTGCATCCTGAACCAGGGATGGTTTTGCAGTAGTTTGCAAGAAAAAAAAATCGAAAAATTGAGTCATCATGGAGCCCACATTAGTATTAGCATGCTAAATTCAAAATAATTTATTCCACAGCATTCAGTATGATATTCACATGGGGAGCTGAAATTTAGTTTTAGCAAAAGAACCATATCCATCACATTAAATTAATGTTGTTAATTTAAATATTATTGGCTTTGTTTGCATTTGATTTGTGACTTTGTTTTGATTTTATAGTTGTATAAGAATTAAAAGAATAAGGAATATATACTTAGTTTTATGTCTCTACATATTTTAGGATGTTGGCAATAAAACTGTAAAGTGTAAATACTCACTGTCTTTCCCTGTCAAGTACTGCCTGATTGCACCCAAGCCCTTAGTCTTCCTGAAATTGTCTCTCTAGGCTTCCCACTCCTGAAGAGCAGTGAAACTTTCTTAGATTGGGAAGGCCCCTCATCTTTATCACTGGATGGTTCCAGATTTGGGGACAGGAAACACACTCTGCAGGACACAGGGTTTAGGAATTACCTGCAGGGGAATAAAAACACTCTACGAATTCCATGGCAGGCAGATTTATAACTTGGTTGAGTTTGACAGTTGAAGGTGAGCTTGCTGACCTCCTGCATCACTACCCTTGGGGATTTTTACCCTTTCAGAGAAAAACAACAAAAACAAGAACAGGTAACAAAAATGAAATTAGATCCACTTATGGTAATGTTGGCCTGGATCAGGAGCACATGGGCTAACCACATGAAAATGGACTGAAAGGAAGGATTGGGAGTGTTTCCTAAGAGAGACAGCAGTGCTTTCTAGATTTCCACTTCATGAGGGAATACAGGATGGCACATTCTGTTCTCTGCAGATTTGAATCTCTAGGACCAAAGGGATGGTCACTGCTGCACATTAACCATGGGAAGCAATGCTGATGCTGATGCCTGGGTCATTTCCAGTGCTAGCTTTGTGACAGATGCACAGAAGGAAAGGAGAGTGCGGTTGTTCAAGACAGCCTCCTTCCTGAACATTGTGCCTCTGAGGTATGGCCTTTGGATGAGTCTTCAAAGGATCACTGGTTGATTGAAAGGATGGGGACCAGGTAAATGATGTCAGACCAGTGCCCAGAGGGCTTCCCTCCTTGCCTACTTCCAGATCTACCTGGAAATGATCCCACTCTTTACAGCTCTGGACTCTACTGCTCTCTCTCTCTCTCTCACTCATTTCTCTTGAGCCTGATCTGGACCATTCCTTTGACTTTCAGAAGCATTGACTATTGAAAGGACCTTCACAATGAGGACTCCTCCACTTCCTTCTCTTTCAGATTCTGAGATCTGTATTCAATTGCCTTTGACTTTGAGAAATCTTTAGGTCTTCATAGATCATTCTACCTACTTCAAGCAGATTGATATTATAAATCAGTGCTTAAGTTAATTATGTTACCTTACCCCACTTTCTACAGACAATGACAAAGAACAATAGTTTACCATATCAGACTTCTGGAAAATCAGCAATGCAATCCAGGAGACCTCATGTCTATTGGGTACCTATTAAGTGCATTCACTGTATTACCTCTACTTTCAGCTCTCCTGAGGGATAGGTGTTAGTAGTCCCATTTTACAGGTGAGAAACTTGAGTCTCTGAGGAGCTAATTTAGGAAGGAGAGCTAGGATTTCATCATAGAGGCTGTTTGCTCTGGAACTCCTGGAACGCCCCTGTTGCTATGAGTGCCCCACATGTTTCTGGTGCAGTTCTGCACTGCATGGTTGGGAACGGTGTAACACAGCGGTCCTGTCGCCACTGGGGCCACACAAATTGTGCCACACACAGGCAGGCTTTCAGCATGCTGTCAGCCAAGCACACTGGGGGCCTGCGCCATTGCTCGCAGAATGACCCCGCAATACTTTCTGGATTCCCATGAAACCTGAGCACCTCTTTTAAGCACTTTACTGTCTCTGGATATTGGCCAAACCTTCTTCCACTTGTCTTGTTTGAGTTGTGACTATGATAAAACCTTCCTCCTTCGGGGAATGAGGTAGCCTGATCTGAGCTCGCTATTCTAGTTGTACATTCTGAGAAGTTGTGCTGTCGAGTCTGCCTTATGTCATTTCCACGGTTGCATTTGCCTTTTTCCCAGTGTCCTCAAATCTTTGGAGGTCATATTGCTAATGTAAACATACAGCAATTACCTATAAAGTTGCAAACAGAAGTCTCACTGGCCTACTTATCAAAGTCCCCAGTGATAGGAGGATGGGGGGAGGGAGAATAGAACCCCCTGCTATTAATTGTTGAAATTCCCATGACGATATATATTTGCATCTCATCTTCCTATCTACTTTAGGCTGAATTCTCTTTGCAAAAAATGATGACATAAAACTGAAATATGGCTGTGAGAAACTCTGGCAAACGATTTCAGCAATGGCCTCCTTAACATTTAATGTCAGTGGATTCTTCCAAGCTAAATTCTCCACCACTGCCTTCCCCCTGCCTCCAGGTAGCTTCCCCAGTCTTCATGGTTTCTCAATAATTTGTAAGTCTGATCACTGTAAGTGGTTCGGCACATTAGTCGATTCCCTTAATTCTCCAGCAGCCATGCCACCAAGATCTGCTGATTTGTGTATGTTCGTATTCCCCACGCATTTTCTTATCTAGTTTCTGACAACAGCAATTTGGGTAAAGATTTCATATCTTTCTAATTGCTTCTATTTCTTGTCTTTATCTCTTCTTGTTAAAGACAAATACAGAATGTGAGGTCCCTAACTCAGCATTTATTCTTGTCCTCTGTCCTTCGATCTTCTCCTTCCCTCTTCGTTACCTGGGCTGGTGGGTCTCCAGTAGCCAATGCACTCACTCATTTCCTTTTGAAAGGAGGGAAACCTTGGCTCTGTTTTTTGGACTTTACTTTTTGCTAAAGAGTTTTGGACAAAGAAGAACATTTTCTTCAAATGTGCTGCCCCTCACTGTATTTTGCTCACACGCTGTTTACAGATCCTTCCTCCTTACGCATTAGTTTATGTGTAGCAGGCAGAGCTACTGAGTGTTCAAATCCAAACACACCACAAATGTCGTGTTGTACTTAAAGCTCTAGCTTCTAAAATATGCCTTATTGGGTAGCCCTGGTGGCTCAGCGGTTTAGCGCCGCCTTCAGCCCAGGGTGTGCTCCTGGAGACCCGGGATCGAGTCCCACATCAGGCTCCCTGCATGGAGCCTGCTTCTCCCTCTGCCTGTGTCTCTACCTCCCTCTCTCTCTCCTCTCTGTGTCTCTCATGAATAAATAAATAAAATCTCTTAAAATAAAAAAATAAAATATGCCTTATTTTCAATTTCCTTTCTTTTCCCGGTTTCCATTCGGCATCAATTCTGACCAAACATTGCCGAAGTTTTCAAGGAATTCGATCATTCTCTCTTCTCAAAGCAGAATGTCAAAAATGGCAGAGGTAGAGACCTATGTTTTCAGACTGGGGTAATTTTGGAGTTCTGAGAACAGTCCAGGACACCTCCTTTGTGTGTTCAGAGGTTGTCACTATGTAGTAGGTTAAGATAAGTATGTTCTGAAATATTTGCCTTCACTCTGTGTGTGTGTTTGTGTATGTGTGTGCATACCATATGTGTGTCCCCACTTGTTAACTGGAACTGACCCTAACCAATGCCCACATCTGCATAAAATCAGCCATCTTTGCAGCCAATCTGACCAGAAAGTTCCAAACATCTGGAGGTTTAAAATCTGTGACTGGAACTCTTGGATCCCTACACGGCTCTTTTGCCCTTCTGCTTTTCATCTGTAGGCTTGGCGTTGGTATAGGCACTGCTTTGGTGCTTCCTCCTAGGAACTGAACCTTGCAGTGCTGACGTGTTAGCAAGGTTAGCCCTGGAAGGAGCATCATGGGCCTCAGCGGCAAGTTGCTGGACAAGCCCCAGACTGTGTTATGAAACAAACTCTTGTTTCCAGGGTGGGGCACTTGCTGAACAGGCTGAGTTACATGGCTGCAAATAAGAATGACAAAAATAAAGCATCCTTAATTTCCGGGAAAGTCAGTGCTTGAACTTAAAGAATGAATTATTGCGGGAGGGGAGGCCATCTCCTGGATTGGGAGATCTAGCAGAGAAAGCCTAATCATTTCCCCAGTGGGGACCACTTCATCACCCCTGGGGAGTGAACTGTGTTTCTTGGGCCGGAGAATAGAAGGAGCCGGTGGTTTATCATGTTGACAGCCAGTCACGGGGCCTTGAGATGCATATTCCCAACCACAGTGTTCCTGCCTTCTCTTCCCTGCCTGAATCCCTGCCTGGGGCCTCTGCCTCTTCTAGGGCAAGATTTCTGCCTTCAAATCCCTAGCAGTGTCCTTGGAGCCTGATTTCGGAGGCTAGGTATCTGTCTCTACTGCAATCAGTTTCTCTGGAGACTACTTAGTCAAAACCTTGATTCTTGACCTATGTTTGATTCTTTAGTCTGGGATCATTTCCACGGGGCTCTCTTCTAATGTTAAGTCTCAAATTTGTTGTCCCTCAAATAAGCCATAACTCATCAAGTTCTTAAGGTCCCTAATATTTTCCCAGTCTTTCAGATCTGCCTGGATGTTGGAGGAAGGCCTCTCATATAATGGCTTGTAGGCCACTCTTCAAATCTGTCTCTGCTGTCCTCAAAGCACAGATCTAACCTAAAGACCTCAAAACCCAAATACCATGCCAAGTCACTAATAACAGCCCCTAAGGCATCATATTCTCAGCCGGGGGTGATGTTGACCCCAGGGAACATTTAGCCGTGTCTGCAGATGTTTTCATTTTTTACAACAACGGAAAGGAATTGCTGCTGGCATCTAGTGAATATAAAGGCCAGGACAGGGATGCTGCTAACCATTCTACAATGCACAGGACAAAGAATTAGCTAGCCCCAAATCTCAGTAATGCTGAGTGTGAGAAACCTCGACCTGGAGGAAGAAGCAGGTGAACCTTGTAACTGTAAAGCAAGGGAAGCTTTCTTTCTCAGGCTCAACTAGCTTTTTTTACTTTCCACTGAAAGTTAGTCAATGCCTAACTTCAAAGACTATGGACTTCATTGTGAGTTTTTAGAACTCATCATGCACTCTGTTCCCTAATTCACACCATTACATTCAGGCCAAGGAATTTTTTGGCACACACACACACACACACTAAATGCATGCTTGCATTTAATATATATATATTAATTCAGCAATCATTTCGCGAGAACTACTTGTACTAAGAATAGGACCAGGCTCTGAGAATACAAAAATGAATAAGATAGTCTCTGCCATCAAAGAGGTTAGTGGGGGGAGCCAGCAAGTAACTTAAAGATCACAATGCAATGAGATAGGTGGAATAGCCAAACTAAGGGGAGAGCATTGCTGCCATGGAGGGGGCCAAGTGGGCTTCCCAGGAGAAAGGAAGGTGAGCTGAATCATAGAGAGTATTTAGGGCTGATCCAGGCCAACAGAAGCAGCCATGGAAAGGCATGGGAAGGGTAGCCATTTGTTAAGAAACTTTGATTCTCAGAATAACTTTCCATAATATGTAATGTGAAAATGACTATAGATGGAAAAATTTGAAAAAAATGTAAATAGTTTGTCTAAGGTCAAAGCACAGATCAGTGGATCTGTGGATGGATGAATGCCTGAATGGGTGAATCTCTGTAAGATAGAACTCATTCATTCATTCATCCATTCAGGCATTCAGTGTGATTTTTTAAAAGATTTTATTTATTTAATTGAGAGAGAAAGAGAGAGAGAGAGAGAGAGCGCGCACAAGCAACAGGAGGGGCAGAGGGAGAGGGAGAAACAGAATCCCTGCTGAGCAGGGAGTGGAATGCGGTGCTTGATCCCAGGATCCTGGGATCATGACCCTACCTGAAGGCAGATGCCCAACCAACTGAGCCATCCAGGCATTCCTTCAGTAGGGATTTCTTGAGTGTCTAGGCACTGTGTAAGTTCAAATCCCAGTTCCAACATAGATGTTGAACAAGTTACTCAAGCTCTCTGAGCCTTAGTTTACTATCTATAGGATAGAGATAAACTTAGCAACTCTCTCTTGGGGGCTCTTGTAAAGGTTAAATGAGCTAATGCTTATGAAGCTTTTAGCATACACTCTGCAGGGCAGCACTGAGTGTCAGATGATGGCATCAGCATCCCCAACATCATTATCTCTGTTATTACTATCCCTCCCTCCCCAGTGCATGCTTCCTGTACCAGGGCTCTAGTGCTGCCATCTATTCGGTGAAGAGGCTCCTGGAGGACCCCAAATATCCAGACACAGAGTACTTTGCGTTCCATTTATCTCTTGTCAGAGAAGTGGATCTAGAGCAGAACTGACTTCTCATTCATCCTGCCATTCACACGTTTCCTGTTTCCCTCTCTGTAAGCTGCTAAAAGGTAGGGAGGAAGCTGTTTCATTATAATTCCACTTACCCCTCTCTCTGTCTCCCCACTTCCTCTGAAGAAAGCCAGTCTCTGTGTTCTTGCATTTCTAGGCACAAACAGAACCTGGCATATAGGATTCCAGGCCATGCTTTCTCAGGGAAGCTTTGTCAAGTATCCTTCTTACTATGCTGCCCAGAAGGGGAAGCCATCACTCCATCCTCATCCCACATGGCACTTTTGTGTGCTACATGCTTAGATAAATACCCTTTGGGCAGGAGCCATGGCAAGTCAGCCAGGCTAGACGGCAGTAATGGCTGGGGGCACTGGCAAGGATCACTTCTGAAACTGACTCCTGTATGGCAATAAATCTACCCCAGACTTCTCCTCAGAGTAGGCTAATCCCTACCCCTTCCTGTGTACAAGAGGATAATGAGGGCTTTAGACACATAAGCAGACTCACAGATGGCTGGATGTCACATGTTTGGCCATTCTTATTTAAGGATGGCTCAGTGCTGTGGTCCTCAGGTGCTGCAGCCTGTGACATGTCTGAGAACTTGCTGAAATGTTCTCTGTGGAGAAAATAATCATTTTCCTGTTGTAACCTGTGCCAGCCTCCATACCTGCTTACCCTGTCTGGATACACACATACAATAAAAGTTGTCAAATACATTTGAGAAAATCCTAGACAGTGTGCTTGATGAAATGCCACAGCTCACTGATGAGATGGTGGTTGGGAATGGACACGAGCATTGAAAGACATTAGGGTCTCTGTGAGGATCTTAATGATCAATACAGAAAGAAAGAGGCAGTTAAGACCATCTGCTCCCATCTCTGGACACTCAGGCCCCTTTGGAGCCCACCATCTAGAACTGTACTTCTCAAAGTCTAGGGCATGCACCAGAATCACCTGGAAGATTTGTTAAAACACAGATTGCTGGGCTCCACCCCCAGAATTTCTGATTCAGTGGGTCTAGAGTGTGCCCTAGTATTTACATGTTTAGAAAATTCCCAAATGATGCTGATGCTGTTGGTCCAGGGACAATGATCGACTGGATGTATTCAGCCTCCAGATATGGTCAATGAAAGAAACTGCTTGTAGATGCTGGTGGTGCCTTAAATGTGGAAGACTCTGACAAGGTGGAACAGACTGGGGACTTCTCAGCAGTTCAAGAGCAATGGTAGAGACCTTCCCTCAAGGATCAGTTGGAGAATCTGCTACCTGGACCCCTTCTTGATGGGAGATCACAGACCCTAGACTAAATAATTCTGTTTCTGCCTCTATAGAGCTTTGCTGCTACATCTGCAGTGTTGCATCCATTCATCCATCCATCCATCCATCCATCCATCCATCCATCCATCCACTCAGGCTGCTCTCTGTGTCAGTCTTCGCTGCTATATTGGCTGCTTTCAGAAGCTGGGGGAAGTTCTAGATAGTTGTTTTCTCTCTGTGAAGCCCCAGGGTTTATGTAGTGCCCAATCCAAAGTAGGTCCTCTTGACCTGTCTGCTGAATACAAGAACGAGAAGATCCCTCCTGTTTATTCTCCTCCTAGTTAGATGGATGACCTTTCTGAACTCAGCAGGAAAAAGAAAAGAGATTGGAATGCAACCATCTGGCACCCATGGACACCCAGGTCTTTATTCATATGATTTCCTCTCCTTAGTGAACACCTTGCTCTTCTTCTTCCTGGCCTGTTGGAATGTCACCAGCCTTAAACCAGCAGGGCATTTCAGTGAAAACACTTAGACCAGCCTGGCTTTGGGGTAACAGTAGAGATAATGGTGTTTCCACCATTGGTGGGTGAGGCCCTAGTGTGGAGAGCCTTGGGTGGGAGCCTGAGGAGTGTGCATGTCCATGAGCAAAGTGAGTCATGTAAGGTTTGGGCTACAGAAGGGAACTGATGAGAGGGGAAATCTTTGAAAGTAAAACCATAAGTACTTGTCCTCAGTGGTGATTTTTTTGTTTTTCTCTAAAAGTAAAATTCTCATCTGGACCCTGTAGAGCAAAGTTTTGAAAATAAACATTGCCTCCAGATAGATTTTCCCAGTCCTGCCACTACTGCCCACTCATCAGGCCCCCAAGAAGTCTATTGTCTAGAGCAATTTGAAAGACACCCAGGACCTTCATACAGGTTGGAGGAGGGGTGTTTAGGAGGCCACAGAGGGCATTACCCTGGATGTCAAGGGAAATGCAGTGCCTGAGGAAAGAGCAGAACAAAAAGAACACCTAGAGAATTCACACTAAATAAGAAGCATTAGAGACAGAGGAGGAAGAGGAGAGAGGAAATTGTTAAATATATACTTCATGCCTAGCATGGGACTTTAATTAAACAACTACATAGCACAGATGGTGGCTACACTTGTGGTGAACACAACATAACATATAGACTTGTCAAATCACTGTGTTGTACACCTGAAACCCATATAACATTGCATATGTCAACTATAATAAAAAGAAAACTACACGGTGAATTAGATATTCATATTCTCATTTTGTTGATCAGGGAATAGGCTCAGACAGGCAAATAACCTCTCCAAGATTCTGGAATAAGACAGTGGTAGAATTAGGTCTGTTGTATGCCAAAGCCTTGCTTGTTCCGTTGCTGGGCACCATCACCATATTTAGCTACATGAAGATAGTCACAGTATCAACTCTGTCATGGAGCTGCTTGCTCACTAGCAAGGGAGGGAACAAATACAAGCAAATAATTATAGAAAATGATCAAATGTGAAGAAAACCCTACCATGAGGACAGAATGCTGGGCAAACTCAGATCGGGGTGGGGGAAATCATTTACTCAGGGGTATAATGAGGATGCTTATGAAGGAGCATTTGAGCTAGTTTTGGGGCCGATAGAATTTTGTGGGGGTAGAAATAGTGAGGAGAGGTGCTACGAATTCCAGGTCAGGGGAACCTTGAAGGAAAGGTAGGTGGTGGGAGATGCTGGTGTATTTGGGGATCTGGTGATGAATCTTAAGAAAGAAATTTGTAAAAGCAGGCCAGGCAGGGAAGGGTTTTGAAGATCATATTGAAGCATGGGAGCACTTTTCAGTAGGCAAAGGAGAGTCAGCGTGCATGTCAGTGAAGGGAAAGACATAGTCTGAGCAGGGCTGAGGAAAGATGAATGTGGCCATGTGTGGAGGCCAGTGAATAGGGGCCAGTGTTGGAGGGCTCGATATCTTTGCAGTGTTCAGGGGCCTCTTTGCTTGCATTAATGCAAACAGTGGGAGCAATGGATGGGTTCTGAGCTGAGATTGAGGACCACTGAAGAGGTTGCATAAATCAGTTTGGGTTTTAATTAGGTTGAAACCCCCTGAGTCCTTGAGCAAGATCAGATGTAAAGTGAGAGCAACCTATTTATATGGTGTCACCAAATGCTGGGAGGAAATCAGTTAAAGAGGAAGTGAGAGTCATAGAGAGCTCAGAGCAGCTCAGTTACCTTTTTTGCAGGGTGCTCTCTGGTTCTAAGTCTCTTTCTCATAGGAATAATCTCTTAGAAAAAAACTCTGATGATGTGATCCTCATGAGGCCTAGGACTGACGATAGCTGGGTCCTGGCCATGCTGCCCGCAGCCCTCTGCATGAGGTCAGAAACTGCCATGGGAGAGATGGGAGGCTCCCTATTAGGGAGGCTGAGGATGGGGTTCTGGGCAGCTGGGTGACCTTGTTGTGGCCTTCAGCCATTTGCTCCTTGGATTGATCACCCATCTGTGATTATCTCACCATCTTGCATGGCTCACACTCAGTGCTGGCCCAGATCAGGAACTTATCTTCTCCATGATCTTAGTTGATTAAGTTTCAGGGAATGTGCAGCATGCCCTTTGGCTGTGACAGGGAGGATGATGGATGACCACACGCTCATTTTCAAAATTATGAATTTGGCCAATTTTCATGATACTGGGAGAGAGAGAGAAAAAGAAGCTGGGGATGAGGTATGGTGGAGAGAGAGATGATCTGAAATGTTTAGAGTAGACTCTTGACTTCTGGTAAGATACCTCAGGATGGACTAGTAAATAGAACAGACTCGGGGCAGAGTGCCGATTGGCCAACCAAGATATATGCAGAGAGCACCATTAGCACTGTCCTGAGCTTGAGGAGCACTTTCTCACAATTCATTTCCACAGGTGGAACAAATTTCTTGGTCTAGTCCTAAATTCTGCAGTGTTCAAAATGCTTTCATGTCCATGCTGGCTTCCTGATGGATCCTTGATGTTGCTGTGCTCAAAGTGCTTTTCAAGGCAACTGCTGCTAATTGGGCAGGTAATATGTGCCAGGATTTGTGTGAGCACATCTGTATACAAGCCCAATTTAATACTCAAGGCAATCCTGAAGGTCAGAATTCCTTCCTAACTGCAGAGATTCTCATCCAGGAACTCAGAGAGCTAGGTGACTTGCCTGAGTCACAAAATTGCTAATGGAGTCTCTTATTTCCAAACCCAAATTTCTGCTATAAGGAGCTGCTTTCCAAGCCTCTCTTCCTCATTTGTTGAAGAGCCCCAGAAAATGGGGTGGAGCAGCAGTCTTGGTTATTAACCAGGGCTACCACATCGTGCGACACCAGGAGGTCTCTTCCCTGAATAACAAGGTACGACCCTAGCATGTGTTATGAACTTTCTTTGTTTTGGAGCAGAGCCAGCAAACTTTCTTTGTAAAGGTCCATGTAGTGAATAGTTTAGGTTTTGAAAACTAATTTATGATCTCCATGACAACTACTCATCTCTGATAGAGATGGGAAAGCAGCCATAGACAATAGGGAAATGAATGAGCATAGATGATGTTCTAATAAAATTTTATAAAAATAGACCACAGGATGGATTTCGTCCATGGGCTGTATGGGGTCTATAAGCTATGTTTTGCTGACCCTGCTTCAGAGGGAAGGCCAGATGAAGGGAGACACCTAGGAAGAACAACACTGTTTGAGAGGCATTTTCTCTTGAAATCCTTCAGGATAGTGTTCTTATAAGACCTGGGGTATAGAGTACAAACTGATTGGAGTATGGTTTACAGACATGATTTATCTGATTCCTATAGTGCTTAAGATTCCAGGATAGCTATTTCCAGTTAAAGATTGAGAGAATTCATGTAAAAAATCTGAAATATTTGCATTTTAGGAAATATTGGAAGATCTTCCCTTGTGGGAGGATCCCTCATATTTCCCCATGGCAGAATTTGGTTGGAGATGAGTGGAGCCTACCCTCGATAGGTGAGCAAAGCATGAGTGCTACCATTTGTCATAACCTCCATGTGACTTGCTTCTTACACTTAAGTTACTTACTATTTGAGTTTATGACCCATGCTTTAAGGATACTTATTTTACAAGTTAGAATTAGACCCATATTCCAGGTGAGGCCTTAGCTATCTTATGTTTTTTCCTTATTGCTTTTCTGATGTCAAAACTCCCATCTCTGAGCAGGAATGTCAGGTCCTGGGGACCAAAGCAGTTTAGGATGGTTTTTCAGAGCAGTGGAAAGAGGGAAAGGCCAAAGATGAATATAAGTCACATCCTGGAGAGTTCTGGAGAAGAACCACAGAAGCCAAGGAAATGAGAGACAATGAAAAAAATCAACAGCTGGAAGGAAATGAGTACTGTTCTATGGGAAAGACCTAGCAGAATGGGTTTAAAACACTTGTAGTAGAGGCAATGGGCTGGGGTTGGTCTGTGAAGGGTTTTCTTCAGTGGCCAGCTAAGCGGCAGTGGGTGGACTAGCCTCGTTTATAGACCACGATCAAACCAGACAGCTATTACACCATCATTCTGGTTCCCCAGAACGTGTCTGTTTCCTCAAAGCTTCATCGCCCTCCCTCTGCTGCCTGTCTCTGTGTTAGGGATTGCACATGTGTTGTAGCATATTCATCAACATGAACTATCTTAGCAGGGTGCAGGCAGTTAGTATGCTTTTGATAAATATGTTTCTTATCTATCCATGTAGGTATTGCTCCATCTCTTCATCTTTCCTCTCTTCTGGGTTGGCTTCTCAGGGAGATGGGTCCCTCCTCCTTTGCTAGAGCTTAGTCTTCTCTGAAGTTCTTTTTCCTCTTCCCTCCCACCCATTTCTCCCTCTCTTGCTTGCCTCCTAATTTACTTCCAAATCTGCCCATGTCCCCATATCCCAAATAGAAAAAGGAAGGTCCAACTTCCCTCAACAAGGGAAAATCCTTAAGCTTCTATTTGTTTTTTCCCTTTACCATAACTCTCAAACTTCTCAAAGGAAAAGTGAGTTCAGCTCTAATGTAAATATTGCCCATGTGTTCATGAACCCCTTTCTGGCTGTTGCCCTACCACTGTTTCAAACCTGTTCTCTGAGGGACCTCTGTGCACCACAGTTATAATATTTACTTCCAGTGCCTTTCCTCAGTGGACAGACTATTGGCTAATGATATAATAATCAAATAATAATGATCGGAATTTGTTGAACCCTTTGATGTACACACAGTGCTTCCCCATTCATGATGTCCTTTTAAAGTAAAGAGTATAAATCTTATTAGGGGTTGGTGGAAATATTAATTCTGCAAGAGGATAGATAACAAGGTACCTAGGGTATCACCATAAGCTTGGCTATTTTGATCCCAAATTTTACTCCCCCACCATTTCCCTACAGTGCTTGCTCAATTCTGGTTTTTCTCCTACTTCTCAGATTGTGACTTATCTTTGCCCATTGCTTGGATTTCTTCTCTCTCTCTCTCTTTTTTTTTTTTTTTTTTTTTTTTTTTTTTTTTTTTGCTCCTGGATTTTGTCCTTAGATTCTTCTTTCTGGGCAAGGTCATTAGTTCCCATGGCTTCAACTTTTGTTTCTATGACAGACTGTTAAATCTCTGCTCTGTCATTGTGTGTCTTTGGAATAGTTACTTTCCTCTTTGAGTCTCAGACTCTTCCTTTGAAATATAAGAGCTTGGTGGTTGATGTATGCTTTTCTCCTCAGCTCTAACTTCAAATGAGGTAAAGAATGCTAATGTAATTTTTAAAGAAAAATCAATACAAAGTATGAGATCTAATAAATAAGTTTAGCAAGATTGTGAGATCAAGATCAATATACAAAAATCAATTGTATTTCTATATACTAACAATGAGAAAATAAAAAGTGAGGTTAAAGAAACAGTTCCATTTACAATGTCATTAAATAAGATAAAATATTTAGTAATAAATTAAACAAAAGTGGTGTAAGACATATACTGAAGACTATAAAACACTATGAAAAGAAATTAAAGATGATATAAATAAATGGAAAGACATCCTATGCTCACGGATCATAAGATTTAATATTGTTAAGATGGCATTATTTCCAAAACTGATCTACATTTCAACACTCTCTATCAAAATTTCAACTGACTTTTTTTGGAAGAAATTGGTAAGCTGATTCTAAGATTTATATGGGTTTGCCTGGGACCCAGAGTAGCCAAAACAATCTAGAAAAAGAAAAGCGCTGTAGGGCTCACACTTCCTGATTTCAAAACTTATTACAGGAATAAAAACAGTGTGATAGTGACATAAAAATCAATAAAATAGAATTGATAGTCTAGAAATAAACCCATACATCTATGGCCATTGATTTTTTTACAAGGCTGCCAAGACAATTCAGTGGGTGAAAGAATTGTCTTTTCAACAAATGGTGTTGAGACAGTCTGATATCCACACGTGAAAGAATCACCACGGACCCACACCTCACGTGATACAAGAAAATTAACTCAAAGTATATAAAAAAATAAGTATAAGAGTTAAACCTATACAAATGTCAGAAAAAAACACAGAGCAAATCTTAGAGCCTTGGATTAGGCAGCAAAGTATAAACAGCAAAAACAAAAACAAAAACAAAAACAACAAAAAAAACCCAAACTGAATTTCATCAAGATTAAAAGATTTTGTATGAAACAATACTGTCAAGACTAAACAGCCTGCAGGATGGGCTAAAATATTTGCAAGCCAAAGATCTGATAAGAAGCTTATGTTCAGTAAAAAATATATATAAATAAAAAATATATTATAATTCAATAATAAAAGGTAATCTGACTCAAAATGGGCAAAGGGTCTGAATAGGCGTTCTCAAAAGAAGAGATATAAATGGTCAATAAGCACATCAAAAGATATCACTATGATTATTCAATAGGGAAATGCAAATCAAAACCATAATGAGATTCTACTTTACATTCATTAGGATGGCTATAATAAAAAGACAAAGTGTTGTTGAGGATACGGGAAATGGGAACCCTCATAACAGTGCTGGTGGGAATGTAAAATGGTTACAGCCTCTTTGGAAAATACTTTGGCAGTTTCTCAAAAATTGAAACAGTGTTACTATATGATCCCCAAATCCACTCCAAGGTATTCAAGAGAAATGAAAACATATGTCCACATAAAAAAATTTATAAGTGTTCATAGCAGCATTATTCACAATGGCCAAAAGTGGTAATAACCCAAATGTCCGTTTACAGATGAATACATAAACAAAATGTGCTATATCCAAAACGTGAATATTATTTGGCAATAAAAAGTAGTGACGTTCTGATACTGCTGCAATGTGAGTGAGTCTTGAAAATTATTATGCTAAGTCAAAGATCCAGTCACAAAAGATGACATATCATAGCATTTATATGAAATGGTCATAATAGGTACATCTATAAAACCAGATAATAGATTAAAATGCGAAGTGACCGCTCATGGGTTCGAAGTTTCTTGCGGGTGATAAAAATATTCTAAATGTAGATTGTGGTCATGGTTGCGAAACTCCATGGATGTACTAAAAAACACTGATGTGTATGCTTTAAATGGGTGAACTGTATGGCATGGGAATTGTATCTCATTGAAACTATTAAAAATCGGTGTGTATTAAGATAATGATGATTAATGTCCTTATTTTTCATACAGTTGTCTTCGAATTTATGTGGTTCTGGAGTGAAGTGTCTTTCTTTTCCAAAGAAGTCAGTGCTTTGCCTGGAATTATTTCTGCACACTGCCAAGAGTACATGGCAACTGTGGTGTTTTTTTTTTGTTTTTTTTTTTTTTTAACTGTGGTGTTCTAGATTAAAAAGACCTAGGTTTGAATCTTTACTCTGCTACTCTCCAGCTGGGTGATATCAGACAATATTTGAGCCTCTCTACATCTCAATTTTCCTGCTTTCCACAAACAAGGACAACAATACTGTCTGAACAATGCTAAACCAAGGGATATACTTAACAAGTGTTTAAACAAAAAGCCCGGGTATTATATCTGCACAGTAAATGGTCTTTCCATCTTTTGTTTCAGAAAAGCTCCCCCAGCTCTTCTACCCTGAGTAGTGCAGATAAGAACTATCGCATGGGGAGGGTGAGAGGGGAAGCGGGCGCCCCTGGGTGGTGCAGTCGCTTGAGCAGCCAACTCTTGGTTTTCAATCAGGTCACGATCTCCCAGGTTGTGGGATCCAGTCTCACCTAGGGCTCCATGCTCAGGGTGTAGTCTGCTTCGGATTCTTTCTCCTTCTCCTTGCCCCTGCCCATGCCCCCCAACCTCTGCCTCCCTGCTCATGCACTGTCTCTCTCTCTCCAAAATGAAAAAAACAAACAATCTCAAAAGAAAAATAAAAGAACTATTGCATGAAGTTATCTAAGTTTGCATGAAGGCCTAAGTTTGGGTATAGGAGAAACCTCCTCTGAGATATGTTTGTATCTTTAAAACCCAGGGGTGATGAAAGATGCCATCTAAGAGCTTTCTCAACTGATTGCTTATTCTATAAAAAAGTAATTAAAAAGACACCATGGAGTGGGTTTCAGAGCCTGGGACCTTTCTTTCCAGAGCCCTGGAGGGTTAGAACAAAGGATTTTCCCAGGAGGAGTGTGCAGGGCCAGAACAGCCCAGGGATGAGGTGGAAGGAATAATTGACTAGCATTTTATTCCTGACTTCCTTCCATCAGTGATATAATGTGGTCTGAAAGGAGTTATGTGAACCCTGGAACTCAGTTTGCCTTTCTACTAAATGGGGATTAAACTTGCCGTATCCTCTTTCCCTCTGGGAAAGTGACATTGTGAAATAGTCTAAAACCCCTCTGACCTATTTGGAAAAAAAGACCTCAGATGAAAACAAGGTTTCATTAGCAACATTATTGTTTTCTACCTCTAATTTCTGTAATTTGGTGGTACTGTATAATTACAGCATAAAGGCATAATTATTTAGGCTTTGCCTGGCAAGTCACATGGCCATTCCATTTGGATATAAGTATAATATCATTGTATAACAACCCACAGAAATCTGCATTTAATTGCGGTGGCCGACTTGCCTCTTGTCATCCCGCCCCCCTGTTCAGCCCAAACTCTGGTGGGGATCGTTTCTCAGTTCCTGTGCTGCTGGTGCCACTGCTGCTGCCTGGATGCCCCATGCCCCACGACTGTGTCAGGAATGGCTGGGATCTATACCATGCACATGGATTAGAGCAAGCTTTATAACCGTGGGCCCTATGGTCAGGAGCTTTCTGCACTTGCAAGCATTCAACGAAGACATAGGACACTTCTGTGTGCTAGACACTGTTCCAGGCGGTGAGGATGCAACACTGGGGGAAAAAAGATAGTCAGAAATCCTCTTTCTTATGGATACATGTGGGGATGGGGAAGAGTGATATGGGGAGTCTGATCGGACACAAAATCATAAGTAGAATATATACTTTGTTAAATGGCAGAAAATGCTAGGGAAAACATTTAACTAGGGAAAGTGGTTGAGGAGGCATTACTGGAAAAGCCATATTACTGAAAAGAGCAATGTAAGCAGAGGGTACAGTGATGAGGAGGCCCTGGGTTGGGAGACTTCTGGGGGCCAGCATGGCTGTACTAGAGTGAACAAGGATGCTGGTGATAGGAGATGAGGCCAGAGAAGTGACACGTATGGGGCTGAGGGTTATAAGGTGCAGGGATTGGTAAATTATGGACCACTGCCAAATATGACCTAGCACTTATTCAGGAGAACACAGCCATGCCCATTTTTAAAAACATGTTCTTTATGGCTGCCTTAGGGCTGCAGTGGTGGAGTTCAGTAGGGGTGACAGAGTGGTGACATGGCCTGCAAAGCCTAAAATATTTACTTTCTGGCTCTTTACAGAAGAGGTCTGTTGGTCTCTGGAATGGGGCCTTGCAGGCATTATATCCTAGCTCCTCCCTGTCAGAGGGTATACTTAGGACTCAAAGGTAAAAGAATGTAAATCCACATGCTCAGGGTGCCAACAGGGTAGGAGGGAGACAGGTGTGTGCATAGGAGATTAAAACATAGCTCCATGCTCTCACACAACTTCCCTGTGTTGTGGAACAGGACAGCTAAGTTGGGATAGTGTCTCTATCTACTGAAGCTAGACATATTTATGTACTATAACACAACACTGCCACTCATGAGTTTACACACAGTGCTCGTGTCTATGAAGTTATACATTATGTCTACCAAAAAGCATATGTGGGAAGTTTCCTTGACACTATTCATGACGTGGGGCACCTGGGGAGCTCAGTCAGTTAGGCATCTGACTTCTGCTCAAGTCATGATCTCATGGTGCTGGGATGGAGCCCCATGTCTGGGGCTCAGTGGAGTAACTGCTTTTCCCTCTGCCCCTTCCCTTGCTTGTTTTCTCTCTCTCTCTCTCAAATAAATAAGTAAGTAAGTAAGTAAATAAATAAATAAATAAATAAATAAATAGCGAAACTTTATTCACAACAGCCTCCAAACTTTATTCATGACACTATGTGTTCATCACCATTTAAGCAGGTAAATACATTGTGGTGTAGTCGTGTGATGGAATACTAGGTGGCAATGAAAAAAGAACACATCTCTGCTACACACAAATACAAGAGGGAATTTCACAAACCTAATGTTGAATAAAAACGTCAGATTGAAAACATCCCTACTGAATGATTTCATTCCATGAATATGAATTCCAAGAAACAGACATAACTGATCTATTCAGATAGAAGTCAGAATAGTGATTATCTTGATTAGCTGGGAGGGGCACAAGGCTGACTTCTGGGAGGCTAAGAATCTTCTATGTCTTGAGCTGCGTGTAGTCACATGACTATGACAATACACACACACATATTTTTACAAAATATAAAAAATTAATTGAACTTCACACTTAAGATTTGCGTGCTTTACTGTATATTGATTATGCCTTAATTAATACCTAAAAAGGGAAAATACAGATCCACTGCCACAAGAGCTGGGACTAAGTGCTATGATTATGGAGGAAAATGAGGGACTAAATGCTTGGAGGTAGGAATGCTGAATACTGGAGTGGATTTTGAGCTCAAGGAGTTATGTTTTCTCAGGGCATACCAGAGTGGAAAGAATTTCCTTGGGAGAGGAAATAGTATATAAAAAGTCTGAGAAACAAAGCTTATGTAGGGAACTTGTAGAAGGGCAGTAGTGTTCCTAATCAAATACAAAATATTTCTATGCTTCTAAGCTTCCTTCTTTCCTCCTGCCCTCCTAGTCAACTTTCTTTTTGTTTATTTGTATTTTGTTTTCATTTCATTCGGTTATTGTACTTTGTAACTCAAGAATTTCTATTTAATTCCTTTTTATGTTTTTATAGAAATAGAATTCACATACCATGTCTCTCCCTTTCACGATGTAGAATTCAGTCATTTTCAGTACATTCACAAGATGATGTAGACACCACCACTTTCTTATTCTGGAATATTTTCACATTTCAAAGACAAGCCATGGACCTGCTACCAGGGACTATCGATTCCCCACTCCTCTTGTTGGCAGCTAGTGATCTACTTTCTCTCTCTGGATTTGCCTATAGTAGATGTTTCATGTAAACTGAATGATAGAATATGTGACCTATTATGTGGACTTCTTTACAAGGCTCATGCAAGTTTTAGCATGACTGAATAATATTTCATTTTACAGATGTACCACATTTTGTTTACCCAGCATTGGTTGATGGACATTGGGTGAGTGTCCAATTTTGGCTATTGTGAATAATGCTGCTCTGTATATTTTTGTACAGGTTTCTGTGTAGTCCTATGTTTTCAATTATTTGAAGTATGTGTCCAGGAGTGGAATTGCTGTGTCATCTGGTAATCCTAGTTTAATTTACTGAGGAACTGCCAAGCTTCTATCCACAGTGGCTGTACAATTTACATTCCCATCAACAGTGCACAAGAGTTCCAATTTCTCAAGATACCTGCCAAGACTTATTATTATTGAATATCTTTTTTATTATATTCATCCTGGTGGATATGAAGTAGGATCTCATTGTGGTTTTGATTTGCATGTCCTTAATGACTAGTGATGTCGACCATCTTTTGATGTACTTTTTGGCCTTTTTTTATATCTCCTTTGGACAAATGTTTATTTGGACTCTTTTCCAATAAAAAAGGGGGTATTTGTCTCTTTATTGCTGAATTTAAAATATCTTTAAACTCCAGATACTAGACCTTTGTATACATATGTGATGCAAATCTTTCTATCATTCTGCAGATTGTCTTTTCACTTCCTTACTGTGTCCTTATGCAAAATAGTTTTTAATTTTGGTCAAATTCAATTTCTCTGTTTTTTTCTTTTGTTCTGTGTGCTTTTGGTGTCATAGCTAAGAAAACATTGTCTAATGGAAGGTTTCAATGATTTACTCCTATGTTTTCTTTTATAAGTTTTACAGTTGTAGCTCTTAAATCTTTGATCAATTTTGAGTTAATTTTTATATATGCTTTGAGATCAAGATCCAAGTTCATACTTTTGCATATGTATATCCATTAGTCTTAACATGATTTGTTGAAAAGACTAGTCTTTCCTCATTGAATTGTCTTGAAAGACTTATTAAAAATCAATAACCTTAGATGTCTGGGTTTATTTATGGACTACCAATTATATTCCATTAATCTAATGTTTATCTTATGTCACTATCACATTGTTTTTATTCCTATAATAAGCTTTGAAATCAGGAAGTGTGTGTCCTATTGCTTTGTTCTTTTCCTAGATAGTTTTGATTATTCTGGATCTTTTACAATTCTGTATCCATTTTGGAATAAGCTTGTCCATTCTGTAAAAAAAAAAGTCATTTGGGATTTTGATAGATCTTGTATTAAAATTGTATCTCAATTTGGTGAATAGTGCCATTCTAATAATATTAAATCTCCTGATCCATGATAATAGGATACCTCTCCATTTGTTTACATCTTCTTTAATTTCTTTCCCTATATTTCTCTAGTTATCAGTTTACAAGTTTTTTACTTATTTTGTTTAACTAACTCCTTAGCTGTTCTTTTTGGTGATGCTGCATTTGGAAATACTTTCTTAATTTCATTTTCAGATTTTTCATTACTAGTATTTAGAAATGAAACTGATTTTTGTCCTCAACATTTTGTGCTCACTAATAACTATTATAGCTTTTTATAGTCATCTTTTGAATTAGATAGAGAAAAAAAGAATTATAAACACTGTGTAGTGTCTTTTCATTTCAATTTGAAGGCTTCTCTCTAATATTCCTCATAAGTCAGACCTATTAGTGGCAAATTCTCAGTCTTTGTTTATCCAGTAATGTCTTAATTTATACATCATTTTTTGTAGAATAGTTTTGCTGGATATAGAATTCCTGGTTGACTTTTTATTTTTTAATTTCAGTACTTTGAATGTTGTCTTACTGTTTTCTGGCCTCCATGGTTTCTGACAAGAAATTGTGTACTTTTTTATTGAGGATTAGTCTTATTGTGGCTTTCAAAATTTGCTCATTGTCTTTTTCTTTTCTTTCTTTTTTTTTTTTTTGTATTTGATTATCATGTATCTATGGTTGGATCTCTGAGTTTATTGTACATGGAGTTACTTGAGCTTCTGGGATATGTAGATTAAAATTTTTCATCAAATTTCATAAGCCTAAATGCATTATTTCTTCAAATATTCTTTCTGCTCATTTCTCTCCTGTCTTTTTGGGACTCCCATTATTCATGTTTTGATGTATTAATTGTCTTTGAAACACTGTTAATTTTCTTCATTTTTTTCTCTATTTTTCAGATTGAATAATCTCAATCAACCTATTTTCAAGTCTTATGTTCTTTCTTCTGCCAGATAAAATCTGTTGTTGAAACTTGTAGTATGTATTTTTATTTCAGTTATTGTACTTTTCAACTCCAGAACTTCTCTCTCTTTTCTTCCTGTAATTGTCACGTCCTTACTGATATTCTGTTAGATGAAATGTTGTTCTTATATTATCTTTTAGTTCTTTATATTTGGCATCTTTTAACTCTTTAAAAATATTTACAATAGCTGATTTGCAGTCTTCATCTAGCAAGTTCAATGGGCTTCCTTAGTTCCTGAGAAACTTTGAGTTTCTATTGATTTCTTTGCCCCCCAGTACAAGTATATACTTGCATGTTTTTTCCCTCTCTCATATTTTTTTTATTGAAAACTGGACATTTTATATACATAATATATATAATATATTAACTGAATATATAACTGAAATCAGTTCACTACTCTACCACTGGTTTGTTGCTGTTTTTGAGAAAATTGTTTGTTTGTTTGTTTGTGGATTTATTTAGAGAGTGTTTGAATGGGGGGAGAAGCAGAGGGAGAGCAAGAGAGAGAATCTCATGTAGTCTCTGCACCAAGTGTAGAGCTGGATGTGGGGCTCAATCTCATGACCCTGAGATCAGGACCTGAGCTGAGATCAAGAATTAGATGATTAACTGACTGAGCCACCCAGGTCTCCCATTGCTGCTTTTTAAAAAAATTTTTTTTTAAATTTATTTATGATAGTCACACAGAGAGAGAGAGAGAGAGGCAGAGACACAGGCAGAGGGAGAAGCAGGCTCCATGCACCGGAAGCCCAACGTGGGACTCGATCCCGGGTCTCCAGGATCGCTCCCCGGGCCAAAGGCAGGCGCTAAGCTGCTGTGCCACCCAGGGGTCCCCCATTGCTGCTTTTTGTAGTTGCTATTGCTTCTTTGTTTAGTGAATCTGCTGAACTAATTCCATAAAATCTGTATTCTTTGTCATGTGTGGACACTTAGATATTTGTTTGGTTATTTTAGTGGTCAGCTAATGATTGGACAGAGATTTCCTTAAATGCTGGTAACCAAGAAGTATCTCAATTTTTGCATCATAGATCTGTGTGCATAGTAGGGGTGGGGTGGGGGGCATGCCTTCAACACTCAGCCCGATAGCTGAAAACTCTGTGTCAGCCTTCACTTCTTACTTGGGCAAAGTCTCAAGTTCAGTCAGAGGTGAGAGCATATGTTGTTCTCAGATCTTGATCAAGTGTATTGCTCTGGGCATATGTACTTCCCTGGACATGCACATGGCCTCTGGATTCCAAGGACTGTATCAGACCTTTTCAAAGCCCTATGGACATTTTATTTTTGAAATTTTCCTTTTAAGTGCTTTGGTTCATTTGTTGCTTGCCCTGTTTTCCACTGCCTCAGGCAGCCTGAAAGTTAAGCACTTGCTTATAATTATTTTTTATAATCTCCCCTGGGGAAAAGAGTCTTCACAATCTTAGATCTCTGTATCACATCAAATACAGACATCTTTGTAAGTGAGGTTTTTAAGAAAAATTACTATACAGATCATATAATAACTGGACTCTGAGAATGAGGCTTTGAAAAAGCTAGAGATCCTTTTGCTCCTCACATTTTGCTCCCCACAGTGGCTTCTAGGCTTCAGGTTTTCATTTGTCTCTAGTCAGTTATTCTTCAGGTAAATCCAGAGCTGGAAAGAAGGTGATGAGAGTAGACCAGAACAGAAAAAAATGCTGTCGTCTCAATGTCATTAGCAAGATTATGCCTTTTTTCCCCCTCTTTTAAGTAGGCTCCATGCCCAGCATGGAGACCGATGTGGGGCTTGAACTCAGGATCCTGAGATCAAGACCTCAGCTGACATCAAGAATCGGATGCTTAACCAACTGAGCCACCCAAGCACCCATGAGATTATGCTTTGTAAAGAAAATTATCTTGCATATATGTTCCCCAGATTGCATTAAGCCTTTGATTACATTTTAGAGTTCTGGAAAAGTGGATTTTTTTTTCTCATTGCTTTTATGGAGGAGAGAATTTTCAGAGAGCTATATTCCACAAGTTTTGCTGATGTTCTCAACTTTCTTGAATATATTTGTGGCATGAACATTGAAACATGCCAATGGGAGCTTATGGCCTAGTTGGAAAGAGAAAGAATATGTTTGAGTATTAAATATCAGTGGAGAATGTTTTAGTGCCTTCCTACTGAATTGTTGTCCAAGGACCAGTATCACTGGTATCATCAGAAGCTTACAAAGAGGGCAGCCCCGGTGGTGGCGCAGCGGTTTAGCCGCCTGCAGCCTGGGGTGTGATCCTGGAGGCCTGGGATCGAGTCCCACATCAGGCTTCCTGTATGGAGCCTGCTTTCTCCTCTGCCTATGTCTCTGCCTCTCTCTCTCTCTGTGTCTCTCATGAGTAAATAAATAAAATCTTAAAAAAAAAATAGAAGCTTACAAAGAATTCAGAATCTCAGAATCTTTATTTTTTATTTATTTATTTTTTTTTTTAAAGATTTTATTTATTTATGCATGATAGTCACAGAGAGAGAGAGAGAGAGGCAGAGACACAGGCAGAGGGAGAAGCAGGCTCCATGCACCGGGAGCCCGACGTGGGACTCGATCCCGGGTCTCCAGGATCGCGCCCTGGGCCAAAGGCAGGCGCCAAACCGCTGCGCCACCCAGGGATCCCAGAATCTCAGAATCTTTATAAAGAATATAAATCTCAGAGAGATCTGTTGAGTTTTGCAATTGTAACAATATCCTCAGGTGTTTCATATTCACATTAAAATTTGATAAACACTAATGTTATGGACTTCTTGTTAGGCCACATAATGCCAACTGCTACCCAGACCCTCTACCCTAATCATAGCAGCTTAGCATGACACTTTCATTTTTCACTCATACTATGTTCAATATGGGTGGGTAGAGGCTGTCTCCATCTGGTGACACAAGGACCCAGGTTCTCTTCACTTTGTGACACTACCATATAAACAAGTGGCATCTAAATTTTTCACCCAAAGAAAGAAATGGAACTAGCATGTGATCTCTTAAATGCCTTAGTCAAGAAGTGACACAGAGAACTCCTGCTCACGGTCTGTTGGCATGAACTGTTCACACAACTCCTATCTAATTGTAAGGAAGCTGAAGAATGTAGAGATGAAGGCACACGGAATATTTTCAGAGCACTATCTCTGCCACTCTCCTTCAGAGAATTTCACATGACCCAACAGGGATTTTTAAAGGAAGAAAAAGTCAATTTTTAGAGGAACCATGGAATAAGTGAAAAAGAAAGTCTGTTTTTGGTTCGGGGCTTAGAAGATAGATTGTATATAACGATTAAATCAGTAGAGGAAGGGCAGCCCCGGTGGTGCAGCGGTTTGGTGCCGCCTGCAGCTCGGGGCGTGATCCTGGGGACCCTGGATCGAGTCCCTTGTCGGGCTCTCTGCGTGGAGCCTGTTTCTCACTCTGCCTGCTTCTCACTCTGCCTGCGTCTCTGCCTCTCATTCTCTCTCTGTGTCTCTATAAATGAATAAATAAATAAAATCTTTAAAAAAAATCAGTAGAGAAAGATGGATTTCAAAGAAAGGAAAGTATTAGTTTATTTATTTATAAAGATTTTATTTATTTATTCATGAGAGACACATACACAGAGAGAGGTAGAGACATAGGCAGAGGGAGAAGCAGACTCCATGCAGGAAGCCCGATGTGGAACTCGATACCGGGACCCTGGGATCACGCCCTGAGCCAAAGGCAGACACTCAACCACTGAGCCACCCAGGTGTCTCAGTATTAGTTTAATACACACAATACTGTAGGAGAAGTACTGAGCATCAAAATATATTCAGAGGGAAAGGTACAGTGAAGGTATTTCATGAAATCATCTTGCCCTCATTATAAATCTGAATAAACATTTTGTAGGACAGCTTTTTTGAGAGTTTTATTTGGGTAGGTTCAATGGATTAGAATTAGGAATTCTTTTTTTTTTTTTTTTTTTTTTTTTTTAAGAATTAGGAATTCTTAAACTGTCTGCTATGATTGATGTACAGATCATTATAAGGGTGAACATACTTCCTTACCCATCTGCCCAGGAAAGGTAACAGGATACAGAGTAGTGAATATAGGGTGGGCATTCAGAGACTATATTTCTAATCCCATCTATATTAGGCATTTACTATGTGATTTGGGGCCTGACTCTTACTACTACTGAGGCCTATGGGAACATCAACCCAGAGAAGTAGTTCATCGACCAGCAGTTCTTCACCTTGCTGAACATGAGAATCATCCACAAAATTTTCAGAAAATACCAGCTCAAGTGAAATACCTTCTGGGACTGGGGTCAAGACACTTGTATAAGAGCTGTATTAAGAACCCCAGTGGTCTTCAAACTTTAATGTGCATGTAGATCACATGAAGATCTTGTTTACATGAAGATTCTGAGTCAGTGGGTCAGGGGTGTGACCTGAGATTCTTTATTTCTAACAAGCTTTTAGGTGTTGCTGCTGATGGCCGAAGATCCACCAAGGCCTGGATAATATTAAATAATTAATCAATTTCAGTCAAAAGACTGCTTTTCCCAACTTAACCTAATTGGCCAGCAATTTTAGCATTGTCTAAAAGCAGGCTGGGTGGGCGAAGACAGGGAAGCCTCTGGAGAGAGAAGTGAAATGTTTGTACTCAAAGGCTAATCCATTGCCTACTCCAGGGCATCAGCAAGATGTGTGAGCGGGTACAGCTCATCTCTCATGTCAACACTCTCCTTACACTGAGGGCAGGCAACACTGCCTCTGGGGATGCTAGACAGACTGATAAAGGATCAGAAAGAGCCACAGTTAGGTCATGAATCAACGCAAGCTGTGCTGTGCCACTGGTGAATGAGAAAGAGAAGAAGGGTGAGAGTAGTAAAATCACATGCAGTAAGCACCCAGGAACCCAGCCAGTCACTGTCGATTCATTATATCATTTATTCTCTATAAAAATCCTCAAAGGCTGGCATTGTTAACTGCAATTTCTAGATTAGAAAATTGTGACTCAGAGAAGGTAAATTGCTTGTGAGCCTGGAAAGCATCTCGGTAACACTGAAATCCACCATCATTACATTACAACACATTAGAAGCATCTTATATTTTAAGTCATGTTGATGTTGGGTAGAGGAACTGGGGTGACACATCTTCTATTTATGAGTCAGTTTGTCATGGACATTATGGAAGTGTTGTTCACCTAGTGCTTGTCTCTAGTGTTCTCTATCCTTTGGAGTTGAGGAACTGGATGACATGTCTTCCATTTATGAGTCAGTTTATCATGACCATGATGGAAATGTTGTCCACCTAGTGCTTCTTTGTAGCATTTTCCATCCTTTGTAGTTTATATAAAGGTAAGAAGACAAGAAGAAACTACCTATAAATAGAGGCTATGGGAAAGGAAGCAATGAAAGTTCAAGAATTTCTGAGAATTGATTTCTGGGCTCTTCCCTTCCTCTAGTGTCTATCATTATCAAGGTCAGAAAAAGGAAAACTATACAATGCAATACAGTTTTGATAAATAAAATATTATGCATACTTTGTCTTATTCATTGGCCTCCTTCATTCCAACTAGACTTTGCTAACTACAATTTCCAAATAAAATAATCTACTCTGTTGCTCAGGGCATTTACACTCTCTGTCCCTTGGGGAATGGGATGTCTTTCTTGGCCTTTATGCCACCTACTCAGAGAATATTTCTCTAACTAGCTTATCTAAAATGGTTTTCTCCAGGTCAGCTATCTCATAATTCTGAATTCCCCAACTTTGTTGTATAGGCTTCAGGACTACTTGATCTTACATATTACATATATATTTTTTACCTGTTTACTACCTGTCTCACTCATCTGCTAGTACAGGCTTGTCCGATTTTTCCTGAAAGGGTCAAATAGGCCCTTCGGGCCTTGCAGATGATACAATCTCTGTTACAATTACTTAGCTCTGCCATTGTGGCACCATACACAATTTGAACATTAAATGGATGTGGCTAAGTTTCACTAAAACTGTATTTACTGAAAATAGGTAGTGGGCTAGCTTTGGTCTGGAGGCCATAGTTTGCTGACACCTGATCTAGAAAATTAGTCTCATGAAACCATTGTCTTTCTTGTCTCCTACAATATACCCAGCATTGAAAATCAGTGCTTAGCATCTAGTAGCATTCAATACATTTATTTTTGAATAAATGTGTGAATGAATGAATTAATGAATCCACTACCTCATGTAATGGGAAACACACGGGAACTTATATAACAAGATAAGTGAATTAAATGATTTTAAAGATAATATTCCCTTTCCTAAGACAGAGTGATATCTCTGCTGCCATGATGTCTCCATTTTTAAAAGACTAATTACAAAATTTTATTAAAAGTAGAGTGGGCACCTAAGAATCATACATTTAATACTGTTATAATCTCTGTGAAGAGGCTTTGCTCCCTGCTTCTTCTGAAGTGAGCATGGCCAATGTTGGGGGTTTGAGTAGAAATCTAGAGAGAGCTTTGGGGAATCTAAGAATAGAGAAAACCAGTTTCTCTGTCTCATCTGTACTTGGAGAGCTGAGGATATGCCAAGCTTGGTAAAGAAGCAATGAAGATGGAGATTGGATAGTGTGTTAAGGAGTCTAGTCATCCTCACAGAAGTTCTACTTATGCCTACATGGCAATGGTCAAGGATCAATGGGTCACCATGCATCAAAAAGCAGCTTGACAGTGGTCTTGGTGTTGGAAAGTAGAGAATGTTCTTTTAGATGTCAGGTTGGACCAATGATTTGTATCCTGGAGGGACTAAGGCCTTCTTAGTAGATCTAAACATACAGCAGATGCCTTTTTCCCAGCCCAGTATCAAGCTAATATGCACAACCTGCCTCTTGGATATGTGATCTATGCAATCACACAGCATTGTGCTCAGAAGGGCCTTGTGCTTAGTTTAATGCTGTCTTGAAATTCTTAATAATTTTTCGAAGAAGAGATTCCACATCTTCCTTTGGCATTGGGCACTGCAAACAATGTAGCTGGTCTGGCTCTGTGCAAACATACCAAAATTAGATCCAAATCCAAGGAGAAAAAGAGACATTATTCTATGACTAAACTGAAAAACAAAAACAAAAGCATAACCTCTTAAAGGACTCATTGAATTCAGTTTACCTTAAATTATCAAAGTTTAAATCTTTTTGTTAGGAAGCAG
Source organism: Canis aureus (assembly GCF_053574225.1). Lineage (NCBI taxonomy): Eukaryota > Metazoa > Chordata > Mammalia > Carnivora > Canidae > Canis > Canis aureus. The sequence goes on along the minus strand of NC_135612.1, from coordinate 51,802,275 downwards.
AATGGGATGCTCTTGAAACAGATTCATTAAGCTAGAGGAAAAGAAGTTGAAATTTTTGCCAAATATGCATTTGAAGGCCAAGATTGTGGTCTCTATTGATACGTAGAAAGTGAACTAAAGAGACATAGATAGTTTCTGGCAGATTAACTGAAGCCTCCAACAAATTTTAATCCATTGTGAAAATATTAGGGAACTGAATTTACAGCCTCTAAGAAACTTGTCCAGAGTATCTTGCTATTGTGGGAGGCAATAGGGTTGTTTTGGAGTGCAGGGGAAATAGCCTAATTCTTATTCTTCTCATAGTCCTTATGAATTAAGCAAAAGCCATGTATATTCAAAAATTCAGAGCCTTAGGTCTAAGATCAAAAGTTAGTTTGTGTTGAATAAGCAGACTGCACAGGATAAGCTGCCTCCCAAGAGAGGAAATGAGAACAGTCTGAAGCCACTAGGAGGATATAGGGATAAGGGGACAGGACCAGGGGCAGCTGGCCGATCATTTGATGTTGAGGATGTCTCTCCAGGTGACTGGAAAATGGACATAGAAATAAAGCCAGGTCTTATAATGATGTTATTTTTATGAGGCTGTATAGTCCCCGGTCATAGAACTCACATCTACATAACAATTCAACTATCAACAATTCTAAGGCAGCACAGAATTCATTGTACACCTTAGGGCTCTGATGACAATAGGACAATTATTTGTAGGAATATGCCCCTCTATCTAGGAGAAAGCATTTTGTAAAATAATTATGTTTCTTCAAGTACAAGGACAGTCTGTGGACCCGACACTGACCTCTAGGAACCTAGAATAAGCGAGGAAGGGGAGGTAGCATATGTCATGGGCTAATGTCCATACTGACTTTCTGCAAATTAGCTCCTAGAGGATTTGCTATAGGTCTCTCAAAAACAATAATCTTTATAAAATTTATACCTGATCATGGATGAGCCTGATGCTGAGCTTCAATGCCCCCTGGTTGACTAATGTGTTCACATTTAAAGTCCTCAGATTGGCCGCTGGGCCCCAGTGTGATCCAATCCACTAATCCTACACTCTCATCTCTCATCTTGTTTCCTGTCTCCAAACCTTTCCTTGTGCTATTTTCTGTCTGAACTATCTATCCCTCCTCTTTTACTTGGTGATCATGTCTTCCTTTTCTTCTCTGTAAAGTCCCACTAACTCATCCTCGCAAAAGCGCTATTTCCCTTTAATCCAACATTAAAGCTCATAAATACCTTTATTAATGGCCTATTCTCACCTGCTGCCTGGAGTATAATCTGGGAGCTCCATTGGGGTAAAGACTGGGGCGATTGTTCACCACCACCTGGCCTGATGGATGATAAGCTCTTAATAAATATTTGTTGAATATATGAATGAATGATTGAATGAATGAATGAATGAGTGAGTGAGTGAGTGAGTGAGTGAGTGAACACATGGACTCTTTCACTCATATATTACCTGAATATTGCACAGTATCTGGCATTTAGGAAAAATGCAGTTATTCTATGTTTATAAAATAAATATGCCATTTAAAGAGCAATCTTCTCTCTGAGAGTAGAAAGCTTGTACACTCAGTGGAGAGTGGCTGCTTTGGGTAGAAACACTGAGCTAGCACAAGATAACACGGTCAATCAACTTCACCAGAAGACCATTTTGGCATTCCTTGATTGATCATCAGCCTTTAATTTCACAGAAAGAAATTTATTATGGGTAGGGTGGTTATACATCCTGGTAGCCTGAGGCCATATTGGTTACTGCCTGTTGTCTTAGAGTAATTTTTGGTTGATTCCCTTTTATCCCCTAAAGTGCCCTAGTTTGGAAGATAAATTATAGGGCTGCCCTAGCTGTGTGCTAAATAATATGCATACATTATAGGTCTCAGTTATTAATACTTCCACAAAGCCTAAAAAATGATATCACCTAAAGAAGCTTGCAATGGCCTAAGAAGAGTTGAGAAACATGCTCACAAATTAAAATGCATTGAATGCATGCCTAGGTGAACTAAAGAGGTTGCACATTAACAGTATCCATGTGTTTGGCAGTTCCAGGAAAGGCTTCCAAGAGAACATGGCATTGGATGAATGCCCTGAAGAATAAAATAAAGAATGGGTCCTGCTTCCAGAAATGGAGGCCTCTTACATTTTCCTGCAAACATCCAGAGCAGTTTGCTTGGTTTATATTGGTGTTCTCCTCTGCTCTTTTTCCCCTGATATTGCTGGCAGTGCCGACACCTTCTAAAATATCCTTCCTCTTTTTATGCATTTATCTGAGAGTTACTCATCCTTCATGATCGAGGTTGAGCCCCACAGTTCAGGGCATCTGCCTTCACAGTGATTCCTCCATATCTAAACTCCTAAAGATCTTATACTCTTTGACTCTTCTACTGGTTTGCCATTTACCACATGGAGCCTTCTAGAACTTCTTTCTATTTAAAGCATCTCCCCTTAGTAGAAAGCAAATCTGTTGGTGAGAATGAGACAGGTTTTGTTGAAAGAGCAGACACTGAAACACAGTGGACTCTAGGACCATGGGATCAGCCAGAGAGGAGACACTGTCTGTGGGGAAACACCTGCCCCCACCTAGAGCAGGATTATGGCTCCTTATTGGTGACTTGGGACATAGGGCTTCCCATAGGTATATAGGGATGATGGAAGGAGCATCCAGAAGCTCAAAAGTAGACTTCCCTGATCACTATAGGTGAGCAGAGATTGAGCAAATGGTTCCAAGTAATGGTGGGTCAAGCTTCTTCCTGCTGGTGACATGAAAAGGTACTGGGTTCTTCTAGGTCTTGCTGATGCCTTAGCTTTGCCCAAGGAAGGGAGGTCTGGTGATGGTAGGCTGTCCACAGAACATGGGGCAGTCATGGAAGAAGCAGCAGGTAGGTTCTTCGGGCTATTGACAGATTCTAGGAGTAGGGCAAGGATGTTTCCATGAGGTCCATGGATTCTTTAGGAAGCAAGAAACATTAATGGACATCACAACAATCTGGGAACATAAGACCACATAAGGCAGAAAGAAACATATCAAGAATAATTTTCCTGTTTTGATAAAAAGAAACAAGTTTTGGAGAAGCTGAGATACTGAATAATCACTCTGAAAGAAATCACCCCCACACTGAACATAAGTTATTGGAAGGAGTTAATAATATAGCATAACTATTCATATTACCACAGTACTTAGGCTGATGCTCTGAACCTGGAAGGTCATAGATGCTTGATAAATACTCTGACTGGATGATTCACTGGGAATGTTCATGGAACATAGGGATTTGAATCACTATTGAAACTCAGATTATTAGCAAATCCTTGGTGCCTTGGGTATTCATTTTGGAAATATCCTTTTAATATCCATCTTGTGGGCATTATCTCATGGTGCTTGCAGGGTTCCATGCTCAGATATTTTGTCTTTAATGTTTTTCACACTCTAGCTGAAATTTGGGGATGGTTGGATGCCATAAGAGGGAAAAAACAATGTAACTAGAAGTCAGGTTCTGGAACCCAAATGGTCAGAACTGGTGAGAACAAAAACTATGAGGCTAGTTGAGCACAGCATGGCTTACATGAACAGAGCACAGAATCCATCAGGTAACCATAGACTCTCTGGTCAGCACCGAAGCAGTCAGTTAAGAAAGTTAGAAGAAAAGCAATTAAGAAAGGACAGTTCTTTGTGAAAAGGCTAAGGCCACTGGTGAGTCAGTAAGGGTCTTTACATTCTTTATTTTGTGCATGAATTGGGGGATAGTGGCAGAAACCTCTGTTTGAGGTTTGGCTCATTCTTGTCCACTTTGACCAGTATCTAAACCTTTTCCTATTTCTATTGCTTTTTTTTTTTTTTTTTTTTTTTTTTAAGGATCTCTCGCATCACCACATGTTTCCTGCTTTTCTCAGCTCACTTCTTTAGGTGCTTTTCAAGTTCAGAAACAATCTTGGACTCCAGAAAGCGACACAATGGCCTGTCTTTTGTTTCTTTTTGACAATTCGATATATGGAATTCCATACCTGTAACAACTTTTGCCAAAGTTCTGCTGACTTTTTCCACTTAAGAAAGAGCTTCCCAATTGATAACTTGGCTCAGAATTCCTGGTGCACCAAGATGCCAACTCTCAGTTCTGAAGGTGCTGGAGCGCCTCGACTAGTCTCCAGGGTCATGTTAGGAAGCACTTATCTAAAGGTTTTGTTTAGGAGAAACATCCTCAGGAAACCATAATCCCAAAGAGCCTTCTGATGTCTTTTTTCAAAAATGAGGAAGAAAAGTACCAAACAATTCTCTTTTTCAGGGCTCCAGGAGACCATCTGAGAAGCACTGCTTGCTCAGGACAAAGATTAACACTGCACAAATAATCAATTACCCTTCTTACCAACCATTGTAAGATTGTAATTTTTCTTTCTTTCTTTCTTTCTTTCTTTCTTTCTTTCTTTCTTTCTTTCTTTCTTTCTTCTTTTTTCTTTCTTTCTTTCTTTCTTTCTTTCTTTCTTTCTTTCTTTCTTTCTTTTTTCTTTCTTTCTTTCTTTCTTTCTTTCTTTCTTTCTTTCTGTCTGTCTTTCTTTCTTTCTGTCTTTTCTTAATTGAAAAGAATTTATCCTTTACCTGCCCTGGTGCCTTTGCCTGTGTGTTTTTGAACTCCTGCTTCCCAGAATGTTTTTCCTTCCCTGGATGACTTATCAAATGCCTAACTTACCTTTTCAGAAGAACCATCTTAAAATCACCTCCTCTGGGAAGCCTTCTATGCTTTCCCCAGACAAATATGGGAGCTGCTTGTTTGGGTCTACCAGATTACTTTCTGTTACTCTATTTGATTACTTAATTTAACAATTGAAAAAAAAAATAAAAGAATACTGCAGACCAAGAACTCTTCTAAGAATTGGGAAAAACAATAATAAAATGAGACATAGACATAGAATCTTCCCATCAAGATTCTTACAGTCTGTCTCACAATTGTCACATTGGTGAGATGATGTGCTTGCATATCAGCTTTGTGCATAAGGAAAGCATAGTCTCTGAAACTTGGCTGTCTGGACTCATATCCTGGCTCTACATCTGGGACTGTGAACACTCTAAACTTTCTGTGCCTCAGTTCCCTTATCTGTAAAATAGAGATATTAATATCACCCCACAGAGGTGTCATGAAGGGTATATGAATTAACACGTACAGAGTGCTAAGAATGGTACTTGAAATTTAACAAGCTCTCTAAATCATAGTTATTATTCCACTAGACTTTCTTCCCTCTGGAGTGGGTCCCCAATTTTATTTTTTGTGTATTTCAAACATTTGATGTAGTATGTAGCACACAATAAGTGCTTAATAAATATTTGTTGAATGAATGAACCATTATACAACAGATTAGTTTTAAAAAGAAAAGACTCTAATTCATACATCTCCTCCAAGGCAGGGAATTCACTATTTGTTCCCTTAAGACATTCAGCTTTGACAGCCATGCATGAAACCATATTAAGCCTGGAGAATTTTCCATCCGCTCTGGTGGTTGCTATTGATTTTACCTACTGAGATATTTGGTTCCTTCATAAAATGAAAAATTATTCACAAACAAAACAGGAAAACAGTCTTTAAATGCTTATATCTGCAATTCACATGTGATTTAACATTTTCCCTTTTGGATAGGACTGAAAAATGTCTCTCTGTTTTGGATGAGAGTAAAAAATGGCTTCAAATCAATTGATTATTTGGTCTATAGTCATTTCAGAAGATGTATGGGAAACAAAGTAATTTTGTAAACTGATCTTGCTTGGAAATAGCAGAAGATCAGATTTCCTTTCTGGCTTAGCCAGAAACTGATATTTTATGTACTGGTGTTTGTTGTGACGGAATCTGCCAGTTAACTGGGTCAAACATTTAGTTTGAATCACCTGTCTGCTCTGCCTCTGATTACTTAAATAAACTGGCTCACTCTATTGTACTTTTTGGAATGGGAAGAGAATGGTATTATGACAAGAGCAATGCCATGCTTTGCAGGGACCTAGGAACCTTCTTTGCCTTTTTTAGTGGGTCATTTATTCCTATTGGGATCAAAGTCTTTTGATAATCCACTTAGAAGCCGGTCACAGGGAGCCCAACCTGAGACTTAATGTAGACTCATAACTCTCTTCTCTTTATTTTTTTTTATTTTTTTTTCTTCTCTTTATTAATATCCTAATTATGCTTCCAATTATTTAGCACCTTTCATGTGTCAGGTCCTTTACATGCATGATCTCACTTTACTTCCATAATAGTGGCCCATTAATGGTCTTCATGAGAGTCTCGGTGGCTTATCACACTTCTGCTTTATGTTTTTTTTTTTTAATATTTTATTTATTTATTCATGATAGTCACAGAGAGAGAGAGAGGGGCAGAGACACAGGCAGAGGGAGAAGCAGGCTCCATGCACCGGGAGCCCGACGTGGGATTCGATCCCGGGTCTCCAGGATCGCGCCCTGGGCCAAAGGCAGGCGCCAAACCGCTGTGCCACCCAGGGATCCCCCTGCTTTATGTTTTCATTCATGTCACAGCACAGTCACATGCTTCTGGAGTGGTCTTCCACATTGTGATTTAGGGATCCAGGTTTCATCCATTTGATGACTTTGGCCTTCTACTGTGCATTGGAATGCTCCACTAGACCCTCTCCATCCTCTGAGAAACTGGAGATTAATGTAATGGGATGAACTATGACCTTCAACAAGGCCTGTTCAAGTCTCCACTCCCTGTACCTATGCATGTGACTCTATTTGGAAATAGGGTTTTTGTAGATATAATGAAGACGTAAGTTAAGATTTACTCTGGAGTAAAGCAGATCCTAACCCAATGACTAAACCCAATGACTCATGTCTTTGTGAATAAAGAAACATTTAAAGACCCAGGGAAGAATACCATATGGTGATGGAGACAGAGACTAGAGTGATACATCTGTAAGCCAAGGGTTGCTGGCAACCACCAAATGCTAGGGTAGAAGGCTGGAGCAGATTCTCAAGAATTCCAGATGGAATCAACCCTACTGTCACCTTGATTTCAGACTTCTGGCCTCCAGAACTATGACAGAATAAATTTTAGTTGTTTTAAACTACTTAGTCTGTGGCAAATTTTATAGTAGCCTTAGGAAACCAATACGAAGTAGGAGAGTATGTGGAAGGCTTCCTCACCAGGGATCCTTTCAGCACTTTAGAAATGTTGCTTTGTTGTCTTCTTGTCATTTCCAGTGAGAAAACTAGTGTCTTCCTTATTTTTGGGTGGGACCAGAGTGGCACTTAGCATAAGTGCTAGTCCAAAAATTCCTATAAAGACATCTTAGTTTAGTTCTAGGACATGGTTAAAGTGGAGACACTTGGATACTTTCAAGTGTTTCTTTTAAACTTTGTTGGGTGGGACCAGAGTGGCACTTAGCATTAGTGCTAGTCCAAAATAAGTCCCTTCCCTTCCCTTCCCTTCCCTTCCCTTCCCTTCCCTTCCCTTCCCTTCCCTTCCCTTCCCTTCCCTTCCTTCCCTTCCCTTTTGTTCATGATGTGTCTTTCTTTGGCTGCTTTTAAGTTTTTCTTTTTATCACTGGTTTTAAGCAATTTGATGATGATGTGCGTTAGAGTAGTTTTCTGATTCTTCTGTTTGAGGTTCATTGAGATTTTTGGATATGTGGGTTTATTGTTTTCTTAAAATTTGGCTGCTTATGGTTGTCCCACCATTCACAGAAGCTTTGTTTTACTTTTTTTTCCTACCGTGTGTTGAGTTTTGAATAGTTGCTATTGCTATGTCTACAATTTCACTAATATTTTTCTCTGAGAGTTCATCTTATCTGCTGTAAATCCCATCTAGGTGTCTTTTTCATCTCAGATACTGTACTTTTCATCTCTAGAAGTTTGATCTTGTTGCATTTTAAAAAATATTTTTCTTGTATCTGATTAATATGTTCCATCTTTCCTGCAGCTTCTTGAATCTATGGAATACAGTAGTTATAACTATTTTAATGTCCTTGTCTACTAACTCAATTATCTGTGAAATTTTTGGGTCAGTTTTTCTCATTTGGAGTTGTATTTTCCTGCTTCTTTGCATGCCTGGTGATTCTTGGTTAGATGCTACATATCATTAATGCCATTGCCTTCTTGGTTGTGGGATATTTTTGAATTCCTATAAAGATATTTTGGTTTAGTTCTAGGACATGGTTAAAGTGGAGACACTTGGATACTTTCAAGTGTTTCTTTTAAATTTTGTTGGGTAGGGCCAGAGTGGCACTTAGCATAAGGCTAATTTTCCCTAACTCCTGAGGCAAGATATTCTTAGCCCTTTAAATTATGAGGTTTTTCACGTTGACATATGGGAACTGGCACTATTCCTGGTTCTCCATGACCTCCAGGCTCTGTCCCTGGTAATCCTTTCAGGTGATTCTTTCTTTGGGGTCAGACAGTTCCTATGTTTTGTTTTGTTTTGTTTTCACATACTTGTTCTGCTCAGTATGCAACTGAGTGTGTGATGGGGACTTCCTGTAGATATCTAGAGCACTCTCTGTCTCTGTCTCTGTCTCTGTCTCTCTCTCTCTCTCTGTAGCTTTCTCTTTTCCTGTATTCTTCCACATACTCTCTAGCATCCTTAGCTTTTTCAGACTCAGTCTCTTTAACTAACAGAGAAATATGAGACTCCTATTGGGTTTCTCTCCCTGTTCTGTGGCTTGGAAAGTTTCTCCAGGCCATAAACTGGGACAGTCTTAGGGCTCACCTTTTTGTTTCCTATCCTTAGGAATTGTTAGCTTTCATTGCTTATGTCCATGTCTTGAATAATGTTGGCTTGTATATTTTGTTCAGTTTTCAATTATTTCAGGTAAGAGGTTAATCTGGTCCTATTTCTCAATGTTGACTGAATGTTGTGGTGGATTGAGCAGAGGCCAAAATTCTTTGACACTCTTCTCATTGAGAAGTATAGTTTATGTCTACTCCCCTTACATATAGGCAGGCCATGTGGCTGGTCAAGAGAATATAGCACAAGTAACACGCAGCTTCTAGTGCAGACTTCAAGAGACTGGCAGCTTCATCTTCTTTTCTCTTAGAATCCTGTCATGGGGGTGCAAGGAAGCCCATCTCCCCTTAGAGAAGCTCATGTGAGAGAAACAGAGGCATCAACTCATCAGCCATCAGCCAGGGTGTAATCTTGGAAATTTATCTGGCTGCTGTCAAGCTGTCCCACTGGATGCCACATGGAAAAGAGGCAATTTATCCCCCAGCTCTGCCCAAATTGCAGGTTCATGAACATAGTAAATGATTATTAATTGTTTTAAGTTACAAATTTTGGGGGATATTTTTTCACATAGCAATAGATACCTAGAATGCCACTCTTACCAAGCAGGAATCCACCATTTGGCTCTCTAATTAAAAGGGGGCTGGAAGAGTAGTTCTTCTGAAAGAAGAAAACATAACTTTGCTTAGCATATATTATTATCTCCCCATACTTATGATGTAGGTTTATGCACCTCCTCGGCATTTTGGAAAACACAAACTTGAAGAGGTTAAACAAGGTGCCCAAAGTCACAGCAAGTAGGCAGAAGTGTCAAGGTTTTTAATCTGGATGTTTGACCCCTTTCCTCTTTTCCCTTCCATGTAGCCTTCATCCATCTGAGTAGCTAGAGCCCTACTTGATTCCTACTCTTCCCTGCTCATTCATAAATCACTCTTTTTTGTCTGAGTCTCCCTCCTCTCCCAGATGACATTTGACCAATCAATGGAGCAATCTACATAGTTGGAGCTGATAGAAGAAGACCCAGAAGTTAAGTGAAATGGACTCCAAAATAGGGGTACATGTGATATTGAGAGTCACAGGGGAAAACAATCCCAGAATCTGGTGAGAAGGGCCTGAATGTGTCACTAAAATATTAGGAAATTTAAGGTGCAGAGGGGTAAAGAATAAGTTTCAGGTGGTCCTAGGAAAATACCTAGAACCAGCATTGTGACTAGCTCAGGGCCAGCTAGTTTTGAAAGTCCCCAGCTGGGGCTAACATTTGCTGTGCAGTGAGGAGGCTCATTTGGGCTGGTAGAGATTTAAAAAGGAAGCCCCTATGCTACAGTTTGTTGCCTTTGACTCTGAGATGATTAATTTGTTGGCTTGGCTGGGCTATAGTATCCAGTTATTCAATCAAACCATAATCTAGATGTTGCTATGAAGGCATTTTGTAGATGTGGTTAACATCTACACTTAACTGACTTCATACAAAAGAGATTATCCTTGATAACATACATGGACCTCCTCCAATCGGTTAAAAGGCCTTATGAGCAAAATTGAGGAATGAGGAATGAGAAATTTTGCCTTTAGACTACAGCATCATTTCATGTCTGTTCAGGACATGTGGCTCAGAGTTCCTAGCCTTTCAGTCTGCCCCATAGATTTCAGGCTTGCCGGTCTCACAATTGTGTAAGCCTATTCCTTGAAATAAATTCTTATACATACATGTGTGTACATGTGCACATGCACACACAAGCACATGTATGGGTGTGTGCACACATATACCCTACTGGTTCTGTTTCTGTGAAGAACCCTGACTGGTTCAGACTCCATGAGGGACACATGAATACAGAAAAATGACCATTCCAACAATGTACTGGAGTTCTTTGCTAAAACCTCTGAAAATATAGGCGTTAGCATTATGACTCAGTTGCAGATATTGAGAGGACCAAGTGCTATCACCAACTTGACCTGATCTTGGTGGCATCAATTATACCCTTGAAAGAGAAGAGAAAGTTCCCCATACTCTCATCTCCATTGCTCAGCAAATCAATGCATGCTCATCTTGGAAAACTGCCTTTCCTTTATTGCCCTAGAAGTCCAGGAGCTTCTCAGGTGGCAGAGTGGCCTCTCATAGCAAACATTTACCCTTAAACTTGGGTTCAAGTACCGTGGGGAGCAGAGCTGTTTTAAGGAATTTCTCTGACAGGCAGTTATCACATTGCACACCAGGGTTAGCTAATGCTTACTGAAAGGCAGTGATTTAAACTCTATGCACACATCAGTGGCCTCTGAATCAACTGCAATGTCTGTGTTCAAAGGAGAAAGAGGGAAAGAAAGAAAGAAAGGAAAAAAGAAAGAGAGAAAGAGAGAGAGAGATCTAATAGCCAGTGTCATTATGAGCTGCTCGATGAAGACATCTGCTCCATGCCCAGTGGCCATCAGATCTGCGACAAGACACATGACTGTGTGAAGGAGTTGGGGAATGAGATGCAGAAATATTATGCCATTCAATAAATCAGTGGTGCATCCTCACTCTGAATGCAGCAGCCAAGGCCAGCTGTCTTATCTCAATGAGGACATAAATGAAAGGTTGAAAGGCCAGCAAAGGGCAGTGTGGCTGATTAGAGGCATCAGGAGTGAGAGGCAGTGCAGAGAAGGGAAACTTGGATGATCAGAGCTCTATATTACAGAGATGCATGGAGCCCTGAGAGCACAGGCAGAGGTATGTGAAGAAATGAAGGGCTCCCCAAAGGCCAAGTGGGTGTTCCTATTTATCCAGCCTCATCGAACTAAATGGCAACAGATTTGAGATGGATGACAGGACATTTGTCTTGGTGTGCAGGCACCTGGTCTTCAGCACCTGGCACATGCAGAAGGGCATAGGATGTTTAGGGCAAGTTCTTTTTTTTTTTTAAGATTTTTTATTTATTTATTTATTTATTTATTTATTTATTTATTTATTTATTTATGATAGTCACAGAGAGAGAGAGAGAGAGAGAGAGAGAGGCAAAGACACAGGCAGAGGGAGAAGCAGGCTCCATGCACCGGAAGCCTGATGTGGGATTCGATCCCGGGTCTCCAGGATTGCACCCTGGGCCAAAGGCAGGCCCCAAACCTCTGCGCCACCCAGGGATCCCTTAGGGCAAGTTCTTGTCAGGAAGAAGCATTGTCCCCATCCTCACTTAGGTGAGTATCTTTGGCCTAGCTGCTGCTCCCATCTGAGCCACAAGTTCTGCATCTGTGGCATGGAGAGGTTCTTCCAGCCCTGAAGGTCCTTGATTATCTGCATCTACCTGGTGTGAACTCAAGGAGGCCCTGTGAAGATGCTGTGGGCAGCTCCCTTCCCTCCTCCACTGTTTCTACCAGGAAAGGATGGGAATAGGCAGGTTGAGAACAGAGGGACTGAAGGGCAGAGTCTTTAGGGCAGGTGGGGTAGTGGAGGAAGTCTTCATAGCATTTGATTGCAAAAGTCTGAAATGCTAACAGGATGCAATGTGTTTCAAGATATAAATTAAAAGCTCTTTGAGATAAATTAAAGCCTCTTTTTGGATCCCAGGGTAATCCCAGTCATACTTATGGGCTTTTTGTCTAAAGTAAATTACCTAATGACTTCTCTGAAGCTCACTTTCTTTGTCCTTAAAATGGGGAAAATATGATCACCTCTTTTTTAGATAACACCTGTAAAGCATTTAGCCACACAGACAGTGTTTGGCAAATAAAAGCCATTACCAAAGCTATTACTAAAAATATGGGCATTAACCCACTAGTGGCTTGACAAATCAAATGGGTAATTAGTGGCAGATTTGGGACGCAACCACCCATTCTTCATCATTGGAAGTATATGTTTCCCCCCACCAGACTGCACTGCTTTTAGCTGAGGGCAAGAGCTGCTCACGGTCCAAGCCACTTTGATTAATGCCACATGTTTGAGGCAGATAAGAAGCACTATGAGATGTCTGGGAAGGGGAAAGCTAACTAGAATGGGCCAGGTGGTCCTGGAAAAGCTTCCTGGAAAGAGGGGGGGGGGGCACATGAATGGGATCTGAGCGAAGTAGAAGACAAAAGTGGAAGTCAAAGGGTAGTCATAGTAGGAGAAACTGTGTGAGCACTTCAGAGGGCACCTGGAGCCTGGGAAGCATACCTGCCTTGTTGGAGTAGAGGGTTCCAATAGGGTGATGGTGGTGGGGATGAAGATGGCAGGTAACAAAGCGCTTTGAAGGGCTGGCTTATTTTGAACTTTTTCCAAAAGAATTTGAGGAGCCTCAAAGAGTTGTGAATTAGAATGGGTATTTTTGAGTTTCAAAACTCAAAAAGTGTGTCTGGGAAGATTCATCCAGCAGTTGCATTCAGGGTGAAGGAAGGAGATGGGATCCAGGGTGGGCGACTGTCCCAGCAAGGAGTTCTGAGTGGCAGGATAAGCATAGTGGCAGCAAGGACCAATGCAGGTGTGGCGGGCGTGGCATGAAAGAAGGAGTAGCGTTAAGTACCACCAGTGCCTTCTGAGGGCTTGCTGTGGCTTGGTGGGTCTTCATGATAGCACTAAGAGACCAGCTCTCGGATGGTCTGCTTGCTTTGAGGCAGACAGACCCACTCCAGCACTTACTGAGCAAACAACTAGGTCAGTGACCACTCCAAATCTCAGTTTGCTCATTTTAAAAATGGGTTAATGCTGTCCATCTTACAGAGTTGTTTGGAGGGAGAAGGATAATTTTTAAAACGCATCTCACAGTGAAAGCCTGTCTTGTGGCAAGCGTGTGCAAATGGATGCTATTGTTCTCATGTTTATTTTTAAAGGACAGCTCAAAAGAATGTTAAGGCCTGGATATGAATAGATTGCATAAATATTGAAGGGGTCAAAGATGACTCCAGAGTTCCAAGTATCAGAGCCTGAGAAAATCCTGCTACGACTCACAGATAAGTAGGAGCTTTGGTTTTAGGAGAAATGTGAGAAGGTTGGTTTGATTTCAAGGTGGTGGCCGGGTACCCAAGCAGAAAAGTTTGACAGGCCATTGTAAGCATAAAGTCAGAGACCGGGCAAGATACCAGCATTTTATAAGAAAATTGAATAATTTATCAAGTGTCTAAATATCTTGCCCACATAATGACAAACATCCAGATTTTTGGAACCCTTTTGACCCAGATTTAAATTTCAATTTTCTATTTCAATACTTGGTTGTATTGCCTTGTAGACAAAGACCTCTTGTTTTTTTCTGGATTGTGAATCCATTTTTTTTGCCAAGATCCACAGGCCCCAAATCACCATTTCTTTGCCCCTTGGCAGGAAACCACAAAAGAGTTAAACGAGAAGTTTACTTCTATTTTAGCTCTAGGCTCTTGGTTTCTTTATTATTCACACCTCAACAAATCTTATTTCATTACATTTTTGAAATTGCAATATAATTTTGGTGATTAACTTTAAATTGGGGATAATACACTGACAGGCATTAACATAATGTCAAAACATTTTCTTACAATTATTTCTTAACCTCCGACAAATCACCCTTTCCCTGTGGACCTTTATTAATATAATATGGACAACACACCAGAACTCAAAGCTGTGGAAAGGAAAAGTGATTACCAGGAGCACTTATCAGAAATGATCAAGGCTAGTAAAAGACAGTGAAGCAGAGCTTTGTGTTCTCACATTTCCCTGTCCAGGAGCAGACGTGAGGAGATGAGTTCTGGAAGCCGCTCCTGGGATGTTTGGGTTAGAACGTGGCTGGTAGGAGTTTTGTTCCCATTGTCACATCTGTTCCCATTACCCAAATGGAGCATGCATTCTGGTGAAAAACGAAAACAGCTTGGCAGGCCAAAAATAGTAGCTGAGCCCCACATGGAGAGACTTAAGGAACCAGACAGTGCCTGCTAGAAGCAGAAGTGGAAATAATAGGATGTAAAGCAAGGGAATCTTAAGAGTTTTCAAAACATTTTCACTTACATTATCTACTTTGGGAATCCCAGCCATTTGGTGAAAGCCAGCAAGGTCAATATGGATCGTCCTCATTTAACGCAAACTCAGACGTTGTAAGCACCTCGCCTCCTGTCGCATGGGGAGGAGGAAGCAGTAGAGCTTATTGGTTGCGCTTTGGAGTCAGGGAGGAATGGGCTCAAATACAGCCTGCTTTCACCACTTACAAGGTCCTCAGGCCAGGAAAGCAACGTAATCACCCAGGGCTTCAGTTTCCTCATTAGTAAGTGGAAGATGATAGCAGTGCCTTCCTCCTACAGTGAAATTTACACAGAATGTTCCCAATAATTGGTAGCTATTAGTATTATTATGAAGAGGTGAATAGTAGAATATGATAAACCTGGTGCTAGGACATGAGCATGCTGTCCTGCTTTTCCCACTGTACTTACTTGATAGGAGGACAGACAAAGCAAAGAGGAAAAGAAAGTGGAGTAGATGTAGATACTAGAGCGGTTCGGCCCCATCCCTGATCCTTCACACTTACACCCCCCAGGCTGAGATGCTGGGGGCTCTGTATGGTCTTCAGTGGTTCTCTGTACAAACTTGATCCCCTTGCTAAGCCCCACTGAGCTCAAATAAAACATTGTGTCCCTACGGCTTGCTGTCATCCAAGGGGAGATTATTTAAATTAAAATGTTACTGCTGGAAAATTCTAGTTTTCAAGGAAATGAGCCTCTCAGAATATAAAAGAGGAGCTTAAAAAAAAAAAAAAACAGAAATACAATATTGGCTGCATTTCCTAGGTCCCATGGCAGCTGGCATTTAACTGGCTTCAGACAATGGGAGGCTTGGGGGAAGTGGGGTTTGGGAAGAAGGAAGAAGCCAAGGTATTTCTCCTCCTCTCTCTCTGTTTGCCTTTGATGGCATTTCTGGCAGTGGCTTCAGTGCCCAATGAACAGGCCTATTGTGGTTCTAACTTCTACCTGGTGATCTTAGCCTCTGGGCTCTGTGACATAACCTCTGTCCCTGCAGCCTTAGGTGGTCACAGTTCCCACTTGTCTAAACTCTGTGCTGCCTCCAGTCTCTGGTGGGCTTCTGAGATTTCTCATTGTCAGTGTGTGTAATCAGTTCTGGTTTGTCTTTTCCTGGTGGGCCCAGAATGGTCCCGCCTCTGAGTGCCTCACACTTTGCCTGTTTCCTACACACACCATTCATGATTGTAGGATGGGATGGACCTGCTGCTCAGACTCCACCAGAGGAGAGCCTATGGAAATTCAGAAAGAGTTGAAATAAAAGTGAAGAAATTAAAGTGCTAGGTGGGGGTGCTGGCAAATGAGAAAGAAAGTGGAGAAAGAGACCAAAGCTAGGAAATGGGAAATAATGTCACTAGTGGTGCCTTTAATGCATTTTATGACAGATCTTAGTAATTACACTTCCCAATGTTATAAAAGCTTGTCTAAAGGATCAGCACAGGAATTAAAGAGTACTTGAAATGATTTACTTATTTCTGAAGCATGGGAATCTCATTTTATAAAAATATTTCTGTTTGGGATGGTTTGCTGCTTTATAAAAGCCATCAAGAACAAAACAGAGGTCAGGGACAGGTATAGTAATATTTGGGGGGATTTCGTTATTTTCCTTCTGACCTTATGTGGCCTTCTGTCACCAAGATCTCCTATCTTAGAATCCCCGTTTGCAGGTTCTAGGGCCATGCTTCAGAGTATGAGCATCTATTTAGATGCACCAGATCTTCTAGAACTCTATCCAGCAAACTAACCAGGGTGAAGGAAAATCCTGATGGGAAAGCAGTAGGAATCTGTGGGCTGGGGATAGGCTGAGGGGGATGCAAGGAAGGTGTTAATGTATAAGCCCTACTCTTTATTTATCTGTGATGCTCAGCATGTTACCTAAATTCTTGAGTTATCCTCCGTTTCTTATCTGCAAATGGGAATACTGATGTTTGATCTATAGTAATTGTGAAAACTAAATAAGTTAATATTTATAACATGCCACCTACACAGAGTGGAGAGGGAATACATGGTAGTTGCTCTCATTAACACTATACTCCTCCCCATCAACCTGCTCCGTATTCAGAGTAGACACAGACCTTACTTAGCACCCCTTCCTGGTAGCCTAATTATATGGAATTGGTATTTTGAAGGACAGGATTTCCCAAACTATGTCTCACGGACCACTGGCCTCCCTGATATCATAATTGGTCTTCTCGAAATACAGAGGTGATAAGATATTCAGCTTCCTTCTATTTTCTTGATCATAACTCTTTTGTTAAGCACAATATCCAAATTACCCAGGATATAGTTTACTAGACAGTGAAACAGTGGTCATCACCCTGTACTTTGGGAAAGACAGACTTCTGCTATATTCCTAGTCGCATTATTTATGGTTGTATGACCTAAGGCCGGTTTGTTATTGTTTTTGAGCTTAATTTCCCACGATATAAATGGTAGTCATCATAGAATTTGCTTTGTTGTTGTTGTGACTTTTTTTTTTTAAGATTTTATTTTATTATTTATTCATGAGACACACAGAGAGAGAGAGAGAGAGAGAGAGAGAGAGAGGCAGAGACACAGGCAGAGGGAGAAGTAGGCTCCATGCAGGGAGCCCGACGTGGGACTCGATCCCAGGTCTCCAGGATCATGCCTGGGACTGAGGGCAGTGCTAAACTGCTGAGCCACTGGGGCTGCCCTTGTTGTGACATTTTTTATTTTATTTTATTTTATTTTATTTTATTTTATTTTATTTTATTTTATTTATTTTATTTTATTTTTAAGATTTTATTTATTTATTTATTCACGATAGACACAGAGAGAGAGAGAGGCAGAGACACAGGCAGAGAGAGACGCAGGCTCCATGCAGGGAGCCTGACACGGGACTCTTGTCTAAAGGATCCCGGGACTCCAGGATCGTGCCCTGGGCCAAAGGCAGGCGCTAAACCACTGAGCCACCCAGAGATCCCCCTTGTTGTGACATTTTAATAAAATCTGTGTCTTTTTATCTGTTCGAGTATTAATTCCCAGTCGAGAACGGAGAAGTCGTGGGCTCAACTGGCAATAACAAGCCTCCCGTAGTATCTTTTTCTAAGACCAAGAGACTCTTGGTCTGCTCCATATTCCTCATGGGCAATGAATACCCATTACACTACTAAAACTGGAAAACTTGATTCTGAATCAGGGATGTGGGTACATATGCTAGATTTGACACAATCTGGACCCCTCCATGCAAGAAGCCTGTTCACCAGTCTTGCCTATGGAGAACCAGTGCATTGAACTTGAGCCCTCCCCCAAGGCTCCATGCCATCCATGACATAGTAGTTCTGCCCAAGGGTACAATCTCATCTTGTCCACGACTCAAGCTCAGGACATGTATGGGCATATGAGACTGTGGGTTTATTGTCTCCAGACCCTCCAATTTTTGAATGATTGGATTTGGAAACTTTTAGTTTACATTGTACGATTTGAGCCTCTGGTCAAATTTGTGCTGGCCAGTCTACATGACTGATAGTTTTGGTCTTTCCTGAGAGAAGGTAATTCTGTTTATTTTTCACTGAGGCAGAATCAACCTTATCACTCCTCCTTCTTCTCTTTCTCTGTGGGGACAGAGACAGGTGTGGTTGTGGCAATGCAAGATAGAGGTTCTAAAGTGGTACCTGTCAGTGGGCCAGTGAGAGACTATAAGCCCAGGGAGAAGAGAAAAGAAGACAGCATTCAGACTCTAACAAGGAATCCTCAGGATCAGAAGGAGAGGCCCAGGAATGGATTCAGCCCATCCTCATGATGTTCCTGCTTCTTGCTACCTTGTAGGACCCAATATTTTGGGTTCTGCTGGTGAGAGAAGGTGTTTGATGGGGAGGCAGTAGGAAGCTTGGAATCAGGAGTGAGACAAGGGAGACTGAGTTGGTGGAGAGTAGAGTCAATATAAGCCTCAGATAGGCAATGTAAGCCTCAGGTGGAGTCCTGGTGGATTATAAAGTTTTTTCAGAGAAATGGGTTAGCTAGGTCAGAGGGTGATTTCCCAGCTGCGTTGATGTCTTGTTTTATCCATCAAAAAGGGCCATGGAAAGAGCAATGGAGGTAAACTTGAAAGATAAAAGCAACAGAGGGCCCAAAGAAATCAATGAAATTGATGAATAAGCACTTTACCCTAAAATAGGGACCCATGAGAGTGGCTGCCATTTTTTTTTTTTTTCTAGAAATACGGATGATTTATAAAAGACTATGTTGTTCCTAGATGAAGGCTGTTTCCTTGTCAACAGGTAAGAAGAATGAAGAATTCATGAGTAGTACTTGATTAGAAGTCAGGGAATCTGAGAATCTGAGTTTCTTCCAAACCTAGTTTCTTATACTGGGTTTTGTTTTGTTTTGTTTTGTTTTGTTTTTGGTCTCAAGACTGACCAGGGTTGGGAAACAAAGCCTGGATTAAGACAAGCATGTTTATCCAGCCACATCTAAAGAGCTAACGTGCAACAATGTGATCACAGTTTCCTGTTGGAGCCTGGGTGTCTATATCCCCTGATGGTGGAGGGCTGGCATTCAGAGCATACTCTCATTCCCTAGATGGTATAGAACAGGATGGAATGCCATCAGCAGAATTGTGGTTGAGAAGAAAACATAATAATAATAATACCATCAGTATAATAAAGTGGAGGGAGTAGTACCAGCCAATGGCCTGGAAACTCAAGAAGTTTAAGGAGCATCCTGGCCCAATAAGCTGTAGCTGTTCAAAGTGTTTAGGCTGATGGAAGTGAGCCACCAGGGCAAGATGGTCCAGAATAGCTCATGAAATGGGAGGTAGAAATGGGTAAGAGCAAAAAGCACAATTATTTTGAAACCACAAAATTAAAAGCTGGAACAATAATTCATTGAGTAGTATTGTGTCTGTGTGTTACAGTCAAATATTCTGAATTGACAGCTAGGCTAACGGAGCAGTCTGTCTGAGGTCAGAAGTGGGCCACTGTGAAGGCACATTCCTGCAGACCATATCTGAAATGAATAATATTAGGCCTGAAGCTTCAAGGCAAGTAGAAATCATACTGGAATGTGAACAACAATAAAAATTATCATCACTATTTATTGAGAACTTACAGTGTGTCAAATATTTATTTTATACTCATACTAATCTTCTTTTTTTAATTTATTTTTTATTGGTGTTCAATTTACTAACATACAGAATAACCCCCAGTGCCCGTCACCCATTCACTCCCACCCCCCGCCCTCCTCCCCTTCTACCACCCCTAGTTCGTTTCCCAGAGTTAGCAGTCATACTAATCTTCAAGCAACTATGGAAGGTGGTAACTTTAGCAACACATATCGAGGGGAGTTACTTGCCCAGAAACAGTGACAGCACTGTGTTCTGAACCCAGATTTATTTGGCCTCAAACCTGGTTTTGTACTGTGGATCATTTTATCTCTCTACAAGCCAGTCTGTTAATAGAGCAGAAGATGATTGCATCTGCCTTCTAGAAAGACATGACTGGAGGTGTGGTTGTGGCAATGCAAGATAGAGCTTCTAAAGTGGTACCTGTCAGATCCTGCAGCCGCCTCAGCCTTTTCTGGCTGTGACTCTTTAAGATCATGACTTGCAATCAGCTCTGGGCATTGCCACATTACTCTTGACTGGAGCAAGGACATCACTGCCTCATTCTATCAGTATGTCCAGTCTTGAATTCACTTGGCTGCCTTAACACCCACATTTCCTCCTGCCTGTAAGTGGGTCCTGGGTTTTCTTATCCCAGTGAGCTACATGCACCCTTTCATCCACATCCACTTTACATGATGGGCTTCTCCATTTTACTTTATGATTTACTTTATGATTCCCCAGGGATCCAAAAAACCTGGCTGAACCCCAGCTGAATCCTGTTCCAACCTGACACTCTTGCTGGGAGGTCTGCAGCAAACACAACCATGGCCCCAAACTGGGCTGTTACTGTCCACACAGCTGATGCTGCCCTAGCTACTGTATAGTGTTGGGGAAATAGTTCAGCCTGGGCTTCAAAAGCTGGCAGTTATTTACTTTCTGTGAAACCATGCAACTTAATTTGTCTGAGTCTCAGTTACTTCACCTGTGAAATGGGGAAAAAATAGTACTTGCCATGAGTTTTGTTTTGCTTTGTTTTGTTTTGAGAGAGAAAGAGAGAGCAAGAGTGGGAGTATGAGCAAGGATGGGAGAGCGGTAGAGGGAGAGGGAGAATCTTTAAGCAAACTAAACCTCAAGCTGAGGCCAGGCTTGATCTCACAACCCTGAGATCATGACCTAAATCAAAGTCAAGAGTCAGATGCTTACCCGACTAGGTGCAGGCACCCCTTGCCACGAGAATTTATGGAGCCTCCATTATGTGCCATTTATTGTCTCTTGTACATTATCACATTCAAGGTCACCATAACCCTACCTACCCTACCCTCCTTTCTTTCTCCTTGGTTGAAGTATGATTCTTCTATTCTGATGTCTGATAAAAGCTGAAGTTTATTGTGCTTTTTGGTTACTGTGTTTTGATTATCTAACTGCCCTCACAAAGACTACCTAGCAAAGCCTGGTTACTTTCTCTAGCTGCTCTTGTACCCAGTTTCAAGTTCCTCCAGCTTTTCACCAGCTTTTCACCAGCCATGTTGTAGAGCTACTAGCATGCCTCACAACCAAGATCCATAGGGTGCAGATCACAGAGGTTCTTGTGTGCTGAGCTGAGGAGACTAGATGTTACCCAGTAAACAGTGACCATCATGTGTCATGTTTTGAGGGATGGTGGATCATTTAGGAAGGGTGACTTACATGGTGGAATGGAGGTCCCCTCAAGAGGTACACTTGTAATTAGCAGAGTTGCTTCCTTGCTGCCCTAGCTTATAGCATGGGGTGAGGACAAATTTGTGTACCCCCAGTGAGTTGCCAAATGGGAGCCAATAAGTTAATTAAATAAGAGTATTAGTATGAATCAAAATGTGCTCATGAACAGCTGCTCTATGATATGCTAGGACAGAAATTATAATTCTGTGCTGCTGGCAAGATATGCCGGTACTTGATAAACTTAATAAAACACTGGAGTCTATTGATGTTGCTGTACCATTAAGCACAAGACTCCCCAGAACATAGGCAGTGGATAAAAATAACTGTTCATGCCTGAGACTAAGAGAGAACAACCAGGGGTCATTCAGTGGCGTGGTAGACACATTCCACTCCAACACATTGACGTAAACCTATGTGGATGGCTTACTTCCAAGGGTCAAAGGGTCCCCCTACGTTATTCAAGTACTGCATGGGGAGGGGAGCCAGACCTATTGCTGCATTTTTAAAAAGCCAACTCCTTTTTGGGAAAGCTCATGAAACTCTCATGATCCTGGATGTATTGGAAGGCAACTGGAGCTTGGGATGGTAGAGGACTCACCTAAGTTAGCGTCTTAAGCAAGATGGAAAACTGAAGCCCTTTGTTGAATGCAGTTTATTCTTTCTTTAAATGTTGTGTTTGGGGATCCCTGGGTGGCGCAGCGGTTTAGCGCCTGCCTTTGGACCAGGGCGCGATCCTGGAGACCCAGGATCGAATCCCACGTCAGGCTCCCGGCATGGAGCCTGCTTCTCCCTCTGCCTATGTCTCTGCCTCTCTCTCTCTCTCTCTGTGTGACTATCATAAAAAAAAAAAAATTATAAATGTTGTGTTTGGAAAACTTTCAAGCCTACCTAAAGGCAGAGGGATTCATGTAGTGAAACTTCATGTGCCCAGCAACAAATATTAGAATTTTATCAGTACTTTTTTTTCCCCTGGACTAATTTGAGCAAATACTAAAGACCCAACACTGTGGTCCACAAATATTTCAGGGGTCAAAGTACTTTAGGGCACAAAGTGCCCTGATAGGACACTCCTTCAGTAAAAGGGAAAATGAAGTGCTGTCCATAGGTTTTCATTTAATATGCTTACATCTTATTTTTAAAATGAACTTATGATTTCTTTTTGTTTTGTTTTGTTTTTGTTTTTGTTTTGTTTTTTTTTTATGATTTCTTTTAATTGAACTTTAACAGCATAATTCAACACACACTGGATTTCTACCATGCCAGTAACTGTGTGTAATTAGGAAATAAATATCAACAATTTACTTCCCCTGCCCTCAACTCTACAGGTATAAGCTAAGAAGATAAATGGGTGAAGTTTGGAGAACTATCTTTCAAGCCCAACAGAACCCGCTGGTTGTGTGACTACTATCATTTAGCTTCCTCTGATCTAAAATGAGGCTATGAATCAGTTATCTACTGTGGTAATAGTGCATAAGACCCAACACTTGGGCTTAAAACAATAAACATTTATCTGCTCATGTGAATGTAGTTCAGAAATTTAGGTTTAGACTTGGTTACACCCTTCTGTTCTTTTCTGGGTTTGTTTACACACCTGGGGGTTACTGGCTGTGGAGTTATCTAGGACACCTTCAAGCTAGGGTCACTGTGATGAGTCAGCTGTTCCACTTGCATCTCAGGTCCATGTCAGAGAAGACATGGAATGAACAGAAATACAAAAGTCCTTTTCCAAGTCTCTTCTTGTATCTCATTTGTTAACATCCCATAGCTAGTTGCATGTGGGACCCTCTGCATCAAGGAGCCAGCAGTGAGGTGATGCCCTATGGGAATAGAATGCTGCAAAGCTACAGGGCAAGAGGTGCTGTGGATTCAGGGAAAGATAAGGAAAGAGGCTTATTCATGTAGTCAGCATATCACAGGACCTATTACATGGGGTCAGCATGGGGGTTACATGAAACAGTGTTTGCTAAGATTTAACATAGCATTTGGCATATTATAAGTTCTCCCTAGATGTCACCTATCAGCTATTATTGTTATAATTATTGTCCTATTATTATTGTTAACATTTCCAGGTAATAATAAAGGGAAAACAAAGTATGACAGGAACATGGAATATGGAAAGACTTGTTCTAATGTGGAATGAGGAGGAAGATGGCTGAGGGAAATAACAGAATTAGACACTGAGAAATGGGACAACAACAAAAACAAACACACACATGCAATACAGAAATTTCCTCCAAAGTCCACACATTCTGTTAGGTTGGACTTGACAAGCATCTGACTCCCTGAATAACTTGAAGCATTCCAAGAAGCTTCCCAACTTCTCAGTATCACTTCCATTGGCCCATAACCTCATTTAAAATTCCTCCTGGGAGAATCATTCTTCTGGGTAAGACAATATCATCACCCAAAGGACATGGGGCCCCACCATGATGCCTCTACACCTATTATGGTTCTTAGTAGCAGTAATGGGAAGCCTAGTCCTTTGCGGGAGGAGCCAGGCCAGTGGGAAGAGGGTTGGTGATGTGAGATGCTGCCCTCCTTGGTCAGGCTCTGAAAGCAGCTTCCATAGAATGACTCCTATGGTGTAGGCACTGAGGGGTTAGTCCTGTGTAGGAGGATGATGAAGGAGAAAGAATGAGAAGTTTCTGGCAAAATAACTATCCTAGACTGATTTTCTCTAGAAACAGATCCTGAGATTTGAGTGGCTTGTTTAGTATGCGATCCCTGGAAACATTGAGAGGAGAAGTGAGGCAAGATGCTGAAGGGTTGTTTATGAACAGGATATTGCAGTGAGCTAGTGGGGCTCAGTCCTCTTCAGGGGGGAGCATAGGGTATGTACCAGACCTGTCCCACCCACATATGGAGGAAGCAGGGGGCATTTCCAGCTCTCATCCATCTGCGGTGCTGGGCTGTTCCCGTGGGCATCAGCTCCCTGGCACTTGCATCTTGCCCCTCACACAATCCAAGCATGTTCCAGTGGGAGGGTGCCGAAGGAGTGACGAGTGTGCACAGGATGACACTTTTGAGTCAGTCTGGGAACCACGCGTGTGAAGGGGATATGAATGAGGCACCAACCACAAGTTCATCCGTGACTCCAGATGGGATTTCAGTGTTGCTGTAAAGCAGCCCTCCTCATGGGCTGGTCTTTCTCTCCTGCACCATTTCCCATAAGGTATATTTATATTCCAGAGATATGAAATATGGTGTGGGGGAACTGTGTAGATCTCCCCTCTCCTTATGCTTTTCAAAGTGGATGCTAAACACTTCCTGTCATCTGGTGCAGTGAAGGAGGGAGGGGGATGTGAGCCAAGGCAGGAGGAGGTGTGAACATGACAGTAAACTATAAGGGCTTATTATTTCCCCCAATGCTGAAGTTTTTGATGATGACTGAAAGGCATAACTAGGTGTGAAGAGTAAGCGGAAACTGTTAAAAAATAATCAGTCCTCTTTAAACAGACTCACGTTCTTGTGATCTCCATTTTTATTGGTTTTAGATTTACTCAACAACATACATCATTAGAAGTATATAAAGTGGATCAATCTATTTATTTGCAAAATATTTAGAGATAGCAGTTTGTGTGCAGGAGGGGAGGGGAGCTAAGACAAGGAGACACGTGAGCTTTTTCCAGTGAGATTCTCTCAGCTGTAATCAAATATATCCACTTGAAAAAAAACAAGCAAGAAAAAAAAATCTTACAGAGATGACTGTATATTAAAACAAGGGAATTGTTTGCAGGGGCAAAGTAGGGATACAGCATAAATCATCATGAAACATACGAGGGATGTTAAGAACAGACTAAAAGTAGTCTCTTTGTCATCTATTTTCCGCTGTGTTCTCTTCCCTTTGTCCCAGCTGGGTGCTGTCTTCCTAGTGAAAGAAGAGAGAAGGTCCTCAATGTAAACACAAGCTGAGGGGCAGTGAGGCAGACAAATGACGGAGAATTATTACCTCAGCCATTCATAGTCTGTAATTTTTGCAACAGATGTTAATTTATTGGATCGTTATCAATAGTCCTGGGCAGACAGTAAGATTTCTATTTTGTGAATGAGGCAGCTGAAGCTCAGATGGGTTATGTGACTAGTTCAAATCACACAGCTAGACAAAGGTAGGGAACTAGGGAAGGGCTCAGGCAGGATTTATGGCATTATGTCTAGAAGTCATGGATGTAGATCTATCCCCCTCCTCCCACTCCTGGGGACTTACAGCCTGATATCTTAAGGTGACCATTCACTGATTAATTCTATCCTCATATGATAAGAAAACAACACAAAACAAAGAGTGATTCTTTTCCCCATGGAATTTCTGACACCTAGCTCATGATAGCTACCTGGTGGCTAGCCAGAGTCCATGGGCAAGACAATCCATCTGAAGTGCTAATCCTACAGGGTGTGATGGAGTAATATTGATCAATTCAATTTCTTATCCTGTTTCATAATGTGATCCATCACTCTGTTCCAGAGTAGAAAAAGCAAGTTCAGACAACTGACTGGCTCTTGGGTGAGAGGAGTAAAGGGAATCAGGGTGGTAGGGGCTCTGAAGTCCTGAAAACAGGCAAAATGATTAGTCAGTCTATCCATTGATAGTGGTAACCCAACTGCCAAGCTGGGATTTTTTGGAAGGTTTATGAAGTCTGGGGAGGGAGACAGAGAGACATAAGTAAGTCAGGGTTCTACTCTCTTCAAAGAGAAGTTACAGCATGAGACAGGTTAGTGAACCAGTGACTCTAAATTGAGTTGCATTGGGGTAGGGTCTTGAGATTCTGGACTTGGGTGAAGTAATAAGGTAGTGATGGGGAGGTGACAGATTTACCACTTGGGGAACAATGCCAAGTCCAATAATTAGCCATAGAATGCCATGATTTAGGGTCAATATTCCATAAGGAAAACCTGGGCCACAATAGTAAATAGAAGCAATGGGGTGGGGGTTGTAGGTGGGGATGAAGCCAGAGAGAGAGAGTTTGGATGAATTGGATAAATTGTCCCATTGAAGTTACAACCCTGGGCCCTGGTTGAATTTGAGTATGGCACAAGCGGGTTGGCGTGGTTGACAGCAGAAGACTAGGTTACTTAGAGATTCTCTCTCACCTCAAGCATTGTCCAGTAAGATGTGCTTGACCCATACGACCACATGGTGCGCTGCATTATCCCCATTTTACAGATGGTGCTCAATGCAATGACCATTACACCTCCTGGCATTAATGAAAATAGTAGATAGTATTTGAATAAATGACCAATACAATTAAGGAATGTATATACTATGGTAATAGAAGAGAACAGATTTGGCTTTTAATAGGTGATCTAAGACACGGGCAGAATAGACTTCTTGAGCACCTAAAATATATGGGGTAGGAGCGCTTAGGTGGCTCATTTGGTTGAGGTCTGATTCTTGGTTTTGTCTCAGGTCATGATCTCAGCATCGTGAGATCCAGCCCCTAACTGGGCTCTGGGCTGGGCAGAAAGCTTGCTTAAGATTCTCTCTCTCCCTTTGCTGCCCACCCCCAATATTATGTATTTCCACAAATATCACATCACCCAATACTTGAAAAACCCTTGCATCATAGGTATTATCATTGGTATCATTCAGATAGGGAATCTGAGGCTTCTTTTTTCAAGAGTTGTTCCCAAGTTTACATCCTGGGAACTGTGAGTAATGACCGTAATTCTGCCTCCTGGTCCCAAGGTCTCCAGAGCAGACTGCTTCTTCTGTGTGAGATGAGGTTCCTGAGTCTGGAGCACTGGCCCACCTTGGTGAGATGCAGAAAGAACCCTGATTATGAAAAATAATGAACAGAATAGAGGTCTTATGTTTTACCCTAATTTTTATGTTTATTTACATTGTCTTAGAGTCTGGTGAAAGCCATTCTTCTTTTATAAATTAAGTCTTTCAAAAACAATGTTCCTCATAATTCTTGGGTTAATCAATAACTTGAAAACTAACCCTTCTCTTTCTTTCTATCAGTGTCTGGGCCTCCGATCCAAAGGGGCTGGGCTGGATTTTCTCAAGGGATGGCAAAACCTTGTCACTCCTTTGCTGTTTTACTCATGACCATATAATAATGGATGAAAATTGGTTTGGTTTCTAATAAGCTATAGAAGATGTGAAACACAGTCCAAACAGAGAAACGCTGCCTGTTCAGAGATATTACTGTCATTGGTTACTATAATAATAGTAAATAAACTAATAATAATTGCTAAAATAGATACTAAAATACTAAATACTATATATATTCTAACACTAAAACACTGAATACTAAGTATATACTAAATAATATTCAACAGTAAATGATAAAATATTACTAAAATAATACAAATAATGGCTTAGTTTATATGAGCTCATATAAATTATAATTTCACCTATGATATATCATTTTGATCTGCTCTGTTGGATACAGGTAGGGCCAAGACACTTTGTAAAAAAATTTCTAAAGCAATTAGGCTGATTTTTATAGTAGGTTAATATAATGTATAATAGAAAGAGTAAGAGCCCTTAACGATTAATCCATTCTAGATATTTTTCAAATTATATACAGGAAATTAAATGCAATCGACAAACATACCTTGGGGATCACATTAGGTGCTGATGGGGAAAATAAAGACAAACGAGTCAGAGCCCCAGCCTATGAGGGGTTTCTGTCTTCTGGGAGAGATGATTCTTAAGTTTTCAGAAAGAAGAATGATTGTGAATGATTTGAGTGATAGTTCAAGGCTGCTCTGGATGAGATGTTTCCGGGAACTCACCCAAGTGCCTGCCTGGATAATATGGACTCTTCCTAACAAGCCGGGTCCCATGTTCTCCAGGTAGATACTATAGAATGTCTTCCTTTTGCTGGAGTCCCACAGGCTCAAGTTGAAGTCCATTTAATCACTTACTGATGGGATGGTCTGGGACAATTTGCTCACCTCTCCAAGCCTCAGTGGCTTGTTCATTAACAGGCACGCAACTGGAACCAAGGAAGCAGGCCACATCCAGTACAGCTGGAATTCCCCATGCTGGGATCCTGTGCCTCAGGCTCCACTCATAGAGGGAAGCCACAGGTAAGCAGGCTAAGGTGAGGAAAACTTCAGACATCATATGAAGACATTCAGAGCAGTTACTGGGCTAGAATATTATACTTGAGTTTCTGTTTTCTGAAACCCAAGAAGATTCCAGGGGAGCAGAGGGAGGTAATGAAAGTGCATAGATGGTTTATGCACATGACTTCTTGTAGGTGTCTATTCACCTGAGGGGAAGGGGTCATGCAGGAGATGGTGACAGGCAGGCATCTGGGGGCAGGGCTCCTGGGGTACCCCTGGCTTACTCTCTAGCTGAGGTTCCCTGACTGGTGTCTGAGCTTTCAGCCAAGAGTGTAGGCAGAGGCCAAGGATGAAGTGCTCTGGATTATGGAAGCAAAGGGCCATGAGTGCCACTGCTCACTCAGGGATCTGCTAACTCTGCCCAACATGACTGACAAAACCCAAGCTTCTTCATTCAGAGCCAAAGGCCGCACAGCTCTGGTATCTTGAGGGCTCCAGGGAGAGGTGACAGTTTTGGGTGGACATTGACCCTGACATGCAGATCAGGCCTCATGATGCCTTGGGGAGCAGCGATCCTGCTAGTGGAACTGGACTGCTTTGCAGGTACAAAGTGGGAGCTGGACACATCTCAGGTCAATGGGGGAGGGCTTTCCAGGGAACAGAGGGCTGATAGATGAGGTTTCTTATAATTATGGTTCTACAAGTAGATGATATTATTATGATCCTACAAGTAGATGATAATGTGAGCAAAGTCAGATCACTAGACCTCAGTAGGACAAGTAAGGGCCCAGGCAGGCCCTGACACTCTCTTCTCCAGTTCCCATCCCTAGCACACACACACACACACACACAGAGGCATATGCATTTTGTTGATCTACAGGCCTGGATTCATGAGAAAAGGTGGAAACCACATGCTGGATTCCCAGGTCCCATGATGTAAGCCGGCCATGGTCGCCAGGTGCTGCAAACAACAATATCCTCAGTTCCAGGAAGGAAAAAAAAAATCACTGGACTATATTTGTTTTGAAAATGTTTAGTAGCCTCAAACAGGTCAAGGGAGGTGAATGTTACTTTAAAAGTGATGAAAAGCAGCAATTTCTTCCTTTCCTTTTATTTAATTTTTGGAGTGTATTTCTTTTTTTGAGGGGGGTAAAAATAATACATGCCTATCATAAATAATTGAAAAGCACAGAAATTACAGAATTAAATAAAGAAAACATCATCCTAGATCCCAGAAAATGCCATCTTAATGCAGTCTTTTGTGGGAGTATAAAATTCTATGTAAAATTTTACATAAATGATGTCATACTGTTGTGTCCTGCCCCCCCCCACCAGTATGAAAGAATATTTTTCCATGTCATAACTAGAAATCCACATCACTTTTAATGGAAGCTTATTATCCCATTTTATATATACATAATGTCATTTATTTTCCAATCATATTCTTATGAAACAGTTAGCCTTAGAAAATTTTCAGAATTACAAACAAAGATGAGATGAACATCCGTGGACAAACTTCTTTGGATCTTGTTTGATTTTTTTAAAATTATTTTTTAAGATTTTATTTATTTATTCATGAAAATACTCAGAGAGGAGAGAGAGAGAGGCAGAGACACAGGCAGAGGGAGAAGCAGGCTCCATGCAGGGAGCCTGACGTGGGACTCGATCCCGGGTCTCTAGGATCACGCCCTTGGCTGAAGGCGGCGCTAAACTGCTGAGTCACCTGGGCTGCCCTTGTTTGATTGTTTTATTATGCTATAGTCCTAGAAGTAATACTGCTGCATCACAGGGCATGTATATTATCCGGGCCTTGGCACATGGCAGTGGTTTCAATCTGTGCACAGAGCTTCTGAAGGGGGGGCCTGGCTGCCACCAGAGGGAACAGAAGCAGGAGGGCATGAAAAGGCAAAACCCCAGGTCCTCTACCTCCTCTCCACCCCAGAGAAGCTCCAATTTTATCAGTTTTACAGATTGGACTCCATGTAGGATATTGTTTGAAATTTTTTCTTGGACTAATCATATATTTATAAAGTTTGAAAATGACAGTATATAAAGTTAGAAAACCTTACCAATGATTGCAACTTGGTGACACAAATATGTCGTGTGCTTGTTTCAACCTCTGTGTCCTTGAACTGGTTACGTTGTTGGTTTTCCAGTGACTCAGGGAAATTATTATCTTAATTATCATAATAATGATAATGATTTTCACTGAGGTAGGAGGCCCAATTTAGACTAATTTTTATCAAGAGGTGAGAAATGCCTAAAAGAGAAGGACTAGGGGAGTTTCTGAGAATAAGACTGGGAATTTCAAGATCTCCAGCCAACTGATAACAACTTTTTTTTTTTTTTTTAGATTTGGGAATTTTTTATTTTTATTTTTTTATTTTTATTTATTTATTTTTTATTGGTGTTCAATTTACCAACATACAGAATAACCCTCAATGCCCATCACCCAATCACTCCCACCCCCCGCCCTCCTCCCCTTCTACCACCCCTAGTTAACTTGCTCCTATAAGAAGGGTTGAGGTAATAAAGGTAAAGGGTAATCACTGCTCTTGCTTCCATCTCTCCCTCCTTGTGTATTATACCTTGTCCTATTTCCATATAAGCAAATGCACAAATGCACACACACCCACAAACAGAAAGTCATGTCCATTTTTCAGGGAAAATGGTCAACAGTGTTGAGGGTCTTTTTTTTTTTTTTTAAAGATTTTATTTATTTATTCATGAAAGACAGAGAGGCAGAGACAGGCAGAGGGAAAATCAGACTCCCCATGGGGAGCCAGATGCGGGACTCGATCCCAGGACCCTGGGATCATGACCTATGTCCAAGACAGACACTCAACCACTGAGCTACCCAGGTGCCTCCCATGTTGAGGATGTCCCACTACCTCAGCATTAGAGAATGCCAGGGCATTTCCAGGATGAAGCCAGAGCTTTCAGCCAGCACTGACTAGGAACCTGGGGTGGATCACCTATGTTCCTAGCCTTCGGAGAAGGAAAGGCTTTCAGGTCTTTAGTCAAAGTGAGGATACAAGAGTTCTGCCCCTAACTAGTCAATTTTCCTAATGAGCTATTAGAAGCTGTTTTTGTGCTGAACACTCTGTCCTCATTATAACTGTGCTTCCCAGAAGCAAAGCTCTCTCTGCCTATTGTAATGAGCAGAAAGCCGGAGTGAAACACAGTTTTAATGAGTTACAGCATGGATGTAAAGCAGAACAAGTTGCATCTGAGAAGAGACCACCTCAAAGTTGGCTGGGGCCAGTGGGGAATTTACAGCACCCGAGTGAACCACACGGAGGTGACTTCTCTCTTTGGCCAGACTGGAAGAAACTGGGTGGGCTTCATAGTAAATGACACGGAGACTGCAGGTGTTAGGAAGGAAGACCTTGGAGGCCTTCTTAGGGCAAATGAAGGAGAATTTATTGTGATCTTGAGAAATAGAAATATTAAACAGTTCCAAGTCATAGATATAGCAACATTTATGTTACTTTACGATGTACCATATTGGCACCAGCACCAGAACATGCCGGGAGTGCTGGTGAGCAGAGTGGAGAAGGGAAGGGCTCATTAGCTATATTAATTCGTGGATTGTTGTTGGGGAAGGTCATCAAGATGTGACCACCCGTTGACCTGTAAGCTGGCCCTGGGCACTCTCAGGTGCCTTACTCCCTCCCCTGTCCTTGGAATGTCGGTTCTGTTTGCCTTTCCTGCTCCCAGAGGTGATTCCCAGAACCTGGCCTTGAGATGGTGATGTGGGGCTGAGAACACTGCCAGTTACCTTTAACTGAACCCAGTTAAGGCCTCTTCATCAACTTTAAGATGTGATCGGCAGGTGCGGGGATCCACTCATCCTGCTGCCGCTGGAGACAAGACTTGTGAGTAAATTCCCTTTGCATATTAAACCTGCCACCTTCCAGCCTGAGGTGGCTGCCTCTTTCTTCGGGAATCGGTTTCAGAGTATAACCAGGAAGCTCCTGATGGGGAACCAACAACTGTCTATGTAGAAAGGAATGGAAAAACGTTAATAATTCAGATTAAACTTAAAAGCGTGTCACACATCCACATGCAGAAGAATGAAACTAGACCACTCTCTTGCACCATACACAAAGATAAACTCAAAATGGATGAAAGATCTAAATGTGAGACAAGATTCCATCAAAATCCTAGAGAACACAGGCAACACCCTTTTTGAACTTGGCCACAGTAATTTCTTGCAAGATACATCCACGAAGGCAAAAGAAAAAAAAGCAAAAATGAACTATTGGGACTTCATCAAGATAAGAAGCTTTTGCACAGCAAAGGATACAGTCAACAAAACTCAAAGACAACCTACAGAATGGGAGAAGATATTTGCATATGACCTATCAGATAAAGGGCTAGTTTCCAAGATCTATAAAGAACTTAATTAAACTCAACACCAAAGAAACAAGCAATCCAATCATGAAATGGGCAAAAGACATGAACAGAAATCTCACAGAGGAAGACATAGACATGGCCAACATGCACATAAGAAAATGCTCTGTATCACTTGCCATCAGGGAAATACAAATCAAAACCACAATGAGATACCACCTCATACCAGTGAGAATGGGGAAAATTAACAAGGCAGGAAACTACAAATGTTGCAGAGGATGCGGAGAAAAGGGAACCCTCCTGCACTGTTGGTGGGAATGTGAACTGGTGCAGCCACTCTGGAAAACTGTGTGGAGGTTCCTCAAACAGTTAAAAATAGACCTGCCCTACGACCCAGCAATTGCACTGCTGGGGATTTACCCCAAAGATGCAGATGCAATGAATCGCCAGGACACCTGCACCCCGATGTTTCTAGCAGCAATGTCCACAATGGCCAAACTGTGGAAGGAGCCTCGGTGTCCATCGAAAGATGAATGGATAAAGAAGATGTGGTTTATGTATACAATGGAGTATTACTCACCATTAGAAATGACAAATACCCACCATTTGCTTCAACGTGGATGGAACTGGAGGGTATTATGCTGAGTGAAGTAAGTCAATCGGAGAAGGACAAACATTCTATGTTCTCATTCATTTGGGGAATATAAATAATAGTGAAAGGGAATAGAAGGGAAGGGAGAAGAAATGGGTAGGAAATATCAGAAAGGGAGACAGAACATAAAGACTCTTAACTCTGGGAAACGAACTAGGGGTGGTGGAAGGGGAGGAGAGTGGGGGGTGGGGGTAACTGGGTGACGGGCACTGAGGGGGGCACTTGATGGGCTGAGCACTGGGTGTTATTCTGTATGTTGGCAAATTGAACACCAATAAAAAATAAATTTATTATTTAAAAAAAGTGTGTCACATTTGAGCCATTATTTTGTGAACAGAGCACAAAAAAATGTATGGAAATACTGTGTGAAAACTATTACCAATTCAGCTAAGAATTCAATCATGTCATTGATGAATGGGTGAAGTTCCCATGAATGTCTTTGTTGTTTTCATTTTTATCTTACTCATTGATTATAAACGAAAAATATCTACCAACATTCACATTGGAACTACACTCATTTATCAATTGAAACCATAGGTTGGTTATAGATATGACAGTTTGGAAAAAATCATGACAAACATTCTGTAAGAATCCATTGGCTCTGTAGAAATTTCAGTGAGGGGGTGCCTGGGTGGCTCAGTCAGTTAAGCATCTGCCTTGGGCTCAGGCCCTCATCTCAGGGTCCTGGGATTGAGCCCTGTGTTGGGCTCACTGCTCAGTGGGGTGTCTGCTTCTTCCTCTCCCTCTGCCTCTTCCCCCCACTTATGTGCATGCACTCTGTCTCTCTCAAATAAATAAAATCTTTTTTAAATATTTATTTATTTATTTATTTATTTAAAATTTATTTTTTATTGGTGTTCAATTTGACAACATATAGAATAACACCCAGTGCTCATCCCATCAAGTGCCCCCCTCAGTACCTGTCACCCAGTCACCCCCACCCCCCACCCACCTCCCCTTCCACCACCCCTAGTTTGTTTCCCAGAGTTAGGAGTCTTCCATGTTCTGTCTCCCTTTCTGATATTTCCCACTCACTTTTCTCCTTTCCCCTTTATTCCCTTTCACTATTTTTTATATTCCCCAAATGAATGAGACCATATAATGTTTGTCCTTCTCCGATTGACTTTAAATAAATAAAATCTTAAAAAGAATTTAAAAAAGAAATTTCAACAAAGAGTAGTGTGTAATATATTCTTTGCAAAAGTATATGCTATACATCTTTTATATCAGCAAAATTGATAATAAATGCATAAGATGTACATGCATACACAGTAAAATATCTCATATATACATCATAATTTTTTTTTGCCATGTGGTTATTAAACTTTTACTAGAACATCACTGAAGAGACCACTCCTTCTCCACCGTCCTGTGACCCCTGAGCATCTCAACATATGGAATGGAGGACTGAGGGTTTTGGACTCAGGTTGGAATATGGGTGCTGGGTCTGGCTGCTGTGTGATGTTAGGTAATCACTCGGATTGGTTTTTAGTTTACTGATCTGTCAAAAGGAGACATACCTTGGAGGGCTATGGTAAAAGCAGTTGAGACCAAATGTTGCATTAGCACAGGGCCTGGGAGGTAGCTGGTATTATCAATTTATTACTATGATTATAATTGTGATTATTTGTGAGCTAAAGTATTGCAGATCCAGTTCAGTTCTGGACATGCTAAAAGATGTCCAATGTGTGGGGAGAAGAGAGACACGACGACACAAGCCTTTGAAAGGCTGCTCTCCAATATCACCAGTGAGTAGTTGGCAATTCAACCTGACATGAGGAGCAGGAAGCAGGTTAATGAACATTTATCATTTGCCAAGTTCTTTGATATACAATGTCTCATTTTGCTTCATGACAATTTCCTAAAGGAAGGTGAAAATCTTATTTTCTGATGAGGACTGAAATAGTATTTTCTTTCCCATATATTCTAGAACTTTGCCATCCTTCTATCAAGAGGTAGAGGCCAATTCCCCTCCCCTTGAATCTGAGCAGGCTTGCGGTTAGCTTATAGCCAGCAAAACACATCAGAAGTGGCAGACCATGACTTACAAGGTGATATAGCTTCTGTCTTATTAATAAGGATGCTCACCTTTGGAACCCTGGATCACCATGTAAGAAGTCCAACTATCCGGTCCATAATGCCATATGGAACCCACACTTCCTGGAGGGCTATCTTGGTATGCTGGTACCAAATTTCAAGTCCTCCCAATTCAGACTCCAGACATGTAAGTGAAGGAGACTTTACGTGATTTCAGGCCGCTGCTGTCAAGTCCCTCCCAGTCTTAGATCCTCCCAGGTGAGGTCCCAGACATCCATGGGCAGAGACAAGCTCTTCCACTGTGTCGTTTCCAAATTACTGACCTTCAAAATCTGTGAGCATAATCAAACGGTTGTTTTATGTCATTAGGTTTGAGGTATTTGTTACACAGCAACAATTATTAGATTCAAAGTTATTCTCATACACATTTTGCAGACGGGAAAATTGAAGCTAAGAGAGGATAATTATCTTTTATTTTTTGGATAATTATCTTTTATAGTCACACAGCTGGTCATTGACAAATTGAGATTCACACTCAGGGCTTCTTAACTGGAAATTCCATGCACTTTATACCATTCTGCACTGCATGCTCACTGTGGGGTTGAGAACTGCTGCTCTGATAACTAGACGCATCCCAGTGGGGCAGGGTGGAGTGTGGAGGAGAAGGTAAGAGCTAGCCATTGTAGAGAATCTGAGGGCGGTGGGGCTCTTGTTATTAACAGTTGCCTGGAATGCACAGGGGAACTGACCATTCAGAGAGTGGGGAGGGAAGGGGGAAAGGCACTGGGTTCAGACTGAAAGCAATTCTCTTTCCTCTTAACAAAAACAGAACCACACCAAATCCTGTTTCTGGCATTTTGGGGTTTGCAGCTGCTTCTTTTGTGAATACAACATATTTCCACCTGGGGATTGAACTGGTGAATATATATGACCACATCTTTTGGGGTTCTAATTATATGAGGTCTGGATATCAGACAACATAAAGACTTGCAACCTGTCACCAGCCCCTCCTCTGTGTCAGGAGATGGCACACAGCTGGGTCTCCCTCTGAGGGTCTCTGAGGCTCACGGAGGGAGCAGCGAGGCTCCAATCCAGGTAATAGACACTGTGAGGCAGCTACCTAATTTTTTTAATGAGCTATTCCATCGTGTTGTTTATTTACTTATCCATCTCAGTCCTACTAGATTCAGTTCCTTGGGGTCAGGGAATATATTTTCTTCATCCTTAACACCTACAGCACCTGGCACAGAGGAAGAGCTCAGAAAGCTCCTTTGTGCGGCCAATTTTAATTGGGCACCTACTTCTCAATCCTTTATATAGATTTTGACTCAGTCCTCAAAAACAACCCTGTGAAATAGGCACTGCTATATTCTGTGATGGTGTATTTTATGCATCAAACTGACTGGGCATCAGTGCCCAGATATTTGGTGAAACATTTTCTTCTGGATGTTTCTGTAAAGATAATTTTGGGTAAGAGTTACATTTAAATTCGTGGAGGACTTTGAGTAAAGCGATCGCTTTTCCTAACATGAGCCTAATCCAATCAGTGGAAGTCTTGATTAGAACAAGACTGACCTCTCTCAAGCAAGAGGGAATACTGCCAGCAGAGGGCTTTTGAGCTTGAACTGCAACATTGACTCTGAGTCTCCAGCCTGTTGGCCCATCACACAAATGTTGGACTTGTCAGGCTCTGTAATTGAGTAAGCCAATTAATTTCATTAAAAATAAATCTTCCTTTCTCTATACAGATCCTATCTGTTCTGTTTCTCTAGAGAACCCTGACTAATACATATCCCCATCTGTGTTGGGGGGAAACTCAGACATGAAAGGGTAAACTAGTTACTTATTAGCTGTGCATCCAGGGTTACCCAGTGAGTAAATGGAAGGACTAGGACTGGAACCCAAGGGGCTCTGGCTCCAGAGTCTGTGTTTAAAATCTTTCTGCCTATTGCCAGACAGTTCAGACAGTTCTAAATCTTAGAAAGAACAGAGGGAGGAAGACAAAATCTCTGCTATAGTTGAGCTTGTGTTTGAGTGGGGGCAATGCCAGGTCACACAAATATTTTCAAAGGGGCATAGCTGTCTGCTTTATCCTGGTTGCAGGAGAGAGGTTTATGGAGAAGAGGAGTTCAAGGAGTAAAAAGAAGAATGAAAGAGGTCCAAGGGAAGGCGTTAAATGTTGAAGAGTCCAAAGGCCACTTCATAGATTATGTGCACCAGGGCAGGTGCCAGCTCAGCTCAGAGGGCCCCAGTATAAAAGATTGATAACTGATTGATCAATTGAGGAAGATGGGAGTTCTATCCTGCCCACTGGGCTAGAGATTGCCCATATGGCATTGATTGGGAGTAGCAGCTTTCTGTATCTGAGTGTGAATGTAATGATATGTTATGGCCATTGTGCCTCCATCTCTGCTTTTGCTAAATCGAGCAGCTTCCCCCACAGACAGTACTACCTTCTTTTTCCAACCTTGGATATTCCATGGTTTCTAAGCTCCATGTAGGAAGCCACCCTAGATAAATAACTGAACAAGGAATCCTTAGTTTCAGAATGCCCTGGATGTGGAGACACAATCCTCATGTTTCCCAGGCAAGCACCCTGGCCCCCCATTTCTTGAGGCTCCAGACACAGCTGACAAGGACCAAGATGGCCCTGTGGTGGCCTATGCCTTTTGGTGGCCAAGGTACTGTGGGAGGAGAGGAGACTATTGGAGGCTCTGAGGAGGATGGGGAGGAAGGGAAATATGTCTTGCCCTTGCATGGTAAGTGTGTCAGCTTGCTTTGAAGGTGTCTGTGTGAGACCTTGAGCTCTGGCTGGGTGAGGAGCTAGGAGCCTGGAACTCAATGAGTGGCTGGCATGTGTGTGTGTGCTCCCCAGGATTTGACCATACCTCCCCAGGGAGTGATCACAAAGGTAGTTGATCTGAGAGGGACTGGCTGTTGGGCACAGGAGGACACCTGCCAGTTCTGAATCTCGTTGTTTAACGGCCCCTGGGATAGATGCAGGGTGACCAACTTGTTCTGGTTTACCCAGAACTTTCCTGATTTTAGCATGGAAAATTCAATGTCTGGGAAACCCACTCTGTCTTGGGCTGACCGTTACATTTAGAAATGCTAGATGCAAATCATGCTGAGGTAAGGATTGCCAGGTAAAATATTTCATGAGGTATACTTATGCTTAAACCACCCCCCCCCAAAAAAAAAACCCAAACATTATTCTTTATCTGAAATTCAAGTTTAATTGGATATCCTGTGTTTTCATTTGCTGAATCTGGTAACCCTACTCTGGGGTGCTTGGTATATTGTGAAGGGGAGATATTTGTTATTTGGAGAAACTCCCATGTGGGGGAGATTGGGAAATTCTTTGTCTTCTCATCAAGCAAGAAAGGTTTTAAGGGAAACTGAGCCTAACCTATAGGGTAGTGAGTATCTTTAACTCAGGGCTGACAAAAGCATCACTAGGTAGGAGTTGGTCTAGTTGTTAGGTGCATAAACCTCCATAGTGGGCAGCACAGGTCCAGGGCTGATTCTGCTATTCATTAGCTCTGCTACTCTGGACAAGCTACTTAATCTTCTGCTGCCTCCGTTTCTTCATTTGAAAAATGAGGCAGTGACAGTAGCTATCTCACAGGATTTCTGTGATAATTCAATGGTGTGATATATATGCTGCTTTAAAACATTTTTATTTTATTTTTGAGAGAGAGAGAGAGAGAGAGCACACAAGTGGGGGTGGAAGGGGCAGAAGGAGAGGGAGAGAGAATCCTAAGCAGGCTCCCTGCCAAGCATGGAGCCCAATGGGAGGCTTGATCTCACCACCTTGAGATCATGACCTGAGCTGAAATGAAGAGTTGGATGCTTAACCCACTGAGACACCCAAAGATGGTGTCCCAATGATGCTTTTAAAATAGTCTACTGAGTAGCTCAGTCCCTTAAGCATCTGCCTTCAGCTCAGGTCCTGATCCCAGGGTCCTAGGATACAGCCCCACATTTGACTTTCTGCTCAGCAGGGAGCCTGCTTCTCCCTCTCCCTCTACCACTCCCCCTGCTTGTGCTCTCTTGTTATTTCTCTCAAATAAGTAAATATAATCTTTAAAAGAATTGAAACATGGCCTAGCACATGATATGGCTACTTTTTGCCTACCTAGCATGCTTCCTCCTTCTCCAGAGAAAGCCTCCTCCAAGCTCTTGGGCTCTGTGGGTATCTGAATCCAGGGTAGCCACAGGACTCAGCCTGGCCAAATGGCACATTCTGTTCTCCAGAGGC
Organism: Canis aureus; assembly: GCF_053574225.1. Lineage (NCBI taxonomy): Eukaryota > Metazoa > Chordata > Mammalia > Carnivora > Canidae > Canis > Canis aureus. The sequence continues at coordinate 51,762,565 of NC_135612.1, read as the reverse complement.
AGACTGGTTACTGGTCTAGCGATGACTATGTAGCACAGATCAGTCCTTTCAGAGTCAGTTCCATGGCTTTTGTTAGGACAGTGAGGGGGAGGCGACCTTTTGCTCTTAAGCTGGCTAGTATGTAAGGCATTGTCCTGGTGCTCCCAGGGACCCCATGGAAGGGCTCTCTGCCTGAGAGTGGGGCCAGTCCAACATAAAGCAAGGCCTGGAAATGGAAAAAACAGACCTACGGTCCTAGAGTAAGTACCTGGACCCAGCCTGGCCTTGCAAGGGACCTTGCAAAAAATTTTGCAGTTGCCTTGTGTGTTGGAGCCCCAGGTCCACCACACATATTCCCTGTACAGCTTTGGGGAAGTTCCTGCACCTCTCTGTTCCTCATTCCTTTGGCTCTTCAATGAGGGTAATAATAGTCTCTCCTTTATAGACCTGTGTGGAGATTACCTGAGTTAATATGTATAAAATGCTTAGAATAGTGCCAGGCACAGTATGCATGCTCAATAAACATGGCTTGTCATCATCTGCATTGATCACTTCTGTTATACAAGACAATACATCTTCTTTGGGGCCCCCGTTGGTTTGAATAGGATGTCTGTCACTTGCTACCGAAAGAATTCTCAGTAATAAATATGCATTTTGAGGAGTACCTGGAATTCTAGGATGACTCAAATGCCTCTCCAGAGAGCACAAAGAGGGTGATTGGCAAGAGTACATTGGGCAGGTGACTGGTTAAGAAGAAAAATTTGAGAGTTTATAGCTAAAATCAGTTGTTGTCAACTTGAATGTGCACTTAGAGGGCTTGTTAAGACAGATTGCTGGGCCCCACCTCCAGCATTTCCAGTTTAAGAGGTCTGGGGTAGAACAGCAGCAATTTGCATTTCTTTTCTTTTCTTTATTCATTTGACAAAGAAAGAGGGAGGGAGAGAGAGAGAGAGAGAGAGAGAACACAAGCAAGCACAAGGGAGGAGGGGTAGAGAAGCAGACTCCCTGCTGAGCAGGGAGCCTGATGTGGGAATTGATCCCAGGACCCTGGGATCATAACCTGAGCCAAAGGCAGATCTGAGCCACCGAGGCTTTCAGGAATTTGCATATCTAACAGGTTTCTAGGTGATGCTGGGGCTTCTGGTCTCAATGCTATACTTGGAGAACCTCTGGATTAGATGAAAGGCTACAGCAATGATATTTATTTAGTGTTATTTTAAATAGTCTTTTGTCATACCTACTATGTTCAAGATGCTGTTCTAGGTGCTTTACAAATACTAACAAATTATATACCCGAAGTTGTTAGTGGAGAGCCAGGAAATATACCCAGGCAGTGTGGGGTGCTCCTAACCTGTTTTCAGGCTCTCTCACTGTTTTCTGTTATCAAAGAAAATGAAAGGATTTGGAAAATACAGATGCTCAACCCCAGTTCAAATTGTGGTTCTTTAGGTTTTGGAAGTGGGGAGGACTAGGCCTCTGGGCCTAGGTGGCCCTGACAGCTTTACCACCACTTGGATGACTTTGATCCTGGCTCGGGGTCTCTCACCCTCAAAAAGCGCCTTTTCTCTGCAGTGCTCATGGGCACAGTGAAGGTCTGGGGAGGAGAAGGCTGTTCTCCACTGTAGCTAGTGTGCTAGCAGTGGGGGTTGGGAGAGCAGCCACCAGGAGCCAGAGGTTAAACGATGCCTCTAACTAAGACCTGATAAGATCTTTAGCAATAATTAGCACCTCTTGAGCTCCTTAGAACAGCAATTCCTCTTGCTTTACTTCCTTACACTCCCCATGTCTGCCTGTTTCACATCAGTGAGGAAAATTCAGATGTAGCTTGGCAAAGCAGGGCCAGTGCACAGGATGACATTTCCATGGATTTCTACTGGTTTGTTGATTTATTTCCAGAGAGAAAGGGAGGCTAGGAATGAAGCAACTGCTCTTTATCCTGGAAGGTGCTGCGTATTCTTTTGAATGAACTTCATTTGTTAAGCTGAAAGGGATCTATAGAGATAATCCAGTCCTCTCTCATCCTCCCCACTTCCAAGCCACCAGGGCTTCTCTCCTGCAAAGAAGGGATCCTTTTGGTGCAGAGGAAGGATGCTCTTGGAGAACTGGGTGAACATCAGAGTAGAGAGGTAAATACTTTGCTATAAATGGTAATCCTAAGCTTGATCTTTGAACGAATATAGGTTTGAAGCAAAGCTCTGAGCCTGTTTTGAGCTAGTTGAGACATACCACCTAGATTTCCCCATGACCTTTGCAAAGTGCAGTTTTTCCCTTCATGGGTATTACAGAGTCATTTCAGTCATTGGGACTAAAATAGCAGAAATAACTCAGCAGAGTCATTGGCTTTTGTTTTGAGTTTGTTTTTGTTTAAAATACCACAATTTCATGTCTCAGGAAGCAGTTCAGACACACTTGAAGTAGTGCTGGAATTTACTTCTTCTTGTGTGTTTGCTCATTCTTTCATTAGTCTGTGGTTTGTTGAGTGAGAAGTGCCCTGTAGAGATGTAAAGAAAAGGACTACAAAAATCATAGCATTACTTCTGGAGCTTACAAAATAGTGAGGGAGGGATATATCTTTATGTCAGTCAATTGTATAGTCAATTCTATATAAGGGGTAAGGGACTCGAATCAGCATTTATCATGCATTGGAACTGCAGGTGTTTTATATACATTAGGTTATTTGATAGTCCCCAAACCCCTGTGGTATAAATAGAACAGATGAGGAAACTGAGGCCTAGACAGGTTAAATAAAATTCCCAAGATCACAGAGTTGGTTAGTGACACAGCCATCTGCTGACCCTGTTTACTTAGGTTCAGTGTTTGTGTTGTCTGTGCTCTGCCAAGAGCTGCTGGGCACATGGGTGTGTGAGTTTGTAGGTAGATAGGAACATGCATACACACACAGACATACATGTCATAAAGAGAGTTATTTGACAGTTATTTCCCTGGTAAGGGACCCACAGAAGAAGCTGTGTTTGGTAGATCAGCAGCAGAAATGTGAGCATTCCAGGTGGGGAAAAAAAGAGACAATGATGTGATGGGCATTGGAAGGCACATTAAAATTAGAAGAACCATACACAGTTCTGTTTGCCAGGGAGGTGTGGGTTGTGCAGGAAAATAATGGGAAATGAAGAGTAAGAGTAAGAAGAAAAAAAGAGTAAGAAGGGCAGATGCTAGAAAAAGTTGAATGCTAAGCTCATGATCCTAGGCTCTGGGTGCTGTGGCTGTTGGGTGCTGATAGATGGCCATCTGTCATGATTTCATGCAAGGCCATCATTCTCTTACCCACAGCCCAATACAGCTCAATGTGACATTTTTCCCTATACCCCAAAGAATTGTTTCAGATTTCTTACATTGCCCCAATTTTTCTGGAGTGATGTCAGCAGCACAAGCTGTTTGTCATTCCATTTCAGTCATAATAAGCATTAACACTGGGAAGAAAACCCAAACAGTCTTGAAACTGCCTCTCAGTCCTCTCTTTTCGGGTAACCTGATCCAGGAACATCCCCCACAATACTGAGCATCACTGAGAGCGTTGCAAATACCCACACCAATGCCACTAAAGGCTCTTTTTGATTTCCTGCCTCTTCTGACTGCTAGATTTCCATCACTCCCCATCCTCTACCCATACGTTGTAACATTCTCAGGGATTCCCTTCTAATTCATCCCTCCCGAGCTTCTCTCTGCTTAAAGACAGTGCCAGTTCTACCCCAAGCCCTCTTTCCTTCTCTGGCCACCTTGTGAAGTTCACTCACCCTGTTGCTGATTCATTAATCCTCATGCCATGTACTTGCTTACTTTGCTTAATGTAATTTATGCAGTTTGTTCAATGTTGTTATCTGCAGTAAATTCTTTAGCAAGAGAAAGGATAAAAGAGAAATCACATGGTATGTTCCCCATGCTGACTGTAATGCCCACCTCTTAATATTTCATTTAGACAATGATTGGCTGGAATGTATTAGGTGTGACTTTAAAGAGAGTAAGAAGAGATGATGTCACTGAGGACAGCAGTTTTATGAGTAAGGATAGAAGGGAAGGGGAGAAATATAGTGATTGTGCATGTGTTGGCTGATCCTTGGTAAATATCTATGAGTAGCCCTAATTTGCTTTGACTGTAATTGGACAACTTAGGTCCTTTTAATGCCAGCTGGTGGGCTGACTTCTCTGTCCAAATGCTTCCTACATCCTGTTGGAGACCTACTTTTAGTTTTTTTATTCAAAAGAAATGGTTCCTCTGTTAACCAAGTGCACTGAGAGAAGTGTTGTATAAGACCCTGGGCCCACAATTAAGGGGAAATCTATTGTCATCAGACGGCAGAAGGGTAGTTGAAATATCATCTAATACATGCAGTGGGGACAGGGAAAAAGACAATGAACCATGCCTATATGAGAAAGGATTAAGACAAGGTTCAGGAAGGACAATGCCGACATTTGAGCAGGACCCTAAAGGTTGTATAGGAGTTCATCAGGACCGATAATGAACAGTGGAAAAGGAGAAGAGGCTGGAGAGATTCATGGGAGAAGGGAGAGTATGCATGTACAAAGGCATGGAAACAGAAAAATCAAAAGATAAGGAATGGTAGGAAGGTCGATATGGCTGACATTAGGTAGGTATAAGAAAAAAAGTGATCAAAGGCAACACTCTTCTCCTTTCATGCCTTGTTGGCTCTGCTCTTGTGTCTCTGCAAGCTTGTCCTCTGCCTGGTCGTTAGAGCTTAAAGTTTTCAAGCCTTGATCCTGAACCTACTTTTCTTCTACTCTGTGTCCTCCTCCTGGGCAACCTTGTCCATGCCCCAGTTTCATCTTTCCTTTATGAGAGTGGCATATGAGTTCATATCTCTAGTTCAGAGTCTGACTTGACCCTTAGGCCCACATATATGGTGTGGAAATCTTGAAGGCATCACATTTAGTTAAACCCTGAACCCATCATCTTCACTCTCTTCACCTATTCCTCTTTTAGTGCTCAGAACTATCCATCTAGTTACACAAGGTAGACGGGATCCTGAACATTGGCATCATCCCAAACATCTCTCTTAACTTCCACATCCAATTCACCATAATGTTGATTGTACTTCTTCAATATCTCTCAAATCCATCCCTACTCTCCACTTTTATCAAGTCCATAGCAATTGAAATTTCAATTTTTTGCCTAGACTATTTCAACAAATTCTAACACATCCTCCTGTTTCAACTCTTAATCTCATTTTAAATTAAACTCTGTGGTTCAGAGCAAGGAAATCCTTAAGAAATAGGAATCTGAGAAATATGGTGGATTAAAGGTCATAGAAATGTATATTCTTCCCGTATAGAACTATATGCACTGGCTAAATGCTACATGGCTCATCTGGGGGAAAAATAAGGGAATTTATTAAGGATTAGTTATGAAATAAGTATGCAAACCTGCAGGATCTGGCACTTGCCATGGTAGTTTATACTCTGGGTTTCAATGGACCATGTATACCAGAAAAATCAAAAGCTGGCCTAACACAGAAAAGGAAGAAAAACCAGACAGCTAGGATAAAGCTGAGACTTATAAAGATTGATATCAGATGATATAATATAGGAAAAAAAATTCTGTCAAGTAAGGTAGTGGGGATATATGCAGGGTTTTTCACTGAACACTCAAAGAGGAGGGATGAAAGTATCCTTTAAGAATTGCTATTTGGAAGTCCTTATTCTAGGCTTGTGACCTACAAAAACAAAACCCAAGCTTAAACATACATATTTAAATAATTCAAGGTTAGCCATTTCCCAGGTGACTTGCAAAAGCAAACCAAATCCTGTGTGGAGGAATAAAAACCTAGGCTTTAAAGAATCTCCACAGATAAAAAGAACATAACTTACAATAAAAAATAAATTAAAACCCATGAAGAGGAAAAGTCAAGATGAGCAACATTAAACAACAAAACAAAACAAAAAACAAATTCATCAACAGACCCATAAAGACTTCATGTACTGAATTTAGATACAGGATATCAAAAGAATGTTTAAGAAATATGAAGAAATTAGGATATGTAGTAAGATAAAGAAAAAGAGCATTTCAAGACTATTGTGATGCATAGGAAAAAGAAACAAACTGAACATTCTAGAAATGAATACCATAATAATGTACAATAAATTATATTGGATAGAGAATTACTATAATGGAGGACATGAGAGAATTAGTGAACTGCAATCTAAAAACAAACTATTGAGAATATAGACAAAAGATCAGCGAGATGGAAAATATCAGAGTCAAAGAGATACAGAAGATACAATGAAAAGGCACAATATGGGGCACCTGGGTGACTCAGTTGGTTAAGTGTCTGCCTTTGGCTTGGGTCATGATCCCAGGACTGGGCCTGAGCCCTGCTTTGGGCTCTCTGCTCAGAGGGGAGCCTGTTTCTGCACCCCCTCCCCGCAACGCCCACTGCTTGCTCTCTCTTGCTTTCTCTATCTCAAATAAATAATAAATAAATAAATACAATCTTTAAAAAAGAAGGTACACTATATATAAATGGAATAAGGTAAAATAAAAATAAAAATAAAGAGAATGAAGGAAAGCCAATATGTCCATTACTAATGGCTAATTAATAAAATATACTGATCATTAAATACAGAAAGGCCACTAAATCACATCTGAAATAAATAAAGTTAAATTTGTTCTTAACTGAATTTCAGTGAAACACAGTGTAGAACACAATGGACATACAGAAGTTCTGAAAAATAATCAGAGAATAAAAGATTACCTACAATGAAATGGCTGTTAATAGTTAATTTCACAAAAGTAGCAGTGGAATCAGGGAGAAAGTGAATCTTTATCTTCAAAGTTAAACTAAGATATTTTTCCTTTTTTAAAAAAAGATTTTATTTATTTATTCATGAGACACACACACACACACAGGCAGAGACATAGGCAGAGGGAGAAGCAGGCTCCCTGTGGGAAGCCCAATGTGGAACTTGATCTCAGGATCCCAGGATCACAACCTGAGCCAAAGGCAGACATTCAACTGCTGAACCACACAGGCTCCTCAAAATATTTTTCCTTTTAAAATGTCTCTTCCAGGATCAAGAAAGTAAAATGATTTCAGACAAACAGAAATCAGAAGAGTTAACTAGCAGAAGATTTGCTCAAATGAAACTCCTGCAGAAGGAACCTCAGGGAAAAAAAAAAAAAAAGTGTTACCAAGAGGAACATCTGAGTTACAAGAGAAACAGAGAGAAAGACACTGGTAAACAAGTAGGTAAATCTAAGCAAATCTTGATGGTATAAAACAATAAGAGCAATGTATAGTTTGTGTTGTTAAAAGGAAGTATTGCACTAAAATACAAACAAAAAAATAAGTCAACTCAAGGTTAGTTGGTAAGAATGAAAGCATCTGAAGTACTGGTGTTATTTGAGAAAAGAGCAAAGACTGGTGAAGTTTACATTTTACAATAACTCTGCATGTTAGAATTTCTAGAGCAGCACAGTCAAGTAGAGTTTTTAGTGATGATGAAAATTTTCCATAGAACTGCGTTATTCAAAACAGAGCTGTATGCCAAATGTGGTTATTGAGGACTTGACAAGTGGCTAGTTGTGGCTAAGGAACTTAATTTTAAACCTCATCTAATTTTAGTTAATTTAAAATTAAACATAAGTCACTAGTGGCTAAACTTGGACAGTGTGATTCTAAATGACTATACTTTTTAAATCAGTATAGAGGAAAAGTAAGATTGTAGTTTATAGTTAAATAATCCCAAATAGGGCAATTAAGAAGGAAAACAAAAACAATAACAAGAAAAATAAACCACTAAAGCCAAAGCTACAGAGCTAGTAAGTAGTAGAACCAGGATTTGCATTCTGGTTTCTGTGGTTCTAAATAACATGCTCTAGTCACAACGATGCTGTTCCATGTATTGATAGGTTGACTAAAGACCACTATAAAGAGAAAATACTAATCAGAGAGGTAGGCAGGGCTCTTATAATATCACATGTCTATATTGTGTAGCAGCTTGCATGTGCTTTTTGCTGTTACTGCTGTTAGTATGTGTGTCCATTTCTTTCATGTGATAGTTCCTGAGCAGCAGGGATTGTGCTTATCCATTTTGTGTCTATCCCTCCACTTGGAGCTCAGGGGCTAGCCAGTGAAAACTGAACTGAAAAGCTGTATGTTGGGGAAGGTCATTGAGAGGATGTGCCCACCAGTGGACCACCAGCTGGACCTGGGCAATCAGAAACTCCTCACTCGAACCTCTGTCCTTGGAATGTGTTCTGATCTACTTGGTTTATAGCCACCCAAGATGAGTGTCATATGTATGTGATTTTCACTTTCTACTTCTTAATGCACTCCAACCCATTCTTTAGGTTTTACACCCCAGGGAAGCCTTTCCTGATACCCTTCAATTGAGCCATATCCCTTATAGCATGCTCTTGAGGCTTTAGGTGCCTCTTTCTCTTTTAAAATTTAATTAAACTCTCTATTTTGAAATAATCGTAGATTCACACACAGTTTAATAAATAACACAGAGATCCTACATATCCTTTAACCAGTCTTTTCATTGGTAACACCTTTCAAAACTATGGTGCAGTAATACAACCAGGATATTATTATTGATACGGTCAAGGTAGAGATGCCCCACTGTCCTCCTCCTCCTTTCAATCCCTTGTCTTTAATCACCAGCAACCACTAATCTGTCTCTGCTTCTGCAATTTTGCCATTTCAGTAATGTTATATAAATGAAATCATATAGTATATAACCTTTTGATATAGGTCGCTTCCATCAACATAATTCTCTGGAGATTTAGCTAGATGGTAGCATGTAACCATAGGCCTTTGCCTTTAAATGTTGAGTAGTATTCCATAATATCGATGTAACCACAGTTTGCTTAAGCTTTCATTCCCTGAAGAAAATCTGTGTTGTTTTCAGTTTGAATCAGGAAAGCTGATATAAGAGTTCATGTACAGGATGTGTGTGTGTGTGTTGTGTGTTTGTGTGTGTGTGTGTGTGTGTGTACATGTGTGTACTTGTATACATACAATTTCACTTTTCTAAGGTAAATGATCAGGAGTGCAATTGATGAGTTGAATGGTAGTTGTACCTTTAGTATTTTTCTGCCGAAATTGTTTTCCAGAAGAGTGATTCCATTTTATATCTAACCTGCAATATATCAGTGACCCAGTTTCTCTGCATCTTCATCAGCATTTCATAGTGTCACTGTTTTTATTTTAGCCATTCTGATAGATTCGTAGTGATATCACATTGTGGCTAATGATGTTAATCATATTTTCATATGTTTCTTTGATATCTGAATCTCCTCTTCAATGAAATGTCTTACGTATTTTTCTAGTTTTTAAATGGAATGTTTTTTACTCTTGAGTTTGTAAAGTTCTTTATATATTCTAGATACTAGTCCTTTGTGGGACATTTGCAAATATTTTTTTTTCCAACTGTAGCTTGTATCTTTGTCTTCCTAACAGTCTTTTGTAGAGCTGAAGTTTTTAAGCTCTACAAGTTTTCCAATTTATTATTTATCCTTCATGTATCATACTTTTGATATTAAGTCTAAAAACTCTTTGCCTTCCCTTATGTCCTGAAGGTTTTTCTCCAATCTTTTTTCTAAAAGTTTAATACACTTACCTTCTATATTTAAGTCTATGATCAATTTTGACAATTTTTGTATAGGGTTGAGGTTCATTTTTCTTTATGAATATCCAGTTTCTCTAGCATTTTTATTGGAAAGGCTAATCTACCCCTATTAATTTGCTTTTGTACTCTTCCAAATCAGGTGAGCATTTTTCTATGAGTCTGTTTCTAGGATTTCTGTTATGTTCTGTTAATCAGTACATACATCCATCAAACAATATCACACAGTCTTGATTATTGTAGCCTTAGAATAAGTCATGATATAGAGTAGAAAGATTTCTCCCATTTTATTCTTATTTCTCAAAACTGTTTTCGCTTTCTTTTCTAGCCCCTTTTACTTTGCATATATTTCAGAGTAAGCATGCTTACTACAGATCTACAAGAAGATCTACCGACCTTCTCGCTAGATGTTTGTCAGGAATTGTGTTAAAGGTATATACCTTAAAAAAAAAAAAAAAGGTATATACCTACCTTGGGAGAACTGACATCTCAATTATATCCATGAACAATCCACCCATGAACATGAGATAGCCCCCTCTTTATCCAGCTCATTTTTGATATCTTTTATCAGCAATTTTGTAGTTTTAAGCATATAAGTCCTACACATGTCTTGTGTGTGTGTTTTTAAAAAGATTTTATTATTTATTCATGAGAGAGAGGCAGAGACACAGGCAGAGGGTGCAGCAGGCTCCATGCAGGGAGCCTGATGCGGGACTCAATCACTGACTCCAGGGATCAGGCCTGGACCCGAAGGCAGATGCTCAACCGCTGAGCCACCCAGGCATCCCATACACATGTCTTGTTAGTTTTATACCTAATATTTCTTTATTTTGTCTGATTATAAATAGCAATACATTTTACATTTTGGTATCTATGTGTTCATTGTTAGAATAAAGAAATGTAGTTGAAATTTTTATGCTTATCTTGTATTCTGAGAAATTGCTGAAATCATTATTATTTCTAAGAGTTGTTTTGTGGGTTCTTTGGGATTTTCTGTACAAAATTAAGCCATCTGCAAATAGGGGCAATTTTATTTCTTTCTTTCTGATCCGTGTGCCTTTTATTTCCTTTTCTTTCATTACTGTATTGAGTAAACTGTCTAGCAATATTTTGAATTAGAGTGAAGAGAGCAGACATTCTTCCTTTGTTTGTGATCTTAGGGGAAAATTTTCAGCCTTTCACTATTAGGCAAAATATTAGTTGTAGGCCTGTTTGTAGATGCTCCTTATGAAGTTGAGGATGTTCTTTATTCTTACCTTTCTGAGTGTTTTTAATCATTAACAGAGGTCAAATTTTCACAAAGATTCTTTTCTACATTGACTGATATGAACATGTGATTTTTCCTCTTTGACCAATTAATAGGCTGGATTAGAGTGGATTACTTTCAAATGTTAAGCCATCCTTACAATTTTGGAATAAACCTCACTTAGTTGTAGTATATAATTCCTTTTATATATTTCTGAATCTTATTTGCTAGTACTTTATTAAGGATATTTAGGTCAATTTTCATGAGTCATTGACTTGTTTTCTTTTTTGTATAGTCTGTCTAGTTTGGGCACTGGGTTAACATAAGCTTCATAAAATGAATTGGAAAGTACTCTCTTCTATTTTCTCAAAGAGATTTGTGTGCAATTGGTATTATTTATTCTTTAAATATATGATAGAATTTTCCAGTAAAACCATTTGGAAATAGAGATTTCTTTTTGGGAGTTTTCAAATTATAAGTTTAATTTCTTAACAGTTATAAGGATATTATTACAACTACTTATTTCATATTGCGCTAGTTCTAATTTCAACCATTTTTAGGTTTATTATTTAGTGTTTTTTATTGTATTTACAGGCTGTGCAACCAAAACCACCATCTAAGTTCAGAACATTTCCACTAACACTAAAAACAAACCTTCTATCATTCGCAGCTATTAATTATGCCTGTCTCTGTCCTTGGCAGTCACTAATACATTTTCTGTCTCTGTGGGTTTGTCTATTCTGAGTTATTTCATAAAATGACATCATATAATATGTGACTATTTATTTCATTTAATATAATGTTTCTGAGTTTCATTCATGTTGTAACACGTATCAGTACTTCATTTTTCATGCCTAAGTATAAAAAAGTATATCCCATTGTATGGAATATATCTTGTTCACCCATTCATCAGTTGAAAAATATGGGCTGTTTTCACTTTTTGGCTATTATGGATAATGGTGCTTTGAATATTCATTTATAAGGGTTTTTCATAAATGTATGTTTGTAATTCTCTTGCATATACCTAGGAGTAGAATTTCTGAGTCTTATAATAGTTTTATGTTTAATTATTTGAGGAATTGTCAAAATGTTTTCCAGAATGACTGCATCATTTTATTTTTTTTTGATGTGTTCTTTTATTTTATTGAAGTTTGATTTGCCAACATATAGTATAACACCCAGTGCTCATCCTGTCAAGTGCCCTCCTCAGTGCCCACCACCCAGTCACCTGATCCCCCCTGCCCACCTCCTCTCCCTCTTTCCCTTGTTCATTTCCCAGAGTTAGGAGTCTCTCATGTTTTGTCACCTTCTCTAATTTTTCCCACTCTTCCATCAGCAATGTATAAGAATTCCAATTTCTCCATACCTATCAACACATCATGGTTTATATTTTTGATTATAGTATCCTAGTGGGTATGAAATAGGAACTTGTTGTGGTTTTGATTTTCATTTCTCTAACGACTAATGATGTTGAGGTCTTTGTATGTGCTTACTGGCTATTTGTGTATCTTTTTCAGAGAAATGTCGATTCCAATTTTTGCCTGTTTGTTAATTTGTCTTTTTGTTGCTCATTCAAAAGAGTTCTTTATATATTTTAGATACTAGAACTTTATCAAATATATGATTTACTAATAATTCTCCCATTTGGGGGGTTTTTTACTTTCTTGATAGGGTTGATTGAAGTAGCATAAAAGTTTTAAATTTTGATTAAGTGCAATTATCTATATTTTTCTTTCTTTGCTTGTGTTTTAGGCAACATATTTAAGAAACCATTGCCTTTTCCGAGGTAACAATGTTATGTTTTGTTATGTTATGTTACGTTTTCTTGTAAGGATTTTATAGTTATAGCTCTTATATTTGGGTCTCCATCCATTTTAGGTTAATTATTGTATATGGTGTGTAGTGTTGGTTCAACTTCATTGTTTTGTGGTGGATATCAAAATGTTTCAGCACCACTTGTTGAAAAGTCTATTGTTTTCTCATTGAGTACTCTTGGCACCATTGTCAAGAATGAGTTGCTTAAAAATGTATGCATTTATTTCTGAAGTCTTAATTCTAATCCGTATAGTTACCATGTAGCATTCTTGACACTAAAACTGTAGTAAATTTAGAAATCAGTAAGTGTCAGCCCTTCAAATTCGTTCTTCTTTTTCAAGATTGTTTTGTCTATTCTGGCTCCTTTCCATTTCCATACAAATTTTAGGATCAAGTCATCCATGCTCATGGACATATATCTGGGATTTTGGTAAATATTGAAACTGTAGATCTAGTGGGCAAGATTAGCTCAAAGTGACCAGGTGGCAGTCTTAATTTCCAATTCTTAACAATATTTAATATCCATCTCTGAACACACTTTATTTATTGTTTTTTGATTTCTTTCAATGATGCTTCTATAGTTTTCTGTGTATAAGTCTTGTACTTTAAGGAAAATAATTGCTATGGATTTTGTTCTTTTTGTTGCTGTTATAAATGTAATTGTTTTCTTAATTACACTTTTGAGTTGTTTATTTCAAGTTTATATAAATGAGATTGATTTTTGTATATTAACAGATGATATAATTTCTGAACTGGTTTATTAGCTCTGACAATTATTTTTTAGATTTCTTTGTATTTTCTATACACAAAATTAAGCCATCTGCAAATAGAAATAGTTTTCTCTCTCTCTCTCTCTCTCTCTCTCTCTCTCTTTTCCACCTGGATGGCTTCTATTTCTTTTTCTTTTTCTTTACCTTGGCTAGAACCTCCAGTACAATGTTCAACTGAAGTGGTGAGAACAGACTTTTTCTTGATCCTGATCTAAAGAAGGAAACTTTCAGTATTTGTATTACACGGTTCGTGGGTTTTACAAAGATACTCATTCTCAGGTTAAGATAGTGCTCCTCATTTCCTATTTTGTTGGCTGTTTTTTATCATGAACGATATTAGATTTTTGTTAAATTCTTTTTCTTTGACTACGGAGATGGTCATGGGGTTTTGTACTTTATTATTATTACTAAGACATAGTGATTATTTATGTAAAGCTAACAGTCCATTCCTGGCATAAGTCCCACTTGGACATGGTGTATATTCCTTTTTATATGTTGCTCTATGAAGCTTTCTGGTATTTTTGCATGTTACATTCATAAGGGACATTGGTTTCTGGTTTTGGTATTGGAGTTAATACTAGCTTCATAAAATGAGTTGGTGAGTGTTCTCTCCCATGTTTTTGGTGTCTATGAAGGAGTGGTGTTAATTCTTTAAATGTTTGGTAGAATTTACCAGTGAAGTCTATGTTTCTGGGTTTTTCTTCATGGGTAGTGTTTTGATTACTAATTGAACATCTTCTCTTAGTATAGTTTTCTTCAGATTTCCCATTTGTTCTTGAGCCACTTATAGTAGTCTGTGTTTTTCTAGAAATCTGTTTATTTCATCTAATTATATCATATGCTGACATATAATCTTTCATAGTATTCCTTTATAATCTTTTTTATTTTTGTAAGGACCATAGTAACAGCTGCTCTTTCATTGTTCCCTTTAGCAATTTGAGTTTTCTCTTGTTTTCTTGTGTTTGGTCTGTCTAAAGGCTTGCCAATTTTATGGACTTCTTCATAGAAACAACTTTTGGTTTTGTTTATAGTATTTTTCAAGTCCCTCCTTGTTGATCTCTTTTCTTTAGTTGCTCTAGCATTATAAAAAAGAGAGTTGTTGAAGTCTCCAACCATTACTGTTGAACTGTTCATTTCTCCCTTCAATTCTCATAGTTTTTCCTTTATGTATTTTGGAGCTTTGTTGTTAGGTCTATAAATACTTATATCTTCTTGATTGATTGTCCTTTTTATTCTTAAAAATGTTTCTCATTCCCTCTAGTAGCAATTTAAAGTCTTAAAGTCTTGTCTGATATCAGTATGGGCACTTCAGCTGTTTTTTGTTACTGTATTTTATGTCTTTTTTCATCTTTTTATTCTCAACAATTTTTTTCATAGTTGAATTTGAATTTCATATTTGAACACAGCATACAGTTGAATTATGATTATTCATTCTGGCAATTTCTGTCTTTAAATGGGGGCATTTAACCCATTTATATTTAATGTAATTACTGTTAAGAGATTTATGGCTGCCTATTGGCTATCAGTTTTTTATATGTCTTATATTTTTTATTCCTTTATTACTAACATTTTTGTCAAATAGATACTTTGTAGTGTACTATTTCTCCTCCTCATTTCTTTTACCTTATTTTTGAGTTATTTTCTTAGTGGTTGTGTTGAAGAATACTATTAGTATTTTAATTTATAACAATCAGGTTTGGATTAATAACAACTTAATTTCAATAGCATACAAAAACTTGCTACTATATAGTTTCATTCCCTCCATCCTTTGTGCTTTAACGTCATAAAATTATATCTTTGTACATTATGTGCCCATCAATACAGTTATAATTATTGCTTTATGCAGTTTACTTTTAAATTAGGAGAAATATGCATAAAATTAAAATGTATTAATATTCTTTTTATATATTTATATAATTACCTCTATAATTGGCTGCATTTTTTCATGTGGAATCAAGTTACTTTTTTATTTCAACCTTTTAATATTTCTGCCTTTAATTTCAGCCATTAATTCTTATTGAGGACTCCATGTATGTGATGAACCACTACTCTCTTGCTGTTTTTGATATTTTTCTCTTTGTCTTTGACCTTTGAGAATTTAAGTGTAATGTGCCAATGTATTTCTTTGTGTTTATTCTGCTTGGAGTTTGTCAAGCTTTTTGGATTTTCAGATGAGTGCTTTATATACCTTCTGGGAAATTTTTGGCCATTATTTATTCACAACTTTTTTCTGCCCATTTCTCCCTCTCTCTTTTTCTTCTTATTTTTGAATCAATGAATATATACAGCTTGCACTAGAAATCTGATGAAGGTGAAGTTGTGAATTGATTGAAATGATATCTATTCCTTGTTGGAGGAAAATGTCTCCTGCCCAACTCAGGTATCAGAAAAGATTTTTCTCCATATGTGAATGCATGTGAGAGTGTGCACAGAACATGTCTGTGCTTGGGAGTTGTGTAGTGGTGAAGACTGCCACCTGTGGACTCTTCCTTGGGTAAATGTTCTGGAATGAGTTAGCACAGGTGTATCTGTGGTTGGGCAATAGTATTAGGATTTTTGTTCTATCACTTCAACAGGATACAACAAAATATCAAACTCCATGGGGAGTCATGAGTGGGAAAAATGCTTAGAATTTCAAAAGAAAATTAAGCTTTCCCCATAAGAATCTGAGAGGGTACTCTACAATCTTTGCCAGAATTTCAAGGATGGAAATGGTAGCAAACTCCACTTTTTCGCAGCTCCATGACCAAATGTCCACTATAATTGCACAATGATGCCTAGTTATGTTTGGCACAATTGTCTTTCCTCCTTTCCCTTTCCTCCTCTCTCTAAAGGGAGCATCAAGCATCAGGAGTACAAATATGAAAGTAACTTGTATAGAGTCTGAAGTTGAAGGTGAGGGTAATATACATATGTACATATACATTTATGTAAACCAAATTTATGTAGAGAAGAGAGTGATACTACTCTCCTTTGTATAAACAGTGTATTTCTTCAAGTAACTAGGCATACCACACCAGATAGTGTGGTAAGCATCTGAGTCATCTGAGGCTGAGAGTTTGAGGCCTGGAAGAAGGCTCTATGGTCTCTGTCCTAAGGAGGGTGAAGAGCTGGCATGCACTAGACTTTATGGGAAAATATGGTAAAGTCCAACAGTATGCTGTTTTTCTGATGAGAACAGACTGATGTATTAACTATGAAAATTGAGTTTTCTGAATTGACAGTTCTGGTTTTGCCAACTACTGGTTGTGTGACTTTGGATCACTCAACTTTTCTACCTTTAGTGGCCATCCCTGCCTTAGAGACAATAATAGCTATTGCTTCATTCAGAAGATCTGAGGATAACTACACATGAGGTTCTTGGCTCAGTAAATGGCTAAGAGAGGAAGAAGAAGGGAGCAGAGTTGTCACTTATATGGGATAATGTTCAGTATTGGTAAAAGATTGTGCTGATTCATGCACACTTGCATGCTCCTATGGCCTTTGTGATACTTGAAGGCCCCAGTGTAGATGGAGACCTGGTGGTGGGACAAAGGCCACACAAACCAGACTACATATGTACTGAACCAGTGATCTGGGCTTCTTCAATAAGAGGCTCTAGCCAGATGCTCTGATCAGCTTCAAAGTAGTGTATTTCAGAAATTTTATCACAGTATGCTAACACTGCTGATGAATTGCCATCCTGCCACGGATGCTCACATATGGGTAGGGGTCTCAGGAATGGCACAAAGGGAGATGATTACCAGAACTCTGAAAGTGTGAATCAAGTAGTCTCACATCCTATGTGAACAGAAATTCATTTGACCACAATTGAGTTCCTTATCTACGTATAGGGCATGACTTCACATCTCTTCTTGTTATAAAACAGAAAATCTATTGGGAAGAGGCAAAGCCCATCAGTTCAGTATCCCTAGATGGCTTGATGGCTTTCTCAGTAATACCACATACTCCACCCTGGTGACCATTCCCCTTTCTCCTCCTTGGCAACTTATTTTCACTAGCACCTTCAGCAAAAATATGTTTATTTGGGTGTTAAAAGCTGTTGTTCCCAGAAAATAAATAAACACATTCACGTTTAGGACATCTGGTAAAGCATCTGGCAGCTAGTGAGAACTGGGCAGGCAAAGTAGCAGTCCTAGAGAAATGCGACATGAGGTAGATTGCAGGGACAGTTCTTCTCAGTGTGTATGCTAGGGAGGTTATGAAAGAGATCCAGTGCATGGACGGAGTTCCCAGAGAAGCTCTCATGTTGTAGCTGTGCCTGCCCTTCTCCCCTGGGAACCTGTGCTCTGATTGCTAAAGAAGTGGCCGTGGTGGGCTGATGTTTTCCATGACCTCTCCTTTTTGTCTTTATCCTCTCTGGGAAGCAAAGAAAGCAAGAAACTGACCAGAAGGCCAAAAGCAACAGGACGTTGTGCTCTCTTCAGAATTTGACATTGTTGATTGCTAAATTCCATATAAGGTATTTTTCTCCCTAGGTTAACTGTGACATTGTACTCTCTGCTTTTCTCCAAACAAACACTCTGATGGCTTCCCTCCTCTGTTTCCTTCACTGCATCCTTGTTTCCATCTTTCTTGGAAAAGGTGCTGTTGCTTTTCTCGACACAGTCTTTTTTCTGAGAGGCATAAGCCATGATAGCTGTCACCTATTTGTAATGTGTTTGAATTCATGTGCTCACACTCATTTATTTGTACAACACCCATTTCTTCTCAGCTCTAACAAGAAAAGCATTGAGCAAGGTAGTGGAACATGCTGCTCTTAAGAAAACCACAACCCAGCATGGATAACTAACTGCCCCGTTTCCCCCTAATATGGCCTCATTGGTTAGTTGTCTATTCTAATCAGGTGGTTTCTGTGTTGTATCGGTGGTTTAATATTTCAACTATTTGCTCTACCTAGATAGAGGATACAGTAGTTCCCTATCATCCAGGGTTTCACTTTCTGTGGTTTCAGTTATTCATGGTCAACCATGGCCCAGAAGCAAATGATTTTTTAAAAAGATTTTATTTATTTGTGAGAGACAGAGAGAGGCAGAGACATAGGCAGAGGGAGAAGCAGGCTCCCTGTAGGGAGCCTGATGCAGGACTCAATCTAGGACCCCAGGATCATGACCTGAGCCAAAGGCAAGATGCTCAACCACTGACCCACCCAGATGCCTCCTCTCCTTCTAACAATACAACAGGTCAGTAGTAGCCTCATGTGACATCACTGTGTCCATGTCATTCATCTTATATCATCTCATCATGTAGGCATTTTATCATCTCACATCATTATAAGAAACAGTATAGTGCAATAAGATATTTTGTAAGAGAAGGATGCCCCACATTCACGTAGCTCCTATTATATTAGATTATACATGTTATATTACTATTATAATTGTTCTATTTTATTACAAATTAATATTGTTCATTTTTTACTGTGCCTACTTTATAAATTAAACCTTGTCATAGGTATGTATATATAGGAAGAAAACATATATATACAGGGTTCACACTATCTGTGGTTTCTGACATCCACAGGGTCTCGGATGTCCACTGGGTCTTCATCCCCCTGTGGAAAAGGAGGAGCCACTGTATTAAACAATAGAGAAAATTTTTATCCAAAGTTGACTTCTGTCTTGAACTATAATACCCATTTATGCGGTTTAAAATTTCCTCTTGATCTGGGAATCCCTGGGTGGCGCAGCGGTTTGGCGCCTGCCTTTGGCCCAGGGCGCGATCCTGGAGACCCGGGATCGAATCCCACGTCGGCTCCCGGTGCATGGAGCCTGCTTCTCTCTCTGCCTCTCTCTCTCTGTGATGACTATCATAAATAAATAAAAATTAAAAAAAAATTTCCTCTTGATCTTAACTAAAGGAAGCAAACTGAGGGTTGCTGGAGGAGAGGTGGGTGGGGGGATGGGATAGCTGGTTGATGAGCATGAAGGAGGGCACATGATGTGGTGAGCATTATGTGTGATACGCAGCTAAGGAATCACTGAACTCTACCCCTGAAATGAATGATGTACTATATGTTGGCTATTTGAATTTAAATTAAAAAAAGAAAAAGAAAAAAAGATGCTTTCTACACATACACACATGCACACACACACAATACAAACAACTAGCTTTAACCAATTTCCTGTTTTAAAAGTTCAGATCTCTTTCCTTTGAAAGTTTGTATCAAGACACTGAGCTCAAAGGAACTTCAAAAATTTGACTGGTTTCTTATTTTGCAAACAAGGAAACATCCCTCAGCAGGAGGCTGTGACTTGTCCAGTCATGCAGTTGACTAGAACCCAGATCTTCCAATTTTGAGTTCAGCGTGTCAGCAGTTTTAAGGCTTTGGAGGAATTTTTCAATTTCCTACCAGCTGCCCTGGCATGCAGACACACTATTAAGATTCTTCAGAGAAGACGTGCCAGTGCATTACCAAGAATGTGTGAAGACAACTCGTGCGAACAAGTGCATCCTTCGTAATGGCTGGAAGGATAGAATAACCACGGTACCATTCCTAGGTGAGACCTTACGCTGCCACACGTTTAATCTGCATGTTTTTGGTGCTGTTTTATTTGCCCTTCCCGCATGGCACTTAAGCAAGGCCCTAGCTATTGTCAATTTAGCTGTCATGACAACCATATACATGGATTTGTCAGGGACAGTACTCTTTCAAACAATATGTTCCAGAAATCTTTAATATTCTGGCATCCAGAGACATGTTCCAAACTGTTTTACACACACACACACACACACACACACACATGCACGTTCTCTCTCTCTCTGTCTCTCTCTGTCTCTCTCAAGGTATGAATGTCTTTTGCCAGATCTCGTGTCTTGATAGTTACTTGACAATATATGGTCAGTGGACCGATTAGAAACACAGCAGAAAACAGGAGGCAGGAAGACTGACAACAAAAAAGTGATAACTGACAGTCTGATAGTGAGGGAGAAGGCAAAAAAAAAAAGAAAAAAAGATAAAACCCATGGCAGGAACTGGCCATTCTGGGTAGTGACAAATTTCTCAGCGCCTATCAACGTTATTAAGGCAATAGAGGCTAATGGATATTAGTAACAAAAATTCTGAAACCCCAATGAAAAATGTCACTGTCTTCCACATGTTTTGTTTTAAAATGCTAGGAGATATATCCTAGGCTTTAGGGACATTTCTATTAAAAGTGGTTAAAATGTCTTCATGGTGCCTTAAGGTAATAATCGTATGATAATAATACTAGTAATGGAGAGAAGAAGGAGAAGGAGAAGAATCCTCTTTGTTTGTGTAAGGCTACTTTTTTTTGTTTATATTGTCTGCTGTAATCCTCAAAAGAATTCAACGCAACAATGGGTATTCCTCTATTGTTGCTCAGGCTGGTAGTTGAGAATACAAAAGAGGAAAGTGATAAAAGCAAACACAATTAACTGCAGGAATGATTCCTTCTGGTGTGTCCCCAAATAGGTGGTGTGCACACTCATCTGTGAACTCCTGGGACTGAGCTCTGGGACAACTGCCCCAATGGACCTTACTGTTTCTGAGGTCCCACTTGCTGAACTCGAGAGAATCCACTACAAAATGCTCCTCTATTGTCCTTTTAGGATGATTTGACCATTTCTCCTCCCGAACCCATCAGTCATAAACCTCCCTGCATCTCCTGCCCTCAGTGTCTTCCTGAAACTTCATGACACAGTATTTGACTTCGCATGATTAGAATTCTGTCCTTCTGTCTCTGACATCCAGACCATGGGTGGTGGGAGTAGAGACAAAAGCAAGCATGTTGCAGCATCTTAGGCAAGAAACTGTCCAGTTTCCCTCCATGGTGTCCATGTCACTCCTTCACCCAACTTTGCATCTGTCTGACCTCTCTCCCTCTGTAGTGTTGGGGCTGTTGAGGGGTGACATTTGTTCTCTAGTACATTAGGGTTATTCATCAGGCTGGCTGTCAACTCTGATGTGTGCAGTCACCTATCATTTCAAGCAAACTCCTTCGTTCTTGCAAATGAGACTCTTGAGTGAACCTGGTCCATTGGCCCTCTAGATACACCAGGATGGGTTTGAATCTGTCAGAGTCACAGTTCAGCCTTTTATATGAGACATTTCTTGTGAGCCACGAGGAATCCTCCTGAATTTACCTTGCTACAACCACTTGGTAGCATAGAGTTCTTAGCAGATTGTAACCAGCTTCATGCAGGTTCAAAGAGACAACCCCTTGCCCTAAGCCTATGGATGAATGCTTCTCTGTACATTTCCCAGCAGACTGTTTTGAGATGGATGGTCAGTCCACACTATTTGAAAACCTTTAGGAGGCAAATAGCTCATTTATTATAATTTATTTATTCATTTATTTATTTTTAAAGGTTGTATTTATTTATGAGAGAGACAGTGTGCACATGTGTGAGTGGAGGTGAGGAGTAGAGGAAAGGGAGGGGTAGAGGGAGAATCTCAAGTAGACTCCATGCTGAGCGAGGACCCTGAAGTCGGGCTTGACTTAACCACCCTGAAATCATGACCTGAGTGGAAACAAAGAGTTGATGCTTAACCGACTGAGTCACACTCGCCCCCAGACAGCTCATCTCTTAACTGCCAAAGGCCATTCTAGTGTAAACAATTTTCGAGACAATTTCTTGGAGTTTAGAATAGCTGTCATCTCCTGTCCACTTATACTGGTTAGATGTAATATATTCAGTCTTCCTCTGGCTTAGGGTCCAGTGTTCTAAGTCCCAGGACAGAGACTCGAGGTCTCTAGGACAGGCATGTAGTTCTCCCTTCACACCAGGGAAGGAAAAGATGCTCTTGTCTTGGTGGCTAACTTCAGTGGTCCACACCTTGATCATCTCGTGTCACACTGACATCAGCCTTGGTTGCACACCCATGTACACACACATGCCTCCCTAAAAGTACAAATGGGAAACAAGCTCCAGCCTTCATATTGCAAGGTCTAATTGATCTGCAAGTTTGCCTTTGTAAACTGAGGCACCAAGAGACTGTCTTCTCAAATGCAACCCAGGACTGATGTCATGGCTCCAATCGACTTTCCCGTGATGAGGCCCTCCCCTTTAGAGACTGGCTGGACCTCTTTCGTGAATCTTTGCCTAGACCTTCACACCTCATAGGCTCTGGTGTTTCATGCTGCATGGGGCCCAAATCCCCAAAAACTGTCTCACATCTCTGTTCAGAAAAGGCAGCTAGCCATGCCCCTGACTGGTTTATGATACAATAGCTTCATTGGAACATGCTTATAAATATTTATAGTGTCAAGTGAGCAGTAATGGGCTGCTATTCAAACATACCTGCTGGGGAAGAAAGAAATAAAAAAGAGAAGGAAAAAACCATATGCACACATATTTATGCCCACTATATGAAGGTCACTTAGGTATTGAGACTCAGAAAGCATCTATCCAGAACCATCAAAAATAATCCCTACTTTCCCAGAGTCTGTAGTCCAGGTGTGCAGTATTCTCTCTGAGGAAGTAGGGCAAGGACTCATTTTGTTTTTCTGTTTGTTTGTTTGTTTGTTTGTTTGTTTGAAAGAACATGTGTGTGCGAGCTGGGGTGGGGAGGGGTAGAGGGAGGAGAGAGAAAATCTTAAGCAGGCTCCACACCCAGCTCAGAACCAACCATGAGATCTATCCCATGACTCTGAAATCATGACCTGAGCTGAAATCAAGTCCGTCCCTCTGACTGAGCCACCAGGTGGGTGCTTGTTTTGTTTTTAAATACTGTTCCCCACTCACCCTGCCCCAGTATTGTGATAATGAACATATCTGTTGAACTACATTTGAAAAATACTGAACTGTACAAAGGATAAGAAAAATATTACCTATATATCTTACCTCCCAGAAGTAATCATGTTAACGTTTAGAATTTTTCTTTCTATGCTCTAAGAAATATATGCTTTATATGCTCTTGTCAGCCCTGCTTTATTATAGTTAATGCTACAGTATCTTTAAACAGTTTAAAAATCTTTTCTAATTTGATACTTGAAAATGATATTTTATTGTTCCAATTTGCATTGATTTGATTATCAGGGGCTTCTTATTAAGTCAATCAATACAAATTTATTCCAACACTACTGAATGTAAAGCTTCCAGCATGGGTAATGGGGATGCAAAGATGACCTGGACTGAATCCCTGCCCCTCAAAGGCTTATAATCTGGTGGAATAGAAAAAGATCTTCTCTTTCTAATATATAATAGCCTTTATTACTTCTCCTTTTGTGACCTGTGTATTCAGGTCATTTAATGGTTTGGTTTTTCATTTAATGAGGGAGGCAACATGTCAGGGAAGTGATGTTTTATTTCTGTCCTCTATCCCACCATCATCCAATGTTCAGAATAAAGGGGCATATATAACGTTATTTGTGGGCTTCCTTTCAAATAATTTGGAAAATGCTGCCTCCAGGAGACAGATAGGATGTTAAACCAAAGGAAATGAAGAGGAAGTTAAATGACTGATCACAATTCAAAAGTGTGTGTGTGTATATAAATATAAATATATATATATAAAATTGTATGCATATATATGTATATTGTACATATATAATTTATATGTATATATGCATATTGTGTATATATACATATATGTATACATAATCATGTGTATATTTATGTATATAATTCAAAAGCATAATAAGTAATGTGCGTACATATATGTATATACACACATGTTCTTTACATGCAATGTTATACCTTTATGTTTCTTGAGAATAGCCTTTGGTAGTGTAGTAAGTATGCTTTGCTTCAAACTGTCTTTTGTTTAATGTTTTTCTGGATCCCCAGGCACCTGCTATGTTGTCCTCTGCATTTAAATAGTAAAGAGTTATAAACATTGCTGAACAAAGCCTCACTGAGTGCATGTGGAGTGTCAGACTTAGATCCTCAGTACAGAGAATCTCAGAGGTGGGAAAGACAAGTGGCCTCTATCCTAGGAGCCTCCTTCCTCAAGGACCTAAGACCTGGAGCAGTGCTTCCTCTAAGTGGGTGGTTTCAGTGTTGTCCGTAAGGTGAGGGCCATCCACAGATACTAGCACAGTGGAGAAGAGCTGATATGCAGTAGATATTGATGTGGTGTCTACAGAACGCTCTACAGGTGAACTTGCTCTTCATATAGGAAGCAGGCTGCTTTACAATGGAAATGTCTGGTTGTCATTGAGTGATTAAACTCAACATCACTGAGAGTAAGTCAACCCATTACATGCCTACTAATGTAATATGAAATGAAATTCTGCACTGTGCCTGAACTTTTCTTGCTTAAAATATTTAATCTGAAATTAGTTATGCCTTTACACTGCAGATTGCAGGAAATACAGGTAATAGGTAAACAAGTTAAAGAACACTATGGGGAAACATTCAGACAGATCTAAAATGTAGGGCATTTGTAATAACCATAACAATGAGAGGCTTGATCTCTTCATCAAGGTAGTGTCATTATAAAGGAGGAAGTAAGTATTTTAGATTAAAGAAATTTAACAGATTTTGTGATCAAATGTAATTTGTATTCCTTGATTAGAGACTGATTTTTAAAAATTCCTAAACTCTATGAAACATTTTGGGAAGAAGTTGGGAAATTTGAATGCGATTTGATTGTTATATGATATTAGAAAAGCATTACTAATTTTATTAGGCATGAAAATAGTTATTTGGGCATGTAGGAAATGACCCTTGTTTTGGGAGATGCATGATGAGTTGTTTGGTTTATCAGAAATAGAGATAAATAGGTAATAGATAGTAGATATGAAAACAGGAAGAGAAGAAGATAGATAAGCAAAAGTAGCAAACTATTAAATATGTTGAATTTTGGTAGATAAATGAGTAGTCATAAATTCTGCTTTTCTATATATTTAAAAATTCTCATGATACAAAGTTATTATTTTTCTAAGTGCTGTCTCTGTCAGGTAACCTAAAAATCCCTAAGGAGATGAGAATTACTATTAAATTTCTTTTATGTCAAAATGGAAGCAGAGGGAGTTAGTTCAGGTCACTTATTCAGAGATGGAGAAACAAGATTTAGTCACGGATTTCCTGGGATGTTATAGGAGGCCTGGTGTCAGGATGAAATTTTACAGAGTTTCTAGTGGTTCTCATCTGTTTTTTTCCCCCTCAAATCACTTCATGGCTTGTATTTCTTTTATTGAAATAGAAAGTGCCTTCAATTTAGACTCAGAAGTTGTGGGTTTGGATTCAGGTCTACTGCTTCTAGCTGCGTGGTCTGGGAAAGATTGTTCAACCTCTTAATCATCACCTTACTTCACATAATTACTGGGAGGGAGCAGGGTAGGCTGGGAAAATGTTTTGTAGGGTCTGAATCTATATTACAAGACAAAATGTGCCCCCTGCACCCCTAAGTCATGCACTGAAGGCTTCACCCCCAGGACCTCAGAATGTTATTGCATTAAGAGACAGGGCCTTTGAAGAAGCAATTAAGTGAAAATGAGCCTGTTAAGGTGGACCTAGATTCACAAGGACTGGTGTGCTTACAGGAAGAGGAAATGTGGACATATTGAGAGATCCCAGGACTGTAGCTGCACAGAGGAAAGACCATGCATGGGCACGTGGAGAAGACGGCCTTCTACAAGCTGAGGACAGAGACTGCAGAAGAAACTTGCACTTGAGTTTGGACTTCCAGGCTCCAGAACTGTGAGAATATGAGTTTCTGTGTTTTAAGCTACCCAGTCTGTGGCACTTTGTTACTAGCAGATGAGTACATAAGTCCTCATGCGGACTCATTTTTATTTTCATCTTTATGAAACTACTGTGCAGTATTAAAACCTTCTAGGACCGGTATATTTCTCTTCATCCCTGATACAGCCCTGTTCTGTGCCTTTCTGTCCTTCTAGCAGCCTTGTCTCAAAGGACCATTCAATGACATATGTATACCCTCCCTTCGGTGGTCCTGTAACCTGCTGATGGGAAAAATCATCAGATTTCGATTCTCATGAAAGTACTTTTCAGTTTGTCATTCACAAAAATTCAATGAGCACCTACTATGTGCCAGAATGTTACAGGTACTTGAATACTTTAAAGAAGAGAAACCAAAACCAATGCCCAGTTATTTGTCAGCTGTTATACCAAAAGCTGTTCCCCACTAAGCATTTTGGAAAAAAAAATAATGTCCACTAGTTTTAATTCATGTCCCTCGAGAAACAACAGCATTGGAAAAAAGGGTCAGACAGAGCCTTTGCCCTCAGGAAACTCATATAAACTTTAAAAAGCTGCAAAATGGGAAAGCAAAAGAGATGTCACAAAGCAAGACATGATTAATCACTGCATGAGTAGGTTTGATGGTAGTAAGAGACATTGTGGTCCAGTGTTAACAGGAGGAAGGTGGAGGACAATGCTGCTGCTGCTGTCAGTGCCAAGAGAAAGGGAAGGGTGAAGGGGAGAAGAAAAGGGGGAGCAGAAGGAGTTGAATAAGAAGAGCTTAGGAAAATCAAGCAAAAAGTAATGGAGAGGAAACCAACCAAATAGATGGTGCTAAATATACACGTGTTTCAAAGCTGTGATGACTGATATGGAAAAATAAAATTGAAGTGGGAATGATTTAAAAACCAAAGAAAGCCAGAATGACCCAGACTGAGACAGGATGTTAGGATTATACAGTTGTCAGCATCTAGAACCAGCCCTTCAGGAGGTCATTGGAGGGTGGAATGGTTGAAAATAAAGGTTTTGTTTTTGTTTTTTTTTAAAGATTTTATTTATTTATTCATTAGAGAGAGGGGGAAAAGCAGAGACATAGGCAGAGGGAGAAGCAGGCTCCCTCCAGGGCCCCCGATGTGGGACTCAATCCCAGGACCCTGGGATCATGACCTGAGCCACAGGCAGACGCTCAACCACTGAGCTACCCAGATGCCCTGAAAATAAAGTTTCAAATAAGCATTCATATTCAGCGTTGCCAAATACAAGAGAAAGAAAGACTTCTGGAGAGGGCTGAGAGAATCACTACAGTGTGCTTGAGGAATAGTGCATCCTGTTTTTGTTGTTGAACTGTAATTGACAGACAATGTTATATTAGCTACACCTTATGGACTCAACAATTCTATGCATTAGATATTGAGTGTAGTCACCATCCATCACCATACAATATTATTACCATATTATTGACTACATTTCTTATGGTGTGCCTTTCTTTTCTGTGAATTTTTCATTTTGTAACTGGACGTTTGTACCTCTTAGTATCTTTTATATATTTCTGCCATTCCCCACTGACCTGCCCTCTGGCAACTACCAGTTTTTTTCTCTGTATTTAAGTCTGCTTGGTTTTTTGTTTGTTTTTAATTTTTTTTTTTAAATTCCACATGTAAGTGCAATAGTGTGGTATTTGTCTTTCCCTGTCTGACTTTGTTCACTTAGCATAATGCCTTCTAGGTCCATCTATGTTGCAAATGTAATGGCAACAATGCATTCTTTTTTTTTTTTTTAGGGTTTTGTCTTTTTATTTATTTGTTTTTAATATTTTATTTAAATTTGATTTGCCAGCATATAGTATAACACCTAGTGCTTATCCCATCAAGTGCCCTCCTTAGTGCCTGTCATCCAGTTACCCCATCACCACACCCTCCTCCCTGTCTGCAACCCTGTGTGTTTCCCAGGCTTAGGAGTCTCTCATGATTTGTCTTCCTCTCAAATTTTTTCCCACTCCAACTCATTCTTTCTTATAGCTGAGTAATATTTTTTTTGGAGATATATTTCCACATTTTCTTTATCCATTCATTTATTTTTTTACAATAGCCAAGATATGAATGAAGGAATAGTTCATTCTTAATAAACAATGATAGGAAGGCTTTGCACATGGCTTATGATTTAGGATCCAAGTTGGAAATTAGAAATGATTATTTATGTTATTATTATTCACTTGGCTGTAGACTATCATGGCACTTCAGGTAGCAATTTGGCATCAGAGTATAAGAGAAAGGATCAACTTTGCTGGGGACTGTTAGACCATATAGAGCAACAGAAACTGAATCCAGAGCATAAACCATTCCTGGGCCTTGAGATATTCCTGCAGAAAGAGAGGGGAATGAGCATGAGAGGAGAAGTGTCCTGGGGTGACAGCTATTCAACTGGGAGGCTCCTTTCCAATCTCTTTGTCTCTTTCTCTTTGTCCTCAGTAGCGAATCCCCCTTTTCATACCTCTCTAGATGCTTTCTCTGTTCTCTATAGCATGGTTTTCTCAGTCTACTCTTGTTTCTTTCTTGTTTTTTTTTTAAAGATTTTATTTATTTATTCATGAGAGACACACACACACAGAGGCAGAGACATAGACAGAGGGAGAAACAGTCTCCCTGTGGGAGCCCAATGTGAGACTCAATCCTGGGACTCCGGGATCATGCCCTGAGACAAAGGCAGATGCTCAACCACTGAGCCACCCAGCATCCCTTACTCTTGTTTCTTGCTGCTCCAAATCATCAGTATATTCAGGGCTTAGCTTTCCTTGGTGTGGATACCACCATAACTCCATACCTGGGGCTAGGGTCTCCACAGCTGTGTGGGAAATTCCCCAGTGACCTGATTGCAAATCCCCTGGCCAACACAGTGGAGGCTCAGCTCATGTATAGCTTTGATGTAAAGTCTGCTTGTAAGACAAAAGCTTGACTTAAAATCTCTTTGGAAGCACTGTATTAGAATGTGACACGTCACCTCTCAGTATGTCAGACTCAGCCATGGTTTCTTTTAAGACTTGGACTAGATTTTGGTTTATTTACTTGAATATGAAATAAAGTTATTGATTTGCCTTTAGGAACCAAGCTTTATAAACATGAGCATTTTAAACATAAGCTTGGCCCTTAGTTTGGTTAGATACTCACAGTCTCATAGGCACTTAGGAAACAATGCAGACTAGGGGGACAGTAGAGTCCTATCAATCATACGGAGGCTACTGAAACCATATCTCCTCAATTAATGGAGTGGTGATAGGAACCCCTCATGCTATTGACATTATTTGTCTCTGCATCTGTTTCGCTCTCCTCTATCATGTGCATATTTGAATTCCGTAGTGTGATATGAGCCTTCAGTGGGCTCCAATCCACTCATGGGTCTACCTGTGGGCAAAGCAAAATGGAAACAAGTGGTTAAAGCAGGTAAACGGCTCAGCAGGAGCTTCTAAGAGGGGAAGTTCCAGAGAAGATGATGGCAGGGACCTGACATAATAAAACTTCTAGAATGAATGATGTTAGGGAAGCCTTTTTTTGGGACAGTGGAATCTGACCCTATGAACACATGTGCCTATTAAGAAATAGATCCTTCTGGAGCAGTGGATTGGGAAAAGCAGTTATTTTACCTGTCCTTATTCTTGAAATGGAGAGGATTAGGGTATTTTTACATGGCTTCTTCCCCATTCTCAAAACCAATTTCTTGGAATTTTATGCAATAACTATTTATAAATTTAGAGATGAGTGAGAGCCTCATATAAGGCTATCTGGCACAGTGACCGTGAGTTCAGATGCTGTGGTTGGATAGTCTTGGGCCCTAATCCAACCTCTGCCACATCAGCTGTAGTTTTGGACACATTATCTAACATTTATGAGCCTCGGATTCCTTGCCGCTAAAATGGTTATTGTACAACTTACCATTCAGTGTTCTTGGAAGGATTAAATAAGATAATGCACAATTCCCGGTGCATCATAAATGACAGTATGCAAAAGAGTTGATAAGGACTCATTTAGCCATGCATTTCTGTGATGTTCTTTGGAGAATAAGGAAGAAGGCAGGGACAGGCAGAAGGTTTAGGAGCCGTGGGCAGGGCCACTTTCATGGGCACACATCCTGTGCAGATTCACTGACCCTGTGCTCAGAAGGGCTCCACTCCATGCCTGGTTTCATATTCTGCTGTTACTCTCTAGAAATTCTCAATAATTTTTGAATGAAGTACCCCACTTTTTCATTTTTGTATTGGTCCTGAAAACTATGTAATTAGTCTTGTCTGTGGGCCAAGTGAGTTGCAATCCCTTGAAACTATTGGTTGATCAAAGAAAAGGAAAAGGAGAATGTAGTCTGAGAGCCCAAGAGCCCCATTAGGTTTTATGATTCACTAGAGGGGCTCACAGAAGTCAGCAAAGCTATTATACTCACAGCCATGATTTACTCCCATGCAAGGATATACAGATTAAAAACACCAATAGGAAAAGGAGCATAGGGCAGGGTATAAGAGAGACCTGATGCCAAGCTTCTACTGTGTTTTCCCATTGGAGCTCTGCAAACAGTGCTTGCTTTTCTCAGCTATGATATATGGTGACATGTAGCCCAAGGCCCCTGCCATAAATCATGTTGCTGGCATAGGCTATTCGACATGGCACATGTTTCCCAGATAAACAGAGATGTGGTCTTATCAGGTAGGGCACTCCAAAGGCTTGACGTTTACCTCTCAGGGGCCAGTAAAGGGCTTCATCTTTCTTTGGGCAAGGTTGATCATTTACTGAACAAATAGGCTATCAGAAAAATTGCAAAGATGGGATGCCTAGGCAGCTCAGTTGGTTAAGCAGCTGACTCTTGGTTTTGGCTCAAGTCATGATCTCAGGGTTGTGAGATTGAGCCCTGTATCGGGCTCCATGTTCAGTGGGGAGTCTGCTTGGGGTTCTCTCTCTCTCAGTAAACAAATGAATGAACAAACAAATAACATCTTAGGAAAAAAAGAAAAATTGCAAAGTAGAGAGAAATGTGACTTTAGTGAATGATGGATATAAAAAAAGGGAGTGGATATAACAGAAAAAGAAATAGCTCTCCAAGAACTCCAGTGAGCTTGGAAATTGAGGCATAAGGGGCAGCAAGTGGGAAGCCCAGAAAGTTCTTCATTATTTAACTAAATCAGAACTAGCATTTATTGTGACTGTAACTAAAGATATTAAATCAAATTATAAATCAGTTATGAAGGATGCTATTACAAAGACTGTATGTATATTAGTTGACTGGGGAGGCTCTGGTGGCCTTGCCTGTTGCTCTATCCTACCATCCCTGTTGACCTATTTGGAAGAGTTGAATCAGCCTCTTTCAAGTTTTACCGGGGTCTCCTATTTCTCACTAGCAACCTCCTCCTACCCATTCTGTTTCTAGCTCCCACTCCACCATGTGCTATTACACATGCATGGGCACACAGAAACACACACGTGTTCACACATACTTATATACATACCTACAATCTCACTTGGGACACTGCCTAGATTGGCTGTATTCACACTGGCTAATCTTTCTGCAAAATACTGATGGGAGTCCCTTTGACCTAAGATAGGCTTCCTGATATCAAATGCTACTTTCTTCATTGAACCTGCACCCAATTCATCTTCAAATAAAATCTCTCTGGGTCTTTTTTTTTTAAGATTTTAGTTATTTATTCATGAGAATATACAGAGAGGAGAGAGAGAGAGAGAGAGAGAGAGGCAGAGACACAGGCAGAGGGAGAAGCAGGCTCCATGCTGGGAGCCCGATGTGGGACTCGATCCCAGGACTCCAGGATCACGCCCTGGGCTGAAGGCGGCGCTAAACCACTGAGTGACCCGGGCTGCCCTCTCTGGGTCTTGTCTATAGCAAATATCACTTACCTTTTCGACTTCCCAGCTGGGTGTTTCGTATGTTGTTGGAGCTTAATAAATATGAAATGGTTTGAATAACGGATTATCACCATTTATCAGAAACAGCTTTTCCTATCTTTCATTCCTCCCTTAAAAAGAAGGGGCTGCCATCCAGTTCTGCTAGATTCTCCTAGCAAAAAAAGTAAAGTCCCTGGAGATAATAAACAGTTCCAGGAGCCTCAGCCCTCACATGCCAGCTTCCCTTTTTGTGAGAGTAGAGAAGAATAGAGAAGCAGCCCACTAATTCAGCAGTGATACAACATTTCCTTTTGCAATGTCCTTGATCTTATTTTGCAGTGATTCCTCAAGATCAATTTAAAGCAATGTGATTCGTTTGGTTGCCTCTATGCACATTGAGAAGGGAAATTATTTGAAACCTCTCTTCTTTGCCCTACTCCTCCTTTGGTACTCATGGCCACCCAGACCCACACACCCCCTCCAGGGGATTCTTTTTACCAGTCCGGTTTACACTTGATGTGTGCACTTCATGGGCCCCTCTGCCTTGGCATTGTTTCATGGTACCCAACTTTCCAAACACTTTGACATCCATTGTTCTCAGTGAACAATGCCTTAGTAAGGCAGAGAAGGCAGGTGTATCATCACCATCAACATCATTTTTATTAATCTCAATCACTTTACAGTTATGAAACCTGAGACCTAAGTAATTGAAATGAATTAAACAGGATAAAATTAACATTCACACTTCTGATCTAAACTTTTTCATCATCTGTTGCATTGGTCATTAATGTAGAAGTCAGGGATGACAAATATGTGGCTTCCTTGTTGCTGCTTCCACTCAGGTACCCACTGTAGGTATACCAGTTCTCTTGCTCCTTCCTAAAGAGCTTAGAATAGCTTAGGAACACTTGGAATAACACTAGGCAGTCACTACCCATTGAACAATGTTGGCAAGTGAATTAACACACAATTGCCAATCTTGGCTAAGGTAGCAACTTCCCAAATGGGACTGGGAGAGAAAATTCCTGCAGAGAAAAGGCCTTTGATATTTCATGAAATGACTCTTCGTTGGAAGAGTTTCAGAAGCAAATGCAAGGGAACTAATTTTAATGTGAGCCTGTGATTTGCCAGACTGCGTTCATCCTCATGACAAGTTGTAGAGAGAGAGCATGCAATGTCATTTCCAATTGTCTGCTGAGGAAACTGAGTCTTGACATTTAAGTCACTTTTCCGAACACACAATAGTGCAAGAGACAGGGTTAGATTCAATAACTGAGGTAGAAGCTCTGCCATAGATCTGCCCTCACCCTCCTCCGAGCCCTCCAGCTGAACTTCTTTTCATCTTATTGTAATAGCATGCTTCTCAACATTAAAAAAAAAAAAAAAAAAAAAAAAAAGAATCTTCTAGAAAAACTAAGGGGCAGAGAATGGAGATAAGCACAGGAATAGTGCCAAGCTTTGCTATATGTGATCTCGTGTATAAAGGTATGAATTCAGCATTAAGCCATTTCTTTTCACTGACTGTGCATGTTTAAGTATTATTCTGCACAAGTATGTAAAATTTAAAACCCATTCCTCAATTCTCTATTTCCTTCAAGATACCCATGCATGTGTGTATAACCAGTTTTTTTTCTTTGCTGCTCTGCAGTAAGTGGCTCGGCATCAATGATTGTGTCAGAAGGAGGAGGAATATAAAAGAATATGAAAGGCTCTATCAGCTAGGCAGTATTGACTGAACACTTTTTGTTTATCTTTCATTGTTCTAGGCACCATGGGGACCACAGAGAGAGTAAGACGGGTTGCTCCTCTCTGAGACATTATAATGAGCTCGATTTCAAAGGCCTTAATATCTGATAGAAAAATTAATATCTGCCTCAGGAAAGTAATAGAATCACAAAAGTGAGGATTTGAATGTGACCTTATGTTACTCGCCTCTGTCTCTGTCACCCACAGGTGTAGATGAGACTGTGCTTACATAGCCCTACCAGCAGGAGGCACACATCATCTCTCTGTTACTTCTACCCTGTGGTTGGATTTTTGTCCTCAGGGCAACACTGTAAACCTCTTTTCCTTCTCATGAGAGCTCCAGATACATTAGAGGGCAGCTGCTGTTTCTTTCCTTAGCTGCTTCTTTTCCCATCAGGATCACCACTCTTCCTTCAACATTTCTGCAGCCATGGACAGAGCCTTCGCCACCTCTTATTTGGATTCCTCCTGGTTAGCCAGAGTGCTCCTTGAATGTTACTGGAAGAAGCAAGCACAGTGCTTTAGGGGTGACTGACCTGGAAAGAAAATGCAGGGCCATTTATTATGAGCTCTGTACATTGTGCCTCTTCCCATGCAGACTGAGCTGTTAATATTTTAGCAGCTGCATAATGCTATTGGCTCCTACTAAACACATACTTCTTAAGCTCCATCAAATCATTTTCTTAGGAATGGATGTCATGGTAAAGGCACATTAGGACAATTTTTAAAGTATTTTAAAGGAGTTAGTCATGAGACTCGAGTGCTAATTCTGATTCCACTGCTGTTTGGCTGTGGATCCTTGGGGAAGCGCCTACCTTTTTCTGAGCTTCAAGTTAACATCCCTGTCAAATGAGGCAGTTGAACTAGATGATTTTTTTCAAGTTCCTTATGTTACTAAATTTCTCAGTCTAGGCGATTTAATCTTCTAAGACAGCAATTGGTTTTTTGAAACTACATGCAGAATTTCACATTTGTCCCATTTATTCCAGTGTCTTTTGGCCCGGAGTTCCAGACTTTCAAGATCTTTTTGAATTATAGCCCTGTAACTGGGTGCATTAGCTTTTGTGCATTTCAATATTTCATGGTAACAGATCAGCCGTTTAATAAGCTCTTTTAGAATATTGCCTGACCAACTTCCTTCCTGACCCTGGTCCTGCTCAGCCTTGATTCTTCAACTCCATCCAGTCCTTACTACTGACTCTCCCAACTTTATGAGCTGACAGTTTCCAGAATCCATGTTTTGCTGCTTTGGGGAAATTAGGATTAAAATTATGTCTGCAGTCTGCAAGCAGCGTTCCTCTCCACTCTTCTCTGTTCCTCAGAGACTGCTATCAGATGTACAAATTCTTTTAGCATGTGTGATGGACATTTTGATTTCATCTGTCCCGCATTTCACCTTTTCTTATTTTTGAAGAACTCTCCTATTCCACATGCTATTGGTAGATTGCAGTAACACAGCTCCCACAATGGAAGCCAAAGGAGAGAGCTCCCTTCTCTTAGCATCGTCCAGCAGGAAGCCAGTGTAGAGGAACAGGACCTAGGCTTGGCTAATCAGATATTTCCGTCTAGGACTTTGTTTTTGGAGAAGGTGATGCAAAGATGAAGGGATGTTTAGGGTGAATTCCCAGCAGCTGCAGGGTGCTTTCATCAAGGTGGCCCCAATTGTCTCTAATTTGAGAATGTGTTTAGCAAATGGTTTCTCCTGTAACTCACATGTTATAGTCTCTGCCTGCTAAGTGTCGAGAGTCCTGTCCATTTCTAAGCCTGGATCTTCATTCTCTCAGGTTTATGAAATTACTCATATTTCCAATATAATTTTTTAATAATTAAGATTGCTAAAGATTATAACCATGGTTTCAGCAACAAGCTCTGAGAAAAATAACCCTATAGACACAGTATATTATAATTATTGCCACAACATTGCCTCCTGAGGTCATTTCTTTCTGGAGAGATTTATAGGTACAGAACTCTGCCTTTATTTGCCATATCCCTTAGCCATGGACATCTGACCTGTTCTTCCTGTGTTTCCTGGTCTTGCTTAGACTAGGAATCCCCTACTCATCTCTGTTTTTTTCTTCCCATTCCCCAATTTTTGGACTGGTACACTTCTCCCTCTCTGTACTGTGACTTGTTTTGATAAAAATTCTTCCAGATTCTTTGTTCTGTTGCTCAGTTACTTTGCTTTCCCAGTAACAAGGATGTCACAACTCTCCATTTGACCCAGACAAAGTCTCCTTCTGATACTTTCTTCCTTTGGCAACATCAGCAAGTTACATGGCTTTAAATATTAACCCTTAAAAAAATAAATATTAACCCCTTGACAGCAACTTCCAAATTTACATTCTGTAACTGTGCATTCCAGACTCCTATTTCCAACACCCTACTTGACATTTATAATTAGATATAGGCCTCTCAAACCTGATATATTGAAAGTTAAGCTCATGAGCCCTAATCTAGCTCCCAGCACAGCTGCCTCTATAATGATTACTCTGTCCTTCCATTTTCTTAGGCCAGACACTTTGGGATTATCTTTGTTTGTTTTTGTTCTCCTACACCCCACATCTAATAATCTCTGGAAATTTTGTTGGCTAGACCTCTGAAATACACCCATAATCTAATTTCTAAACTTAGTATGATACTCTCTTGAAATATTATTAGACTTATTTCAAAAGTTCGACAACTTGATTATAAATTTACTTGGCAAAATAAGTAAGCAAGACAAGTTTCTCAGAAAAAAAGGAACAATAAGGAGTAGCTCAACAAGATATTAAAACATGTTATAAAGCCTCTACAATTAAAACAATGGGGTTTGCTGCATGAATAGCATAAAAGAACAATAAAATAGAATAGAAAATCCAGAAATAGACACTATTGAAAATAATACATTTTTATGCAGTGAAATCAACACCTCAAATCAATAGGACAGAGAAACACAGGCTGGAATGAACAGAGATAGAAGATATACATTTTGGAATATGCCTTATTTTGTATGCTTGATATCAGAACTAAAAATGTTCTACATAAATATAAATTAAAACCAAACCAAAATTATAGTAAAACCATTCTTAAAATTCAAAAGCAAAATAAAATAAGTGAACCTAAAAATGCATCACATTTTAGCATTTTTTGATATAAATGTACCAACTGGAATTATTTAAAATGGTTTTAAAGCAGACAATATGCGTGCTGCACCCAGAGTACAAAATACAGCTGCAAAAAAATCTCAAAAATCTTAAATTGCTTCCAGTAATCATATTACTAGTAATACTATTGTACTGTTATTTTAAAACAAATGCACACACTTTTGCTCATATAATAAAATGATGAACTTGGAACACCTCATTGTACCAGAAAGCAGAGAAGCTATCAAAGATTGCTAGGATAATATTAAAAGGAGACAAGACCCAGGCTGAAGATGCTTTTTTAAACTGAACACTGAACTTTCAGAATCAAAAAGAATAATCAGAGTTCTACCTTGAGGAATATGTGGTAGATGCACTTTTCCCTATTATGTTAAATGCAATTAAAAAAACTGGACATTGTGTATAAAACACACATAAAAAGGCTCCAGAAGGTGGAGAGAAGGTAGACTGACTGGAGACCTCAAAATCAAAGGAATAGCACTGTGTTAAGTTCTGTGGGAATTTTTGTTTGTTTTTGGTGTTTGTTTGTTTTGGTCTCATATATTCCTCTCCCAGATTCAAGTCGGTAGCTTGAAAATTCCAATGAGTGCAGGGGAAAAAAGTCCCCTCTCCCCCACCAAAACTTCTTTCCTCTAGTCAAAGGACCAGGAAAAAGGCAGCCTAGAAATATGGAAAACTTTTTTTTTTCTTCATTTTTTATCTTCTTTAAGTAGGCCCCATGTCCAATGTGGAGCCCAATGTGAGGCTTGAAGTCATGACCCTGAGATCAAGACCTGAGCCAAGATTAAGACTTAGGTGCTTGGAATGCCTGGGTGGCTCAATGTTGAGCTTCTGCCTTCAGCTCAAGGCATGATCAAGTCCCACATTGGACTCCATGCAGGGAGCCTGCTTCTCTCTCTGCCTATGTCTCTACTTCTCTTTTTGTGTCTCTCATGAGTAAATAAATAATTAAAAAAAAAAAGAATTAGGTGCTCAACCAAGTCACCCAGGTGTCCCTAGAAACATAAAAAACTTTTAAACAATAATGGTTGTATAGCACTCGAATACCATAGAAAAAATGTGGTTCTATCTTCACTCACATCAGCAAAGGCATATGGGGAGCCTACACTTGCCCAACTACCCACTGGAATAGTGGCAGAGAAGGTCCAATAAAAGAACTAGTACGTTCATACCAGGTGGAAATGAAACCTCCCTACTTGTGCAGCATCAGTTGAAAGGACTGATGCTGATAGAGAGACTAGACTTCCACCCCCAGCTGTTAGCAACAAGGTCTCACTTTCTGTTCACTACAGTTGTCAGAGGATGTTTATCAGAGAGTCAGGACTTTCACCACAGTCCAGTGGTAATGAGGTCAGCCTTGCTCCTAACCCATAAAGTTAGTGGATGTCCCATGAGGAACACTTCTTCCCTCCATTGCATGTCATTGGAGGCCCAGTGGGGATTCAAATGTGCCATATCTTTCCAGAAGTAATCAGAAGCTCTTCTTGTGTGTCAATAGAGGCAGAGTGGGGGACCTGAACTCCTATACCCACATAGCAGTAATGAGAAACCACGAAGAGAAGATAGAATTTTAGAAAATTAACAGTGTTTGAGAGACCTGAGACTATAACAAATGATCTAACATTCATGTCCCTGGAATTCCAGACAAAGAGGAGAGAAAAAAAAAAAAAAAAAAAAAAAAAGATGAGACTGAAAAGAAAATTCTTGAAGAAATGGAGGCTGAACACTTCTCAAATTTGGTAAGGGACATAAATCTACAGATTCAAGATACTTCCTGGTTTTTAAAACATTAAATCCACACTAAGACATATCTCAATCAAACTTCTGAACACTAAATGCAAATGATTGCACAAAAAATCTTAAAAAGTCTATAAAAAACTCCTGGAACTGATAGAGTTCATCAAAGTCACAAGATACAAGATAAACATAAAATTTAACTGTATTTCTATATACTTGTAATGAATACCCAGACACCAAAGCTGAAAATTCAAGTCCATTTAGTATTGCTAAAAAAAGAAAGAATACTTAGATGTGAATCTAACAAAATATATACTAGTATACAGTATGGTGAAAAATATGAGTTGGTAAAAGGAATAAAAAGAGATCTAAATAAATGAAGAGATACTATGTTCATAGATTGAATGTCTCTACAGAGTAAAGATATCTATCTTTCCTAAACTGATATACAAATTTAACACAAATACCATTAAGATTTGATGAAGCTTTTTGTATCTATAGACACAATTATTCCAAAGTCTATATGGAAGTAAAAGGAATAGAAAAGCTAAAATAGTTTTGTAAAATAAAATGAGAACAACATGAGATAAATGGGTCTACCCAGGTTCAAGACTTATTATATAGCCACAGTAATTAAATCTGTGTGATATAAGTGGAGGAACAGACACATGGACTATGGAACAGTATAGAAAATATAGAAATATACCCACACAAAAATTCCCAATTTGTTTCTGACAGTGGTGTAAAAGTAATACCATGGTGGTCAAATTACTTTTCCAACAAATGGTCCTGGAGCAATTTAGATATCTGTAGGCAAAACCGCCAAACAAATCAACCTATACCTCACACATTATACAAAATTAACTTAAAATGGATCATGGACCTAACTGCAAAATGTCAAGCTTTTGATTTTAGTGGTTGCCTGAGTTTCAGGAGGGAGTAGGAGGGAAGTGGGTGTGGCTATAAAAGGCCAAACACAAGGGATTCTTGTGGTGATTGAAATATTTTTCATCCTAACTGTATCAGTGTCAATGTTCTGATTGAGATATTTTTGCAATCTTGACTGACTATAGTAATTTCATTGAGGAAAACTTAGTGAATAATATGTGGGATCTCTCTGTATTACTTCTTACAGCTACCTATGAATTTCCAATTATCTAAAAAAGTTTAATTTAAAAAGAATAAGTATGAAAATGTATTGAAAAAGACCAAATATCTTAAATCCATGAATTCAAAATAATACAAAACACAAATTGTATTGGTCACTTTTGGAGGACGCTAGGAAAATAACTCATTATTGTGACAACTGGAAAATAAAGCAGATAAACAAACATCCTTCTGCATTTTCTGTTTAAATTATATCTCAAATCAAACATTTGATAAGGAAAATTTTCTCTTTTAGAATTTTAAATAAAATGGGCAAAAGAGGAACGCTATTGCATAATCACTAGTTTGAAACCCTAAATGAAATCATGGATCAATGCAATACTTCTGATGTCTACTCAGAGCATCAAGTGTACAGCTACAGAAAGATCCATGATGGCTCAGGGTGACAACATCTAAACTGCTGCTCAGTTTTACCATTAAAAAAAGAAAAACTCAAGCATCAAGTGCCTCTGATGAAGGTACGCATCACCATCAATGAAGTATTTCTGCAAAAAATAATTAAACAGAATCTGAACAAGGAACTAATTTCAATTGCCAGTTTATGTGACATCTAAGGGATGAATAAAGAAGCCACATGATGCATTCAGCAAGATCTAGTATGTGGGGAAATCTACAGTACTAACAAGTTAGTTTCTTTAAAAATAAATTTAAGGAAAGTACAGAAGGGGATGAGAAATCTCTAGGCTTTAAAACCTTAGGAGACATCAAAGAAATGCATGAAGGTATGGCCCTTATTTGAGCACTGTCTCCTTAAAGAAAATTGTAAAAACAAAAATTATGAGATAGTGGCATACATTTGATCACTGATTAGATATCTGATTTTGCTAAGGAATTATTTTAAATGTTTTAGATGTAAAATGGCAGTGTGGTTATGATTTTAACAAGTCTAACTTTAAGTGATACCTACTGAATTATTTATGGATCAGTATTTGCTTCTCGCTAATTCAGTGGGAGCAGGGGGAAAAGACTGGGTGATATAAAAAGTGAGATATGCCATGAGCTGAAGTTATTTGATGAGTTCTCACCATTCGTATGTTTGAAATTTTTTTCTAGTAAAATATGAAGATCTGTCCAGGAGTCCTTATTTCTCACTTGCTCCATTGCTAACTGCCTGGTCCAATCTATCAACCATTTCTAATGTGGAGCACTATGGTATAATCCTGATGGATACCCTGGCTTCTACTCTTGCTTTATTTCCATCTTTTTCTGTAGCCATGGTAAGCTCATTAACTCCCAAGCTAAATCCTGCGGAGGAGGTACACACAGAGTTCTGCCAGGACCTCCTCCTAGGTTAATGCTATGCCACCACCATCCAAGTGGGAGGCCCATGGCCTCTTTGTTCAGCTGCCCACACCAGACACAGTATCCAAATCTCCATTGTTTGTAGTATTTCGGAGAGTATTCACTCAGATTTATCCCCCTACACAGTGTCCCCATGGGGTTGTTGTACACATGTTTTATGTTTCTCCTTGCTCACACGCCCTCCTGTCCATGTTTTTATGCTTGGTCTTTTGCAGTTGGAGATTGCCAGAGAGCTCCCTGTGACAGTACATGTCTTTCCTTAGCAGCATTTCCTTTCATTGGAATTGTCCATAATTGTAGTATAATTTTGCTTTTCAGGAATTTCCCATCTAATGTCAGCCATGTACCCTCTTGGATTCTTATTATTTCTTTGAGTTCTGTGACATCTCAAACTCAAGGAAAACAATTTAATATTTTCTGAACATCCACTATAGTCTAGGCACCATGCTAGGTTGGTCTTACTTATAATTTCATTTCATTCAAACAGTAGTGCTAATAGTGAACACATTCATTTGCATCTCCTTTAGAAATAAGGAAAATGAAATTCAGAGAATTCCAGTACATGTTTGAAGGTCATGTATAGATCAGTCAGTGGAATCGGAATCCAAATTTCAGCACCAAGATGCAAACTGTTAAGTGGTAAACTTGAAAAACATATTCCTTTCTATTAAAAAAATAAGATCACAGAGTCACCTTTTATTGCTGGATCTTCCACATAATCAAGCAGGTTTCCCCATGAGGCAGTCCAGAATAATAATTTCTCTGTTTTCTCCATCCCTACTATCTCTGTGTTTCTTCTGAGAGAAGCAGCCATTAACAAGACAGATTTGGGCTTCTAGCAGCTCTTGG
The DNA here is from genome assembly GCF_053574225.1 of Canis aureus. Lineage (NCBI taxonomy): Eukaryota > Metazoa > Chordata > Mammalia > Carnivora > Canidae > Canis > Canis aureus. The sequence goes on along the minus strand of NC_135612.1, from coordinate 51,720,720 downwards.
ATAGTTAGAATTCCTCCTTAATCCTTTATATATATGTGACACTGTATATCAAGAAGGAACCAGCCGTACCTTTGGATTGAGACTGGGGAAGAGTATAGAGTTTTTGTGCACTATTGAATCTGTTCTTCCTCATTTTAAAATAGAATGTAAGCCTCTCTCACAAGATATCCATATCTGTTTCATGAATATCTGCTCTGTTGGCATACCTCATAGATGCCTAGTCTCACCACCTCTTGGATGAGAGCAGACCTACATCTCAATTCCCAGTTAATTTTAATTTTGAAACAGATATCTTAAGGGTGACATCTTTACACCTAGGTAATGGTAAGACTGTGAGGTTCAGAAAATCTTAATTCAGTGATAGGTAGCTAAGGTTTGTGAAGCACATGGTAGATATGACAGATACAACCATAAGTACTTTTTTTTTTATCAATTATTTTATTTGACCGACACAACAACCTAAAAGAACCTATTACAATAAGATGAAGAGCTGGAGGGCTGGGGGAGCCAGGTGATGTTCACAGTGTTGCCTAGCTCATGAGTAGTGAAGTTATGATTCAGATCCTTGCCATCCGGGAAGCCAAGGGATTCTGTGGTTCCAGAAGCGAAGCTCTTCACCATCACTCTGCTCTGCATGTCCCAGCTGTATTACCAGTCTGAGCCATGAGGAAGTCACTGAGCTGCCTTGATACCCTAAAGTGAAGAAGTGAGCAATTGTCTCATCAGCAGCGAACATGAAAACTCTCAGCACACGGACTGTTCTTTATAAGCATAATGGATTACTATTGCATGGAATTGGCACTACCAATAATAACATTACCAATAACTGCCAATAATAACATTTATTTGAGATACTATAGAGATCACCTTTATTTTTAGCATTTCATATCTCAGTTAATTATCACATAAACTGTAAGGAGAAGATAGTATTATTTTTATAATTTTAGAGATAAGGAAAACAGATGAAAAGAGTATACATAATATGATATAATATAGAAAACTATGTGCAAAAATACATTTACTTTCTGAATGTGATATTCCTGATCATAAACCTTTAGAGAACCCCTAGTGGAAGCAAATAGTGTTGACTCTTCCTTCATGCTTGGATGATGCTGTCTGCTCATTATTTCATTCTTTCTAAGAGGGTCATAGCAGCAGGTGAGAGAATGAGAGTGACAGGTGCCTCTTCCTCTACCCACCTGCCAATCCACAAAGCTCTGTATGACCACATACAATTGTCTCTTAAAACATCAGACACTTGCACTGACATCTCTCCAGGAAGCTTTTCAACCATTGTCAGAGTTTGCTTTCGGTGACAGGACATAATAGACTCGGGGTTTCATTAAGGGTTAGAGCACTCTGAAAAATGTGCAGACTTTTGTTTGAGCAAGAGGGATCTCAGACAAGAGGTAGGATTTACTTGGTCAATGAAACAGTTTAGAAGACTTCCAGAATCGAGGGTTTGTCTTTATTTTTTTTCCCCTTTCTGCCCTGAAGAAATTCTCTTAGGCATTAAAGGGTCTGGAAGGATGAGCAGTAAAGGATGGTCTGGGACACAGGCTAACTCATGCAGGTAGGGATCCAGACGTTGGTATAAAGCTTGATGGTCTCCCTGAGGAAGGGGTCTGCTCAAGGTCAGTAGCTTGGGATGATTAAGAGAAAGGTAACTTCTCTCTAACATCCCTAAGTGCATATGGCCCAAGAAGGGTTTCCAGTTTTCTGGTGAGACCTTGTAACATCTCAGATCCTCTTGAAGGCAAGGCAAGTGAGAAAGTAGGGAAGCTTTGGTATCTGTCTGTGAAAGTCAGGTCCATGGGGATGACATAGTTTGAAGGGTAAATGCATCTGCATTTATGGAAAGTGAACATTTTTCATTGTAAGGAAAACACAAATGACACCTTCTATTTAGGGTCGGGCAATGCTTTTCTCTTGCTTTGATATTTTCATCTTATAACTCATACTCTTTCATTCAGGCATTCAGTAACTCAATAAACTTCCGTGTGAACACTTGTCTGAGTACCTCATCCAGATTAGGGGCTCCCCTTCCGTAATTGCTGTAGTTTGTATGAGTCTTTATTATAGTCCTCTTCACCATTGATGGTTTACCTGCTTCCCTGCCCCTAGGACCTTGAAACAACATAGAAGGCTTCTTTTATTATATATTTCAAGCACCTAGCCATCCCATATCAGTGGTCACATGGGGGCCCGGATGGCAATTTTCTGGCAGGGAGACTCCTGGTATGGTATCAAGTGGACAGTGGGCATCGCTAAGGGGTTGCCTCACCAAAAATTGGAGAAGGAGATACTGAAAGGCAGAGAGAGACAGAGATAGAAACTGCAGAGAAAACACAGCAGAAGGCAGAGGGACAGAGCAAGGAAGAAAGAGAGAGAGGATGCTTTTTCTTTCATTTTTACCTTTTCTGCAATTGGCTCTCTAGCCTGCTCTGGACCACTTTTTTCCTTCTCAGCCATGCAAAATATTTGACTACCTAGGAATAAAACATCAAAACCAAACTTGTAATGAGATGTAGGAAACATTGATGGGATGCTAGAAGCATTCTGGATGTTGTTGTGAGCATGGGGGCGGGGGGGCTGGATTGGGGCAGAGACAATCAGGAGGTAGCAAGGCCCAGCTGCATGCAGCTATTGCATCTGATGGCCATGTGATGATAGTCACTCAATCATTACTTGTATCAGTAAAATGATTATTGATATCAACCAGGCAAGATGAGAAGGGGCGATGGAAGCCAGAGAAGACCTGCTTTCAGCAGGTAATGAGACAATAGTTAGGTTTAATAAGAACAAATTGTCTTAGAATTACTAAGAATTAGCAAATCTAATTAGGTTTGTCTCTCTGATCCTTGGAACTCTGGACTGTCACTCAAAGCTGAGTGCTTTTCTCTCCAGGAGGCAAAAACCTCCCCTAGTCCCTCCTGTCTGCTGTCTGTACTCTGAGCCTGGCTTTGGGCAGAGACACACACATGGCCCCTTCCAGTACTTTCTTCTTCTTCCACAACTCCCTGCAAACTCACATCCAGGGCACTACTTCTTACTATTCTTCACACAATTCTCGAAACTGCAGGAAACAGCACATGACTATATACTGTCTGAGCTCGCTCCCTAAATATTTTATGCACAGTGAAAACCATTCAAGGGTGGATGCCTGTTTGAAGGGATTTTGTTTGCCCTGCAATGGCATGCTGCATGCTCCGTGGACAAGGGCCGAGGGGCTGACACAGCAGGCAGGAAGGGGCTGGCTCCAGCTCGGTCCTCATTCTCATGTCTCCGTTTTCCATCCTGCAGTAGCTCTGCATTGTGTGCCTTTTTGCAGGACAGATGGGCTTTCATTTCCAGAAAGATGGTGGCAGGAAATGAAAACCTGTCACCAATCACCGCAACTTGTGTGGCGTGGCCTGGGTAAACATGGGCGCAGTTGCTCATGGTTACCAAGCAAGAGAGATGAGAACAACCACCAGACGTCAGGGAATTCTGGTGGAATGAAATATCTGAGACTTTCTATTGGAATGAAAATACAGGGACAACCCAGAAATTAGCCCCTTGCTGGTGATTCTAGGCCTTGAGAGCCTCTCCCCTAGAGGGGACACTCTGGTTGACAAGCAAGGGTCTATATGGTTACAATGAGATTTATTAATGTCAATAGTAAGTAGTAGTAGCATTAATACTTATAATTATTTGTGGGATAGGCAATTATTGCAGACTAAATGTTTGTACCCCCCTGAATTTCATATGTTGAAATTGTACCTTCCCAACATTATGGTATTAGGACATGGGGCTTCTGGAAGGTGATTAGGAGTAGGAAAGGTCATGGAGGTGAAGCCCTTATGAACAAGATTAGTGCCCTTGTAAGATTTGAAGGAGAGCTTGCTTCCTCTCTGCTCTTAACCATGTGAGAACACAAATAGAAAATGTCAGTCTGCAGCCCACACAAGGGTCCATCAGAACCTGATCATGCTGGCACCCTGATCTCTGACTTCCCAGCCTCCAGGCCTTTAGGAAGTAAATTTCCACTATTTAGAGGCTCCCCAGTGTAGGTGCTTTGTGCTAGCATCCAGAAGGATGACAGCGGGCATTACTAAGCCCTTGTTCTCACAGTACTGGGGTCATCACTCTGTATGTAGTGTCTTTGTTCTTCCTCATCACAAACCTATGAGTTATTATTTTCATTTTATGGACATGAAAGAAAGTTCAGAAAACGTCATCCATTTGTCCAGTGACTTGGGAAGCAGTGGTGTGGTCCTCTGCAAACCGAAAACATGCCCTTCCAGTTCCCATATCTGGGGAAACAGGAAAGCCAGAGGTGAAAATGGCAAAAGTCAGGATAGTTGAGTTGACACTAGGAGAGTTTTCCCCAGGGAGGTTTTTGTTGTTGTTGTTGTTGTTGTTTTTTCTCCCCAGGGAGGTTTATGTAGAAAGTGAGTTTATTTTTTTAATTATTATTTTATTTTTTTTTATTTTTTATTATTATTTTTTAAATGTGTTTAATGTCTGGGGTGGTATGCAAATAATAGCGACTGTACCTCTACCACATGCCAGGGTTTGAGAAAGTTATTACTAAACATATATTGTCCAGGTAAACAGAATCTACACGTTTGTGAAGAGGTACTTTTATTTCCCATATGGGAATCAGAGAAAACTAGACTTGTGAGGTTATGCACTGCACCCTGGATCAGGCTGCTGCAGAGTCAGACCGGGATTCTGTGCTCAGGGTTCATCCCTGGCCATCCTGCTAAGCCGGCTCTGAAGATCTCCATGCTGATGCTTTTCCAGTGCTCAGCCTCCCACATGAATTGAAATTCCTAAGAGTGACTGCCCTGGCTTTCTTGGCTTCCTTATGTCACCATCTCCAGCTTCATTTCCTTAGCTCTGCCTTTCATTTCCTTCAGGGGCAGTGCCCTGAAAAGCAGCTTCTATGTGCCTTTGCTTCTTTGTCCTAATTTGCATAAGGATTATGCTGCCACTTGCACCATCTCTCTGGAGTCTTTAATGCTCTTACCTGTCAGTGGGCTGCTCTATGGGGATGTAGGCCTCCTAGGGGAATGGTAGCTCATCTTATCAGAGCAATACTGCCTGCCTTGTGGAGAGGTCAATGGCAGTGCATTTTAGCTGAACTGGTCATTTCTTGAATAAACCAATGGACTGACATTAGAATTAGATGATTCTTGAATTCTCCAGGCCTCGGACATGTGTATCAGGTCACTAAGAGTCTCCTATTTAGCCAGAGCCATCTTTGGGTTGCCCACACCAAACCTGGCAATCTGGGTAGTCATGTGATGGACAAACACAGAGATGCAAAGTTGCTTAAGTATTTGTTGAATGCCTGATCTGCCTTGGGCCTTGGGCTAGGCTGTCCTTGGTGAGTGACTAAGGGTGAGTGGTTTCTGAGACAATAAGCAGAAAGCATGATTTGTTCCTTGACTTCCCCTTATGGAAAGATAGATAATGAGAAGACTGTACCATATCTTATAAGAAAATAGCAGAATATTCCATATAGTAATCCATTTTCCCAATATGATGATTTCCACATTGACCACCAAAATAAAGTCCTCATTAAAAGAGCAGGATTGACCTCTTAGGAAGGATTAAAACACCCCCAACACACACACATGCACATACACATAGACACATATACATCTATGCATACTTATTACCCCATACATGTGAACATATATAGCACACACATGTGTACACATACATACGTGCAAGTGCACACAGGCATACACATGTATGTAGATACACATATAACTGTATATACATATAGACACACATACACACCCACTTGAACACATGCTCACATAGGTACACATGAAATTCCAAAGAGCTGTTTTGTCTGTGTGCTCCAATAGAAGACATTACTGGAAGATGAAGAACATACTGGGCACTTAATAATTATTTGTTGAATGAAGAAGTGAAACCAAAAATGTGATGCATTGAGAGTAACATCCACTTGTGAGTAAACATGCCTGTGTTGGGAATATAGGTGATGCCAGTCGATACAGGTCATTTCTCTGGGTGGATCAGGTGCAGTAGTCCTGACATATATTTTTTCTGTTTCAATTTTCTCATGATGAAAAATTGGCAACTGTAATGGATTCATCTTTGGTAGATATTTCAGAATTCCCATGGCTGGCTTTATACACTTTTGAGAATTCTTTTTTTTTTTGAACATCCTAACATTTCTGAAGGAAATATTTTTCCTTTCTATGAGCTGCAGTGAGCACACACCATTCTGATCTCCCCTTAATGTTACAATAATGAGAAGTTCCCAGAACAAGAACCAGGTAACTAGAAATGGGTTAATATGAGAAGAAATATTGAAGAAATAAGATGAATGAATGAATGCACATAAAACACAGAGACACACACAAATCTTTCTTAGTGGGGAGTGGGCTTGGAGAAACACTGCTCATATTCATGGCTATTTACTACACTTTCTAGTTGCTAAACCTTTACACTTCATAACATCTCTTCCCATCAATACTATTAGCATTATTTTATAGAAGATGAAGAGATTCAGACATAACAATAACTTCCCTTAATCACACAACTACTTAAGTGTCAGATCAGTAGTTGAAACCTATGTCCTGTTCTTTCCTATCACTGGGACTTGCGGACTGTGGCTATTACTTGGTTAGCCATTGATATTTCATTTAGATGTTTTAGGGGCAGTGTTTCTGTCCTCATGGCACCACATTTATGTTTTAGAAGCAAGGAGATGTGTGTACTATCTACCATCTCTTAGAATCTCTACCTTATGGAAGGCAGGGGCTTGGTCTGGGGAACCCCTATATTCTGCCTCTGTTCCACTACTGGGAACCTAGTACAGATCCTGAGAGGGTTGCTGAATAACCATTTTGAATGATAGAAAGAAAGTCACTCAATTGATGGGAAGCCCCTGGTAAAATGTGAATGCAGTTCCCTTAAATTGGATTTAAAAAGTGAATTATTTTCATAGGGATTGCATAGTTTAATAAAAATCTTAGAACAGAGGTAAGGTGATTGGTTGAAGGTGGGCACCAGGGAAAGCCAGAGTTTGGCTTGGAAATGGGGTTAGGATGACATAGAATGGGCTTTGGGGTAGGAAAATGATCTTATGTGAATGTGGCAATAATATGTTATATTCCCATCTCCTCACCGGAGGACATGTGGACACTTTCATAATTCTCCTGCCTCCAAAATAGTAACATGTGCCTTCTTGTTGCTTGAAGGCACTGAGGACAACTGGCATATAAGGCTCCTTCAGTCTTCTAAAAAAGCTGAGGAAGACCTTGGAGAAGTATAGGATGACCATGATCATAACATTACTATGATAGCTCTTAGCTTTAAGAAAATTTTCCATATCAGTGCCTACTTGAATTCATGATTCATAAGAAAGATGCTGCGGTCTACATGTTATTGGGTCAAATGATACATGTCAGTCAAGAAGCATCCTCAAGTGAAATTGATTACTATGCATAGTTTTCAAGCTGAGTACTAAATGCTATGTACTAAGTGATGTATGAAAGGAACCCAAATTAATTAGACAACATTTTATCTACATATAATTTATGAAGGAATGACACTAAATACAAAATCATATAAGAGTCAACTTCCAAAGAAACCTACAGCACTTTCCAAACATGTGGTAGTTGGGGATTTTGTTTTTCTGGATACTGCCTTGAGTAAATTAATCATAGCTAGCAATTGGAGCTTTTCTTCTATTTTTTTTTTTTTTTACAGAGATTTTTCCTAAAACTGTTGCCTTAACAGGATTTTATCTGTATAAAAGCTGAAAGGATAAACAATGTTGTAAGCCAAATTAAATTAATATCTGACATCTGGTGCCCCTAGTATGTGTGCAGAATATCATGCATTCTCTGAGCTATGTGATGATGGGAAGTCTCATGATCTCCATTTTACGGGGGAGAACACTGCAGCCTAGAAGAGGGGATGACCTTAAGTCAGAGAGCAAGAAAAGGAAGGAGCTGCAAAGGAAACCCAAGAATGTCCAAATCTAAACACTCTCTTGTCCCTTGCGATGGTGTTAATCAGCATCTTGTGTGGGACAAGCGGTGAGCTTGAAGTTCGTTGCCTCCTCCCCTTCTTTAAGCAGTTAGTACATGGCTTATCGGGAGTTGGGGATGAGCCATCATCCCATTCTAAGACCATCTCAAAGGTCTGGAGAAACACACAGATCAGACCCTACTGGCTTCTATCCTTCAGAACTCACCAGTCCTAGATGGGAGTTGGGGAAGGACCCTAGCTATGCAAGCCTGCCACATGGGAGACCATGCAGAGCGTCCACTGAGGCTTGGGGTGCTCAGGGAGGTGAAGAGACAGATGGGTAGTGAGAGAGGTCAAAGAAGACCTAGGCAGGTGACACTTATCCAGATCTGAAAAGATGAGTAGAATTTGTAAGTCACCCAGGGTGGGAAGGGTAGTCTGGATGGAAGAGATAACTCATGCCCTGGTGCAGAATTGCAAGAGCATTATGGAGCCACAGTGGCTTGATGGAGCCAGTACAGGGGGCTCAGGGAAGGTAGAGGAGATGTCAGATAAGGGAGAACCTAAGAGGCCAGGCAGACAGGGGCCAGTGAATGACATCCTTGTATTCAACGAGAACAGTCTAATTTCCTCCTGCAGGGATGGAGGGTGCAGACTTAACATGGCTCTTTGCCCTGAGATGCACCATCCACTGGATGCAAATTAATGTTGCCAAATAGTCTCTCTTTTTAAAGCTTTCCTACTCTGGCATGAGACTAAAAGAGAGGCTTGTATAAAGGAGGAGCAAATTGATTCAGGAGCCATGTGCCTGTCTGCCTGGGGCCAAGGATAGCCAGGCTTCTTTCCTCCAAAAGCTGTGTGCTGGCAGTTCTGACAGCCCCTCCGTCACCACGATGGGCATCCAGGGTTCGAGGAGTGAGCAATGAGGGGGCCCGGCACCTGAGACAGAAACACACATACACCCAGGGAAGGTAAATGATTGTACACAGGACATTTATCTCTGAGGTTGTTCCTCCAGCAAAACCAATTACTGGCCTTTTCCTTGTGAACGTGCACCGAGTATCAACTGGTCGGGGTCTGGAGAGAAAAGATGCTGTGATACATCTTTGTGATATTCATGAGTCTGCTGAGAGTTCCAAAATGAGGAGTTTTGTATTTGTGGGCTCCTGCAGATAAGTGGGGGGGGGGGGGGCGGTGCCAAGGGCATTTAAGAGGAGCTCTGGGGAGGAGGGTGTTGAAGTGGTGCTCTTACCCTGGATGCACTTGGGAATTGCAGGCAGAAGCTGCAGTCAGCCTGGGAGAGGATGAAAAACTGATGGTGTGAATTACATGCCCGTCAAAGGACAAGTTCCCAGTCCTTTAGACAGAACCGCAGGAAGTCTTTCTGCTGAGCTCCTGAGCTGCAGGGGAAGGCCACCTGAAATCATCATATTACATTGGAAAGCAGACCCAGATGTCCTAGGGAGCTGCAGGACTCACCTCTACCTCTGCCAGGCAGATGGTACCATGAGATGTGTTCATGGTTCATTTTGCCAGGCTTTGGTGTCACAAAGAACCATCTCTTAGCTGTGCTGTCAAGAGGGAGACTGAGATGGGCATGGAAGCAGCACTGATGCTGTGGCTTCTTGTTGCCTTGTTGTCATTAGAAATTTTCCAGCCGCAGGCCTGGGGATGGTGACAGGGATCTTGTGTCACTACAGGGGCATGGCCCTCCATTCACCACTGCCCTCCCCATATCCCTCAGTTCTCTGTGTGAAGACATCTCCTCCCTTTCTGTCAAGGCAGCTGTGATTTATGGTGTAGTTGCTGTGCTGCCCAAAAGGATCAGCCAAAAAGGACCAGGGGGATCTAAACAGCCAGCCAGAGGAACTCCATTGCAAAGCAGTGTGCCCATGGCAATGTGTCTGCCCCGAGGGGCTGCTTTTTGCTAGTAGGTTCATGGAGACCCCATAGACAAGTGCTGGTTTTGCTTCTGCCCTCACTCCTCTTATGCTCCCAGAGCTGAATAGGGGCAGAGTAGACACAGGCCGAGTGAGGTGGGCAGCAGCAGTGGGTAGGATAGGAAAGATGGGGAGATCACACATCCCATAGTCCCGAGCCACATTTACAACCCTGACCTGCTTTCCAAGGGACTTAGCTACATAAATAAGCAAATATAATAAGCAGATCCACAAAATTGTGTTATAACTGACAAGGGTGTCAGAGACTCTCTCTCCTGGAAGATTGTAAACCAGTAGGTGGCAGACATACTTATGTGACACTTAGAATATTTATTTGTTATTTATTTATTTTCATAGGACAATTTCCCTAAATAGGTAGGCTTCTCTCAGGGCTCCACTGGTCCCATCCAACATCATGTCCCGTTTGCTTTGACCATTTGCATAACCACCCTGGTTCTTGGAAGCATTTGAATGTGTGATCCTTGTTATTGTTCACTTCATTCATGTTACAGATGGAGAAACTAAGGCTCTGGGGGAAGCGGTGTTACATCCAGTCTACATAGGCAGTCTCTGGAAAGGGTCAGCCATGGAACTGGCCTCTTGACATTTCTGTCCACTACTATTTTCTTCACTTAGAGATGCTTTCCAAGTCTTGAAACGACCACATTGCTTTTATTCCAATTTGAGCTTGACCTTAACTACCTTTGTGGTCTCACTGGGTCCTGCCAGGCTGCAGACTTTCTTCCCCTTGCAAAGAGGAAGTAGCGTTGACAAGATACACCCAGCGCCTTCTTTCCTATCTCCTGAAGGTCTAGAGTGATACACAAGTACAATGAGTTGGGAGTGACATTAAGGTGGCCTCCTTTACTCTGAATGCAACTCTTTGTGGCCCTGCCAAATTCCTGCCTACTCTGCTTCTACATTCCTCCATCCCCTGTTTGGCATTACTCAGCTTCCCCTTTTCTGGATGATTCTTCTAATCTCCCAGTCTTGCTCAGTCTATAGTCTATTGAGTAGCTGATATTTCTTCCTGGCTGATTCAGTTCCCAGAAGTGGGGTTTTTGGGGTTCGTGCACTATCCCTAGCCTCTTAGCCACCTTTCTTCCTATTGCTAACCTGTTGTTCTTTTCCCATGGAGTCTAAGTGTGCTTCATCTTTCTTCCCAGAACTTTCTAGATCATACATTTTTAAGAGCAGAAATATGCTTTAAGTATTGCCCCTCATAATTTTCCGTTTATGAGGGTTTTGAAACTTATACTCCAAATGACCTGGAGTGAGACAGGCAGAAGGAGACGACTGTCCTCAGTTTGATGACTCAAGAACATACCCTGCTTTACTACTTCATTGTCAATGTTCATAGTGCTGCTACCTCATGGCCTCCTGAAGGAATTCCCAAACATGCATCAATACATCTATCCATCTGTGCATCTGTCCATCCAATAAATGTTACACTACAAAAATAGTGAGCAAATCACCACCAGTCTTTACCTACATGCATTTCATCTAACTTGGTGGAGGGAGATGGATAATAAGGAAACAAATAAATGGACAAGATAGTTTTTAAGAGGACTACATGCTATGGAGAGGTGTAAAACCCAGGGATGTGAGAGAATGTGATGGGTTTGGGGAGGCTTCTTTAGACTGAATGGTTGAGAAAGGCCTCACTAAGGGGGAGATTTTTGACCTCCTTAAATGTGCAAAGGAATCATATGAAGTTCTGAGGCAGAACACACATGTGCAAGAGCCCTGCAACTGACATTAGTTTGGCAATGTAGGGGAAAGGGAGGAAGGCCAGTGTGTTGAAGCACAATTATAAAGTTGGAGAATGGTAAGGGTTGAGGTCAAGGAGCTAGAGAGGGCCTAGAGCATGGATACCTGATAAAGAATGTGGAATTTTTCTCTAAATGTAATGAGAAGCCGTTAGAGGGTTGTAAACAGGGACGTGATTTGATCTAATTAATGTTTTAAATATATTACCGAGGCTGTAAGATGGAAAGTGGATATCAGGGACATTTGCATTCTTCCTCTTGCTTGCTTTGACAAAGTCAATTGCCATACTGAAGAGGACCACATGGTAAGGAACAGATGGGGACTTCTAGCCAATAGCCAATGAGAAGCAGAGGCCTTCCTTCCAATAGACCACAACAAAGAAGGTTAGCCTCGACCATGTAGATAAGCCCGGACACGGATCCTTCCCCAGTCAAGCCTTCAGATGAGACACCAACCCTGGCAAACAACTTGACCATAGTCTTATGAGACACCCAACTGTTCTGTGCTTAAACTCCTGACCCAGGGCACCCCGGGTGGCTCAGCAGTTTAGCGCTGCCTTCAGCCCAGGGCCTGATCCTGGAGTCCCAGTATCGAGTCCCACGTCAGGCTCCCTGCATGAAGACTGCTTCTCTCTCTGCCTGTGTTTCCACCTCTCTCTCTCTCTCTCCCTCTCTCTCTCTCTGTGTCTCTAATGGATAAATAAAATCTTAAAAAAAAAAAACCCAAACTCCTGACTCAAAGGAACTATGAGATAAGAAATGTGTGGGGTTTGAAGTTTGTGTGACTAAATTTGTGACAATCTGTTATGAACCAGCATATGAGCAATACATGTTTGTGTGACTAGTTAACTCTGGATGTTAGAAACCAATCTAAATGGGCATCTAGTCAAAAGCAATAGTAAGATCTGGAATATTGGGAGGATCACACTCTCAGAATGAATATTGATGAATTCTTTTAGTGATCAGAGTAGAATTAGTCTTTATGGACACAATTCAAGTTTAAATCTATCAGTAGTACATAAGAATTGAGTCAGAGGTTATGTTTTACTTAAGGTCAGTCCCCCTGAATTCTTTTTTTTATAATTTTATTTATTTATTCATGAGAGGCACAAAGAGAGACTCAGAGACATAGGCAGAGGGAGGAACAGGCTCCCTGTGGGGAGCCTGATGCAGGACTTGATCCCAAGACCCTGGGATCACAACCTGAGCCAAAGGCAGACACTCAACCACTAAGCCACCAGGTGCCCCAGTTCCCACGAATTCTTATTACTATATTCATTATGTCAGTGATTCTTTTGAAGGGCCTACATCCAAGGATAAAGCACTGTTAATACTAAAAGTATAAACTGCTCAATCTGCCACTGATATTGAAAGACTTCAAAGCTTTGGAGGCCGCATTCATAAAATCCTGGCTGTAAGATATGTGGGAGCTTTTTTTGGAATAGGGTCGTGGAAACAATGAGGGACTTAATTTTAGGGTTAAAGGTTCTGGACCCACCTCTGATGTGTGTGGGGGCAGGGATTTCCCCACAACACCAAGTAATTTTCCAACATGAGCTGTGTGTCCTACAATTCAACTCAATTATGACACTGTCTACCTAGAGACAGTACCAGATTCCACAGGGTAAGACAAATACATCCCCCTCACCTTCAAATGCCAGTCACTGACCCAGGTTGTTACTGTGCTTCTGAACAACTGGCTCCATTTTGAAGATTCCCACTTCTGGGATTCAATTAAATTACCAGAGAACTTCACAGAGCTCTCAAAACATTTGCTCACTAGATTACTGTTTTCTTACCAAGGATATGAAAGGAGACAAATAAATAACCAGGTGAAGATAGATATAGGACAAGGTCCCAAACAAGGGAGTCTGTTTGTGTGAAATTTGAGGCTAGGCATGGTGGCATAAGGCAATGTTCTGGTTTCTCCAATCTGGAAGCTCTTCAAATCCCCTCCTTTTGGGTTCTTGTAGAGGCTTCACATTTGGGTGTGACATCATTGGCCACTGCTAATTGATTCAACCTCCAGCCTCCTCTTTCCTCCCAGAAATTAGGGGGGCAGGACTTAAATTTCCACCCCACTATTTATGGTTGGTTCCCCTAGGAACTGGCACCCATCCTTAGGTGCTTCCAAAGTTCACCTCATGAACATAAACCCACTTGTTTTGTAAAGGAGCTTGTTATGGATAACGAGATACGCATTCACCTTTAAGGCTCTGAAATGATTTCAAGGAACTGCGTATAAGATGCCGAATTGTCTTGCATGCATTTGCCTTTTCAGGTCCCCAAATAACCATGTAGGGCTGAGTTCTGTACCACAGAACTTCAGTTTTCAGAGGCTTAATAGAATAAATATTCATTTTCTTTCTTGTGTAAACTTTTCAATGCCCATGTACCAGTGTGGCACCTGAGCACATTTCAACAGTGACTCAAGGATCCAACCTTCTTTCTTTTTAGGACACTGTCACCTTTGGTACCATGTGACCTCCATGATTGCCAGAGATGAAGAGAGTATGGGAAAGACTTACTTATGCATTTCATCCTGGAAGTGACATGGGTTAGCATCAGTCACATGAGGCCCCCTATATGCAAGGCAGGCTGAGAAATGGAGCCCCTTCTTGGCAGTTACTCCTCAGCCATAGTTCTACATGGGGAAGGAGGCAGTCTTTCAGGGTCCCTTAACGTACCTGTCTTGGGTTTCCACTGAGAAAACTGAGGTTCCAAGAAGTTTCTCAAGATGTTGCTCTGAGAAACTGAACCAACATTGTAGGTGACAAAGGCAGCACTAGAACACTGAGGACAAAACTGTCAAAAATATGATGTGACAGCTTTCTTAAGGACTTTGGTCTTCCAATTCCCAGGCAGATCTCGTTACAGAGAGGGGCTCTCAAGTCTGAATGACTTGGTCTCAGGCTTGATGCCTCCACTTACTAACTGCATGATGGTGGGCAAGTTCCTTTTCTCCTCTGCTTGGTTTTCTCATTTATAGAGTGGACACCACGATCATATCCACATCAAATGCTTTTTGTGAGAATTAAGGACTCCTTTCATGTGGAAAGCTTCGGTTGGTACTTGGCACATGGTCAGCACCAAGTGTGACCTATTGCTGTTGTTGCTGTTGTGATCTCTGGGTTCTGTTCTGGGTCCATCTGCCTCAGCCTCGGAGCCCTGCGTGCTGCCATCTCATCCTTATACACGATATACTGCTGTGCTCTACCCATCCTAAAAACACAGCTTCCTTCCTACTTTCCGAGCTCTAGGCCACTAGTTTCCCTCTCCCTGGGAATATTTATAATATTTAGCGACCTGGTTGACCAACCTCTATCTTCTCTCTGGAAGAGAGTGGTATCTTGAGCCATAATTATCTCATCATCTTAACACTCTTGCTCTGGCTTCCACACAACAAAGATTGTTCTCACTAGGTCTGTTTCTGAAATAATTATACAGGATTGTTGCATAATCTGCATATATTTTATTCTACAAGTGCCTGAGTTTTAAGCACAATCAAACCAATACCTCAACTTATTGAAATGGTAAAATACATTGGGATTCAGGCATACCTGAGGATAATTAGAACTAGCAAATCCAATTTGTTCCAAGGAATTCAGGTTAATAAAAAGAAAAGATTGTCTTCTTTTGAGTGCTAATCCAGTGGCTGTTTATGAGGGTAATGGGCAGCATACACTTTACTTGCTCCCTTCACCTTGCCTGGGTAGAGAAGGCCTAATGTTGAACTTTCAAATGTTAAAGAGGTCATTCATAATTAACTTGCATGCTAGGAATTTTCCAAGTGAATGTCACATGCTTCCAGGGTCACTGACCTACTCCCCTATATCTACATACCCCTTGGAACACAATGGCCCAGCCACAAAATGGACACCACAGGGCCATGCAGTAACATTTACACGTGATATCCCTTGCTATGGGGCATTGCATGCCATCCATTGTTGGCTCACAACACTGGGCCATTGTGGGTTATGCACAGAGCCCACTTCCTGGTTTCAAAGGTCAATTCCGAATGACACTGGACCCTCTTCCCAAATTCAAGGACTCACAAACACCATGTCACTCACATGCCTAATAAAGTACAGGGTCTAGGCTCTCATTCCAGTGCTCTTTCTCGTAACCCAAGTTTTCTTCCTTACTGTGTAGTTCTAGTAATACTTTTTCATGTTTCTGTGTGTAGCATGCAGAATCCTTAAAACTTTAGTGCTAGAAGTGGCATTACAAATCACCTTGCCCAAATTCCCCATCCTGAGAAAGGAGATGCTCTAGTTTCCTTTATGAATTAATTGGAAAAATGAAACATCCTCTCATATCATCATGACATAAAAGGCAGCCCTAAAGCAAATCACCAAATATGATTTGACAGTTGTGTTTTGGGAGAGCCGTTTAGTACTATATCTCAAAATAGGCAAAGGTACCTGTATGTTGACTTGGTAATTAAACTTCTAGAATTTTCCCTACACCCTACATCATCTTTCATAATAGTGAAAAAACCTGATAGCTATCCTAATGTCCCTCATTATGGCAATGGTTAAATAAATTATGGCACATCCTTGCAATGACATATTCTCCAGCTATTGACGAAATAAAGTTATTATGGGGAAAATATTTCTTATGCATAAGAAAATGTTAGTAGAGGTTCTTGTGGGAAGAAATAAGACAGAGGAAGGGCATATTAGGAAAGCTTTCACTCTTTATACTGTTTTGTTTTGCTCACATAGTGAAGATTTTTCATTTGAAAAATCAGCAAGAATTATCTAGTGGAGATATCCGTCATTTTTTCATTTAATACATATATATTTTTTAAGACCAAATAAATTGTTATTTTTATAAATTGAAACATATAATTCATTGTAGATGCTTTGGAAAATACAGGTATTCATTCATAATGCTACCACCCACTGCTTTGTATCATATGCCTGTTCAACCTTTTCATTATGCATAATTTTATATAATAAAAATATCATGACTTTTTTCAATGAAAATATGATCACATTGTAAATATCTTTTTATGACTTAAAAGATCAACTTTCCATTATATTAAATAATCTTTTACTACATAATTTTAATGATTTCAAGATATTCAGCTTTCAGCTAGCTTATTAGACCAGATTCTAGCTGTCATATACTCAAATTGTTTCCAGGATTTTCGTATTTATTTAGTTTTTGTTTTGTTATTATGATTATATAGTCATATGTTTTATTCTCCTCCCCCCAAGATAAAATGTTAAAAGTGGCTATAATGGTCTCTGCACATTTTCTAACCTTCTGATAAATACTGCCAACAAATTCCAAAGAATTCCAAATTCTATTGAGTTAATGCACTGGCAGCAAATGAGAATTTTCATTCATGGTCATTCACACTACACGGTACAATGGATACTCACGGCAATCATGAGAATCCTTAAAAATTCAGTAACATTAGCAGGACTTTGTATCATAAAATAGGAAAACTGTCTCCTATCCACTATTGATAATGCAGTAACTTCTGGAAAAGACAATAATGCAAAGTTAGGAAAAGCTCCCTCTCATCTTTCAGTCTTAAATTCAATCAATTCTTACTGAATGTCAGGCTTTCTTTTAGTGACTGGGGACATGACAGGAGGCAAGACCTCAACTCAGCAAATAGAGTATTTTGTAAAACAATTAGGGGAATTAAATAAAGCAAGGAGTTGGTGGAAGGTGCCAGGGGAGCCATGCCAGAATGGCCAGTCAGGGAGGGCCTCTTTCAGGTGATCATAAGGGGTCAGACATGGAAGACCTAGAAAAAGTGCATTCTAGAAGAGGAAATGGGAAGCCAGAAGGCCTTGAGGTCACAGGGAAAGCTCTTGGTTTTGGTGGAAACAACAACAACAAAAAGATGATTGTGTCTACAGCACAGTGAGTGAGGCAGATGGGGACTGAAAATAAGGGTTGTTGGTGGGCTGAGCAGGGAAGATGGTAAGAGATGCTTCACTCATGGAAAGGAGGGCAGATTGTATTCTAAGTGTAACAGAAAATGATTGGAAGTTTTTTAACAGTAGAGTGTTGCATTATTTATTTAAAGAAGATCTCCTGAACTGCTTGGCAGAGAATGGATTGCAGGAGGTAGGGGCTCAAGTGGCAGCCGGGAGATGTACCAAGAGGACATGGCAACAGCTAATTAAAGGTGATGGTGGTCTGCCCTACAGTGGGAGCAGCTGAGATGGAGGAAAGCATGGAGTCCACATACTTCTTATGGGCAGAAGTGATAGTTCATGGCAATAAATGGAATGTGGGGAGGAAGAGAGGGGGAAAGAGATGTGGTTCCTGGTTACTGTGGGTTTTTACCTGGGAAACTGGTTTAATAAAATAGCTATTGATCTAGAATGAGAAGAATGGAGGGGTGGCAGGTTTGACAGTGGGTTTGGGGAGCAAGAACTCTTGTTCCAGACAAGTTCAGGTTGATATTCCTTGTAGGCATACAAATTCAAGTGCCAAGTTGACAGCAGATGTGTTCTCTGGAGTTCAGAAACCATATAAGGCATGGCAATCGGGGAGGATATTTAAAGCCATGGGTCTAGATGAGACCATCAAGAAAGAATGGGGAGGGGAGGGAAGAGAAGAGGAGCAGATGGAAGAGAAGGAGATCATGAGGAGCCAAAAGGCTGAGTCCTGGGCTACGCCGATTGAGTGGAGGGAGGGAAGAGGATCCAAGAGGAGATGAGGAGCAGCCAATGGCATAAGATGATCGCTAGGAAGGAGACATAGGTATTGTGGAACTCAGGAGACGATGTATCAAGAAGGAGGGAGTGGCACTTGTCTGCACTATTGTTTTGAGTACACTTAGTGGAGCAAGCCTACCTCTGGGAATGTGGAAAAAGGTGCTGCGGCCAGCAGAGAAGGGCTAGGGAGAGGACAGGGAAGCACGCTGAAATTGTAACCAAAGTTTGGAAAAAGATATGAAGCTAGAGCCGGGGCATCTGCAATAGTCAGCTGGGGAATATGCCAGTTTGAATTACATTTTTAATGTTAACTTATTTTTAATTTTTTAAAGATTTTTAAAAATAAATTTATTCATGAGAGACACAGAAAGAGAGAGGCAGAGACATAGGCAGAGGGAGAAGCAGGCTCCATGCAGGGAACTTGATGTGGGACTCAATCCCAATACTCCAAGATCACATCCTGAGCCGAAGGCAGTTGAGCTTAACCGCTGAGCCACCCAGGCATCCCTAACTTTTTTTTAAAAAACATTTTGTATTCATTTGAGATAGAAAGACAGCGAGGGGAGGGGCAGAGGGAGAGAGAGAGAGAGAAAGACCCCATGCTGATTGTGGTCCTGAGGTGGGGCTTGATCTCACAACCCCGAGGTCATGACCCTGAGCCAAAATCAAGAGTCAGACTCTTAACCAACTGAGCCATGCAAGTGCCCCTTTAACATTAAATTCTTATTGCAAAATATAATAGGCATATGTGGAGTCAAGAATAGGCAATGGTGCTGTGTATTTAAAGGAGATGTTCATGAAGCAAATACCTAACATCCATATAGGTCATGACCTAGAATGACATCAGCACCCAGAATCCCTGTTATGCACCTCTTTCTTCCACGTGGAGGTAACCACCTTCTTGACCCAGCGATGGTCATTTACTTGTTTTCCTTTATACTTTATCATAATGTGTGTATCCTTAAACAATACGGTTTAGCTTTACCTCATTTTTTAATAATACGCAAAAGCAATCACATCATATGTATTTTGAAATCTTGTTTCTACCTCAGTTTTACATTTGGGATGTTCATCTTGCTGCAAGAAATTATAGCCTGGTCACTTTCATTCTTGTAGAGCGTTCTGTTTTGTGGGTGCGCCACATTTACTGTCCATTCTACTGGTGATTCTAGTTTGAGGCGATTTTGAGTGCTGTTCTTATGGGTGTTTGTGTACATGTGTTTCTTGGGGATACATGTCTGAGATTTGAACCACTATATCATAGAATATGCACGCCCTTAGCTATGGAAGACCGTGGCACACTGTTTCAAAAGAGATTTTACTCATTTACACTCCTACCAGCAGTGTTTGAAAATTTCTCTTGTTCCAAATTTTTATCCACTTGGTATCAATGGAATACTTTTTTTTTGGCATTTGACAGGTGTTCAAAGATATCTTTTTGTTGATTTATTTTCTATTTTGAAATCTGTAATGTTGATTTTTTGCTACTTGGATTTTTCTTCTCTTCTTTCTCTTCTTTCTCTTCTCTTCTTCTCTTCTCTCCTTTTTTCCTTTCCTTTCTCCTTCCTTCCTTTCTTCCTTTCCTTTTTTTTTTTTTTTTTTTTTTTTTGTGAGACCCCTGGTCTAGTCTTTGTCAATTTCCCTATTGGTTGTCTGTCTTTTTTATGTTAATATTGAGACTATTCTTTATATATTCTAGATACTAATCTTTTGTTGATTATGGGCCTTAAAATATTATTATGTGCTTTCACTCTTTCTAGGGTGTCTTTTAATGAAAGAGAGATTTACAATTGTAATTGTATCTTTTTAAATAAAATTGCTCCAAATAGGAGAAAATGCATGCTTGACAAAGCCCAAGATACCCGTGGAGTCCTTAAGTCTTTGGAGTACTTGAGAAACCATAAAATGAGAAAAGGGGAGAACTTGAGGGTGTGCCATTTAAATATAGTTTTTTTTTCTAAAAGATTTTATTTATTTATTTATTTGAGAGAAAGAGAGAGCTCACGCATGCATGACTATGGGTGGAGAAGGGCAGAGGGAGAGGGAGAGAGAGAATCCCAAGAAGACTCTGCATTGAGAGTGGAGCCCAAGGTGGGGCTAAATCTCATGAATCTGAATTCATGACTCGAGTTGAAACCAAGAGTCAGACACTTTTAACCGGCTGAGCCATCCAGGCACTCTGTAGGTGTCCAATTTAAGAATAGGAAAGCCATTCCTATTCGATGTTTGCTGTTTCGATTTGGAGCCCTCTGCTAATGAGGGAACCCCTATAGATTCAGAGTTGGGGAAGCCCATCTTAATGATGTCAAGCTTGGCAGTTGCTTCCGTTGTATACTAAGTGAAAGGAAGGGAGGGAGACACGGAGGGACAGAGGGAGGGATGTGTGAAGGCAGTTACCCTTGCAAAAAACATACAAGTTTGTTTTTTCCTTTCCTTTGGAAAGAGTACTTGAAGAAGCAGGTTGTGGGGGGAGAGGAAAGAGCCCCTGCTTCAGAGATCTCAACAGTTATCGATAGGCTTTAGCCAAAGATAAAGTCTTTCGAGGAGGTGTGGGAGGTGTGCTCCCTGTGCTTGCTCTGTCACCCACTCATTTTGAATCATGAGCCACCACCCTCATTATCATTTCTCAGTCTCTTTGACCAAATCCAAACCTCTTTCCTCCTACTTCCAAATCACTGCCTGCCATTCAAACCCATGGAGGCGCACTCCAGTTGGCATTTGGTTCTGAATTAATACATATTAATGGGTGGTAATACATTTCAACCAGTGCATATATTTACTTGAAATACAATTTTCCATCTAATGCATTCTATTCACATCACTGCATGGTAACTGCATCCAGAATAATATCTTTAGTGATTATTCATTACTGAAATAATATGTCGGCGCCAAACAGCAGCTTTTAAGTGGCTTCAGATTTTTTTTCTCTTTAAATTGAACATGTTATTATTACACAGATAGAATAATCCCATTATCCCCACTAACTGAAGACGACAGCTTCAGGAGGCTATTTCACAAAGCCTCATTCAGGTGAGACCCACGGCCTTCCTCTGATGGTGGGGAGAAAGGGAGTAGGGAAATGATTTCCAGAAAGGTGCTGCTTCACATGTACGTACAGATGTGGATGAACAGATGTAGCACAGAGCAGGTGAATAAACAGAGTATGGCCCAAGGCAAAGTGTGTGTGCTGTCTGGAAAAAAAGTGAGGGTAAGAGCAGATGTGTTTTTTGAAAACTGTGAATGAGTGAGTGTGTGTGTGTGTGTGTGTGTGTGTGTGTGTATGAGAGAAAGAGAAGAGAAATAGCAAAAATTAACGCAAGAAATGCTCTGGGAATATAGAGTGATGCAGCAAAGCATTGCACTTCACACAGAAACTTCAAGATAAACTGCCATGACCTGCAGAAAGCCAATATCACATCTTAGAACATGAGAGAAAAACAGGAAACGTTTATTGAGTGACATTTCTATCATGTAACCCATTTATGTTTTCCCTAAGTGATAGGTATTGCTGTACCCTATTTTCTCAGATTAGCAAACTGAGGCTCAGAGAGTCTCAATTTAATTGCTCAGAGTCTATATCTAATAAGTGCTATGGAGATAATTTGACTATAAATCCATGTAATGCTAAATTGTGCGTTCCTTCCCCTGCGTGCAAATCTGAGCAGTGGGTAAGGGTGTTAGCTCTTCAAAGCTCAGCCTCATCATTCACACTTGTGAGATGTAGGGCCTTGGGCAAATTGCTTGATTTGATGATAGCCACTTTCCTAGAGGAATTTCATGAGGATTCATTGAGATTGAGCATGTGGAGAGCCCTGGGTCATAAAGAATGTGTCAGTTATTGGAAATCTGTTCTTTCATCCCACTCTGTGATCTTGCAGCAAATGGTTAGGTGCTTTGCAGCTGCAACCAGACAGGAGCCCTCCTTCCACCCCCCATGACCTCTGTGAAACCTTGTCTCCTATGGTCCCTGGATCTGTGCCTCCTGCCTCAGTCTGAACTAGACCTGCAGCCTTTGTTGTACTTAGCATCAACATTTTGGATGGCAGGATAATAGCAATGACCTTGATTGGTACTAACTTTCACAGAAGCAACCTAAATCGTGCTCATGTTTGTTTGTTTGTTTAAGTTAACAGCCATTTATTGAGCTCTTGATTTTTAAAAAAGATTTATTTATTTTAGAGGGAGTGACAAAAGGAGAGGGGAGAAAGAATCTCAACCAGACTCCATGGTAAGTATGAAGCCTGACATGGGCCTCAACCCAGGACTCTGAGATCACGACCTGAGCTGAAACCAAGAGTTGGAAACGTAACCAACCATGCCACCCAGGCACCCCTTGAGCTCTTGATTCTGAGGATGAATTTGGGTTGACTTGGGCTAGGTCATTCTCTGATGGCCCAAGTTAGACTCAATCTTCTGTAGTCAGCTTCTGGTCAAGTCAACACATTATTTCAGGAGGTTGACTGGATGACAGCTGGGTCACGGGGGCCACTGGGCCACATACCCTTTCTCAAACATCTCATTTACATGATGACAAATGTTTCAAAAGCAGCTAGTACAAATGCTCTTCAGGTGAGTGTATGCTTTACAAGTGCCAATTTCCCATTGGCTAATGCCAGTCACGTGGCCAACACAGACTCAAAAGGGAGGAGAGGACATATCCCTGATGGAGGACAAAATCTCACTTTTGCAATCTCTCATAATCTTCCTTCTGGCAATAGAATCCTTCAAAAGTCCTTTCATACACAAATCATATTTTCTCTGTCTCAAGACAAAATTCTCATCCAGGCTTGAAGTATGGGATCAAACGATGCTCATCAAGTCCCGACATACTTCTCTTTGTCCAGGAAAACTTGCTTCCATTCTCTGAATAGATTGATAGCTCTCTCGTACACAATACTTGTGTGCCTTTATTTCTATTTCTTTTTCTTCTTTTATTTATTTGAGATTTTATTTATTTATTCATGAGAGACAGAGAGAGAGAGAGAGAGAGAGAGACCGAGAGAGAGAGAGAGAGAGAAGCAGAGACACAGGCAGAGGGAGAAGCAGGCTCCCTGCAAAAGAGCAGGATGTGGGACTCGATCCCAGATCCCAGGATTACACCCTGAGCTGAAGGCAGATGCTCAACCGCTAAGCCACCCAGGTGTCCCTCTTTTTCTTCTTTTAAATTAAAATGAAGAATAATTAACATATAATATTGTATTTGTTTCAGGTGTACATCGTAGCAATATGATATTTATGTATATTACAACATGGCCACCAAAATAAGTCTAGTTTCCATCAGCCACCGTATAAGGTTGTTACAATATTGTTGACTACATTCCCTATGCTGTACTTTACATCCCTGTGTCTTATTTATTTTATAACTGGAAGACTGTACGTCTTATTCCCCTTCACCTATTTATTTCATCTACCCACCCCTTCCATCCCCTCTGGCAACCATCAGTTTGTTCTCTGTATTTATCAGTCTGTTTCTATTTTGTTTTCTTTGTTGTATTATTTTTATTGTTTCATCGTGGCTTTCACATTAGGCTCACCTAACAAATTCTTAACAAATAAAGATGCTGAGGGCTCATTCCACGAGATGAAGCCCAAGAGTGTTAGAATTTTCTAAATCAGGTGATTATAATATTCTGCACTTCTACTAGGGCTGATTCCACAGGTCTAGAAACTGGTGAGAAAATCAATAAGGCAAACCTTAGGGACTAATGGACAATGGGGATGGAAAACTGAGTGGAACCTCAAATCCAGTCTTTGCCCAAGTGGTTCTGAGAGAAAGCTGATCCAGGTGAAAGCTATGCACCAAACCCAGGTGCTGAATACCGGGGAAGGATCATTAATTGTCTAGTGTTTCCGGGAGGGACCCCAAAACATTATGATTTTCTTTTCTCTTTTTGACCTACCTTTCCTTTCCTTTCCTTTCCTTTCCTTTCCTTTCCTTTCCTTTCCTTTCCTTTCCTTTCCTTTCCTTTCCTTTCCTTTCCTTTCCTTTCCTTTCCTTTCCCTATGTAGATTTTTTTTTTTTTTATGATAATCACAGAGAGAGAGAGAGGCAGAGACACAGGCAGAGGGAGAAGCAGGCTCCATGCACCGGGAGCCCGATGTGGGATTCGATCCCAGGTCTCCAGGATCGCGCCCTGGGCCAAAGGCAGGCGCCAAACCGCTGTGCCACCCAGGGATCCCCCTATGTAGATTTTTAAAAATTAATTTTAATTTAAAAATGACCATGTGGTCATTATGAAAATTGTATTATAAAAATCTTAATGCATGGTCAAATTTATGTGACACTCACAATTGGAATACAGAATGGTCACCTAAAAAAACTACCTTGTGATACCCATTTATAGTTGCATCCTCCAACAACCCCAGCTCTGGTGACAACTGATATGCTGTCCATCACCATGGTTTGGTTTTTTTAGGATGTAATTTAAATGTAGGTACAATGTATGTGACCTTTTGAGACTAGCTTCTTGCACTCAGTATAATGTTTATGTGATTCATCCAAATTATTATGTGTATCAATGGTTTATTCCTTTTTAATGCTAAATAGCATCTCATTATATGAGTGTTATTATATGAATGTACCACATTTTATTTATCCATTCATGAATTGAAGGACATTTGGGTTGCTTCCAGTTTTTGACAATTATGAATAGAGTTGCTGTAAACCTTTGTGTGCAAGTTTTTGTGTGCGCATAAGTTTATTTTCTAGGGTCATATGGTAAGTGTGTGTTTACCTTTACAAGAAACTGACAGTTTAACAAAGTGGCTATACCATTGTTCATTCACACCAGCAAAGTATGAGAATTCTATTTGCCTCTCATCCTACAAACACTTGCTGTCTTAGCTCTGTGTTAGGGATTTTAATGAATGTGTAGGTGGAGGGAATCTCATCACGGTTTTAATTGGCATTTTTCTAATGGCTAAAGATGTTGCAAATCTTTTCATGTGCTTATGTCATCCTTAAATAATCTCTGGGGAAGTCTCTATTCACCTCTTTTGAACCTTTTTAAAATTGGCTTTGTTTTCTTACTACTGAATTTCAAGAGTTCTTTATATACTCTAAATACAAGCCCTTTGATGTGTGATTTGCAAATATTTTCTCCCAGTCTGTAACTTGTCTATGTATTCTCTTAATAGTGCCTTTCACCAGCATGTTTTTTTTTTTTTAAGAAGATTAGTTTATCAGTTTTTCTTCTATGGATTATGTTTTTGATGCCATACCTATGAGATTTTTTTTTTTTTTTTTTGTATTCTATGACCGTGCTAGGCTCACTTATCAATTCTGAGAGGATTGTTGGCTTTTTGTTTGTTTGTTTTCTGTAGATTCCTTGAAATTCTCTAAAGATAATCATATTGCATTCAAGTAGGAGTTATGGTTTTTTATTTCTCATCTGTAGGCCTTTTATATTGTTCCCCCCTCATTGCACTAGTGATGGGTTCCAGTACTATGTTGAATAAGACCAGTGGCATGGGAAATTCTCTTCCTCTCAATCTTAAGAGGAAAGTATTGAGTCTGTCATCAATAAGTATGATGATAGTTATATGTGTTATATGGATGTTTTCTGTTAGGTTGAAAAAGTTCCCTTATATTTCTAATCTGTTGAGGTTTTCTTATGGGTAGATATATTTTATTAAGAGTCTTTGCTTTTTCTGCATTGATTGATATGATCCTGTGGATCATATGTGTAGACACATTTTTACAATTAATAGTGAATTCACATTCATAGGGTTCAGAACATTGACCTAAACCTTGTATTTCTGGGACAAACACTAATTGGTTGTGATATATTATTATTTGTATATATTCATCTATTGATTTGCTTGCATGTTGTTAACAGTTTTTCATGTCTATGCTCATGAAGGGTATTGATATGTTATTGTTCACTTTTGGCACTGGCTTTGTTTTTTGTTTCAGAGTAATGCTTGACTTACAAAAGGAAAGGCAAAATTTTCTCTTTTTGATTTTCTTGAATAGGTTGGAGAGAAATAGTATTATATCATCTTTAAAGTTTTGGTAGAATTTCCCAGTAATTATTTGAGCCTGGAGATTTTCACTTTTGGAAGGCTTTTAGCTACAAATTCAAATTGTTTAATAGTTATAAGGATATCACATTATCTGTTTCATCTTGGGTAAGTTTTAGCACTTCATGCTTTTTGAGGAATTGGTCTTTCTTATCTCATTTCTCAAATTTATGTACAAAGAGTTGATTATAGATTCTGATTCCCTTATTAATTATTCTTTTAATGTCTATAGTATCATGAAGTGATATCTGCTCTTTCATTTCAAAGTTATTGGTAAATTGTGTCCTTTCATTCTTTTTTAAATCTACTTTGTAAATCTTGCTAGAGTCTTATCATTTTAAAAAAGAAAACCATATCTGGGGGCATCACAATGCCAGATTTCAGGTTGTACTACAAAGCTGTGGTCATCAAGACAGTGTGGTACTGGCACAATTTCATTGATCTTTTCAAGAAATCAGCTTTTGGTTTCATTTATATTCTCTATCATTTTTATATTTCAATTTCATCTGCTTCTGCTTTTATCTATTATTTTCTTCTTTCTGCTTGCTTGGGTTTAATTGTCTCTTTGCATCTAGTTTTGTAATGTGGAAGCAAGTTTATAGATTGGAGACCATTCTTCTGTTCTAACATAAGTATTTTGTACTATAAATTTCCCTGTAAGCACTGCTTTAGGTGAATACCACATATTTTGATAGCCTGTGTTTCCAGTTTTGTTATCCTTTGTAGATTTTTATGTCCTGTTTTCTACAAACTTATTACATTTTAAACTGTTAGGATCCATCATGGACTTTATAGCTGTGGTTTTGCCAACATATATGAGTTTAACATTTACCACACCTGGCAATTTATGCCTTATCATTCATTTACTCCTTCATTTCCCGGACTGATGTTTATTGGGTGTTTCCCATAATCCAGCCACTGTTCTGAGCACCTCAGATAGAGCACTGAACAAAACTGATGAGAATTCCCATCCATTGGAAGTTTATATCTTAGTGAGAAGATAGGTAATAAACAAAGATACAATATAATTATAAGTAGTGATATGTGCTATGAAGAAACTTATAAAGTTTCATTATCCCATGTGGTAAGAGTCTTGTTTTAGATAGAGATCAGGAAAGACTCTGAGGACATGTCATTTGAATGAAGATCTGAATGAAGCAAACGGGCCACGCTTGGTCAAGTGGCAAAGAGCCTTCATGACTGATGAAACAGCTGGTGCAAAGGGCCAGGGGCAGGGTATAAGATATAAACAAAATAATAATAAAGAGTAAAAGGATAAGAAAGTATGGCACTACTTAGGGAGTGCATTTCTGAATTGTTCAGTATTACTGCCAGCAACCAATTCTTCCCCACTCTAATCCAAGTGGGTCTCAATCTATCCAGGGAGCTTATTAAATGTTGCTGAGTTATATCCCCAGTAATTCCAATTCAGGTAGGTCTAGCTGTTATCCAGTTGTGTGAATTCCAGTCGAGCACTCTGGGTGAGTCTGGTGCAGGGAAGTTATTGAAACTCATTGGGCATAATCTAGTTTCTCAAATTCACTCTGTCGTTTGGAATTTCTAAAGGCCACAGATGACAGGAAAATGTGACATGGTCACAAGAGACAGAAATAGCCACTTTATGCAACCAGTTAGCCAGGCGCACGACACATACCGTTCAGAAGGTCTGGTGTCACACATCATGGCAGCTCTCTAGGTGCAGTTTCAGGAGGGAAACGTCTATACCCCCTTCAAGTTTCTCACAATCTGGAAGTATTGGCTGTTTGAATCACAGGGTCTCATTTGAAAGGAAAGAAATGTGTCTCCTGGAAGAGAAATAAAAACAAACAAATAAATAAACAGACAAGTGCAGATTGTAATTAGTCGCAAAATAATTAGTGACAAAACCGCCTCCGGGCAGAAGTTGGAGCAAACCTCTTCATTCCTATGTTGAGGCACTGACCCCTCTAAATGCTTATTATTCATCATTTTCTCGGAGCCTCATTGATACTATACTGCCAAGACCTCAGGGACCTGCCATAGCTGTTTCCCCACAATTTACAGGGAGAACAGAGCCCAGTTGCTTGGGAGATTAATTAACTTGTCAAACAATTAAGCAGACAGGCAGTAATCGAGGTTTCCATTTCATAATTGATTTATCACTCTGTAGCTTCTTGAGTCCCAGGGCTCTGGATACGAGGACCGCTGTGTGGGTAAAACCTTTCAGAGAATGGCAGGAGGCTGCTGAGGCCAGGAGGTGAGCTCCTCTGGTCCTGCACTTGCTGTGAGGTGCAGCCTGGCTTCTGACCAGCCTCCCGACACAGGGAAAATTTAATTTTCTCCCTTCCAGTAACCCTGGCCAGAGAGTCCCTGTTATGGTCTTAGAGCCTCTCCCGGTCTGCTATTGTTTGGAGAAGGCAAAGACACCAAGAAATGTCATAAATTGCTAATGCACGTTGAGACTGAAACTCGA
This sequence comes from Canis aureus, assembly GCF_053574225.1. Lineage (NCBI taxonomy): Eukaryota > Metazoa > Chordata > Mammalia > Carnivora > Canidae > Canis > Canis aureus. The sequence continues at coordinate 51,691,847 of NC_135612.1, read as the reverse complement.
CCTGCTTTCACTGTTTTCAACAAGACATTGTGGGTCCTTTTTTGGGGTGCTGCACTCCCTGATAACATCAGCTCACAACTGTGGTGCACACTGGAGCTTTTACTGTTTCTCAGTTTCAGTATGCATAAACATCCCTGGGGAGCTCGCAGGTGCCCAACACCACCCCAAAGAATCTGCTTTAGGGGATCTGAGCTGAAGCTTTGGAATCTGCCTTCGGAGCCGACTTCCCTGAGTGATTCTAGTGTAGGTGATCCAAAGGTCTATTGTTCAGATCAGAATAGATACCAAACTGCAGATGTGATCTGGATCCTTAGGCACCAGGTGTCCTGTAGTGGAGCAGAGGCTGGGAGACCATCAACACCTGTTTTATTCTCCATGGCTCTTTTACCCTGCAGTTGGAAGGCCCCCAGAACCTGGTGTGGTCTGGATTGATCTCTTTAGGGATGCTTCCGTTACTAACCCAGTTCAAAAGCCAGGAACAAAAACTTCTGCTCTTTTGGCCTTCTGGGTGCTTGTGAATATGTTTGTCATTGTGCATGTGTGCGTGTGCATGCACTCCTGCACATGCTCCCACACACCCACATGCAAGTACGTGCACATACTCGCATGCATTTGGTATCCCTCATCATTTCCTAAATCTCATAAATTACATTTTCAGACAAGGCATTCTACAAGTGTCTTTCTTAGCCCACTTTGCCCTCCTTCTCACTCTCTCAGCCTGCACCCCCAGCTATGACCCTAGACTTCCTGAAGCAGATATGCTGTCATCTGCTCTCTGAGGTCCTGCAAAGTGTAGTCAGCCTGCGGCCCCATGCTTCAATTATAAGCTTGGACAGGTGGGCCTTATTTAGGGACCTGATTTGACCATAGTCTGTCTCCCATTAAGAAGCCAGAATCCCGGGTGGTTCAGCGGTTTAGCGCTACCTTTGGCCCAGGGTGTGATCCTGGGGACCCAGGATTGAGTCCCACATCGGGCTCCCTGCATGGAGCCTGCTTCTCCCTCTGCCTGTGTCTCTGCCCCTCTCTCTTTGTGTCTCTCGTGCATGAATAAATAAAATATTTAAAAAAAAGAAGCCAGAACCATGTCCAGAGTTGGACAAGCTCCTTTCTATGCCACATTGTAAAAGTAACTG